>NC_044038.1:237233610-237875277 GCF_901765095.1 Microcaecilia unicolor
CTCATTTTCCTGTAGGTATATTTTCTGACCAAAACAATACACACTTTATAACACAAAAGAATGCACATTTCAGTTTTTGCCCTCGCTTCTCCCTCAGAAAACCTCCACTATCTATTTTGAAACATGTAGTATCTACCAACACATTAGTGAGAAAACAAGAAGGCATCAGTGCACAATATCCACTGTGGAACACAAAAGAAGAAGTAGACCTTGATGAAGAAAATGCAGTCTTTAATGAATCATATTAATGCTCCCAAGGTTCATGCTCAGATGCCCGACATGGTCATGTTTTGCCAAGATTACAGGTTGCGTCAGGGGCATACAGTACCATGTTGCAATCCCTAAAAGCACTGGCTTCCACTCAAGGAACGCATTACTTTCAAAGTATGCACATTAGTCCACAAGCCTACATGTCTGAACTAATCGACTTACCACCCAGAAACGCTAAACGATCATCCCGAACTTTCCTCAACCTCCACTTCCCTAATTGCAAGGGCCTGAAATACAAGACGCTGCATGCATCAACCTTTTCTTACATGTGCACGCAGTTATGGAACGAACTCCCGCGGAACCTGAAAACGATCTACGAACAAACCAACTTCCACAAATTATTGAAGACACATCTTTTTGAAAAAATCTACGGAAAGAACCAAAACACATAAAGCGCACACCCACTGTCCAGCAACACATCAATACATCCACTTATAAACCCTCAACCCCTTAATCTCACAACACTCATACCTCTACTCACAGGAAAATGTATACCATATGCCGCACATAACACCCCAAATTTCCCGCTATCTCCTTCCAATGTCCCTATGTTCTGCTCAATTGATTTTGTCTTGTTTAGAGATTTTGATTTTGTCTCGTTTTAATCTCCTCACTATGTAATCCATAACCTGAATTGTAACAAATTGTATTCTCATTATTCATAATGTACTGTAAGCCACACTGAGCCCGCAAAAAGGTGGGAAAATGTGGGATACAAATGCAATAAATAAATAAATAAATAAATCTTCCAGGAAATTTGGAAGAGAACATCATATTTGATCGACAGGAAAAAATGTTTGTTCATACCAATAGAAAGAAAAGTAATCCACCGAGTGAGGAAATTATCTCACAATCGCTCTGATCCCACATGCCAGCAAGATTCTACTCAGGATCGTTTGGTGAAGAGGACAACCATACCTAGGGCTCTAGACCTGCCTGAAGTACAAGCAAGGTTCAGAAAAGGCAAGGAACAAGAGACTTCATCACAGAGACGAGATGGATCCTTGAAAAGACAGAAGAATGCCAAAAGGATATTTACATGTGTTTCATTGACTACAGCAAGGCCTTTGATTGCACAAATTGTGAAAAACTCTTGGTCACATAAAAAATGCATGAATATACCAGAACACTTGATAGTTTCATGCACAACCTTTACATCAATCAAAAAGCAAGTATTCATACAAAACATGGAGAAACAGAGTAGTTTAAAATCAGAAAAGATGTAAGAGAAGACTATATACTAGAGAGTTGCATGGGAACAGAAATTTCATCCATCCCTACCCATCCCCAATGGAATCTAACCCATACCTACCCATTCCCACGAAGATCCATTCCATCTCCACCCATCTCCACAATTAATCTCCTCCATCTCCCCCCTTACCCACAGGAGTCAATGCTACTAATTACTTGCTTTTAGCCCACTGTTTCACAAACCAAACAGTCTTCCATGGGCTTTTTTGGATGGAATTCACCATTCAACCAATGAATGCTCCAAGCCTCAGTCTGGCATTCCAGCTGCCTCTCTCTGTATGTTCCAAGCCTCGTTCTGGTACTCCAGTTGCCTCTCTCAGTGCATTCAGAGCCTCATTCTGGAGTCACCAGAGATTTTGACTACACTCCCGAAGAGATCTCACATCAACTTCTTCTTCCCCACGAGAATCCCGTGGTGACTTCTTCCATAACTGTGGAAATCCTGCAGATTCCACAGGATTCCCGCAATCCCCATTCCCATGCAGCTCTCTACAGTATACTTTCCCCATACACGTTCAACTCAAATACAGAACAAATCATCAGAGAAGCACCTTAAGGTGAAGAAGACAAAGATCCTGAAAACTGTTAAAATCAGTAAATTTCATCCTTCATGGAGAAGCGATAGAAATAGTAGACAACTTCAGCTTACTTGAATCAATAATCAATAGTGAAACACCAGAACAGTCAAGTACTGCTCTTGGCAGAACAGCTATGGAGGACCTAGAAACCTAGAAAACGTCATATGGATGTGAAAGTTGGACAGTGAAGATGCAAGACAGGAAGAAAATTGATGCCTTTCAATTATAATCCCGGTGAAGAACACTGTGTATATTGTGGACTGCCAGAAGAACAACCAGTATTGGAGGAAATCAAACCCAAGCTTTCCTTGGAAGCTCAAATGACAAGATTTCAACTTTCATACTTCAGAAACATTGTGTACAGAGAAACATCATTAGAGAAAAACGTAAATGGTTGGCAAGGTTGAAAGTCAATGCAAAAGAGGAAGATCAGCAATGCAATAGATTGATACAATATCAGCAGCTGTGGACACCACTATCAGCAATCAGACACATGACTGAAAACCGGACACAGCACCGGACAGGTATCCGTGGAGGGGCATAATCGAATGAAAACGTCTATCTCCATGGGCGTTTATCTCCGAGAACGGGTCCGTGAAGGGGCGGACCGAACCGTATTTTTGAAAAAAATAGACGTCCATGTTTTATTCGACAATTTGTGAGCTGGGC
Source organism: Microcaecilia unicolor (assembly GCF_901765095.1). Classification (NCBI taxonomy): domain Eukaryota; kingdom Metazoa; phylum Chordata; class Amphibia; order Gymnophiona; family Siphonopidae; genus Microcaecilia; species Microcaecilia unicolor. The sequence goes on from NC_044038.1 coordinate 237,236,379, forward strand.
ATTTTTGTTTTTCAGCGTTAATGGAAAATGAAAGCGCCCAGCTCAAAAACGAATAAATCCAAGGCATTTGTTCATGGGAGGGGCCAGGATTCGTAGTGCACTGGTCCCCCTCACATGCCAGGACACCAACCGGGCACCCTAGGGGGCACTTTTACAAAAAAAAAAAAAAAAAGGTAAAAGAGCTCCCAGGTGCATAGCACCCTTCCCTTGTGAGTTGAGCCCCCCAAATCCCCCTCAAAACCCACTGCCCACAAGTCTACACCATTACAATAGCCCTAAGGGGTGAAGGGGGGCACCTACATGTGGGTACAGTGGGTTTGGGGGGGTTGGACGACTAAGCATTAAGCAGCACAATTGTAACAGGTAGGGAGGGATGGGCCTGGGTCCACCTGCCTGAAGTCCACTGCACCCCCTAACAACTGCTCCAGGGACCTGCATACTTCTGCCAGGGAGGTGGCTATGACATTTGAGAGTGAAAATAAAAAGTTGTGAAACATCATTTTTTTTTGTGGTGGGAGGGGGTTAGTGACCACTGGGGGAGTCAGGGGAGGTCATCCCCGATTCCCTCTGGGGGTAATCTGGTCATTTAGGGCACTTTTTGGGGCCTTATTCATGAAAAAACAGGGTCCAGGAAAAGTGCCCTAAATTCTAGCTACAAACGCATACTTTTTTCCATTATCGGCGAAAGGCGCCCATTTCTGTTCGGGTGATAACCATGCCCCAGTCTCGACTTCACCACGCCTCCGACACGCCCCGTCAACTTTGTACGCTTCCGCGATGGAGTGCAGTTGAAAACGTCCAAGTTCGTCTTTCGATTATACCGCGTTATTCGTTTTTGTGAGATAAACGTCCATCTCCCGATTTAGGTCGGAACTTGGGCGTTTTTCTCGTTCGATTATAAGCAGGATAGTGTTGCCATGAATTGACATTGACTCTACGACACGTAACAACAACAACATCATTTGCTGTTTTTTGCACACTACATCATATTGCAGAGGCCCCCAAATTTTATAACCTAATAACAGACTCCAGAAAACTGGTCAGTTATTATTGCACACGTATGGATTTAATATTCTTGCCTCAAACATCTGACATGGATCATGATAATTACAAACGCATGAACAATAGCAGTTGAAGGGAAAAGATCAGTGATTAGCTAGTGCTATTCTTGCATTTACTCGCTATTATTGACCCAAATGTGTGATTATTACTAATTGCTTTCTTTGTGTTCCTAAGACTGTTTCATATTAGAGCTTATTGTACTGGAACTTCCATTTAGAGGAATAATTCAAATCAATTAGCCATTGGACACCTTAAAGCAGCAATAGAAGTTAGGTTTTGTCAAATATCAATATATCTGTTTTCTGGCTCAGTTCTGTCCTCTTGACTTACTATAATACATTTAGTTTTCAATACGCACATGATTTTAGGGGGAAATGTGTATACGTTTAATACATACAAAGGAACTCAAGAAAAAAAGAAAAATGTTTCTCTCTCTGAGGTCAAAAGTAGTGGATGTAGGGGAAAACCTTCCTCCTGGCTTACCCGTGTAAATGTCTCATAAGGTTAAATCAGATAAAATATGCCTTTTATGTTCCTGATCAGCTTAAATCCTTTCTAGAAGCAGAACAACGTCAGAGTTGAAAGAACTGTTGAGAATAACGACACCAGAAATTAATTAGTATTTTGAATTGTGTAAACTTCACTAATTCCTGCCCCCCTTTTCATTATGCTTTGAGGTCTAAGGAAGCCAAATTGAATAGGAGTGTATGTTTGAAATAACTATATCTGTATGAACTTTATGGCAGTGTTTAACTTGGCAGTATGTTGTAATCTGTTAAAGTATATATAAACAATAATAAAAATTATTAATTACTAATACATACAAAGGAAAACAAAAGCATACATAGAAACGTAGAAACATGATGGCAGATAAGAGCCAAATAGCCCATCCAGTGTAGGCGTGCCCTCTGATGACGTCAATAGTGGGCATTAGTTACATAACATAGTAGTAGATGACGGCAGAAAAAGACCTGCACAGTCCATCCAGTCTGCCCAAGAAGATAAATTCATATGTGCTACTTTTTATTTCTACTGTCCTCTTCAGGGCACAGACTGTATAAGTCTGGCCAGCCCTATCCCCGCCTCCCAACCACCAACCCCGCCTCCCACCACCAGCTCTGGCACAGACCGTATAAGTCTGCCCAGCACTATCCCTGCCTCCCACCACCGGCTCTGGCACAGACCATATAAGTCTGCCCAGCACTATCCCCGTCGCCCAACCACCAGCCCTGGCACAGACCGTATAAGTCTGCCCAGCACTATCCCCACCTCCCAACTACCAGTCCCGCCTCCCACCACCAGCTCTGGCACAGACCGTATAAGTCTGCCCAGCACTATCCCCACCTCCCAACCACCAGCCCTGCCTCCCAATCTCGACTAAGCTCCTGAGGATCCATTCCTTCTGCACAGGATTCCTTTATGTTTATCCCACGCATGTTTGAATTCCGTTACCGTTTTCATCTCCACCACCTCCCGCGGGAGGGCATTCCAAGCATCCACCACCCTCTCCATGAAAAAAAATACTGCCTGACATTCTTCTTGAGTCTGCCCCCCTTCAATCTCATTTCATGCCCTCTCGTTCTACCTCGGTGCACCTCGGTGCACCAAGTGACATATGAAGTTTATAGTATTCTATAAACTATGCATGTATGAGGGTCTGCCTGTGCTCCCCCATTCTCAGTTAAGCACTTAGGTGCTACCTTATAAAATAGCCCCTAGTGCACACGGAGGGTTATTTTTGATATGACATCTAAGTCGGACTTTGGACGTTTTGCGCTAAACGTCCCAAATCTTAATTGCAAATGTCGCCATTTTCAAAAAAGTGAAAAACATCTTATCTTTCTTTCTAAGATACCATTTCGGACAAGGTTTTGTGCTCTGTGCATTTATCTTTTTAGGTTATTTTTGAAAAAAATGTGCAAGTTACAAATGCTTAAAATCATTGGGATGTAGGAGGGGCAGCATTTTTAGTAGACTGGTCCCCCAGGTACGCCAGGAGAGCAATGGGACATCCTAGCGGACCACTGCTGTGGACTTCATCTAAATTCTCCCAGGTACACATCTCACTATAGTTCCCTTATCTTGTCTGCTGAGCCCTCCAAAGCCCATTACCCACAATTGCACACCTTATGTATGAAGGGGGCACCCATATGTGGGTACAACGGGTTTCTGGTCAGTTTTGGAGGGCTCACAGTTTCCACCACATGTAACAGATAGGGGGAGGTATGGGCCTGGGTCCACCTTTGTGCAATGCACTGCAACCACCACCAGACTACTCCAGGGACCTGCATGCTGCTCTACAGGACCTGAGTATAACATCTGAGGTTGGCATAGAGGATGGTGCGTACTATTTTTATTCACAATTTTGGGGGGATGGGTGGGAGTCAGTGACCACTGGAGGTGTAAGAGGGGGTCATCCCTGAATCCCTTCAGTGGTCATCTGGTCACTTAGGGCAGTGTTTCCCAAGTTCGGTCCTGGAGTACCCCTTGCTAGTCAGGCTTTCAGGATATCCACAATGAATATGCATGGACTTGATTTGCATACACTGCCTCTATTATATGCAAATCTCTTTCATGCATATTCATTGTGGATATCCTGAAAGCCTGACTGGCAAGGGGTGCTCTAGGACAGGACTTAGGAAACACTGATTTAGGGCACCCTTTTTGTCTTATTTGTTAGAAAAAGAGGTCTAGACCAAAATGTAGAAGTTTTCACCCTAAACATTTTGGTTTTATTCCATTATAACTGTAAAATATCCAAGCGTTAGGCACACCTTAATCCCACCTTTGAAATGCTCCTGACACACCCCCTTGTGATTTAGACGCATTGCAGATGAATTGCATAGATACACGTCTGCAAAATAGGTTCCGAAGGTACCAATTTGGACAGTTTGAGAAGAAATTCTTCCAAATGGTGTTTTATGACACTTTTTGGACATCTTTCTCAATTGAAAATGAGCCTCATAGGCACCTACCTGTGAATTAATGGCACCTTTGATGTAAGTACCGCTTACCTCTAGATGCTACTTTATAGAATTGCCCCATTAATATCTCATTGGGAAAGAAGTAAAAATCTTAACAAAGAAAATTAGCCAATTAAACATAATGATTCATTAAAGCACATTTTCTGAACAATTATAAAGACAGTTTAAAATTGGAAAATGTTTTTAGAGACGGATGCAGAGCCAAATCCTCATGCATTTCACTGCACTTCAGCACCGCGGATTGGACAGCTCCTCTAACCAGTTTAGGAAGAGAAAACGTGATGGACTGCAACTAACACCTTTTGTGAAAGTTTATTTTTATTTATTTATTTATTAGGATTTATTTACCGCCTTTTTGAAATAATTCACTCAAGGCGGTGTACAGTAAGAATAGATCAAACATGAGCAATAGACAATTACAGCAGCAAAAATATTCAAAAACAATACAAAGTATGGCACGGTATACTATTTACAATGTCAGCACAATACGTAATAGAACATTATAGGTGATAGCGAAGGGTAAAGCAAAGATGTAACATATAGAAGGGTAAGAAGGTAGGAAGAGTTAGAAAGTAAGGTGATTGATTTAAAGAAAGTTGCACATGTGGTCAAAGAGATGGTTAGATATCATCTCAGCTAGGGTAGGAGTGGATAAACATGTCCCGCTGCAGTATGTGCAGCCCATATCACTCCTTGTGTGTGTGAGTGAGACTAGCGAGTTAGTTACTTCTTCCAGTAAAGGCCTGGTTGAAGAGCCAAGCTTTCACCTGCTTCCTGAAGTACAGATAGTCTTGTGTTAAGCGCAGCCTTTCAGGCAGTGCATTCCAGAGTGTGGGGGCTACTCCGAAGAAGGCTCGCTTGCGGGTATCACATCGTGTAATGTCCTTTGGAGAGGGTGTGGTTAGTGAAAGTCCTTGGGAGGACCTTAGTGTCTTTGGCGGTGTGTGGAAGATGATCCTATTTTTCAGGTACTCAGGGCCATTTCTTTTCAGGGCCTTGAAGATCAGACATAGAGTTTTAAATGAACCCTGTATTGTACTGGTTGCCAATGAAGTTTTTGCAAAAATGGTGTGATATGGTCACGTCACTTGCAACCTTCTATGAGTCTTGCTGCTGCATTCTGAATCAACTGGAGCTGATGCAGGCCCTTTGTAGTCAGACCATTGTATAGTGCATTGCAGTAATCCAGTCTTGATGTTATCATTGCACATGCACCTGGGATAAGATTTACCTTCTTGATGTAAGGAGAGAGACAGCGTACCAGTCACAAATAGTAGAAGCAGCTCTTGAATGTTGCTTGGATTTGGGGAATCAGAGTAAGTGTTGAATCTAACTGTATTCCAAGGTTTCTGACTTGTGATTTGAGGAGGAGTTCATACTTCCCAAAAGGGATTTTGATATCAGGTATGTATCCACTTGTGTTAGGGACCCAGAGAAGCCTGGTTTTACTTGGGTTCAGGCAAAGTTTGTTGTGTTTAGCCCATTCTTGAATTGATGTTAGAAGGTAATCAGTTTATTCAAGGCTGTAGGTAAGTCAGGTTCAATGGGTATGAGTAGCTGCACATCATCCGCATAGATGTAGAACCGAGTGTCTATTGACCGACTCAGCTCAGCTAGTGGTATGAGGTAGATGTTGAACAGAATAGGTGACAGTATCGATCCTTGTGGTACCCCGCAGGTCAGTGTCCATGGTGGTGATGAGTTGCTGCCAAACATTATGGATTGTTGCCTGTCTGATCGGTAGGATCTGAACCAAGCAAGTACTGTTCCATTGATACCTGTTTCTGTCAGTCGTGCTAGCATGATATCATGATCCACGGTGTCAAAAGCTGCAGAGAAATCAAGCAATACTAACATCGAGGTGAATCCCTTGTCTCGGTTTCTGTGAAGATCATCTAGTAGGGATGCAAGGACCGTTTCTGTGCTATAACCAGGTCTGAATCCAGATTGACATAGATCTAGCCAGTTTCTCTTTTCTAACGAGTCATTAAGTTGAACACAGACTGTTTGTTCTATGAGTTTCCCTAGAAACGGGATGTTGGATACTGGCCTGTAACTTTCAAGTTTGTCCTGATCAAGGTTGTTTTTCTTCAGCAGAGGGTGGACCACTGCCCTTTTTAATGCTGTTGGTAGCTGCCCATTAGAAAGAGAGGTGTTCACAATTTTTGTGGCACCCATACTTGCCTGCTGCACTATCTTTGATGGGCAGGGATCGAAGGAGCAGGTAGTAGGAAAGTTGCTAAAAAGAGGAATCTATATGGCTTTGGTTGGTTTTTTGTCAACTAAGTTCTTCGTTAGCTTTGCCGCCTCTTTACCACACTGTGACATTTCAGCATATAATCGATTGATTTGATTCCTGCCTTGAAGCTTGTCAGGTGTATTACTCTGTGCACTCCTGGTTTGTTGTTTATGCTGAAATGTTATATGACTTTGATTTGCTTTCTTTCATTTACATGAGGCTACAAAGAGTCATTGAGGTGGAGTAAATATAATTGTCCCTATGTATAAGAATCCATAGAAGTACAATCAGGACCTTGCAGGATATTTTTACATCATGCATGAGAAAGCAAAGATTTCATGTTTCCTTGAACCATTAGTGGGGCCAGCTGCAGGAGGTGAGGTCAGGCTTACAGAGGGTCAACATGTTTTCTAATAATGATGCAGCTGAACTGCTGCAGTCCACTTCAGAGGTCACAGCCATCTGGTAGCAGTTGTATTAATGAATAGAAGGGTCCCTGCCACTACAATTTTGGGATGGAATGTTTATGCCCCACCTGAGCCATATTGGCACTTCCTGAACCTGGTATTCCAGGCAACTGCCCACCCCATTTACCCCTACCAATTGCCTTCAGATGAAAGCGAAAATCCAAAATTTATAAAACTCATTTTTAAAGCATTTGCTTTAGGCCTTTGAAATCAAACAAAATAAAACATGGAATAGAAAATAAGATGATACCTTTTTTATTGGACATAACTTAATACATTATGTCCAATAAAAAAGGTATCATCTTATTTTCTTTTCCATGTTTTATTTTGTTTGATATCTATTGATAACCTTTAAGAGTGGACTAACACGGCTACCACACCTCTCTACTTTAGGTCTTTGGAAATACAAAAGCAGACGTTACTCGGTTTGGGTTTTTCAAGTTCAGAAGTTGACGGTCTTATTTACTTTGAGTTTTATTACGGGACGTTTAGTGAGGCAGTTCAAGCACACCCTCAACATCACTCCAGGTTCATCAAAAGGTTCACTGATTCTAATTTGAAATTCTTATCTCTATTTGCCTCTCTTTCCTGTTTGCTATAATTGACACTCCTCCATCTCCCACACTTGTCACTCAGCCGTGTTGCAGTAAAGCAGGAAGAAAGTCATTAATATGGGCTGAAAGACAGGTGCAGACAATGTAAGACAAGTGAAAATTACCGACAGAACTAGCTTCACAAATGAGTCACAGTGCAGTAGATAGACCAGTCACACAATATGGAATATCACTTTAATGGTCTTATTTGTGGGAGCGCCATTGATTTGAAGTCCTTTAATGTCACGGCGTTAACGCTGACGGAGAAGGTGGAAACATTTATTTAAGAGTTTTAACCTGCATTTGTAGCAGGAAGACTTGAAGCTTGGTCAAATCTTTGGGGTCATTTTTGGACATTATAGACAACTAGTAAAAAAGCCCCGTTTCTGATGCAAATGAAACGGGGGCTAGCAAGGTTTTCTTCAGAGTGTGCATGTGGGAGTGTGTGTCCCTGCCCTCTGCCCTCTCTCCCTCCCCCTCCCCCCTTGGAGTCCAGTCCTTCAGTGTTACGTTTCCTGCTGTTCTGTGTTTGTGTTACAGAGAGAGTGAGGGCATCTCTCTCCCCTCCCCCCTCTGAGTCCTTCACTGTTACAGAGAGAGGGATTTCGTGCTGTGCTGTTTTCCTTTACTCATGGGGAAACCGGATATCTCTGGCGCTTCACACTTCCGGCTGGAGGCTTCATAGAACGTTGGTCTTGCCTTTTATATATATAGATCTTACCTCTTCGAACAAGCCTACCCAAATGACCCGGCCTAATTTCTCAAACATAATTCCACACCACTAGTATTACCCACACTCCAATCCCTTCCCCACATCACTTACTAGTTGTCTTACTCTATGTAATTAAGTCATTTCTTCGACACTTTGTTCCATACTTTGTACCATCCATGCGATACTCTGTGTAATTATGTCATCTCTACGACACTTTGTTCCATACTTTGTTCTATACTTTGTAAGTCACACTGAACCTGCTTTATGTAATTATGTCATCTCGTTGATACATTGTTCCCAAACCTGTATTACCTCCGTGATACGTTGTACCACACTTTGTAAGCTGCACGGAACCTGCTATTGAGCGGGAAAGAGCGGGGTATAAATGCCACAAATAAATAAATAAATCTTCAAAGAGATAAGTTGTTATTGTGTGTATGCATTTGGTTTGAAGAATGTGTATGTACTGCTCTTTGGTGATGAATTGGTTTTATTTGGAAATAAAAGAGTAATATTGCTACAGTAATTATAGTCATTGCTGTAATAGTGAATTTCTTTGTTATTTAGATAACCTGGTATTAGCAGTATTGAATAACAAATATTCATGAGAGAGATTTGCATATAATAGAGGTCATATGCATGCAAATCTTTCTCATGTATATTCATATGAGATATCCTGAAAACTTGGCCCATTGATAATCCCCCAAGACTGGGAGAAACTGCTAAGGGAGCAGGCAGTCACCCGCAAGGCAGCTTCTGGGAACGGAGGGGAGGAGGGAAGGGGGAGGAACAACGAAAAACAGCTGTGGTAAAATCAAAATAATAGCCACACAAACTTTACAAACCTTCTAGAACCATCAGTTCATACATTAACCCACAATATATAAATAGCTTTGGAAATTATGCATTTTAATGGGATTATTCTGGTAGGAGTGATATTAAGCGGTCATGATGATTGAGTTTAATTGACAAATATCAAGGTAGATCTATAAGCCTGAAAGTTAACTGAATGGGGTGCAAAGTTAAAGTTTGACTTAGGGTGCCCTAATATCCTGCTGCCAGTCTCGTCTTCCGCCAGGGTCGCTTTACTCATACTACCCCTCTCCTCAAGTCGCTTCACTGGCTCCCTATCCGTTTTCACATCCTGTTCAAACTTCTTCTACTAACCTATAAATGCACTCACTCTGCTGCTCCCCAGTATCTCTCCACACTCGTCCTTCCCTACACCCCTTCCCATGCACTCCGCTCCATGGATAAATCCTTCTTATCTGTTCCCTTCTCCACTACTGCCAACTCCAGACTTCACGCCTTCTGTCTCGCTGCACCCTACGCCTGGAATAAACTTCCTGAGCCCCTACGTCTTGCCCCATCCTTGGCCACCTTTAAATCTAGACTGAAAGCCCACCTAACACTGCTTTTGACTTGTAACCACTCGCCTCCACCTACCCTCCTCTCCTCCTTCCTGTACACATTAATTAATTTGATTTCCTTACTTTATTTTTGTCTATTAGATTGTAAGCTCTTTGAGCAGGGACTGTCTTTCTGCGTACGCCTTGTAGCACTATAGAAGTGCTAAATAGTAGTAGTAGTAGAGGACCTTAGACAGGAAACAGCGTTAGAGATCTGTATGAGGCTCTTTACAGTAACATTATTTCAGCTCATGAAGGCAATACCTGCAATGACTGTTTTACCTTTCTTGGTCAGTTCATTTGGAAGGGTGGTATATAAATCCTTAAATTTAAACAGGTTGCGGTTTTTAAGGTAACCATGCCAGTATATCTGCTGAACATTCATTGTGACCATCTTGAAAAATATAGTCATAGATGATTCTCATTAAGAACCTCTGAGCTAATTCCTTATTTGGTGTTCTAGAAGACTCTCTTAGGTTATTTTCACTCACTAAGATGCCATTTTCAAAACCATTACCAGGGGTCCTTTTACTAAGGTGCACCAAAAAATGGCCTGCGCCGGTATAGATGCATGTATTGGAATGTTCAGGTCCATTTTTCAGTGCGCCTGCAAAAAAGGCCTTTTTAGGGTTGAAAATGGACGTGCACCAACATAAAAATTGGCACATGTCCATTTTGGGCTTGAGACCTTACCACCACCCATTGACCTAACGTGTTAACCAGGCGGTAATGGCCTACGTGCGTACAATGCCAATTACTGCTCGGTTAGCGCCGCATGCCAGAAAATTTCCAGCATGCTTAGCCGGGTGCTAGTTCAAAATTGGCGCATGTAGGATGCGCATACATGCCTATGCAGATTATTTTCAAAGGAGAAGGGCGCCCATCTTCCGACACAAATCAGGAGATGGGCGTCCTTCTCCTAATGGCGGCCAAATCGGCATAATCGAAAGCCGATTTTGGCCGCCTTCAACTGCAGTCTGTCGCAGGAGCAGCCAAAGTTTAAGGGGGCATGTCGGAGGCGCAGCGAAGGCGAGACTGGGGCGTGCTTAACATATGGCCACTCTCGGACGATAATGGAAAAAGAAGGGCAGCCCTGACGAGCATTTTGGCCGGTTTTACTTGGTCCATTTATTTTCATGACCAAGCCTCAAAAACGTGCCCGAACTGACCAGATGACCACTGGAGGGAATTGAGGATTGCCTCCCCGTACTCCCCCAGTGGTCACCAACGCCCTCCCACCCTAAAAGAAAAAAATTAAAAAACTGTTTTTGCCAGCCTCAAATGTCATACCCAGCTCCATGACAGCAGTATGCAGGTCCATGGAGCAGTTGTAGTGGGTGCAGTGCACTTCAGGTAGGCGTACCCAGGACCATCCCCCCTTACCTGTTACACTTGTGGTGGTAAACGTGAGCCCTTAAAAACCCACCCAAAACCCACTGTACCCACATGTAGGTACCCCCTTTCACCCATAAGGGCTATGGTAGTGTTGTACAGTTGTGGGGAGTGTGATATGGGGGGGATTTGGGGGGCTCAGCACCCAAGCGAAGGGAGCTATGTACCTGGGAGCAATTAATGAAGTCCACTGCAGTGCCCCCTAGGGTGCCCGGTTGGTGTCCTGGCATGTGAGGGGGGCCAGTGCACTATGAATGCTGGCACCTCCCATGACCAAATGCCTTGGATTTCAGAGTTTTTGAGATGGCCACTCTCAGTTTCCATTATCGGCGAAAACCGAGTTCAGTCATCTCTAATGTCGACCTAAATGTTGGAATTTGGGCGGCCCAGACTGTATTATCGAAATGAAAGATGGGCGCCCATCTTGTTCAATAATACGGTCGGTTCCGCCCCTTCCCTAGTTCGCCCTTAGAGATGGGCGGCCTTAGAGATAGCCACCCATGTTCGATTATGCCCCTTCACGTGGCTTAGTAAAAGGGCCCCTAAATTGGCTTTTCTGAATAATGGGGTTCCTCTGACCAGTTACCAGTGCTGGTGGACTTCCACAGCATTCATACATTTGTCCAGTTTAGAAAGCTAATCCCTTGACTATGTTTATGGTGTGAAAATAAAACAGCCCTCATGCATTTGATTTTCAAACGATGGAGTCCTTTTACTAAATCTTAGCACATGCTAAATGCTCTGCATCCAATTTTATACCTATGGGCCACACGGCAGTTAAGCAGCTGTCCGAGTATATGGGTGTGTATTTTGAGGCTGTTAATTTTCAAAGGGGGATAATGTGAGTAGTTTCCCTTTGAAAATTGGCTGTAAAATGTACGTGGACTAAAATTGTTCCATGTAATGTGTGCTATTCAAAATTGGCCTGTAAAGGGTTACTCAATCCTGACAATTTAGAAGTAAGAAGTGATACTTTATATACTTTGTGAGAAAATCATAATTGATCCAGAGAGTTATGTTAATTATTGACAATGTTTTTAAAACAATCAGTACTTTAAAAGTATATTACTTCACAATTAAGGCAGGAAATGAGAAACAGTTCTGACATTTTAGAAAGAAAACCAATTTTCTTTAATTTAAACTGTTTCACATATTATATCAGACAAATTATAATTATGCAGTGACTGAAATAAGCCAAAGTGTTGCTTATTAAAACATGATGTACCATTTTCCATGAACCTTAAATGAGGTTCTCTTTTTCTCTTTCCTTTTGCAACTAATTTAAGATTTTTCAACAATAGATCCATATAAATGGTTCTAGTAAAGTAAAATCAGTGAAAAAGAGACATTCTATAAATAAATGATACCATTCATCGACATTGAATTGAAGAGCCTGATTGGATGGATGCTAAACAGAGGAACATAGGTCCTGATATTTAAAGAATGTATTGCGTTCAAAGTTTGTACCCTGGTCCACAAAATCATCTATGGGGAAGCCCCGACCTACATGTCAGACCTCATAGGCTTACCTACTAGAAACGCAAAGATATCGTCACGAACATACCTCAATCTCCATTAACCTAATTGCAAAGGGCTAAAATATAAATCCACATACGTGACCAGTTTCTCCTACATCTGCACGTAGCTATGGAATGCACTACCGAAGGCCATAAAAACAATGCAAGACCTAACCATCTTCCGAAGGCTACTGAAAACAGATCTTTTCAAGAAGGCATACTGTAAACATCCATCTTAAATACTAAATAATAACACTATACACGTTCTACATAAAACCGAAACCTTTTTCACATAACCAAAGATCAAGTACTACTTCATGTCGAATAGGCTTTTTCTATAGTAGATGACCTAATGTATGTTACAATCCAATTCATAACTCAGAAACCTTCACGTAATACCTTATTGTATTCTTCTCTACCATGATCTACTCCATTTATGTTATGTTCCATGTACGTTCCATTGTATATTTCTTTACATGTATGTCATTAATGCAATACCATCTGTAATTCTATTACCCGGAAATGGCATCCGCCATTATGGCAAATGTAAGCCACATTGAGCCTGAAAATGTGGGATACAAATGCTACAAATAAATAAATTAATTAATTAAAATGATTTAAACGGCCAGGAGAGATTCCTAACTGTTTAAATTGCCAGTCCAGGGTTAACCAGGCATATTTAGAGCCACTTAACTGCATAGTGCCACTGAAAATGTTCAGTTAGGGCCCAACACGAAACTGGCTATTCTGAGGGCATTCTGAGGGTAGAATCAGCACTAGGCCAGTTAAATGCCAATATCCAGTACTTAACCAACCATAAATAGGACCTCAAAGTCAGTTCTATCTTTATGAGGTTCACCATAGACAGTTAAATGCTGAATATCGCACTTAACTGGCTATGGGGTGCTTTTACTAAGACGCGCCGAAAAATGGCCCACGCTAGTCTAGGTACGTGTTTTGGGCACAAGCGGATCCATTTTTCAGGGCACCTGTAAAAAAGGCCTTTTTTAAAAAATTTTGCCAAAAAATGGACATGCGGCAAAATGAAAATTGTCGCGTGCATCCATTTTGGGTCTGAGACCTTACCGCCAGTCATTGACTTAGCAGTAAGGTCTCACATGTTAGCCATGCAATAATTGCCTGCATGTATCAAATAGCAGTTACCACCCTGATTTTTGTCACACACCAAAAAATAAAATATATTTTCTGGCTAGCATAGCAGACTGCGTCAAAAATGAAATTACAGCACAGGCCACATGGTAGCCAGGTGGTAACTCCAAATTGGCATGCATTGGTCATGCATAGGTGCCTATCATGCTTATTTTCGAAAGAGAAGGACGCTCATCGTTTGACACAAATCGGGAGATGGGCGTCCTTCTCGCAAGGTCATCCAAATTGGCATAATCGAAAGCCGATTTTTTGACACCCTCGACTGCTTTCCGTCGCGGGGACAACCAAAGTTCACGGGGGCGTGATGGCAGGGTAGCGAAGGTGGGAATGGGGCGTGATTAGGAGATGGTCGTCCTCGGCCGATAATAGAAAAAAAGAAGGGCGTCCCTGACGAGCATTTGGTCGACTTTACTTGGTCCATTTTTTTTCACGACCAAGCCTCAAAAAGGTGCCCAAACTGACCAGATGACCATCGGAGGGAATCGGGGATTACCTCCCCTTACTCCCCCAGTGGTCACAACCCCCTCCCACCCTAAAAAAATTAATTTTTTGCCAGCCTCTATGCTAGCCTCAAATGTCATACCCAGCTCCATGACAGCAGTGTGCAGGTCTCTGGAGCAGTTTTAGTGGGTGCACTTGTGCTGGTAAATGTGAGCCCTTCAAAACCCACCCAAAACCCACTGTACCCACATGTAGGTGCCCCCCTTCACCCCTTAGGGCTTTGGTAGTTGTGTACAGTTGTGGGGAGTGGGGTTTGGGGGGCTCAGCACCGAAGGTAAGGGAGCTATGCACCTGGGAGCAATTTGTGAAGTCCACTGCAGTGCCCCCTAGGGTGCCCGGTTGGTGTCCTGGCATGTGAGGGGGACCAGTGCACTACGAATGCTGGCTCCTCCCATGACCAAATGCCTTGGATTTGGTCGTTTTTGAGATGGGCGTCCTCGGTTTCCATTATCACCGAAAACCGGGGACGACCATTTCTAAGGTCGACCATCTCAACATTTAGGTCAACCATCTTTAAGGTCGACCTAAATGTCGAGATTTGGGCGTCCCCAACTGTATTATCGAAATGAAAGAAGGACGCCCATCTTGTTTCTATAATAGCGGTTTCCCCACCCCTTCATGGGGCCATCCTGCAGTAGCACCATTATACTTCGTCAAATTATCATGGGTGGCAACCAAGCTAGGTATGTAACTGCCCTACTGTCCTCCGCAGGTGGCTTCGCCTATCTCCCCACAGGTCCTTGCACTTCCTTCATCACTGTGGGGCTCACTTCAGTCTTTTGTTTACTCTCTAATTCTATATATTGCAGTAGAAGATAGGTACCAATTCAGAGTGTAACTTTTGGAGGTAAAATGGAAGTTAAGCAGCAAAATGGGAGTAATTGGTAGTTATGTGCATCACAGCACTTAAGAGTTATTTTATAAGGTAGTGTGTAACTGCAAGAAGGCATGCACATGGGGCATGGGCAGGTCATAGACATACAAAACTTATAGAATACTGTAAGTTGGGCATGTAAATACCAACATTTACACCTGCCTTTTCCTTGGCGTTATTGATAGTACCTGAATGTTGGCGTGCAAATGTCAACTTATGTTCTATTCCAGGCATGTCCAATTTCAACCCTTGCCAGGGTGGATTTCAGGGTTTCCATAATGGATATCCCTGAGATCTATCTGGGACCAATGGAGGCAGTGCATGCAAATAGATCTCATGCATATTCAATGGGGAAATCCTGAAAACCCAACTGGATTACGGCCCTCAATGACTGAGGTTGGACACCCCTATTCTGTTCTAACATGGAATCTGGGTGCCCAGAAACCTCTCTGATTACTATATTAGCACACAAGTTTTTGGTGCCTAACCTTAGGGGGTTTTCTGCACCTGCACCCTGTTTTATATGCTGTAAGAGGCTTTTTAAAAATGCCAAGACCATAGAATTATTCACACCAAAAAGATTCCATGCACTTATATGTGAACCACATGTAGACAACCCTGGAGGCATAGTTCAGGAGGGGGGGAGGGGAACAGTCACAGAGTTGTGATGCAAGCATGAATTTTATAAAATATGCCAATTCATGCTCACATTTATACCATCGTCAGAGCAGGTGTACATTTTTTGTGTGAGAATTTGTACACGTTGGCGCTTATTTTGTAAGAGCCAAACAGAGAGGGTAACCAGCATACACAGAAATGACACAAACAAAAAAAGCAACACTGGGCCTTCAAGACTGAGACAACAGGAGTATTTTATTGATAAACTAGTTAAAAAAGGCCCGTTTCTGAGACCAATGAAATGGGCGCTAGCAAGGTTTTCAGCGGAGTATGTATGTTTGAGAGAGTGTGTGTGTGAGAGTGACTGTGTGAGAGAGAGAGACGGAGTGAATGTGCGAGTGTGGGTGTGTGCGACATAGTTTGAGGCTGTCTGTGTGAGAGTGTGTGTGTGAGAGTGTGTGTGTGAGAGAGAATGAGAGTGTGGGGCAGGGCCCCTCCCCCCCCTCCGTCAAGGTGTTTTGGAAAAGAAGCAGGAGATCCCAAGGGGTCACGTTGTGACGCGAGGGCGAGGCAGAACTCATGGTGGAAAAGCGATCTACACCATGACACATTTAGAATGTTGGGAAACTTGAGGCTTCATTAGAATGTTGGAGGTGCGTTTTAAATAGAGAGATGACCCAAGATGGGCTGTGTTTCGAACAACGCCTGCCTCAGGGGTCAGGGTTTGAATGTGAATAGAATAAAATGTGTATGTATCCAATACCTCCGAACGTGGACGGAAAAAATCTTAAAGCCAAGCGTGTCTCACAGAAATGACAGCCGCAATATAGAGAGAAACTCCTGTATTTAGCCTTTTATTTTGCAAAAGCAAGGCTAAATACAGGAGTTTCTCCCTATATTATTCTATTCACATTCAAACCCTGACCCCTGAGGCAGGCGTTGTTTATCGCCGAAACACGGCCCGTGTCGGGTCATTTAGCAATAAAATACTGCTGTTGTCTCAGTCTTGAAGGCCCAGTGTTGCTTTTTTTTGTTTGCTTATTTTGTAAGGCCATATAGAAACCTATATTGTCTGTATAAAATAAGCATCAAATAGACACCATTTAGTTACATTGACATAGGTGCCTGGTTATGAAATTAGCCCCTTAGGGCCAGATTCTGAAAATGGCGTCTAAAATCTAGACGCATCTAAAAAAGCAATTAGCACTGTTCTATACAACAGGCCTAAAGTGAGGGGCGGCCACTTATGGCACTGAAAACCTGGTGTAAATAGCTGTGCCTAAATAGAGCTGCGTTCCCCCGAATTCTCTAACAATGTGTATTAATTTGAATTGTGCCCCTGACATATCCACACTCCTCTCGCGGCTGCACCCCCTTTTCAGCTATGTGTGCCAAAAAAAGAAGCATGCGTAAACATAGTAGATGACGGCAGAAAAAGACCTGCATGGTCCATCCATTCTGCCCAAGAAGATAAATTCATATGTGCTACTTTTTTATTTGTACTGTCCTCTTCAGTGCACAGACCATATAAGTCTGGCCAGCCCTATCCCCGCCTCCCAACCACCAGCTCTGGCACAGACCCTATAAGTCTACCCAGCACTATCCCCGCCTCCCAACTACCAGTCCCGCCTCCCACCACCAGCTCTGGCACAGACCGTATAAGTGTGCCCAGCACTAGCCCTGCCTCCCAACCACCAGCTCTGCCACCCATTCTAGGCTAAGCTCCTGAGGATCCCTTCCTTCTGCACAGGATTCCTTTATGTTTATCCCACGCATGTTTGAATTCCGTTACTGTTTTCATCTCCACCACCTCCCGTGGGAGAGCATTCCAGCATCCACCACTCTCTCCGTGAAAAAATACTTCCTGACATTTTTCTTGAGTCTGCCCCCCTTCAATCTCATTTCATGCCCTCTCGTTCTACCGCCTTCCCATCTCCGGAAAAGGTTTGTTTGCGGATTAATACCTTTCAAATATTTGAACGTCTGTATCATATCACCCCTGTTTCTTCTTTCCTCCAGGGTATACATGTTCAGGTCCGCAAGTCTCTCCTCATACGTCTTGTAATGCAAATCCCATACCATCCTCGTAGCTTTTCTTTGCACCGCTTCAATTCTTTTTACATCCTTAGCAAGATACGGCCTCCAAAACTGAACACAATACTCCAGGTGGGGCCTCACCAACGACTTGTACAGGAGCATCAACACCTCTTTTCTTCTGCTGGTCACACCTCTCTCTATACAGCCTAGTAACCTTCTAGCTACGGCCACCGCCTTGTCACACTGTTTCATCGCCTTCAGATCCTCAGATACTATCACCCCAAGATCCCTCTCCCCATCCCTACCTAGCAGACTCTCACCGCCTAACACATATGCCTCTCTTGGATTTCTACTCCCTAAGTGCATCACTTTGCATTTCTTCGCATTGAATTTTAATTGCCAAACCTTAGACCATTCTTCTAGCTTTTTCAGATCCTTTTTCATGTTTTCCACTCCGTTCCGGGGTGTCCACTATGTTACAAATCTTAGTATCATCCGCAAATAGGCAAACTTTACCTTCTAACCCTTCGGCAATGTCACTCACAAATAAATTCCAATTATTGCTAATTAGTGATGTTAATTGGTTATCAGTTATCACTGATTGGTTTATCCAATTTAATGCCCGCTACTCACCGCATCTTATATAGAACCTGGGGCTAGTGTGTACCATTTGTGTCCTGGATCTGCACAAAGCAGCAGCAAACTGCCTCTTTTTATATACAGAAGAATTTCCTCAGTAGTTACTATTAATAACAAGCGAGACATTTGGAGGCGTCATGTTTCTTCAGCCTAGGAGTAATGCTTGCTTTTAATTTAAGACTTAAAAAGCCAAATTAATATGGAAAAATTCTCTAGAGTTTGTAAGACAAAATAAAAAGAAGACCCCAATTTAATACAAGGGAAAAGATTAGGGGTCCTTTTACCAAGCTGCAGGAAAATGGGCCCTGCGCTAGCGGCAGGTGCCAGGGCCATTTTTACTGCAACAGGTAAAAAGCTCCCCAGACACACATGGTCATGCGGTAAGAGAACTCTTATCGCAACCCGTTGGCCAGTACACTGCCATGCAAGCCATTTCCAGGGGTTTTCTTCCCCTCCCCCCAAGAAATAACGCGTGCTCGGGACGAGACTACTGCTGGCACAGTCCTTGAAGAGCAAGTGGTAAGTCTGCGTTGGGCTTACCGCCGCTCTGTAAAAGGGTCCCTTAGTGAATTGTCTTCAGCGGGCTACAGTAAAGCAGTCCACCAAGCTATAGTCAGTTCATGTACTGCCTAGTTCGAGATATCAGCATCACAACATACTATAGATACATTCTACAGGGATAATACCTTAATCAAGAGCCTTCTTAAAAGGCTGTTAATAAATCCCAATAAATAAATAAGTGATAGGTGTTGGATTTTTGTTTGTTTGTTTTTGCATCGACAGTAACAGTTTTGGGACAATATTGCGACCACACCTCGAATATTGTGTCCAAGTCTGGTCGCTGCATCTCAAAAAAGATATAAAGGAATTAGAGAAAGTGCAGAGAAGGGCGACAAAAATGATAAAGGGAATGGAATGACTTCCCTATGAGGAAAGGCTGAGAAGGTTTGGGCTCTTCAGCTTGGAGAAAAGGCGGCTGAGGGGTGATATGATAGAAGTCTACAAGATAATGAGCGGAGTAGAGTGGACAGATGTGAAGCGTTTGTTTACACTTTCAAACAACAACAAAACCAGGGGACACAAGATGAAGCTACAATATGGTAGATTTAAAACAAATAGGAGAAAGTTTTTCTTTACTCAGCGTGTAGTTGGACTCTGGAACTCATTGCCGGAGAATGTAGTGACAGCAGTTGGCCTTACGGAATTTAAAGGGGGTTTGGACAGATTCCTGAGGGAAAAGTCCATTGAACATTATTAATTCTTTTTTTTTGGGGGGGGGGGGGCGGGTTTTTGAAGCCTGGATTGGCCGCTGTCGGAGACAGGATGCTGGGCTTGATAGATCCTTGGTCTTTCCCAGTATGGCGGTGCTTATGTACTTAAGTCTACAAGATAATGAGCGGATTCGAGCGGACAGATGTGAAGCGTTTGTTTACACTTTCAAACAACAACAAAACCAGGGGACACAAGATGAAGCTAGAATATGGTAGATTTAAAATAAACAGGAGAAAGTTTTTCTTTACTCAGCGTGTAGTTGGACTCTGGAACTCATTGCCGGAGAATGTAGTGACAGCAGTTGGCCTTACGGAATTTAAAGGGGGTTTGGACAGATTCCTGAGGGAAAAGTCCATTGAACATTATTAAAAATTATTATTATTTTTTTAGTTTTATTTTTTGGGGTTTTGCCAGGTTCTTGAAGCCTGGATTGGCCGCTGTCGGAGACAGGATGCTGGGCTTGATGGACTCTTGGTCTTTTCCCAGTACAGCGGTGCTTATGTGCTTATGTGCTAACAGTTCACTACGGGGCCCTTTTACTAAGCTACGGTAAAAAGTGACCTGCGCTATTTTCTGGCGTGTGAAATTAGCATGTGCTAGGCCATTTTTTTACTGTGGTGGGAAATGGCCTTTTTAAATATGGGGCAGTAATTGGCCATGTACTAATTAATATTAAAATTAGCGTGTGGCTATTTACTTCCTGAGCCCTTATCGCCACCTATTTAGAAGTCAGTTACGGGCTCACGTGCTACTCATGCGGTAGTCAGGCAGCAAGCAGCCATGTGGCCATGCTGCCGATTACTGCCAGGACCCCATACACACACACGATAGAAAATAGAAAATTATTTTCTACCGTGGGAAACTGTGCACGCCAACTTTGGAACTACTGCCAGGCGCCTGCACCTCACCGGCGGTAGGGTTGACTTGGCATGCGCTAAATGTGGGGTAGCCCAGCCACAGCTTAGTAATAAGGCCCCCCTAAGTGCCATGATGGAAAATTTATTTTATTTATTTTTGTTACATTTGTACCCCACGCTTTCCCACTCATGGCAGGCTCAATGTGGCAGGCAATGGAGGGTTAAGTGACTAACTAACTAACACTAACTAACAAACATTTCTAAAGCGCTACTAGGGTTACGCAGCGCTGTACAATTCAAACATAGAAGGACAGTCCCTGCTCAAAGAGCTTACAATCTAAAAGACAAGAGAACAATCTAAAGACAAGTGAACAATCTAGAGGACGAGTGAACAGTTAATCTGATAGGGTGGATGGATTGGGGCATTTTATATTTCTCGAGCGGTTAGGCGCCGGGCAGCATTGAAGAGGTGAGTTTTAAGCAAAGATTTGAAGATGGGTAGGGAGGGGGCATGGCGTATGGGTAAAGGAAGATTGTTCCAGGCATAGGGTGAGGCAAGGCACATTGCGTGGAGCCTGGAGTTGGCAGTGGTGGAGAAGGGTACTGAGAGAAGGGCTTTGTCCTGTGAGCAGAGGTTGCGGGCGGGAACATAGGGGGAGATGAGGGTGGAGAGGTAGTGAGGAGCCGCAGACTGAGTGCATTTGCCCAGAGTCACAAGGAGCTGCCTGTGCTGGGAATCAAACTCAGTTCCTCAGGACCAAGGTCCACCACCCTAACCACTAGGCCACTCCTCCACTCCACACCGTACTTCCATGAGCGCCGCACTTCATATCGATACTTTAAAAGCACGTTTATACAAATTGATATTTTGTTGAAAAAAAACTGTTGAAAAATTAAAAATTGAGACATTTGTGATTTTACAAGTTTAACCCTAGACCATCATTAGTTATTTAAAAAATCACCGTCAATATTTCCACAGACGACTTTCAGAAACTTATAAAGAATTCAGAACTTGCTATTGAAACAATGTGTCATCGTGTTCCGTCTTTAAAGGTGACAAAAAAAGTCCCAAGTTCAGCATTCCTATCCTCATCATAAAATCTTGAGGAGAAGAGAACCTTTTCTCTTCAGGTAATGTGACTGATGTAGACTTAATCTTTTTCCAGCAGAGTGGTAATGGAGAATTATGGGTCTCCTCCTTTGGTTGAATGCTATATACGTAATATTCCTTTCCATTATACCAGAGGGGGATCCATACACAGGGTTACAGAGCTATTATCTCTGTAGCTGTCCTAATATATGATAATTTCTGCTAACACCTAGGAGATCACCTTCTAGGCCATTATTCTCTTACTCCTACCAATAACCTACTGGGCCATTTTTGTCTTCTCTCGCCTTTAATCCTGCAAAGCGATTTACCCTGTATTAGTGCAACGGAAGTACGGTACGCAGCTGAATCCATGCTTTCAGTAAAAGCTAGGGTTTGGCACAGAAATAGCAGAATTACAAGTCCATAAGGCTGAGCATTTTTTTTTTGTGAAACATGGGGCCCTTTTACTGAGCTGTTTTATTTTTTTAATTTGTTGCATTTGTATCCCACATTTTCCCACCTTTTTTGGCAGGCTCAATGTGGCTTACATTATGCCGTAATGGCGATCGCCATTTCCGGAATGAGAAATACAAAGTGGTATTGCGTTAAAGTTCATAAGTGATAGAGTGAGTTATAGATTAAGCTAGGTAATCAGGTCATTTCCGGCGTGAGAAATAAGGTGGTAGTGCGTCAACGTTCATTGGTGACAGAATAACTGAGCAGTCGGTGTAGAGAGTTCAATATTATCTGGTTCTGGTAGAGTTTCGTTGTCTGGTATTTACGATGGGTCATTGTGGTATGACTTTTTGAACAGGTTGGCCTTTAGTAATTTTAGTAGTTCTAAGCAGCTAATGCATATTTAAAGCGTGTTAACCATCAGCGTAGACCCACTCTAGCAGGTGTTAAAGCAGCCAGCATGGTAAAAACACCACTCTATCTGCTTAAAGTGGGAATTGAGCAGTGGGTAGATGTGATCTGGTCAAAGCAGAGGAGTGACTTGTTGTGATGGCTACTACACAAGTCATTACCATATGCTAACTTTCATGACTGCCTGTGGTTTAGCTGCACGTTACCACCATCTCAATTGGACACTAGGTGTAGCTGCATATCACTGATCTTTCTCATGACTACCCCTCCCCTATCCCACCCATGAACTCATTGCTGGAGGATGTGGTAACAGTGGTTGGCATGTCTGGGTTTAAAAAAGGGATGGACAGGTTCATGGAGGATAACTCTATAGTCTGCTACTTGCCCTGGGATTGGTAGCATGGAATGTTGCTACTATCTTGTGGCTTGAATTGGCCACTGTTGGAAACAGGATACTGGGCTAGATGGACCATTGGTCTGACCCAGTATGGCTTATGTTGTTATGTACCTGATCCCCTCTCTAATGGTCTGATCTCTCAATAGATACCCCACTGGTCTGATCTTCTCTAACTCCTCCTCTGATCCAATCCCCCTCCTAATATTCTCCACGATGGTCCAATTCCCCTCCCCAATTGATCCAAGGTCCTTGAAGGCCTCTCATGGTCTTATTCCTCTCCAAATCCCCCTGGTTCGATCCCCCCTCCCCATTCAAAAATCCCACTGAAGATGAAAACAGTCTCCTCCCCAGAGCCTGTTCATTGCCCCCTGAAGCTATCTGGGGGTCTTCACGGTGATCCAGGGGGCCCGTGGAGAAGCAATCCCCTTCTGTTCTTCCCCAAAAGTGTGCTGGGATCCAAAATGATATTAATGAAACCTAGCAGTAGTCCCGTTGTACTACCACTAGGATGCATCCTTCCATAGAAGTGGGTCTGACCCAGGCATTGCTGCTGAAAATTCAGGCAGACCACCTTGGGACAGTCTAGAGATGGAGACTGGGCTTAGCCCCAAGTTATCCAGGCAGTGCTTTGATCTTTATAGGTTAAGTGACATATCAAATTTTATTAAACATAAACATCACCAATATTCAACAGAGCTACAAAAAAAAGGCTATTCTAAATTCACCAGGCAGTTACCTGTGTACCACCACTGAATATTGGAAGAAGCCAGTAACTCCCAGCAGTCAACTAATATCCAAAATTCAGTGCCTGTACCTGGGCAGTGCCCCATATCCTGATCACAAATTGGTCCACCTCAAAACAAAGTCTTCTCCGACAGAAACCCTACCCCCCGATATCAGACCTAGCTCTTTCAGAGCTCTATCCATCCCCAATCTCTGCTCTGTGGGACCTACCTGGGGTCCTTCAGTAGTAGTTTAGTGGAGCCATGTGGTAGTGGTTGCCCTCTGCTCCCACCCATGTTGGCACCAACCACCAATATGACCAGGAACGGCTCCAGGAACTGGGGTGCCCTGAGCCAACTTTTCAATCAGTGCCCCCCCCCCCCCCCCCCACCACCACCCATTGCCTGCAATCTGGTATCTCTCCTTCCACTCTCTTCCCCTCACTGGTGATTCAGTGTCTTCTCCTCTCAAGTCCCTCTCCCCCTCCCCACCCACTGACGATAAAGGGCATCAAAACCCCAGTTCAGCATTTCTCCTTCTCTTTTGCCTCCCTCCTATCCTGTGGATTTTGAACTGCTGGCAGAGGGACAGAGAGAAAGGAAGAGGGAGGGAAAGATGCCAGACTGCCTCACCTGGTCCACAGGTTGAGTCAGCCCTGAATATGACACCTCAACCCCCTATTGGAAGTCTCATGGTACCACAATAGGGCTAAGTCTTATGTTGGGGTGGGATTTGTGTCAGGGATGGGGACTTTGTGTCAAGGGATAAGCTGGAGTGTGCTTGAAATATGACACAGGATTGGGGATATGATCAGGGCATGGAGGCTGTGTCAGGAAAGTGATAAGAGTGGGGAGAGTTTTGTAGCTGTGATTGTGAGGCGTGGGCCATGGGTGGTGGGGATATGGGACTTTGACTTTGTGGGATGGGCAGATATAGACAGGAAGGATGGTTGCTCCATGTGGCATTTCTTTCTGATTTATTTATTTACTAATAAAAGAGGCCCGTTTCTGACAGAAATGAAACGGGCGCTAGCAAGGTTCCACGCCCCCTCCCTACCTCCCTCCCTTTCTCTCCTCTGAGTTCCAGCCCCCCTCCCCTCCGAGTTCCATGCCCCCTACCTCCCTCCCTCTCCTTCGAGTTCCAGGACCTTCCCCCTCCCTCTCCTCCCCTCCCCTCCGAGTTCCATGCCCCCCTCTCCTCTGAGTTCCAGACCACCGCGCCTCCCTCCCTCTCTCTCTCTCTCTCCCCTCTGAGTGCAAGCATGACCTGTCCTCCGCCTGGCCCTCGCCTTCCTAAGTGCCAGCTGTAATTTAAAACTTGTTACCTCGTGGTCTGGTGGCAGCAGTGAAGTTGAGCAGGCAAGGCTCTTCAGACTGCCTTCCCTTCTGTCTCAGCTCTACCTCTGGTCCCGCCCTTCCAGAAACAGGTGGAGGACAGGTCGTGCTTGTGATTCTCTACTCACCTCCAGCGTTCTGTGGCTGGTGCTGGATTCCCTTCCCTTTCACTGATCCGCCCTCTGACGTCATCGCCAGGGCGGACCAAAGGGAAGTGTGTTACGAACCCAGGCATCGACGTGGAACGTTGAAGGTGCAAATTATTATATAAGATATTGGGTCCGACTGCATTACAAGTAGTGCCTGATAGCGCGTAAGGACCTGAATGTAACGTGTGTAACTGCAGTAACCTTCTGCCCTATGCAGTAAATTCAGGGCAGAATATGGCCACACCCCCTACATTTACTCCACAGCCTTTGCACTTACTGTATTTTTGTGTTAGATATGAGGTAAGTGCTCATTTCTCTGCACTTTGATTAAAAGGGCCCCTTTGTTTTTTGATTGTTTTAAAGCTACGTCACCCAAATCAGGTTTTAGATCTTGCCAGAAGTGCAACAGAAAGATCCAGAATTTTGACAGCCTCAGCTGGGTTGCAAATAATAACAGCCACAGGGCTCCTTACAACCATATGAATTCAAACAAAACTTTTAATAAAGTCTTCACTGTATTTCCCCAAAACAACAGTTTATATAAGAAGAGTCATAAACTGAACTCACATCTTCCATCTCACATTTGAGTCAGTGTGAAAATTAGGAGTAGGCCCTGCTCTCTGATTCAAGACATCTCAACTTGTCAGGAAAGGCAGCTTTCGAAATCAATCAACAGGGGAAGACATATTAATGAAGTGCAAAATGTTAAATTCTCTCTGAGAGAATGAGAAAGTAAGTGCATTTTTCAACCCCACATCTGTCTAGCGAATGATCAGTAATGAAACAGTTCAGCTAGATTTGACCCATCATTTCAATGAAAATCCAAATCAGCTCCATGGTACTATACATGCAGAAGTTTTGATTACGAGAATGCTGATAGGTCAACAATCTCTTTTGCGAGAACTACAGAAACCTTCCTGATTATTTGAACAAAAAAAAAAACATGTCATGTACCTCAGACTGTAATCAGTGAACGGTACAAGGCATTATCAACACGAGTGCAATACAGCTACAATTCTTTTCTTCAATTTTCTACAATTTTGCATTATAGACATTTCCAGCTGACTACCGTATTGGCAGTGAAAATAGATAATAGATAAACTCTAGCTTAAGTCTGTACAGCTGGCATATTATTCACTTTATATCCAGGCATTACGCTCCTTTCTCTTAGCTATAAAAAAAGATATAGCAGAATTAGAAAAGGTTCAAAGAAGAGCAACCAAAATGATAAAGGGGATGGAGCTGCTCCCATACGAGGAAAGGCTAAAGAGGTTAGGGCTCTTCAGCTTGGAAAAGAAACAGCTGAGGGGGATTAAGGTCTATAAAATCCTGAGTGGTGTAGAACGAGTAGAAGCGAATCGATTTTTCACTCTTTCAAAAAGTACAAAGACCAAGAGACACTCAATGAAATTAATGGAAAAAATGTTTCAAACAAATAGGAGGAAATATTTTTTCTCTCAAAGAATAGTTAAGCTCTGGAGCTCACGGCCGGAGGATGTGGTAATAGCGGTTAGCACATCTGGGTTTAAAAAAGGTTTGGACAAGTTCCTGGAGGAAAAGTCCATAGTCTGTTATTGAGTCAAACATGGGGAAGCCACTGCTTGCCCTGGGACTGGTAGCATGGAATGTTGCTACTCTTTGGGGTCCTACATGGAATCTTGTCACTCTTTAGGATTCCGGAATCTTGCTGTTCTTTGGGGCTCTACATGGAATGTTGCTACTCTTTGGGATTCTGCCAGGTACTTGTGACCTGGATTGGCCACTGTTGGAAGCAGGATACTGGGCTGGATGGACCATTGGTCTGACTCAATATGGCTATTCTTATGTTCTTATGTAAAGTGATCAAGAAACGAACTTTAAGCACAGTGAAAGGTTTGTTTATCAAGTTCAGTTGCCTATACTAGAAATGATCAAACATCTCGATTTTTACGCTATTTTTAAATAAAGGAGGGAATTCAATAAATGGCGCATAAAATTCAGTACCAAAAAACAATGAGGGCAGCTTAGAATAAGGACTCCTTTATTTGCTTTAATTACCTGATAGAATAGTCCAATTTTTCTTCTTTTTTTTGGTTATCAATAGAAATCAAACAAAATAAAACATGGAAAAGAAAATAAGATGATACCTTTTTTATTGGACATAACTTAATACATTTCTTGATTAGCTTTCGAAGGTTGCCCTTCTTCGTCAGATCGGAAATAAGCAAATGTGGTAGCAGATAGTATATATAAGAGAAACATCGAAGCATTACTTTGACAGTCTGACAGAGTGGGAGGGTGGGGGTATGCATGGGGACATCAAGCATTTCATTGATATTCTAAAAGGATGGGTGTTGGTAGGTGAGAGGAGGGTAATAAACAGAGAAATAAACAGAGAAATACAGCTTTATGTTTTATAATGCGTTAGAAAACCCAGATCCTTATTAAGTCCTGTTTGTTGGGTGTCAAAATATTCAATCATTCTTATTTCAAAGGTCTTACGCTCCTGTATTGTTTTAAAATTACCTTTCAGTATTCTTACCGTGAAATCACTGGTGCAGTGTTCTGGTCTTGTGAAGTGTTGGCCCACAGGGGTGGGGGCTTGACTGGCACCGGCTATTTTCATGTGATGTTTGTGCAGATTGAATCTTGTCTTAAGCATCTGGCCTGTTTCTCCAATATAGCATCCTTCGTTACATTTCTTACACTGAATGATATATACCACATTGGAAGATGAGCATGTAAAATAGTCCTTTATGTTGAATATTTTTCCTTTGTGAATGACTGTGGGGTCTTGTGAAATGTTTTGGCAAAGTTTGCAGCTGGCTGTGTTACATGGGAACGTGCCCTTTTCTTTTTCCGTCTGTGTTGGAAGTTTACTTCTGATCAGCTTGTGTTTTAAATTTGGTGGCTGTCGGAAGGCCTGCACTGGTGGAGATGGGAATATCTCTTTCAGTAATTCATCTTCCTGAAGTAGTGGCTGTAGGTCTCTTATGATTTTCCTCAGTTTCTCCAGCTCTGGGTTGTATGTCACTACAAGGGGAATTCTGTCGTTGGCTTTTTTTTCTTTCTACTGTAGTAGATTCTCCCTGGGTGTTTTGAGGGAGGAGGCAATATTCTTGGAGATTATTTTGGGGTTGTAGCCTTTCTGTTTGAAGGATGCAGTCAGGGTTTCAAGGTGTCTGTCTCTATCCTCTGGGTCCGAGCAGATACGGTGGTATCTTGTGGCTTGGCTGTAAATGATGGATCTTTTTGTATGTGAAGGATGGAAGCTGGAGTTGTGGAGGTAGCTGCATCTGTCTGTGAGTTTCTTGTATATCGATGTTTGTATACAGCCATCACTGATTGAGACTGTGGTGTCCAAAAAATTGACTTTTTCTGGGGAGTAGTCAATTTTGAATCTGATTGTAGGATGGTATGTATTGAAGGAATAGTAAAATTGTGTCAGAGTTTCTTCCCCCTCCATCCAAATCATAAAAATGTCATCGATCTTTTTTGAAACTGAAACATTAATTGTTGGTTCCTGCTATGCTGCTGTTTTGGTTCTGATTGTGAAAATTGTTTTTTACCTAGTAACATAGTAGATGACGGCAGAAAAAGACCTGCACGGTCCATCCAGTCTGCCCAAGAAGATAAATTCATATGTGCTACTTTTTTTATTTGTACTGTCCTCTTCAGTGCACAGACTGTATAAGTCTGGCCAGCCCTATCCTCGACTCCCAACCACCAACCCCGCCTCCCAACCACCAGCTCTGGCACAGACCGTATAAGTCTGCCCAGCACTATCCCTGCCACCCACCACCGGCTCTGGCACAGACCGTATAAGTCTGCCCAGCACTATCCCCGCCTCCCAACCACCAGGTCTGGCACAGACCGTATAAGTCTGCCCAGCACTATCCCCGCCTCCCAACCACCAGGTCTGGCACAGACCTTATAAGTCTGCCCAGCACTATCCCTGCCACCCACCACCGGCTCTGGCACAGACCGTATAAGTCTGCCCAGCACTATCCCCGCCGCCCAACCACCAGCCCCGGCACAGACCGTATAAGTCTGCCCAGCACTAGCCCCGCCTCCCAACCACCAGCTCTGCCACCCATTCTAGGCTAAGCTCCTGAGGATCCCTTCCTTCTGCACAGGATTCCTTTATGTTTATCCCACGCATGTTTGAATTCCGTTACCGTTTTCATATTTCACGATTTATGAGTTGCATTGTGTTTTCCTAATCTGTTTGATTGTAACCCACTTAAAGATATTATTGAAATAAGAGTGGATAATTAAGACGCCCTTCTACCAAGCTGTGGTAAAAGAAGCCCTGCACCAGTGGCAGTGTTTATTTTTACCACATGATGAGGCCACAGTGTTAAAAATGTAACGAAGGATGCTATATTGGAGAAACAGGCCAGATGCTAAAGACAAGATTTAATTTACATAGACATCACATGAAGAATGCTGGTGCCAGCCTGGTTCCCACCCTTGTAGGGCAGCACTTCACAAAATCAGATCACTGTACCAGTGACTTCATAGTAAGAATCCTGAAAGGTAACTTTAAAACAATACAGGAACGTAAGACCTTTGAAGTCAGAATGATTGAATATTTTAACACCCAACAGAAAGGACTTAACAAGGATCTGGGGTTCCTAGCCCATTATAAACCATAAAGCTGTATGTCTCTGTTGATCACCCTCCCCTCACCTATCCACACCCACCCTGTTAGAATATCAATGATATGCTTTGATGTCCCCATGCATACCTCCCACCCACCCCCATCCTCCCACCCTGTCAGACTGTCATAGTAATGCTTGAATGTTTTCACTTATATACACTGTCAGCTAGCACATTTGCTTATTTCCGATCTGACGAAGAAGGGCAACCTTCGAAAGCTAATCAAGAAATGTATTAAGTTATGTCCAATAAAAAAGGTATCATCTTATTTTCTTTTCCATGTTTTATTTTGTTTGATTTCTATAGATTCTACATGGAATGTTGCTATTCCACTAGCAACATTCCATGTAGAAGTCGGCCCTTGCGGATCACCAATGTGGCCGCGCAGGCTTCTGCTTCTGTGAGTCTGACGTCCTGCACGTACGTGCAGGACGTCAGACTCACAGAAACAGAAGCCTGTGCAGCCTTCTACATGGAATGTTGCTAGTGGAATAGCAATGCTTGAATGTTTTCACTTATATACACTGTCAGCTAGCACATTTGCTTATTTCCGATCTGAGGAAGAAGGGCAACCTTCGAAAGCTAATCAAGAAATGTATTAAGTTATGTCCAATAAAAAAGGCATCATCTTATTTTCTTTTCCATGTTTTATTTTGTTTGATTTCTATTGATTACCACAGAGGGTAAAAAGGCAGAAAAAAGACATGTTGGTGCGGTAAGTTTGCACTTGTCATGTGACCATTGGGATGTAGGAGGAGCAGCATTTTTAGCAGACTGGTCCCCCATACATCCCAGGAGAGCAATGGGGCACCCTAGGGGGCACTGCTATGGACTTCATATATAAGCTCCCAGGTACACATCTCACCATTGCTCCCTTAACTTGTCTGCTGAGCCCTCCAAAACCCACCCAAAACCCACTACCCCCAACTGTACACCACTACAATAGCCCTTACAGATGAAGGGAGCACCTATAGGTGGGTACAGTGGGTGTCTGGTGAGTTTTGGAGGGCTCACACTTTCCACCACAAGTGCAACAGGTAGTAAGAGGTATGGGCCTGGGTCCACCTGTCTCCAGTGCACAGCACCCACCACTCCACTACTTCAGGTACCTGCTTGCTGCTCTATTGGACCTGGCTATCACATCTGAGGCTGTCAAAAGCTGGTGAGCACTATTTTTATTCACATTTTGGGGGGTGGGAGTGGGGTCAATAAGCACTGGGGAAGTAATGGGGGGTCATCCCCGATTCCTTCCAGTGGTCATTTAGGGCACCTTTTTGTGCCTTATTCATTATAAAAATAGAACGTTTTCATTTTGTTCCGTTTTGGCTGTAAAATGTGCAAGTCACCAAGAGGCCTCTATCCTCTGGTGGGTTATCAGAGATTGCTTTTAATAAGCTGCTCTTTGATAGGAATCAATGGGGTTCTGAAATTCATTTAGATAAGAAAATTTGATTGCTACTTGCAGAAAATCAATCACAGCGGAAACATGGGATTCTACTGTAGGTCTCTTTTTCCTCCAAAACAGGATATAATATTAGAAGTCTGAGGTCGGAACATTTTGCTTTCTATTGGCTACACCGAAGAGCTGCTTTACATGAACGAAAATCTCATATGTCTCAAGGGGTTGCAATATACAGTCAGCCTAATTCTGCAAATGTTATATGCCTCATCCTTGCTAGCGTCCCTTAAGAAATAGTCCGAGGCAGCATAAGGAGATTAGGTGCATTGACTGGGGTGATTTTTAATTACTCAAATATTGATTATAACTTAAGAGAAGAAATACGTAAGATAAATGTGGAGGGCCTGTTCTAAAAGATAGTGCTGAAGGATTTTGTACTGTGTTATGTAACTGACAGTACTGGGTGTTCTCTAGTTTGTAAATCTAAACAAAAGATAAAGACAGGTCTGATAAAACTTACATTACAGAAAGTCCAGCCAGGGGAGAGCGTAAAATGAAGGGGCTCTTTCACCAAACAGCACAGAACACCCCAACTCTCTACCCCCAGAACCACCCCCCAGCGCTTACTGCATGGGTAGCGCATGCATGTCCAAACGTTAGCATGGGACACCTCAGTACGCCATTTTTAAGCATGCATTAGGGCTTACTGCAGCTTTGTAAAAGGGTCTCGAAGAGTATTTTAAAAGAATAGTATTATTTTTTTGTAAAGGAAGAAGTTTTAGAGGTAATTTAGGTTAATAAATCAGAAAGGCACCTCTTTTAGAAGGATATAGGTGACTATCCAGCTTATTTTCAAAAGAGATCGCTGGCCATCTTCCGACAGAAATCGGGAGATGGCCGGCCATCTCCTGAACCCGGCCAAATCGGTATAATCGAAAGCCGATTTTGGCCGGCGCCAACTGTGTTCCATCGCGGAGCCAGTCAAACTTCAAGGCAGGGTACAGAAGGCGGGATGGGGTGGGACGGGGCAGGGGCGTGGTTATGAGATGGCCGGCTTCGCCCGATAATGGAAAAAAGATGGCCGGCTCTGACAAGCATTTCACCGGCTGCACTTGGTTCATTTACTTTTAGGACCAAGTCTCAAAAAAGTGCCCCTATTGACCAGATGACCACCGGAGGGAAAAGGGGATGACCTCCCCTTACCCCCCCCCCAGTGGTCACCAATACCCTCCCACCCCCCAAAAAAATTTAAAAAACATTTTTTGCCAGCCTGTATGCCAACCTGAAATGTCATACCCAGCTCCCTGACAGTGGGAGTGGGTTTGGGGGGGGATTTAGGGGGCTCAGTACACAAGGTATGGGAGGTATGCACCTGGGAGCAATTTTTGAAGTCCACTGCAGTGCCCCCTAGGGAGCCTGGTTGGTGTCCTGGCATGTGAGGGGGACCAGTGCACTACAAATGCTGGCTCCTCCCATGACCAAAGTGTTATGACCTGGTAGTAGTGAGCCCCTGTGCCCCGACTGAGCACGGCAGAGATGAAGTGACACCGCACATGGTCAGGCAGCCAGACAACCCCTAGCTTCACCTGGAAAGCAACCACCGTTCACCGGGAGTTGAGCTCCCAGCTGCAGGTAGCCACCAGGACTTCTGGAACCGGCGGGGTTGCACAGCCACTGACCAGGATAGCAGGAAACAGACAAAGTCCAGAACCAGAACTCCAACAGGCAAAGAATAGTCAATTCAGTCCAGGGTCAAGGCAGGTAGCAAACAAGTGTAATCCGAGAAGACTAGCCAAGGTCCGGTACACAGGAAAACAGGAACAGAAGAAAGTCGGTGAACAGCACTCCGACAGCAACTCCTCAGAACAAATGAGGCCGAAGCCACGATGGACTGAAGGCAGGGCTTTAAGTAGTGGAGGAATTAGGCTCAAGTATGTGCAGCTGATTTAAGATGGCTGCCCCATCAGCAGAGGTGCCTTCATCCAAATATGGGCTTCCTTCCTGACCTCATTACTCCAAGATGGCTGCCCCCTCCTGAGCTAGCCAAGATGGCTGCTGTCCTTGATCCAACCCGGATGATGGCTGACTTAGGAAACTGAAACAGACCCTCCTAAGACTGAACCTTGTCCCTCTTGAACGAAGCTGAGGAATGACTTAGCTGGGAGGAGCATCGAACAGGTGAGGGACGTAACACAAAGGGCTTGGATTTCGACGGGTTTGAGATGGCCGGGCCCGGTTTCCATTATGGCTGAAAACCGAAGCTGGCCATCTCTAAACCCGGCAATCTCAACATTTGAGCTAAATGTTGAGATTTAGCCGGCCCCAACCGTATTATCGAAAGAAAAGATGGCCGGCCATCTTTTTTTAAAATACTATTGGCTCCGCCCCTTTGTGGAGCCGGCCCCGAAGATGGCCAGCCATGTAGATGGTTGGTGCCGTTCGATTATGCCCCTCTATGGTGGGAGGGTCTTCTACTAACAGATAGTACTTTTATTTTTGTTTATTAGGATTTATTTACTACTACTTCTACTTAACATTTCTAGAGCGCTACTAGGGTTACGCAGCGCTGTACAGTTTAACAAAGAAGGACAGTCCCTGCTCAAAGGAGCTTACAATCTAAAGGATGAGTACATAAGTGCATACTAGAGTACATAAGTACATAAGTAATGCCACACTGGGAAAAGACCAAGGGTCCATCGAGCCCAGCATCCTGTCCACGACAGCGGCCAATCCAGGCCAAGGGCACCTGGCAAGCTTCCCAAACGTACAAACATTCTATACAATCAAGCCATTGTGACATCACTAATGAGGTTGGCTCTTATTGGTGGAATGAGCCACTATGACATCACAATAGGTTAAATCACTGCTCTATGTAATAAAAGTGAGCCAAGTAGAGGACATAAGTACATAAGTAATGCCACACTGGGAAAAGACCAAGGGTCCATCGAGCCCAGCATCCTGTCCACGACAGCGGCCAATCCAGGCCAAGGGCACCTGGCAAGCTTCAGATTCTATATAGTGCGCCTAGATATCTCCATCGATTCTATTACAACGTGCGTAGCTTAACAAGCTTTAACAAGCTAATGAGTGTTTATAACAGCACTTAACAAGCAATAATGAGCATTAATTGACACTAATTAGAATTTATGCTCACAACTTGCCAAGCGTATTCTGTAACAAAGTGCGCTGAACTGCAAATGCAAGCAAGCAAAAAGGGGCATGGTTATGGGTGGGGAATTGGGCGTTTCATGGGCATTCCAAAATGTATGCACATAGTTATATAGAATATGGCCCTCTGCACCCAAATCTACGCCCATAACCGTATTTTGCTAGTGTAAATAGATTCATGTAATTTTAGGCACTGAAATATTGACTAAGTTTATTCTATATAATGCACCTAAATCTAGGCACTGCTTAAAGAATATGCTTAGTCGGCACTGATTTCCGCGCCGATTTTTTTTAGGCGCCATATATACATAGTGACATAGTAACATAGTAGATGATGGCAGAAAAAGACCTGCATGGTCCATCCAGTCTGCCCAACAAGATAAACTCGTGTATACCTTACCTTGATTTGTACCTGCCTTTTTCAGGGCACAGACCGTACAAGTCTGCCTAGCAGTATTTCCCGCCTCCCAACCACCAGTCCCGCCTCCCATCACCGGCTCTGGCACGGACCGTATAAGTCTGCCCTCCCCTATCCTAGCCTCCCAACCACCAACCCCTCTTCCCCCCACCTGCTCCGCCACCCAATTTCGGCTAAACTTCTGAGGATCCATTCCTGCTGCACAGGATTCCTTTATGTTTATCCCACGCATGTTTGAATTCCGTTACCGTTTTTATCTCCACCACCTCCCGCAGGGGGGCATTCCAAGCATCCACCACCCTCTCCGTGAAAAAATACTTCCTGACATCTTTCCTGAGTCTGCCCCCCCTTCAATCTTGTTGGAATGTATTGTATTTTACATGCATTGCCTGTCACCTATTATTTCTCTGTGATTACTCTGTGACCTCTGATGTGAATTACTTAGAGAGGTCACACAGCTATGCAACTTCCTGTGGGGGTTAGATGCAGCAGATGCAGCACATGGAGCACATGGAGCTCATGATCTCTCCTAACCTGAGAGGATCTATGGTGGTGTGAGCATCCATTACCATCTAAGCACATGGAAGGAGCTGATAATACAAATGTATAATAATATGTATATATAAGCCTGTCTGATTATAATCTAACTACAAACTGTGAGTAAACAGATGTTTTGTTACTTCAACTTTAAAGTGACTCAGCAGTGAATTATTCAGGGATGAATGAGAGAGAGATGAAGAAAGAAATTAACATTTCTAAAGCTGAAGCTGTGTGTACTAAAATCTGCTAATTATTTACTACAAATAATCCAACAAAAGGGTTATGGGCCCAGGGCCAGGAATTGAAAAAGAAGAGAAATATTACCAGGCAGAAAAAAAGGCCACATTTTTCTCTTAAGTTTTAAAGGAAAGATTCAGTCTGTCTCTCTCTCCCCCCACACAGCAGACAGAAGGCTAAGAAAATGGCTGAGGGAAGAAATTCACCATTTTTCTATTCTCTCAAGGTGCCTAAATTAACTGAGTTTAATTATCAGCATTGGGAATTAAGATTCATATGTCTCCTTCGAGCAAAAGGATTAAATATATGCTTAGACCAAGACAGAACAGCTGAAAATATGGCTGAATGGGACAATGCAAACTATTATGTGAAGTGCATGCTTTTGGAAGCTCTCTCAGAGAAACAAGCCATATTAGTGGAGGGAAAAGATACACCAAAGGACATTTTATATAAACTGAGAACTATGTATGCAACTACATATGCAAAGCAGCAACCAATTTGGTTAGCAGAGTTGAATGAAACCAAATTAAGGGATAAAAGTAAATGTAATGATCACATTATGCATCTTATGTCTTCATTTCAAAAGCTAGAACTTTCTGGAATTCCCATGTGTGATGCATTGAAAAGAGCATTTCTTTTTACCTCACTATCAAAGAAGTTTGATGTTTTTAGGTCTGTAAATGAGGCCATTGAAGGGCAATCTTTTGAACAGGCAACATCAAAACTAAGGCAGGAATGCATAATAAATGATTCTGAGGAGATGTGTTCTCAAAGCAAGTCAGAGAGAAATGAAACAAATTTCTTGGCAAAGAACAGAGGAAGGCGGAGCTATGGGAAAACTCCACCCAAGGGCAAGCTGATTTGCTACTCATGTGGAAAGGAGGGACATGTATCTAAATGGTGTAAGGAAACACAAAACACTCCCTCTAGCTCACCTAAGCCAATGGAACTAAAGAATTTTCAAACCAGGAAATGTATGAAGGACAAAGATAAACACAAGGGCTTTCTAATGGCAGAAAAATCTTTGACTATGGTAAATAATAATTCAAATGAAAGTACTTGGATTTTGGATTCAGGGAGCACATGCCATTTAACCAATTGTAAGGATTTCTTTCAGGAAATGTGTCCAGAGGAAGGTATTCTTAAAACTGCAAACGCAGGGACTGCTAAGATCCAAGCAAAAGGGATTGGATTCTTAAAATGCAAAGTGTCTAATGAAGTTAAAGAAATTCCTGTAAGTGATGTCTTGTATATTCCCCAAGCAGTTTGTAATATGCTTAGTGTATCTACATTAGATAAGAAGGGATTTGCGATTCATTTTGAAAACAGTAAGTGCACAATCTCTAAAAATGATGAAGTGTATGCTGAAGCTTTTATGCATAATGATGTTTATAAGCTGAACATTTCAGGTGAAGCCTCACATATGGCGCAAGTAAGGAAGAATGATGGTAAATGTAGTCTGGAAATCTGGCACCGCCGCCTGGGACATCGTGATTCTAAGGTGATCCAGGATCTTTACAGTAAGCAACTGGCCACCGGCATTCAGATAAGTGAAGATGCTGGTAAAATGGAGAAATGCATAGACTGTGTTACTCAAAAGGGTGTGAGACCCTCATTTCCTGCATACACAGGAAATAGGAGTAATAAAGTGCTGGACTTAATACACAGTGACTTATGTGGACCGTTTAATATCCCATCATTGGGAAATAACAGATTTGTGCTAATATTCTTGGATGATTTCTCTAGATACTGTGTGGCCTATTTGCTGAAAGAAAAAAGTCAAGTCACAGACATGCTGAAGAAATACGTAGCCATGGTGAGCAATAAATTTGAAAGAAAACCAAAGGTTCTTCAGACCGACAATGGTGGTGAGTTCACTTCACAAAGCATGCGCACATTTCTAGAACAAGAAGGCATTCAACATATCACAACAGTAGCTTATACACCAGAGCAAAATTCTGTTGCAGAGAGAAAATTTAGGTCACTTGTGGAAATGACCAGATGTATGCTGTCAGATAGCAATCTCCCTAAAAGACTATGGGGGGAAGCCATTCTCACAGCAGTGTACCTACAAAACAGAATGCCAACTAAAGGCGCTGAGCGCACACCACATGAGACATGGCATGGTAGGAAGCCAAACCTTTCACACATAAGAACATTTGGAAGTACAGCATATGCTCATGTACCAAAGCAAAGAAGGCATAAGCTGGATTCCACAACAGAAAGGGGCATTTTAGTTGGCTATGCTCCAGGACACAAAGGATATAGAATTTTGAATCTGAAAACTGGCATTGTTGGCATAAGACATGTTACATATTTTGATGAAAACAAAAGGGTTGATAAAGGCTGGATTATCCCAGATGAGCCTTATCATCCAGAATATGAAACTAGAACCATAATAGACATGCCAGTGTATATAAATGCCATACCAAGGCAGATGTCTGAAAGCAACTCATCTGTATCTAACGAGGAACAGGCAGAGGAAGCAGACACAGAAAGGATCATTGAAGAAGACAGTACAGTTGGAGAAGGGGAATCAATTGGAGAAGGACTCTCAGATTTAGAGGATGCGGAAAGGTCAGACCAACCTGTTGTCAGACGCTCATCCAGGGAAAACAAAGGTGTTCCACCCCCAAGACTGTCTTACTTAACAAAGTCAGCAGAAGCTCAAGAGCCCTTAACATGGGATGAGATTGAGAAAATGCCAGCAGAAGAAGCTGCTGAATGGCATAAAGCTGCACAAGAAGAAATTGATGCATTGGATAAAAATAATACTTGGATTCTTACAGAATTACCTCCTGGCAAGAAAGCTATAGGATGCAAATGGGTATTCAAGTTAAAAAGGAATGCACAAGGAAAAGTGGAAAGGTATAAAGCCAGATTAGTGGCAAAGGGATATCTTCAAAAATATGGAGAAGATTTTGATGAAGTGTTTGCACCTGTAGTGAAACACACGACAATTAGAACACTTCTGAGCATTGCAGTCTCAAAAGGCATGCAAGTCAACCACATTGATGTGAAAACAGCGTTTCTTCACGGAGATATAACTGAAGACTTGTACATGGAACAGCCAACAGGTTTCATAAATACAAAACAAAGACAGCTAGTGTGTAAATTAAACAAAGGTCTTTATGGATTAAAGCAAAGTGCAAAATGTTGGAATGATAAATTGCATGAAATATTGACAAATTTAGGATTTAAGCAAGGTGAAGCAGATAAATGTTTGTACACTAGGTGCAGAAATGGACAATATGCATACATTTTAGCTTTTGTTGATGATCTGCTCATTGCAAGCAAAAGTGAGCAAGAGTACAAGGACATTGTAAAGTGTTTAAACCTCAATGTTGAGATAAAAGAACTGGGTAATGTGTCATACTATCTTGGTATAGAAATTGAGAAACAAAATGATGGTTCTTATCTTCTAAGCCAGAAGCAGAAAATAAATGAGCTTATTGAAAGTTTAGGTATGCAAGATGCCCAAGTTGTAAGCACTCCCATGATCACTGATTTTCTGAAGGATGAAACAGTAAGAGAACCTTTACCAGATAACATCCAATATAGATCAGCCATAGGTAAGCTTTTATATCTAGCTACCACATACAGGGCTGATATAGCAAATGCAGTAGGAATTTTGAGCAGAAGGGTCAGCTCACCTACCAAATCAGATTGGACTGCAGTTAAAAGGATGGTAAGGTATTTAAAGGGTACCATTGATTGTAAATTAAAGATTTCAGCCAATAGTAATCCAAAACTAATATGTTACTGTGATTCAGATTGGGCAGGGGATCATTCTGATTATAAATCCACAAGTGGATATGTGTTTATGTATGGAAATGTACAAATTTCATGGGCCAGTCATAAACAAAGTATTGTGAGTCTGTCTTCTACAGAAGCTGAATACGTGGCTGTATCGGAAGCGTGCAGAGAACTGATGTGGATTGAAAAACTTTTGCTGGATTTCGGAATAGCTGAACAGAGACCAATCCAGATAATGGAAGATAATCAGAGCTGCATCCGACTGTCACAGAATGACAAGGTTCAGTCACGCACCAAGCACATCGCAACGAAATACCACAACGTGCGAGAGTTGGTGAAAGAAGGGGTCATCAGTCTACACTATTGTCACACCAGTGAGATGACAGCTGACATCATGACCAAACCGTTACCCAGAGAACATTTTGTGAATCTGCGTATAAAGCTTGGACTTTGTATGAATAAATAATTGCATGACAGTTATGCATGAGAAGGGGTTTGTTGGAATGTATTGTATTTTACATGCATTGCCTGTCACCTATTATTTCTCTGTGATTACTCTGTGACCTCTGATGTGAATTACTTAGAGAGGTCACACAGCTATGCAACTTCCTGTGGGGGTTAGATGCAGCAGATGCAGCACATGGAGCACATGGAGCTCATGATCTCTCCTAACCTGAGAGGATCTATGGTGGTGTGAGCATCCATTACCATCTAAGCACATGGAAGGAGCTGATAATACAAATGTATAATAATATGTATATATAAGCCTGTCTGATTATAATCTAACTACAAACTGTGAGTAAACAGATGTTTTGTTACTTCAACTTTAAAGTGACTCAGCAGTGAATTATTCAGGGATGAATGAGAGAGAGATGAAGAAAGAAATTAACATTTCTAAAGCTGAAGCTGTGTGTACTAAAATCTGCTAATTATTTACTACAAATAATCCAACAAATCTCATTTCATGTCCTCTCGTTCTACCGCCTTCCCGTCTCCGGAAAAGATTTAGAATCTCCCCATTGCCTCCTCTTGAGCAGGTGTAAATGTTGGTGTTTGCTTTTATAAGACATGCATGTAAATCACAACGCCACGCAAAGGGTCCCTTTTACCAAGCTGCAGCAAAAGGGGGCCTGCGCTGGCATCGGCACGTGTTTTTCACGTGCGCCGAGGCCCCCTTTTACCACAGTGGGTAAAGGGGAAGTCTCTCTTTCCTGCAGGAAATGGCTGTGCAGCAAGTAAAGCACTTGCTGGGTGGCCATTTTAGGGGGGGGAGCCCTTACTGCCATCGATTGAGGTAGCAGTAAGAGTGTCTGCTTGCATTCTGCTGGGCATGACCTCATTTTATTTGAGTACCACTTATTTTTTCTTTTATTTATTTGTTTGGATTTTGCTCACACCTTTTTCAGTAGTAGCTCAAGGTACTCTGGATATTTCTCTGTCCCAGGAGGGCTCACAACCTAAATTTGTACCTGAGGCGATGAAGGGTTAAGTGACTTGCCCAAGATAACAAGGAGCAGCAGTGGGATTTGAAGCGGCCACCACTTCATTGCAAGACCAGTGCTCTAACCACTAGGCCACTCCTCCACTAGCAACATTCCATTTAGAATCTCAAATAGTAGCAACATTCCAGAATCTCAAAAAGTGGCAACATTCCATGTAGAATCTTCAATAGTAGCAACATTCCATATATTTAGATTTTGCTCACACCTTTTTCAGCAGTAGCTCAAGGTGAGTTCCATTCAGGTACTCTGGATATTTCTCTGTCCCAGGAGGGCTCACAATCTAAGTTTGCACCTGAGGCAATGGAGCGTTAAGTGACTTGCCCAAGATCACAAGGAGCAGCAGTGACATTTGAACCGGCCACCTCTGGATTGCAAGAGTGGTGCTCTAACCACTAGGCCACTCCTCCACTCAGCAACATTCCATGTTGAATCACCAATAATAGCAACATTCCGTGTAGAGTCTCCAATAGTAGCAACATTCCATGTTCCGCTGCACTAACCACTAGGCTACTCCTCCACTGGCAACATTCCATGTAGAAGCTTGCCCTTGCAGATCAGCAACACGGCCGTGCAGGCTTCTGTTTCTGTGAGTCTGACGTCCTGCACGTACGTGCAGGACGTCAGACTCACAGAAACAGAAGCCTGCGCGGCCGCATTGCTGATCTGCAAGGGCAGGCTTCTACATGCTCACACCTTTTTCAGTAGTAGCTCAAGGTGAGTTACATTCAGGTACTCTGGATATTTCTCTGTCCCAGGAGGGCTCACAACCTAAAGTTGTACCTGAGGCGATGAAGGGTTAAGTGACTTGCCCAAGATCACAAGGAGCAGCAGTGGGATTTGAACTGGCCATCTCTGGATTGCAAGACCGGCACTCTAACCACTAGGCCACTCCTCCACTACAGCAACATTCCATGTAGAACCTCAAATAGTAGCAACAGAATCTCAAATAGTAGCAACATTCCATGTAGAATTTCAAATAGTAGCAACAGAATCTCCAATAGTAGCAACGTTCGATGTTCCACTGCACTAACCACTAGGCCACTCCTCCACTCCACATGTCTTGTTTTGTATGCCGCACTGTAAAGGCACTGGGTAGGTGGGTTACAAATCATGTAACATGAACTTATTTTGTGTCATTTTAACTGTAGATGCATTGTCTGGTTATTAAGGGGGGGAGTCATGGGGGGTGTTGGACCAATGATTGAGTCAATGCTAAAGATGTGCTGTGCAGCCACAATGAAGAGTGGTTGTTAAAATATCGTGCAACATCTGAGGTCCTCCCCTTCCCCCCCCCCCCCCCCCCTCCTTAATAAGAACAAATAAGTGGGCCTGTGTGGTTCTCTGTATGTTGTAGTTTTACAGTATTGGGTTTGAGAAGACTTTTGACTTTGCCATTTTTTATTTACTGATTTTTTTTAAGAGACCATACATTCATCAATGATTTTGAAGACCTTTGATTTAGAATTAATTATATCCTGAACAGGGACATAATTTTTTTAAATATTTGATGTCTGATACTTGCATAAAAATCTGATAAATGAAGAATTCAACTTATGTCTAAGTTCATTCAGTTCTTGTAAATTAGTTTCATGCATTTGACATTCCATATTTGGCTCCTCCTATTTGCCATTCCAAAATAAGAAAAA
Organism: Microcaecilia unicolor; assembly: GCF_901765095.1. NCBI lineage: Eukaryota > Metazoa > Chordata > Amphibia > Gymnophiona > Siphonopidae > Microcaecilia > Microcaecilia unicolor. The sequence continues at coordinate 237,278,589 of NC_044038.1, forward strand.
TATCTTATAGCTTTTTTTAGAGAATTTATTTATTTATGCCATTTGATGCAGTGCATTATGGTCTTGGCTAGGTTTCAATGCAGTTAACTTTATGCCAGATACATCACCCAACCACACTATCGAGCAACAATGAATGACCATCACACCAGGTCCAAGCTGAATTCTGAGTGGAAAATACATGAATACATGAACAAGGCAGAATACTGTTGCTTCTGAGACGGCTGGATATGTTCACAATGTTGTATGAACCTCTGAATGATTAATTTGTTTGGTTGGTTCCTTATTTCACCTGATTTTCTATTTCCATCCTTAAAAATAACACAGAACTCAGTTTCTCTGTGTTACATCTTAAAAATAACACTGCTTAGAATGTATTTTTCCAGCTTGAGAAATCCCAGCTCCGGTCATCAGAGGACTAAAATTAACATACCCTCTCCAAACCATCACCTTCTTAAAATCCATATAATGGAATTTCCATGGCACGCCCAACCAGCTGTAAAGATTTTGACCTAGTCCCTAAAGCATGTTGGGACTTGAAGACCTGTAGGATTTGTTTTGGTTTTTGAAGGGTTTTTTTGTTTTGTTTTGTTTTTATTAAGGGGAAACCTCAGGCTGCTTACAATTTTTGAGAAAGTGTAATGAAACCTGAAGAAGAGTACTGACCTGGGGTGATTTAATTACTTTTATATTGATTACTGCTTAAAAGAAAAATGATGTGAAATAAAGAGAATTCTTAAACAGTTCTATAAACACTTGACAATTTCTTCTATAGGCTGATACGTGTATCACAATTATCGCATGCTTTAACAATGCGTGGAACATATGTTCCATGAATAGATTTACAGGAGAAATCACAGCATCCTTGACTCCAAGAAGCCAATGCACTCAACTGGATTAATGTCAGTCATTAACATGTATTAATGTGCCATTTAACATATGCAGCAGTGGTTGATGTTAAAAAGGAGGGTGAGAGGCATCTGTTAATGAAGATAGGGGCCCAGGGCTGGATGAAGGCCAACTGATGTCCTAAGCACAGCCCAACAATGATGCCCCTCGGCTCTTTCATTGCTTAACTGACAAGACATTAAGAGGGTCTTGCTGCGGTAAGCCCAACGTGGACTTCCCCAGTGCCACAAACCCATCCTATCAGCTCCCCACCCCAGAAACAAGAATCCAGTCAAAAATAGGAATAAAAAGGGGCACTGCTAGGTGAGTGAAGGATTGGCCTATTGGTTAGAGCACAGTTCGTGATACCCAGAGGTGGCTGGTTCAAATTCCACTGCTGCTCCTTGTGATCTTGGACAAGTCACTTAGGGAGTCTTTTACTTAAGTGTGCTGGCTTTTTTAGCGCATGTTAAAAATAGGCGTGATAAATGCTAAAGACGCCTATGTATTTCTATGGGTGTCTTTAGTGTTTAGCGCGTGCCTATTTGTAATGTACACTAAAAACACCAGCACACCTAAGTAAAAGACCCCCACCCACCCCCATTCCTCAGGTACAAAATTAGATTGTGAGCCTGTCAGGGAAATATCCAGTGTACTTGAATATAATTCACTTTATATATGAAAAAGGTGTGAGCAAAACATAAGTAAACTAGTGGAACCATGCCCGTTTCCTCAACAATGAAAGTGGCCCTAGGAAGGCTGTCATGTAAGCTTTTTTTTTCTCTCTCCCCTGCCCTCCCCCTCCATGTCCACCAATTCTTCCCTCCCCTCCCCTCCATATCCAGCGATTCTCCTCTTCCCTGCCCTCCCATCCATGTCCTGCGATTCTCTCCTCTACTGTCCTCCCATTCCATCCCATCCATGTCCATCAATTCTCCTCTGCCCTACCATCCCCTCCCCTCCCCTCCCCTTCCCTTCCTCCCTCCCTCCCCTCGATATCCCGCGATTCTCTCCTCCCCTCAATTTGTACCTGAACATTCTCTGGCTGGCTGGTGGTGCACAAGCTAAAACAACAAATAAGTAGGTAAAAGCAACTCCATCATAAAACATAAAAGCAGAACATTCACGCTAAGAGTCATAAATGAGGAGGGAGGAAAAACAAGAATATGATGGGTAACACCGGGGAGGGATTTTAATCAAAAATAGAAAAAAAAAGAGCAGGAAGAGTCAGGGCTGCTTAGCTTGTGTTTACAGCTGCAAAGATTCACCCAACGCCTGCTCCAAAAGCCAGGTTTATAACTCTGTCTTAAAGAAAGGCGCCTGTGCAACTAAAGACCATGTCCTAATGCTGATAACTTTCTCCCCTGTCCTAGTTTTGTTTGGGAGATGTTTTGGCTGCTGGGCTCTTAGAGGAGATAGTTCCGTGTTCTTGAGTTTTTCACTTAGAAGGGAGATGAGAGAACAGCCAACTGTTAAGACATTAAAGCCGAAAACTAATTCAAATTGATCACAAGGCTGAAAACACCTGCTGAGTTGTCAGCTTTCCAGCCCATTGGGTTTCAGCTTCTGCAGGCAGCCTGGCTGTGCCAGTGAAATACCAGGTAAGACCAACCTTAGGAAATACTGAAAAAATCATGTAACAATGCACAATAAGGTCAAATGGGTTTTGATATGTATGCTATCACTTTAATTGCGCAAACAAGTGAAAAGCAGAAACATTGAGCCAGAGTCTAATGTAGTTTTGTGTGTGTCACATTTTGGGTGAGTATATTTGAAAAAAAGTGAGCATAGGACTATACCTTTGTATACAGCAATGCAAGAAAGCATACGGGGGTGATTCTGTATGGGTCACACAAAGTTGGATCCTCAATTTTGCACGTGGATCGAAAATCCACACACAAAGTGATTGGCTAAATTGGTAAATCATCAGTAATTAGTGTTAACAAGCACTTAGGGGTCCTTTTATTAAGGTGCGCCGAAAAATGGGCTACGCTAGTATAGGCGTGTGTTTTGGGCGCACGCAGATCCATTTTTCAGCACGCCTATAAAAAAGGCCTTTTTTTTATTTTTGGCAAAAATGGACGTGTGGCAAAATAAAAATTGGCGCGCGTTCATTTTGGGTTTGAGATCTTCCCGCCGGCCATTGACTTAGCGGTAAAGTCTCATGCGGTAACCGTGCGGTAATCATCTAGATGCATGGAATGATGATTACCGCCCAGTTTCCGCCGCACATAGGAAAATAAAAATTATTTTCCGGCGCACGTAGTGGACGCGAGTAAAAATGAAATTACTGCTCGGGCCTCATGGGAGCTGGGTGGTAACTCCACATCGACACGCATTGGGCGTGCATAGGAACCTACGCAGCTTAGTAAAGGAGCCCCTAAATTTCTTTATTTATTCATGCAGTCTTGTATCCCACTGTTATCCAAAAACAAGTTTTGGTTCATCGTGGCTTGCAAGTTACATTCTGGTCAATAGTTACAGTTTTGGTTTACATTTTACAGTTTGGTTGAGGGTGGTTTACCATTACAGTTAATATTTTGACTGGGACTTATAGTGGATGGTTTATGATCAGTAATCGGAATGAACATCGACAGCTGAATTATTTATTGTAGAATTTTTTTTAAGAGGTAGGTTTTCAGTTCTTTTCTAAACAGAAGATAGCTCATGATGCTTCTTGTGATCTTTGGCATTGAGTTCCACCATTTGGTGCCCAGGTAGCTAAAGCCGGCCATGAAGGTGGATTTGTAAGTTATGTTTCTGCAGTTGGGTAGGTGAAGGAGTAGGTAGCTTCTTTTTTCTGGGCTTGCATTTCTTGGGGATAGTTTTACCAAGTCTAGCATGTATTCTGGAGACAAACCAAATAGTATTTTGTACACGAAGGTGCTCGCTTTGAAGATCAGTCTTGCCTTGATTGGCAGCCAGTCTAGTGTTTCGAGTAGTGGGGTTGCTCTTTCATATTTTGACTTCTTGAAAGTTAGCAGTTACACTCAGATCTGACCACCCTATTCTTTAACATGCAGGCCTAAATTTCATAGCGCATAATTCCAAAAGGGGTGTAGCCATGGGAGGAGCCAGACTTCGGCGGGAGGGGGTCCAGAGCCCGAGGTGAGGGGGCACATTTTAGCCCCCCCAGCCCCACCCACCCATTGCCAACCCCCCCCCCCCGCCACCAACTTTGACCCCCCCCCCATGCCGATGACCCTCTCGACCCCCTCCTCCCGCTGTCAACCCGCCATTGCCTACCTTAGCTGGCAGGGGACCCCAACCCCCGCCAGCCAAGGTCCTCTTCTTCCCAATCCTGCACAATGCTTTGTTCTGAGTCTGACGTCCTGCACGTTGTACATGCAGGACATCAGACTCACAGAAACAGAACGAAGCCTTGCGCGGGATTGGGAAGAAGAGGACCCCCGCCAGGAAAGGTAGGCGACGGCGGGTTGGCGGCGGGAGGGGGTGTCGAGAGGATCATCAGCAGGGGGGTCCAAGGGCAAATCTACGGGGTCCCATGCCCCAGTGGCCCCACATAGCTACGCCACTGGTGTAGCCATGGGAGGAGCATGAGGGAGTCACCGGTATTCCTAGTGTTTCACACCTAATTGCCATAAGTTTGGCAGGCGTAAATACACTCAAAGTTAGGCATGAAACAGCCTTTACAGGATTTGCACATAATATGGATCATCCCAGCACCTAACTTTGGATGAGCTATATACAGATATCCTCAAAAGTGCATATACACTTTTAGAAGATAATTTTGCACATAAATGGGTTTTGTAAAAAGAGGTCACACCTAAGAGTATGCCTGGTACAAGTCAGCACACCCTTGTTTCATATGCAGTCTCAGGGGCAGAGTTTAGGTAGGGCATGGGTGCAGTTGTAGTGTAGATTTTGTGCAACGTGGGCACTTGCAAAGTTTGCACTATTAAAGACTGGCATAGACTAGTGCATATCTGGATTATTGCCATTTACGTGTATATCACTGTTCCCTCCAATCTGAACAGTCCTGCCAGTAGGTGGTACTGTTGCACTACCTGGTAAAATCCCCCAAAAAGTCAAACAGATTTTATGTTGCTTATCCCAGGAATAGGCAGTAGATTTTCCCAAGTCCGTCTAAGTAATGGCTTATAGGCTTTTCTTTTGGGAACTGATCCAACCCTTCTTTAATCCCTGCTAAGCTAACTGCTTTTACCACATTCCTAGGCAACAGATTCCAGACTTTAATTATACGTAGAGTGAAGAAATATTTTGTCCAATTTGTTTTACATTTACTAAATAGCTTCATTGCATGCCAATTAATCCTGTATTTTTGGAAAGAGTAAACAAGCAATTCATAACTACCCGTTCTAGGATCTGTATCATCTCTACGTTATGTGTGAGGAGGCAAGCGGTGGTTAGATTGCCAGAATCTGTGATCTCTCACTTAGAAGTTCTGCCAGCTGGTCAAACCCTATAATAAATATCAGTATGTCAGCCAAATTCCAGTTAGTTGGCAGTTTTGTTTTTTACAGTATTGTTGCTTTAATGTTTTACATATGCCATGAATTCTGTTCTTTTGTGGCACTTTGTATTTTATGACTGGCGACTCAGCTCACATTTTAATAAATAGTAGTGAACTAATTGCAGATAGGTTTGCCTTCATATATGGCAGCTCATTGTAGTAACTTTTTTTGGCTGGCAAGTTGGTTATTTTTGGAGTTCAAGATAAGATTGTTAGTAGCAAACTGAAGGGTGGAGCATGGTGGGCCATAGGTGTGTCTCCCAGTTAGGTGAATATTTTATATAAATTGTGTACATCACTTGGTGCACCAGGTTTACACCTGCCTAAACCTGGGCATGTCAATGTTGACATAAGGTAGCATTCTATAAAGGAATCTTGGCACCAAGGTACCATGATAGAATTGGTGGTAGGTGAATGGCATTGGCGCACCTAAACCAACGTGCCAATTTATAGAATTACCCATTATTCCTCTAATTCTCTAAGTTTGCAGCCACAATTTTACGCTTAGGACTCAATTCTGTAACTCAAATTTAGGAATCCCCAAAAAAATGTGCACTAAACTTACGCATCCAGCTTCTCCTACATAAGCGCACAACTTTGGAATGGACTCCCAAAAGCCGTGAAAACAATCCATGACCACCTAAACTTCAGGAAATCACTAAAAACCCACCTCTTCAAAAAGGCCTATTCCACCGATCCAACGTAAATCCCCCACACCCAGCAACACAGCATAACCAGTGATCGTACTGGACAATTTCAATCTTCATTCCCTTGACCCTCATGATGCCTGATTCACACCTACCTCATTTGACCACAATATAACCTTGTATTTGTTATCAACCAAATTGGCAAATGCCTTTACGGTACTATGTAAGCCACATTGAGCCTGCCAATAGGTGGGAAAATGTGGGGTACAAATGTAACAAATAAAATAAAAATAACCATTAGTCTATAAACCAGTCCAAGTTGGGTGCCCTTCATAGAATAGTGGTTAGTGCCAGGATCCACACCTAACTTAGGATGAACCATGGTGTAAATCCCTTCACCTAACTTAGGCAGGGCTCCCCCAAATTGTATAACATGGGGCACAGATTCTCAAAATGCCCCTGACCTGCCCATGTCCTCCTTCCCATGGCCAAGCTCCCTTTTTTGAGATTCACACAGAAAACATTACCTGCACTTCTTCATAGAATAGTGACTATGAAGATACACACGCAAATTCCAAATGTTAGCACCCAATTATCTGCGCTAATTGATTCACTGAACAAGTTGCATAGACAATTTGGGCACACACCCAAATTTGCACATGCAAATTAGGGGGTTAGTGTGCAAAGTTGCCTGTGCAAGTTATTAGTTATTAGTAACTAGCTTGCTTATTTTCGGAGATAGGCGCCCATCTTCTGACACAAATCGTGAGATGGGCGTCCTTCTCCTAAGGCCGCCCAAATCGGCATAATCGAAAGCCAATTTTGGGGGTCCTCAACTGCTTTCCGTCGCAGGGACGACCAAAGTTCAAGGGGGCGTGTCAGCAGTGTACCAAAGGCGGGACGGGGGCATGGTTAAGAGATGGGCGTCCTTGGCCGATAATGGAAAAAAGAAGGGCTTCCCTGACGAACACTTGGCCGACTTTACTTGGTCCATTTGTTTTCACGACCAAGCCTCAAAAAGATGCCCGAACTGACCAGATGACCACCGGAGGGAATCGAGGATCACCCCCTCCCACCCTCAAAAAAACAACTTTAAAAGCTTATTTTGCCAGCCTCTATGCCAGGTCCATCGCAGCAATATAAAGGTACCTGGAGCAGTTGTAGTGGGTGCAGTGTACTTCAGGCAGGCGGACCCAGGCCCATCCCCCCCTACCTGTTACACTTGTGGTGGTAAATGTGAGCCCTCCAAAACCCACCACAAACCCACTGTACCCACATCTAGATGCCCCCCCCTTCATCCCTAAGGGCTATGGTAGTGGTGTATAATTGTGTGGATTGGGTTTTTTGGGGGGGCTCAGTACATAAGGTGAGCTATGCACCTGGGATCAATTTGTGAAGTCCACTGCAGTGCCCCCCTAGGGTGCCTAGTTGGTGTCCTGGCATGTGAGGGGGACCAGTGCACTATGAATGCTGGCTCCTCCCAGGGCTTGGATTTGGTAATTTCTGAGATGGGCGTCCTCGCTTTCCATTATCGGCGAAAACTGAGGTCGCCCATCTCTAAGGTCAGTAATCTCAACATTTAGGTCAACCTAAATGTTGAGATTTCGGCGTCCCCGACTGTATTATCGAAACGAAAGATGAACGCCCTTCTTGTTTCGATAATACAGGATGCCCTACCCCTTCGCCGGGACGCCCTTAAAGATGGGTGCCCAGTTTGATTATGCCCCTCTAGGTGTGTTAGGCTCTATGAGGATTCAGCAAGTGCCAACATTTATTTATTTATTGCATTTGTATCCCACATTTTCCCACCGTATGGAAGGTTCAATGTGGCTTACGTATTGCTAAAAACGCGGTTACAATATTTAGATTTGTAGAAGTCTAGTACATAATACAGAAGTACAATAAACGCTTAGGTTGATATATTAGCATATTGTGAGAGAGGTTAATATTATTGTTTTCCATTTCTAAACTTTTTGTGGTGTATGGTGGTGTGGGATTAGGCAGATCCAGGGCCGAAAGACTTGTTGAAAAGATGTGTTTTAAGGTTTTTTCTGAATTGTAGGTAGCTTTCTGTGAGTTTCAAGTCTTTGGGTCGTGTGGTCCAAAGTTGTGTGCCTATAAAAGAGAGGCTGGTGGCATGTGAAGATTTATATTTTATACCTTTGCAATTGGGGTAGTGAAGGGTTAGGTAGGTTCTTGCTGTTCTCATCACGTTTCTTAATGGTAGACCGATAAATTCCATCATCTGGTGCAAGTCCGTAGATGATTCTGTGGACTATTGTGCATATTTTGAAAGTTATGCGAGCGTTAATAGGAAGCCAATGAGACTACCACCAGGCTACCACACACACCCTGGCAGTAACTTCAGATTTGCCTTGTGCCCATAATGCCTGGATGCTTTATTTATTTATTTTCTCCCAAGCATGGTGTTTCCGGCTGTAATCGGCAGTTTGCGCATGCCGACCGGTCACTGCATGTGCAGTGATTGAGCCCTTACCGCTAGATCAATGGGTGGCGTTAAGGGGCTCAAACCGGTTTTAGGCGCACGCTGGTTTCCGTTTTACCACATGCCCTTTTTTCCTGTCCCATTTTTTAAAAAGCCCTTTTTTGCAGACGCAGTAAAAACTGGCCCGCTTTGCATCCAAAACACGCGCCTACACTACCACAGGCCACTTCTTGCCATGACTTAGTAAAAGGGCTCCTAGGGCTGTACTGAAGATTCATATTTGATTCGATTCGGCACCGAATAGAGCCCCAAATACATTACTCGTATTCAGCTGAACAGTGGTTTAAGTACATAAGTACATAAGTATTGCCATACTGGGAAAGACCAAAGGTCCATCAAGCCCAGCATCCTGTTTCCAACATTGGCCAATGCAGGTCGCAAATACCTGGCAAGATCCCAAAAAAGTATAAAACATTCTATACTGCTAATTCCAGAAAGAGTGGATTTTCCCCAAGTCCATTTAATAACGGTCTATGGACTTTTTTTAACTTGGCTAAGCTAACTGCCTTTACCACATTCTCTGGCAATGAATTCCAGAGTTTAATTTCACGTTGAGTGAAGAAAGATTTTCTCCAATTTGTTTTAAATTTACTACATTATAGCTTAATCGCATGCTCCCTAGTCCTAGTATTTTTGGAAAGCGTGAACAGACGCTTCACATCTACCCATTCAACTCTACTCATTATTTTATAGACCTCTATCTTATCTCCTCTCAGCCACCTTTTCTCCAAGCTGAAGAGCCCTAGCCACTTTAGCCTTTCCTCATAGGGAAGTCGTCCCATCCCCTGTATCATTTTCGTCGCCCTTCTCTGCACCTTTTCTAATTCCACTATATCTTTTTTGAGATGCGGCGACCAGAATTGAACACAATATTCGAGGTGCGGTCACACCATGGAGCGATACAAAGGCATTATAACATCCTCATTTTTGTTTTCCATTCCTTTCCTAATAATACCTAACATTCTATTTGCTTTCTTAGCCACAGCAGCACACTGAGCAGAAGATTTCAACGTATCATCAACGACGACTCCTAGATCCCTTGCATATGAATAATCCAGGGCTTTACTGAGCTAAATCCTACTGAAATAAACACTTGATCTCTCATTTCATGTTGCTTCTTTTATTATTTGCTATGTTAAAGATCAATGCCCATCTTTAACATAGCAAATAATAAAAGACACAGTGAAACAAGAGTTCACACAGAAAATAATTAAAGTAGAAAAAGATTTGGAACAGCTACAAGATGATAAAATATCAGCAATTAAAGATAACACAGAGATGAGACGGAAAATAGAATTTATTGAGAACTATAACAGACGCCTAAATCTTCGGGTCTTGAACTTTCCTAAATCCCCGGGAATTCCCCCATTAGATCTATTTAAGAGATATCTTAAAGAAAATTTGAAATTTCCTATAGAAGCTATGCCTTTAATAAATAAAATTTACTACATTGAAATTTCCAAAGGGGAAGTGGGAAGGCCTGGAAACGAGGGTGAAGGCCAAATAGACTTGAATAACATCTCACTTTTACTTGAACAATCTCTGGAAAATGTAACTCAAAGAACTACTTTATTAGTATCATTTGTGTTTGAACAGGATTTGAACTCTGTAATGAGATTATACTTTAAAAATGCAAAATCCCTCTTTGGAGGGGAGAGACTATGGATTTATCCTGATGTCACAAAACAGACCCAGATGAAAAGAAAAGCATTTTTTGGCTTTAAAAAAAGGGACACTGGAAGTACTACTACTACTACTACTACTATTTAGCATTTCTATAGCGCTACAAGGCGTACGCAGCGCTGCACAAACATAGAAGAAAGACAGTCCCTGCTCAAAGAGCTATGTAATAAAAGTGAGCCAAGTATAGGACAATCAAGCCATTGTGACATCACTGATGAGGTTGGCTCTTATTGGTGGACTGAGGCATTATGACATCACAATATTAGCTCTGGTTACAAGAGACTACTACTACTACTATTTAGCATTTCTATAGCGCTACAAGGCATACGCAGCGCTGCACAAACATAGACGAAAGACAGTCCCTGCTCAAAGAGCTTACAATCTAATAGACAAAAAATAAATAAAGTAAGCAAATCAAATCAATTAATGTGAACGGGAAGGAAGAGAGGAGGGTAGGTGGAGGCGAGTGGTTACGAGTCAAAAGCAATGTTAAAGAGGTGGGCTTTCAGTCTAGATTTAAAGGTGGCCAAGGATGGGGCAAGACGTAGGGGCTCAGGAAGTCCATTCCAGGCGTAGGGTGTAGCGAGACAGAAGGCGCGAAGTGGGGGGTTCCTTCTTTCTAGAGTACCCCTGCAAATGCATTGTAAAACTGGGAATGACAAAATATGCGTTTTATTCGCCGGAACAGCTCAAATCATTCATAGAGATGAAACAACTAAAAAGCTAAGAAGTAAATGAGAGACATGCAGCCTATTTAAAGATAATTATTTATGATTAAGAATCTTCTCTATTCATTTTGCCCCCCACCCCCCCCAAGTGCATTTTTGTGGTCTAAGGAAGCATGACATTTATTTTGATGATTATTTGTATATTTTATTTGATATGGAGGGGCATAATTGAACGAAAACGCCTATCTCCATGGGCGTTTATCTCCAAGAACGGGTCCGTGAAGGGGCGGACCGAACCGTATTTTGGGAAAAAATAGACACCCATGTTTTATTCGACAATGTGTGAGCTGGGCGTTTTTGTTTTTCAGCGATAATGGAAAATGAAAGCGCCCAGCTCAAAAACGAATAAATCCAAGGCATTTGTTCGTGGGAGGGGCCAGGATTCGTAGTGCACTGGTCCCCCTCACATGCCAGGACATCAACCGGGCACCCTAGGGGGCACTTTTACAAAAACAAAAAAAAAGGTAAAAGAGCTCCCAGGTGCATAGCACCCTTCCCTTGTGTGTTGAGCCCCCCAAATCCTCCTCAAAACCCACTGCCCTCAAGTCTACACCATTACTATAGCCCTAAGGGGTGAAGGGGGGCACCTACATGTGGGTACAGTGGGTTTGGGGGGGTTGGACGACTAAGCATTAAGCAGCACAATTGTAACAGGTAGGGGGGGATGGGCCTGGGTCCACCTGCCTGAAGTCCACTGCACCCCCTAACAACTCCTCCAGTGACCTGCATACTGCTGTCAGGGAGCTGGGTATGACATTTGAGGGTGAAAATAAAAAGTTGTGAAACATCATTTTTTGTGGTGGGAGGGGGTTAGTGACCACTGGGGGAGTCAGGAGAGGTCATCCCTGATTCCCTCCAGTGGTCATCTGGTCATTTAGGGCACTTTTTGGGGCCTTATTCGTGAAAAAACAGGGTCCAGGAAAAGTGTCCTAAATTCTAGCTAAAAACGCATACTTTTTTCCCATTATCGGTGAAATGCATCCATCTTTGTTCGGCAGATAACCACGCCCCAGTTCCGCCTTCGCCACACCTCTGACACGCCCCCATCAACTTTGTCCACATCCACGACGGAGTGCAGTTGAAAACGTCCAAAAATCGGCTTTCGAGTATACCGCTTTATTCGTTTTTGTGAGATAAACGTCCATCTCCCGATTTAGGTCGGAACTTGGGCGTTTTTCTCGTTCGATTATAAGCAGGATAGTATTGCTGTGTTTCATAAACAGGTTTATGCTTGTTTAAATATTGAAATAAATAAATACAATAATAAAATAAAAAAAAAAAATTAATGCCCATTATTTGTATTTGGCCAAATAATATTTTTTAATATTCATATTTGACCGAATAGTAACATATGCTATTCGGTACAGCCCTATGAGCAACTAAGTCTTGAGTCTGTGATAAAATAACACATCTCAACAGTAGCCCACATTGATAACAAATAAAATAAAATACAAATCAATGCACGCATGTACCTTTTCCTATATGAGCACGCAACTCTGGAACGCGTTACCACGCAACCTAAAAGGGTTCTATGAACTGACCAGCTTCCGCAAACCACTGAAGACTCATCTCTTTGACAAGATATACGACAAAGATCGACACATGTAATATCCTTCACACATATCCCGAAATGTCTTATAATGTATTCTGCTATACTATCTTGTATTCCATTACCATGCAACCCAATATTCTTCTGTAACACCAAATGTATATTCTCTTCATATTTCCACTATCACAGAAAGACAGTCCCTGCTACATAGAGCTTACAATCTAAAAATACAGGCAAACAAGACAATTAAGGGTGAAGGAAGTACTGGGTGAGAAGGAACGGGGGGGGGGGGGCAATTGAGTAGTGGTTAGGAGCCAAAAGGTGGGTTTTCAGCATAGATTCGAAAACAGGTAGAGATGGAGCAAGACGTACAGGCTCAGGAAGTCTATTCCAGGCATAAGGAGCCACGAGGGAAAAGGAACGAAGCCTGGAGTTAGCAGTGGAGGAGAAGGGGGAACGACAAGAGAGATTTGTCCAGCGAGCGGAGTTCACGGGGAGTAGATGGAGTATACTATCATGTTACAGCATCCCTATGAGTAAATCGCAGGCATGACATTTTTCATATCCTCTCTGCTTCTTTTCATGTTCCAGTACCTTTTCACAAGTCAGCAAAGAATATTTAGCATCTACACACAGGTCAGATGTCTTCTTTAAGCTGTAGTTTTGTTGAAAAGTATTTAATGATGGATATTGTTGTTTTTTTTAGCATCTATCTTTACCTTTCCCTCAAACACACATACTAGGAGTCAGCTAGAAATATTGCAGAGCACTCACATTGCCCCTCAGAGACAGATACGCTGCGCATCTATTATTTACCAAACGAGAAACTATCGTGCTTTCAAACAGACTGTCCAATTAGATTTCTGAATTAAAACTGTAACCTGGATCCACGTCCACAGTGTAGCGTTTTATCTCTTTCTTTCTATTCGTCTGAGTTAGCAATCCTTTCTGCCAACAGAAGATCTCTGAATGTGGTTGATTTAAAACTGACTGTGCAACACCGACAGACGCAGTAATTGCTTGAAATGAGTGTTTGCGCTAAGGCTTCATAAGAAAATATTTACATGTTCTACGATGCCGGTAGCGATAGCTGTGGTTTACATTTAAGAGGGGAAAAAGCCTAATTCTGTTCTCCCTGGACCCCTCGAAGACAGAGCCTTTTGTGCTTTTGTGATCCCGAAGCAATCTTAAAGGGATGAATTGCCTGAAGTTTCAAGTAGAAATCATAAGTGTGGATCATATCGTTCTTTATTCAGCAATGGGATGAAATACTTTGGAAAAAGATCTTTTTTGGCCAGTCTCTCAGTATTTATCATTATTACTAGTAAAAGATGGGACGACTTCCCTATGAAGAAAGATTAAGGAGGCTAGGGCTTTTTCAGCTTGGAGAAGAGACGGCTGAGGGGAGACATGGTAAAGGTATATAAAATAATGAGTGGAGTGGAACAGGTGGATGTGAAGCGTCTGTTCACGCTTTCCAAATATACTAGGACTAGGGGGCATGCGATGAAACTACAGTGTAGTAAATTTAAAACAAATCGGAGAAAATGTTTCTTCACCCAACGCGTAATTAAACTCTGGAATTCATTGCCGGAGAACGTGGTGAAGGCGGTTAGCTTGGCAGAGTTTAAAAAGGGGTTAGACGGTTTCCTAAAGGACAAGTCCATAAACCGCTACTAAACGGACTTGGAAAAACCCACAATTCTAGGAATAACATGTATAGAATGTTTGTACGTTTGGGAAGCTTGCCAGGTGCCCTTGGCCTGGATTGGCCACTGTCGTGGACAGGATGCTGGGCTCGATGGACCCTTGATCTTTTCCCAGTATGGCATTACTTATGTACTTATGTAAGAGGCCCATTTCCAACAGAAAGGAAATGGACGCTAGCAAGGTTCCAGGGCCCCCCTCCTCCTCCTCATCATCACTCCTCCTCCTCCCCCTCCCGACCCCATCCCGACCCCCTCTGCCCATCCCCCTCTCTCGTCTCAGGACCCCCTCCCCCCTCAGGACCCCCCTCTCGTCTCAAGACCCCCTACCCATCTCAGGACCCCCCCTCTCGTCTCAGGACCCCCTCCCCCTCCCCCTCACTCAAGTCCGACGTGTGGATCATATTGTTCTTTATTCAGCAATGCAATGAAATACTTTGAAAAAGATCTTTTTTGGCCAGTCTCTCAGTATTTATCATTATTATTATTATTGAGGTAAATATTCAGCGGATGGGGGTGAGCATTTTTTAGCCGCTGCTCGCATTATTCCTGGATATTCAATGTCAAGTCATGTCCGGGCACCAGCTTTGAATAACTGGTTTAATACGGCCGGCGATCTCTTAAGCGGCTAAAGGGTCCTTTTACAAACTCAAGGTAAAAAGTGGCCTGTGGTAGTGTTGCGCATGTCTTTTGGGCGTGTGCTGGGCCACTTCTTACCATGGCTAGGAAAAAGGCCATTTTTATAACAGGCCGGGAAATGGGCGTGCGCAAAAATTAAAGCTAGCACCTTACCGCCAGCCATTGATTTAGTGGTAAGGGCTGACATGCTGCCAACGTAGCTTCACTGCTGATTACCACCGGGAATGCTCCCTGTGGTAGAAAATAGAAAAAGATGTTCTACCTTGCGATTCGGTGTGTGACAAACTGAGAATTACCACTGGGTGCGTGCACTACCCTGGGGAGCAGTGCTGATTTGGCATGGGCTACCCATGATTAGCCCTCCCATGGCTTTGTAAAAGGGCCCCTAAATGAAATATTCAGCACTTAACTGCCTAAGGGGGTCTTTTACAAAACTGTGCTAGCATTTTATCTCATGGTACAAATCACCTGGCAGTAAATGTTGAGATACCTTATTATGGGTATCTCCAGGGCCGGTCTTAGGCAGAGGCGACCAAGGCGACCGCATAGGGCCCCGCACCTAAGGGGGCCCCCGCGCAGTGCCTCAACTCTGCCTTGCTTGTGCCTCCGCTCCCACCTCAGCTGCTGCTCGCCTTAGTCGCCTGAGATGATCCCCATTCCCGCGGCTCGGCCACTCCACTCCCGCCACCACCGGTGCGGCACCCACCCCCGGCTTGGGCCCGCTGAGCCCGCCATCAGCTCTCAAGTCCCCGGACCTCGGCGACTAACTGAGCGATGCCAGCGAGCCAGCCCAGGCAGCGACGGCCCTGCCCCCGACGGCGACGACAGACAGTTACAGCGCGATGGCTCACCTCCAGGCTCCAGCTTCCCGCTCAATGTCCTGCCATCGTTGCTGACGCCAACAGTTGTGCACTTATGCCAAATCGAAATCGGATTCCATGCAGGCAGGAGATCAGGAGAAGTGTCTCTCTCATCTAACGCCGCTTGCGGATGGTGCAAGGGTTGGAAATGTCTGCCTCCCTGAGAGGGATTTGGCCCAACAACATTAGTTGCTGGAGAAGCTGAGCAAGTAAGATCTTCTGGCTTGGAAGAGGCTGTTTCTAACATATCTGGGTTATTTTCACATAGATCTGCAGATATTTCTCCTGATAAAAATTTGGATGGCAATAGCAGATTTAGCTAAAACACTGCTTCCAGTAATTAATGATATGACACCTCGAATTAATCATTTGGAAGCTAGACTGCAATCACAGGAAGAAAAGATTACTAAGCTAAAATCTGAGAATGGAAGTCATGAAGTAGCAAAATCTGATATAAAGTAGGTACAATCAGTTCAAACTATTTAGTAACTGATGTGGCTACTTGCCTCTCTGGTTTGATGGGTTACAGAGTAATAGGGGAATTTGAAAGTACTGGATCTTTTCTTAATATTTTTCCTTTATTCTCCTTTGTTATGAGAATTGGAACTACTAATTGTAGTGGACTTGAACTGAATAATTTCTGGGGAGGGGAGGTTTCATGATAGCATTGTGCTTATTATTTCAATCAGTTTTTTGTACAAGTTTAGCTTCATTTGTCTTTATTTGAAATTTCATAAATAAAAAAATTTACTAAAAATGGAATAATCTTATCAATGGGGAGGAGCTAGGGTGTGGGCGGAGCTAGGGTATGGGTGGAGCTAGGGTAGGCGGGGCTAGGATGGGGCCCTGCCAAATTGGTCTGCATAGGGCCCCGCACTTGCTAAGACCGGCCCTGGGTATCTCAGCATTTACCATCAGCTGATTTTTGCTGCAAACTAAAAATGTTAGTGCGGCCTTGTAAAATGACCCCTAAGGGACATCACATAACGATAGGACTGATTTTTATATGGTTCGATATGGTGACCAAATGCTAAATATTGACAATTAACTGCAAAAGTAATGACTCCACCCCCAAAATAGCCGGCTTTCAGTTTAGTGGACGATGGTGATATTCAGTGGCACTAACCAGTGAAGTGGATAGCCCTGCAAGAGCGATTTAACAGGCCAGGACCCGTTTCTGGCCAGTTAAATTGCTTTGCATATTGACCCTCCATTATTATTATTATTATTATTATTATTATTATGTCTTCATGTTATGGCATTTTAAAGCCACTGTTCACTGGCTTTAACTTCATTAATTCGGATCCTACCCAAGGATCTGGGAATCAGAGAAACTGGCATGAAATGTATGTTTTTTGAAACAAATCAATAGGGTTTTGTCTTTTAAATTTTATAAATACAAACAATGGTGGTGTTGGTAGGAGCAGCCTCTAAATATAAATACAAACTCAATAACTCCCACTGCTGTATGGGAAAAATAGGAATGATCAGATGGCCATACAATGTGGCCACTCTTAACAATTTTGAAAATTTAAGGGAGGGGGGGGGGGTGGGGAAGCCTCAAAGTGCTTAGGATCAACACGATCTCACAAGCATCAGTCGATCCTGGTGACAAATCGCTCGGTCTTAAGAGGATCTATGCCTCATCATAGGCCAAAAAACAGCCCAAAATTCTCGGGATTATAATTGAGAGTAAAAATTATGGTAGACGAATAAGGTCCCCACGGCTTTACCTCATTAGTGTTCCTTTTTGTTTAGCTCTTTATTGAGAATTTTGGGGTGGGTTTTTTGGCCTATGATGAGGCATACTACTACTACTTAACATTTCTAAAGCGCTACTAGGGTTACGCAGCGCTGTACAATTTAACATAGAGGGACGGTCCCTGCTCAAGGAGCTTACAATCTAAGAGACAAGTGGACGGACAGTCCGATAGGGGCGGTCAAATTGGGGCAGTCTGGGTTTAGTGAACGGAAGAGTTAGGTGCCGAATGCAGCATTGAAGAGGTGGGTTTTAAGCAAAGACTTGAAGATGGGCAGGGAGGGGGCTTGGCGTAAGGGCTCAGGAAGGTTGTTCCAAGCATAGGGTGAGGCGAGGCAGAATGAGCGGAGCCTAGAGTTGGCGGTGTTGGAGAAGGGTACAGAGAGGAGGGATTTGTCCTGTGAACGGAGGTTACGGGCGGGAACATAGGGGGAGATGAGGGAGGAGAGGTAGTGAGGGGCAGCAGACTGAATGCATTTGTAGGTAAGAAGGAGAAGCTTGAATTGAATGCGGTATCTGATTGGAAGCCAGTGAAGTGACCTGAGGAGAGGGGTGATATGAGTAAATTGGTTTTGGCGGAATATGAGACGTGCCGCAGAGTTCTGGACAGATTGAAGGGGGGATGGATGGCTAAGTGGGAGGCCAGTGGGGAGTAAATTGCAGTAGTCAAGGCGAGAGGTAATGAGAGCATGGACGAGAGTTCGGGTGGTGTGTTCAGAGAGGAAAGGGCGAATTTTGCTGATGTTAAGGAGGAAGAAGCGGCAGGTCTTGGCCGTCTGCTGGATATGCGCAAAGGAGAGGGAGGAGTCAAAGATGACTCCGAGGTTGCGGGCATAGATCCTCTTAAGACCAAGCGATTGGTCACCAGGATCGATTGATGCTTGTGAGATCGTGTTGATCCTAAGCACTTTGAGGCTTCCCCCCCCCCCCCCCCTCTTAAATTTTCAAAATTGTTAAGAGTGGCCACATTGTATGGCCATCTGATCATTCCGACTTTTTCCAAACAGCAGTGGGAGTCTTTTAAATTTTAAACTTCCAAGTATTTCGAGAGTCCATTCAGAAGCTCCAATCACAATTTGTGTTACTATTGATTTTTTTTCTCCAAAGTCTTTCCACTTGAATTTGTAAATCATGTTTTTTTATTATTATCATTTCAGTAGCATTTTAGAAATGATGATGAGAATAATAATAATAATAACAATAATAATAATAGTTTCTTGCAGTTCTATGCATGCTCAGTGAGAATTACATGGGAAGATAAAGAGCCTCTTTTACTAAAGTGTGTTAAACAGGCAACACAACAAGTGCAGTCACACCATTGTTGGGCAGACTGGATGGACCGTACAGGTCTTTATCTGCCGTCATTTACTATGTTACCATGGAGCGATACAAAGGCATTATAATGTCCTCATTTTTGTTTTCCATTCCTTTCCTAATTATACCTAACATTCTATTTGCTTTCTTCCCTTTGGACTACAGTTGCTATATACTATCATTTTCAAAGGTATGTGGCCAGTTTTACCTCTGAAACTGTAGGTGTTAAGCATGCAAGCGCTTTAGTATGCATGTACGCTGTGGTTCAAATGGAAGTGGGATGGGACGACTTCCCTATGAGGAAAGCCTAAAGCGGCTAGGGCTCTTCAGCTTGGAGAAAAGGCGGCTGAGGGGAGATATGATAGAGGTCTATAAAATAATGAGTGGAGTTGAATGGGTAGATGTGAAGCATCTGTTTACGCTTTCCAAAAACACTAGGACTAGGGGGCAGGCGATGAAGCTACAATGTAGTAAACTTAAAACGAATCGGAGAAAATTTTTCTTCACTCAACATGTAATTAAACTCTGGAATTCGTTGCCAGAGAATGTGGTAAAGACGGTTAGCTTAGCGGAGTTTTAAAAAGGTTTGGACGGCTTCCTAAAGGAAAAGTCCACAGACGGTTATTAAATGGACTTGGGGAAAACCCACTATTTCTGGGATAAGCAGTATAAAATGTTTTGTACATTTTTGGGATCTTGCCGGGTATTTGTGGCCTGGATTGGTCACTGTCGGAAACAGGATGCTGGGCTCGATGGACCTTTGGTCTTTCCCAGTATGGCAATACTAATGTACTTATGTAAGCGGCCTGGCTAAGAAAGCAAAAGCAAATGGAATGTTTATTGTCCATCCTATACCATCCCCCAGGAACCCCTCTTTGTAATCCCTCTAAAAGAAGGCACACTGTGAAAGCCAAGCGTATTCTTTTTAAACTGAGGTTAGGGGGATATTTTACTCAGTACAATTTTTAAGCAGCTCAATTATTTAGACTATTGTCTTCTATCAGTTAAGTAATTTTACTTTGATTGTGCTTATAAAGAATTACCATCATGATTTTAGACTACTCATGAACCTGAAGGAAGATTTGCCTAATCCTTGCCAAAAGAAAGACACGGTCCTTATTTAAAAGACATAATTAGAGCATTAAGATCCACAGGAAATATCTAAAAATAATGCAACCCATTGTGACCAGCAGCCTGATCACACATGCAAATGTTCAGCATCCGTTTTACACCTTACGCAGGTCCACAGTTCCTTTTTTTCATATCTGACTGATAACAGCACACTGACATTATTGCTCAAATCATGTAAAATAATCATTTTAAGAAACTGGAAAAAATCTATCTGTATGAAGTCCTTTTTAGTCTGATTGCTGCGGGCCTTGTTCTTGGCCTCACCAACCTGCAAATCAATGTATCTAGAATTCTTTGCCTACACTTTTGAACAGAGTCGTATTATTACAATCCTTAGAAAATTGCACCGACATCCTGCTTCCATCTGAATCCAATTCAAAACAGGTCTTCCTTTTTTCTGTTTTTTTCCTCTAAATATTTATTTATTTATTTATTTTATTGCATTTGTATCCCACATTTTCCCACCTCTTTGCGGGCTCAGTGTGGCTTACAATAAGATATGAATAATGGAAATACATTTGTTACAATTTGGTTATGGGTTACATTGTACAAGTTATGCGAGATCATCGAAGTATCGTTAGGAATATAACAATGGGACATCAACATTGATACATTGGAAGGAGACAATGGGAAGCATAAAGGGCAGTATTAAGACACAAAGACATATGGTGTATATATTTCTGTGAGTAAATCTATGAGTGATGTGGAATTATGGGAGTTGAGAGATCAGAAGTGGATGTATGATGCATTGATGAACAGTGAGTGTGGACTCTATGTGTTTTATGACACGGAGAGCCTCCTGGTGTCTCCAGTTTTATTCAGAAGTCTTTCCATCCCTTTTGTTCTACTTTACTAATCGTCTTCCTCAGTGGCGTAGCAAGCGCGGGGCGGTGGGCAGGGTTGACAGGTGGAAAATTTTTTCCCCACCCAAAGCAGCCCAAAACCAGCCCAAAACCCGCCCAAAGTCAAACCCCGCCCCTGACACCCCCGCGTCATCACCCCCGTCCCCGCCGTCATCAACCCCGCCCCCGCCGTCATCACCCCCGCCTCCCCCATCATCGGCCCCGGCCAGAACGTCACTAACCCCACCCAAAACGTCACTAACCCCGCCCAAAACGCCACTAGCCCCGCCCCCGTGGCCGAAAAAAACACTTTAAAAACCGCCCAAAAGACCCAAAACAAGCCCAAAAACCGCAACCCGCCGCGGGCAAAAATTTCCTGCAGCGGGTCGCAGAAAACCGCCCAATTGGGCGGTAAAACCGCCCACCTGGCAACACTGGCGGTGGGGGCGGTCCCCCCGGGTGTCAACGGGTGGGGGGGTGCTCCATCCACCCTCCCCCCAGCGCAGCACCTCCCACTCTCCCCGACAGTCCCCACCTGCCTACCAGCTGAGCTCCGGCCGGCACCTCCAATCTGCAGCGCAGCTGACTTTAAATGAAGAAAACTGTCTCGTCGTTGGCTCTTCACTACTGAGTCCCGCCCTCCGATATAACTTCCTATTTCCTCGAGGGCGGGACTCAGTAGTGAAGGGCCAACGAAGAGACGGTTTTCTTCATTTAAAGTCAGCAGCGCTGCAGATTGGAGGTGTTGGACGGAGCTCAGCTAGTAGGCAGGTGGGGACTGTCGGGGGGAGTGAGAGGCGCTGCGCCAGGGGGGTGGTTAGGGTCCACACCAGGGGGGGTGCCGACACCAGGGGGGGTGCCGTTCCACGCCAGGGGGGCACCGTGTTGCACTGCACCTGTGGGGGGGTGCGCGCAGCGACGATCCGCCCCAGGTGTCAGCCAAGCACGGAACACCACTGGTCTTCCTTCATTTCTGATAATATTCACCTGGATTTGCCTTTTAGGAATAATTGTTCACCTTTTCCCAAATATAAACTCATGCTGAGTTACAATAAGATAGAAAAGTGATATCCCTCCACAGATGTCCCTTGGATGTTTTTCATCCATAATGGAACAAAACCAAACCATCTAGGGCTGAAACTTAAACGTTTTGGTCTAGACCTGTTTTTATAATGAATAAGGCACAAAAAGGTGCCCTAAATGACCACTGGAGGGAATCAGGGTGACCCCCTAATACCCCCCAGTGGTCACTGACCCCTCCCATCCTCCAAAAATGTGAATAAAATATGAGTTATCAGCCTCTAGACAGGTCTATTAGAGTAGCATGCAGGTCCCTGAAGTAGAGTAATGGTGGATGCAGTGCATTTTGGAGTGGGGGACTCAGGTCTGTATCTCCCTCTCCCTGTCATACTTGTGGTGGAAACTCTGACCCCTCCCGAAGTCAACAAAACCCTACTGTACCCACATATAGATGCCCCTTTCACCCATAAGGATTAATGTAGTGGTGTGCAGTGGGAGGTAGTGGGTTTTGGGTGGGTTTTGGAGGGCTCAGAGGACAAGATAAGGGAGCAAAAGTGAACTGTGTACCTGGGACCATTTTTATGACGTACACAGAAGTGCCCTCTAGGGTGCCCCATTGCTCTCCTGGGATGTCTAGGGGACCAGTCTACTAGAAATGCTGAAAATGGAGCAAAAAACAAAACGTCCAAAGTACTTAGACGTCATATCGAAAATGCCCCTCAAGGGGAGCAATTCTATAACTGGGTGCCAAAACTAGACACATAGATGTAGCACACTCACTGACGGATTTTTTATTCACCTGTGTAAATTTGAATGCACTTTAGCTGAGCACCCTGGTTCATAAAATTATCTACGGCGAAGACCAGGGATACATGACAGATCTCATAGACCTACCAACCAGAAACACAACAGGATCAACACCAACATACCTAAATCTCCACTACCCAAGCTGCAAAGGACTCAAATACAAATCAACCTATGCATCCAGCTTTTCCTACATAAACACACAAATATGGAACGCATTACCAAAAGCCGTGAAAACAACTTATGATCACCTAAACTTCCGGAAATCATTAAAAACTAACCTGTTCGAAAAGGCATACCTTACTGACCCAACTTAAATGCCTGTACCCTGCAACACAACGAAACCAAAGCTCGTAATGGACATATAATAACTCTTCCTCTCTACGATTCCCTAACGTGTCTGTACACACGGACCTTATTCTACCACAACATTACTGTATTTGTTCATACCGGAATTGGCCACATTGAGCCTGCAAATAGGTGGAAAAATGTGGGATACAAATGTAACAAATAAATAAATAAAATAACCTATAATTTAGGCACAGAGTTTGCTTAAAGAATAAATACAAGGGGGGCATACGTGTGGATGGAAGAAGGGCAGGGCATACGCAGGGCTTCCCCTTATGTGCATAACTTACCAAAACTAGGTACAAAAAAACAGACAGAATCCTTTTACAAAGGTGCGCTGAAAATGGCTAGCAGTAGTGTAGGCATGGGTTTTGGGCGTGCGCCGATCCATTTTTTAGCGCACCTGTAAAAAAGGCCTCTTTTATTTTTTTTTGTCAAAAATGGACCTGCAGCAAAATCAAAATTGCCACGCGTCCATTTTGGGTCTGAGACTATACCACCAGCCACAGACCTAGTGGTAAAGAATTTGGTTGGTAATGACCTACGTGCATCAAATGCCACTTGGTGTGTGTCCGTTAAGCGCGCCAGAAAATAAAAAAATATTTTTCAGACATGTCTAGCGGACGTGCACAAAAATTGAAATTACCACAAGGGCCACGCAGTAACTGGGCAGTAACTCCAATTTGGCATGCGTAAGCGCCTACGCGGCTTAGTAAAATGGGGAAATGGAAATGGGACTTAATATACCACCTTTCTGAGGTTTTTGCAACTACATTCAAAGCGGTTTACATATATTCAGGTACTTATTTTGTACCAGGGGCAATGGAGGGTTAAGTGACTTGCCCAGAGTCACAAGGAGCTGCAGTGGGAATTGAACTCAGTTCCCCAGGATCAAAGTCCACTGCACTAACCACTAGGCTACTCCTCCACCAATAAGAGCCAACCTCTTCAGTGATGTCACAATGGCTTGCTTGCCCAATACTTGGCTCACTTCTGATATTGTGATGTCATAAGGGAAAGAGGGAAAGGGAAATGGGACTTGATATACCGCCTTTCTGAGGTTTTTGCAACTACATTCAAAGTGGTTTACATATATTCAGGTCCTTATTTTGTAGCAGGGACAAGTGACTTGCCCAGAGTCACAAGGAGCTGCAGTGGGAATCAAACTCAGTTCCCCAGGATCAAAGTCTACAGCACTAACCACTAGGTCACTCCAGAGAAAGTACCTGCATATGTCAAGCAGTGCTATAGGAATGATTAGTAGTGATGGAAAAACAGGATTCAAACCCCAGCTTCCCCTGGTCTCCAACCACTGCTCACGTCATTAGACTAAGTCTCCTGATTTTCCCATTTGTTCCACCCATAGCCGAAATGGTCTACCAATGATCTGATTCATTTTACATCACACCCTAAGGGTCCCTTCTGTTCCCTCACTTGCAAGTGTGATGTATTGACTGAATATATGAATACTGTATTTCACATTGTCCTTTTAAAATCTTTATTATGAGACCCGTTGGTATGAAAGATGATATGTAACCAAGTTGTATTCTTTCCAGCAACCTATTTAAATCAAGGAGCTGCAGTAGTTTCAGCGAGGCAGTCTTTTATTGAGGTTTATAATATATTAATACACGGTGATGGGTTTTTTTCTCTTGTAGAGCTGTCATTCCTAACACCACGAGCTACATCAGTAACGTTAGCACCTTTTGACAGCTTAATAATTCAATTTAAATTCATTACAACAGAAAGAGAAACTTGAACTTTGTGCATTCGTAGAAAGAACAATTGCAAAAAGAAATATAATTGCAGAAATGCATTTTATTATCAAAATACTCATTATGGGTTCATTGTAGGGAGTTGTATTGGTCCCCAATGTGTAAGAGTTCAGTCACTACAGTACATAACAAATCAAGCAGAAATTGGTCCAAACAGATCTTTCATTTATTGCAGCAGAGTGGCAAAATATCTAAATAAGAAAAGGCAAATTATAAAAATGACACTGCCAACTTAACTATGCACGTGGCCGTGATAGCACTGTGCAGCATTCTATTAATCTGCCCTAAACTTTGCCCCATAAGGCTTTCCATACATTAAACCCTAATTACCTATCAAATCTGACAATTCCTTACACTGCCGTGCGAACTCTTAGATCTCTAACTGATAATAGGTTAGTTATTCCCTCTCTCGCTAAGGCTAGATGGGAATCTACACGGAGATCGGCTTTTTTTCTACCTGTCCCTTTCTCTTTGGAACGGCCTTCCAAAAGAGATCAGACTAGAGAATTCTTACATCCATTTTCGGAAACTCTTGAAAACCTTTTTCTTTATAAATTATGTAGAACAGAACTTAAAATAAGAGATAAGGTCAAATAAAAGGGTCGCCTCACTGTATACTAAATATAATCAATTTTTGGTTTGTACTATGTAGTTAATTCTGACTTGCTGTGCTTTCCTGTCATGAATGGAGTTCCTTGTCTGTCTATTTGTATATACCAGGGGTGTAGCCAGACAGCCAATTTTGGGTGGGCCTGAGTCCAAGGTGGGTGGGCACAGAATTCATGCTTCCCCGTCCCTAGCCCTCCTCGGCTCTGATTTGCTCCGCTCTCTGCTCTTTGTCCCTCCCGCCACCTGCAAGCCCCAAATATTAAATAGCTGAGCAAGAAGGGATCTAAAAAACCCCGCCAGCTGAAGATTTCCTCCTGCTCAGGCAGTCAGCGCTTTTCCTAACAGCAGCCAGGCTGTGCATGCATGAAAACTAAACACGTGCAGAGGGGCTGATGTTGGTGTCAGCTCGAGGCAAGTTCTGCCAGTTGCGGGTTAAAGAGCACCGGCTGCCTGAAGAGGAGGAAATTTTCAGCTGGTGGGGTTTGAGGATCTCTGCCAGTCATAGGAAGAGTACCAAAATTTTGGGTGGGCCTGAGTCCAAACAGGGCCCACCCAAGCCCACCCATGGCTAGGCCACTGGTATATACAAATTGTATTTTTATATATGTAAACCGTTCTGGTTTGCAATTGCAATAAGATACGGTATATAAATTGATATAAATAAATAAATAAAATCTCCACTGCCAGAATTCAAACACATCCAGGAGCCTCGTAGCACCAGCAGGTCCCATTGCAGCCCACTCACAAAGGCCTCCGGCTCACCCACTCTCAGCATTTCCAAATGCCACAATTTTTGCCAGACTGGATAACTCAGCTCCCCTTCCACAACTACCTGCTGCATTTCATGGCTTGACCGCTATACCCATCTCTTTCCAGAGCCTAATCATTCCTTGTCAGGATCCCATAATATTTCCCACCACCTCCATGGCTTCTGGGACTTCCCTCTGCTGCCTTTGCACTTCCAGAGCCCACCACCGAAACAGGCATGTTCCACGTGCACTCCTGCTTCCCCCTGGCCCACCTGCCACTGACTCTGCATACGCATGTGCGTGCACAGAGTACTTTGGGACTCCTCAGCCCCACCGGCACATGGCACAAAGAAGCGTCACCACTGGAAGGTCTATGGGCCAATGGAGCACTTTGCAGCACCAAATGTGCTCCTACCATAAGCACATAAGAATATTAGAACATAATATTAGAACATAATGGAGGAGTGACCTAGTGGTTAGAGCACCGGTCTTGCAATCCAGAGGTGGCCAGTTGAAATCCCACTGCTGCTCCTTGTGATCTTGGCCAAGTCACTTAACCCTCCATTGCCTCAGATACAAACTTAGATTGTGAACCCTCCTGGGACACAGAAATATCCAGAGTACCTGAATGTAACTCACCTTGAGCTACTACTGAAAAAGGTGTGAGCAAAATCTAAATAAATATATGGAATGTTGCTACTATTGAAGATTCTACATGGAATGTTGCCACTTTTTGAGATTCTGGAATGTTGCTACTATTTTAACTTCTAGACAGAATGTTGCTAGTGGAGGAGTGGCCTAGTGGTTAGAACACTGATCTTGCAATCCAGAAGTGGCCGGTTGAAATCCCACTGCTGCTCCTTGTGATCTTGGGCAAGTCACTTAACCCTCCATTGCCTCAGGTACAAATTTAGATTGTGAGCCTCCTGAAATATCCAGAGTACCTGAATGTGACTCACCTTGAGCTACTACTGAAAAAGGTGTGAGCAAAATCTAAATAAATATATGGAATGTTGCCACTTTTTGAGATTCTGGAATGTTGCTACTATTTGAACTTCTAGACAGAATGTTGCTAGTGGAGGAGTGGCCTAGTGGTTAGAGCACCTGTCTTGCAATCCAGAGGTGGCCAGTTCAAATCCCACTGCTGCTCCTTGTGATCTTGGCCAAGTCACTTAACCCTCCTTTGCCTCAGATACAAACTTAGATTGTGAGCCCTCCTGGGACAGAGAAATATCCAGAGTACCTGAATGTAACTCAACTTGAGCTACTACTGAAAAAGGTGTGAGCAAAATCTAAATAAATAAATAAGAATAGCCACACAGTGGCCAATGCTGGCAAAAACCCAAAGAGTAGCAACATTCCAGAATCCCAGAGAGGAACACAATTCCAGAATACCAAAGAGTAGCAAAATTTCAGAATCCCAAATAGTAACAAAGATTCCAAGATTCCTGACTTGTGAGTTGAGGGGGAGTTCATACCTGATGTCAGGTTTGTATCCACTTGTGTTGGGGACCCAGAGAAGCTAGAACAGCAAGCAGGTTCCTGGAATAGCCTAGTGATCGGTGCAATGCACTGTAGAGAAGGCGACCCAGGACCTTAATCCACTCTATCACACTTATTGTAGAAAGTGTCAGCCCCGCAAAATTGTACACACATGTAAGTGACACCTGCAGCCATAAGGGCTATTGTAGTGGTGTATAGTTGCATACAGTAGGCTTTTCGTGGGTTTTGAAGGGCTCACCATACTATATACCTTATTTCCCTTTGCTTATCCCATGTCCCACCTCCCTCCCGCCTACACTACCCCTTCTCCCGTGCTCATTTATCCATTGTTCATACCTCTCCTACACCCTTCTCCCTTACCCATCTTTACTCACCTATCTCTTTTTTATTACTACTACTACTATTTAGCATTTCTATAGCGTTACAAGGCATACGCAGCGCTGCACAAACATAGAAGAAAGACAGTCCCTGCTCAAAGAGCTTACAATCTAATAGACAAAAAATAAATAAAGTAAGCAAATCAATTAATGTGAACGGGAAGGAAGAGAGGAGGGTAGGTGGAGGCGAGTGGTTACAAGTGGTTACGAGTCAAAAGCAATGTTAAAGAGGTGGGCTTTCAGTCTAAATTTAAAGGTGGCCAAGGATGGGGCAAGACGTAGGGGCTCAGGAAGTTTATTCCAGGCGTAGGGTGCAGCGAGACAGAAGGCGCGAAGTCTGGAGTTGGCAGTAGTGGAGAAGGGAACAGATAAGAAGGATTTATCCATGGAGCGGAGTGCACGGGAAGGGGTGTAGGGAAGGACGAGTGTGGAGAGATACTGGGGAGCAGCAGAGTGAATACATTTATAGGTTAGTAGAAGAAGTTTGAACAGGATGCGAAAACGGATAGGGAGCCAGTGAAGCGACTTGAGGAGAGGGGTAGTATGAGTAAAGCGACCCTGGCGGAAGATGAGACGGGCAGCAGAGTTTTGAACCGACTGGAGAGGGAGAGGTGACTAAGTGGGAGGCCAGCAAGAAGCAGATTGCAGTAGTCTAAACGAGAAGTGACAAGGGTGTGGATGAGGGTTTTGGTAGAGTGCTCGGAAAGAAAGGGGCAGATTTTACGGATGTTGTAAAGAAAGAAACGACAGGTCTTGGCGGTCTGCTGGATATGAGCAGAGAAGGAGAGAGAAGAGTCAAAGATGACCCCAAGGTTTTGAGCTGAGGAGACAGGGAGAATGAGAGAGCCATCAACAGAAATAGAAAACGGGGGGAGCGGGGAGGTGGGTTTGGGGGGGAAAATGAGAAGCTCGGTTTTGGTCATATTTAATTTCAGGTGGCGTTGAGACATCCAGGCAGCAATGTCAGACAAGCACGCTGAAACTTTGGTTTGGATGCAAGGTGAGATATCAGGGGTAGAAAGGTAGATTTGGGAGTCATCAGCATAGAGATGGTAGGAAAAGCCATGGGATGAGATTAATGAACCAAGGGAAGAAGTGTAGATAGAAAAGAGGAGGGGACCAAGAACAGAACCCTGAGGTACGCCGACAGGCAGAGGGATAGAAGTAGAAGAGGATCCACCAGAGTGAACACTAAAGGTGCGGAGGGAGAGGTAGGAAGAGAACCAGGAAAGGACAGAGCCCTGGAATCCAAGTGAGGACAGGGTATCGAGAAGTATGCTGTGATCAACAGTGTCAAAAGCAGCGGAAAGATCAAGAAGAATGAGGATGGAATATTGACCTCTGGATTTAGCCAGTAATAGGTCATTGGAGACTTAACATCTATTTTTCTCTACCAATTCTATGTAATCCATATTACTATGTAAGCCGCATTGAACCTGCTTTTAGTGGGAAAGCGCGAGGTACAAATGTAATAATAAATAAATATATATATATATAAAGGGATAATAGTAAGATGTCTGCCTAAGACCTTTTAAGTGAGGTCCACTGTAGCGCCCCTAAAGGGGCCCCACTGCTCTACTGGGATGCCTGTTTGGCTCTACCTACGTTCCAATGGCTTGATTTTGTGTATTTTTCACTTGGACTTTTTTCTTTTTTTGAAAATGGTCCAAAAAGATCGACGTACTAAGCACAACAACATCTAGAAAATGGTCATTTTCAAAGACAAAAGATAGACATTTTTCTAGTTTGAAAATAGTCATTTTCACCACTTGATTTTTGGACATTTTCAGCAAACTGTCCAGTCAGATTTAGGTGTCATATCGAAAATGCCCCTCCACGTATAATTTTGGTCTGCTATCCTATATAATAAAAAGTACCTCCAACATTCTGAAGCTGACTCTGTGGCACTGTGGCAGTGTAGGGTTCATAAGTCTGTAGTTCAGCGTTTCATTGGCTCTCACTGTCCCCGCCCTCACGTCGAGCAAATGGAATGCTGCATAGTTGCCAAGCAAACAAACACGACATCACAGGAACGAAGAACCAATCAGACAGAACGGAACTTGGAGGAGGGAAGTGGAATGGATTGAATCTCTAACAAACAATCATATACAGGGAGGTACGACCATCAGTGGAGGCAAGTGCACAGAACGGAAGGGAAGACAAACATTTAATCACTTTGTCACTCACTCACACACACATACACACACACACACACACAGACATCACACACACACACACACAGACACACACACACACACTCAATCACTCTGTGTATCTCTCTCTTACACTGTCCGTAAAACACACTGTCACTCTCAGTCTCTCACCTGGGCAACTGTATGTTGCATTCTCACGAGTAAGGAGCTCTTCTGATGTGATTGAAGAGCCTGAACAAGGAAAACTTTTACCACATTGTAACACAGTTTACACAAAAAATATTGTATATAAAGAAATCTTACATATGTAAACAACAATTATATTCAGAATACAACCGTGGAAACATTAATGGCAGGAACTCATTACATTGCTAGCGCCCGTTTCATTGCGTTAAAGAAACGGACCTTTTTTACTAGTTAGGTGAGAAAGCGTAAATAAAACTGACTGAAAAGAAAAATTCTTCTCTACTATGAGTTTAAGCTATCCTGAAAACCAATGAAATAAAATACGGCGCTTCCATTTAAGATATTGTAGAAATTAGGCCTCTGAGACTCGTTAGCAGATCTCAGAGAACATCAACGTCCTTATCTTTAATAAGAATGATGAAAGAGGCTGTGGAGTCCTGATAAAATTGTCAGTGCTTTAAAAAAAAAAAAAGCCCTGACCATAAAAATGAATTGGATCAGGAACTGTACAAATTATATTTAACTTTTAGGGTGCTGGTTAGCCAAGGGAAAGCCTTGGAGCCTTTCGTGAGTTTAAAAGTCCAGCTATCCAAAACCGAGCTTCTCATTTTCCCCCCCAAACCCACCTCCCCGCTCCCCCCGTTTTCTATTTCTGTTGATGGCGCTCTCATTCTCCCTGTCTCCTCAGCTCGAAACCTTGGGGTCATCTTTGACTCTTCTCTCTCCTTCTCTGCTCATATCCAGCAGACCGCCAAGACCTGTCGTTTCTTTCTTTACAACATCCGTAAAATCCGCCCCTTTCTTTCCGAGCACTCTACCAAAACCCTCATCCACACCCTTGTCACCTCTCGTTTAGACTACTGCAATCTGCTTCTTGCTGGCCTCCCACTTAGTCACCTCTCCCCTCTCCAATCGGTTCAAAATTCTGCTGCCCGTCTCGTCTTCCGCCAGGGTCGCTTTACTCATACTACCCCTCTCCTCAAGACCCTTCACTGGCTCCCTATCCATTTTCGCATCCTGTTCAAACTTCTTCTACTAACCTATAAATGTATTCACTCTGCTGCTCCCCAGTATCTCTCCACACTCGTCCTTCCCTACACCCCTTCCCGTGCCCTCCGCTCCATGGATAAATCCTTTTTATCTGTTCCCTTCTCCACTACTGCCAACTCCAGACTTCGCACCTTCTGTCTCGCTGCACCCTACGCCTGGAATAAACTTCCTGAGCCCCTACGTCTTGCCCCATCCTTGGCCACCTTTAAATCTAGACTGAAAGCCCACCTGTTTAACATTGCTTTTGACTCGTAACCACTTGTAACCACTCGCCTCCACCTACCCTCCTCTCTTCCTTCCCGTTCACATTAATTGATTTGATTTGCTTACTTTATTTTTTGTCTATTAGATTGTAAGCACTTTGAGCAGGGACTGTCTTTCTTCTATGTCTGTGCAGCGCTGCGTACGCCTTGTAGCACTATAGAAATGCTAAATAGTAGTAGTAGTAGTAGCTATCCCGTGTTTCATTTATGTGGCACAGAAAGGAATAGTGTACAAGAAGAACAATTAACAGAGAAGCAAAGAAAAAACTGATACAGGTTTTAAAAATCCAAATCCTTTAATCCTATGACAAGAGAAATTTCAAAGAGGGGCTCTGAAGGATAAATGGAACTATAAGGGTTTGGGGAGAAAAGGGGGAATGTTAAAGGAAAAATTTATATTCTATATTTATTTAGGAGTCCTTTTAGTATGCGTGCTAAACCATAAGATGTTCATAGGAATATACTGGCGGATTCTATATAGTGCACCTAGAGATCTGCTCCAAAAATCAAGGCATATTCTATAACACCACATGTAACTTAATTGGCTTAAAGAGCTAATCAGCATTGATAACAGTACTTAAGCAATAATGAGCACTAATTGGCAATAATTATTTTTATTTATTTATTTATTTGTTGCATTTGTATCCCACATTTCCCCACCTATTTGCAGGCTCAATGTGGCTTACATTATGCCGTAACGGCGATCGCCAATTCTGGTATGAGAAATACAGAGTGATTTTGAGTTAAGGTTCATAAGTGACGTGGAGGGGCATATTTGAACGAAAACGTCTATCTCCATGGGCGTTTATCTCCGAGAACGGGTCCGTGAAGGGGCGGACCGAACCGTATTTTCGCAAAAAATAGACGTCCATGTTTTATTCGACAATTTGTGAGCTGGGCGTTTTTGTTTTTCAGTGATAATGGAAAATGAAAGCGCCCAGCTCAAAAATGAATAAACCCAAGGCATTTGTTCGTGGGAGGGGCCAGGAGTCGTAGTGCACTGGTCCCCCTCACATGCCAGGACACCAACCGGGCACCCTAGGGGGCACTTTTACAAAAACAAAAAAAAGGTAAAAGAGCTCCCAGGTGCATAGCACCCTTCCCTTGTGTGTTGAGCCCCCCAAATCCCCCTCAAAACCCACTGCCCACAAGTCTACACCATTACTATAGCCCTAAGGGGTGAAGGGGGGGCACCTACATGTGGGTACAGTGGGTTTGGGGGGTTGGACGACTAAGCATTAAGCAGCACAATTGTAACAGGTAGGGGGGATGGGCCTGGGTCCACCTGCCTGAAGTCCACTGCACCCCCTAACAACTGCTCCAGGGACCTGCATACTGCTGCCAGGGAGGTGGGTATGACATTTGAGGGTGAAAATAAAAAGTTGTGAAACATCATTTTTTTTGTGGTGGGAGGGGGTTAGTGACCACTGGGGGAGTCAGGGGAGGTCATCCCCGATTCCCTCTGGGGGTAATCTGGTCATTTAGGGCACTTTTTGGGGCCTTATTCATGAAAAAACAGGGTCCAGGAAAAGTGCCCTAAATTCTAGCTAAAAACGCATATTTTTTTTCCATTATCGGCGAAAGGCGCCCATCTCTGATCGGCCGATAACCACGCCCCAGTTCCGCCTTCACCACGCCTTTGACACGCCCCCATCAACTTTGTCCGCATCCGCGACGGAGTGCAGTTGAAAACGTCCAAGTTCGGCTTTCGATTATACCGCGTTATTCGTTTTTGGGAGATAAACGCCTATCTCCCGATTTAGGTCGCAATATAGGCATTTTTGTCTTTCGATTATAAGCTGGAGAGTAAATTAAGTAGTCAAGGAGAAAGAGTTAAGTTTTGTCCTGTTCATTTGTCCAGTTCTGGTATGAGTTTCGTTGTGTAGCAGGATTCAGGTGTTTAGGTTGGATCATTCTGGTATGCCTTTTTGAACAGGGTGGTTTTTAATGATTTCCGGAAGTTTGTTAGGTCATGCATTGTTTTTATGATGTTTTGGAAGTGTGTTCCATAGTTGCGTGCTTATATAGGGATGCATATATTGATTTATATTTTAGTCCTTTGCAGCTAGGGTAGTGGAGGTTTAGGTATGTGCGTGTTGACCTTTTTGTGTTCCTGGATGGTAAGTCTATGAGGTCTGCCATGTAGACTGGGGCCTCGCCGTGAATAATTTTATGAACCAGAGTGCAGATTTTGAACGCAATTCACTCTTTGATTGGAAGCCAATGTAGTTTTTCTCGTAAGGGCTTGGCACTTTCGTATTTCGTTTTTCTAAATATGAGTCTGGCTGCGGTGTTATGGGCAGTTTGGAGTTTCTTAATGATTTGTTCTTTGCATCTAGCATAGATTGCATTGCAGTAGTCTAGGTGACTTAGAACCATTGATTGTACCAGGCTGCGGAATATTTCCCTCGGGAAGAAATGTTTTACTCGTTTGAGTTTCCACATTGAGTGGAACATTTTCTTTGTTGTATTTTTCGCTTGGCTTTCTGGCGTAAGATTTCGGTTGATTGTAACTCCGAGAATTTTCAGGCTGTCTGAAACAGGAAGGGTGTAGTCTGGGGTGTATATATTGGTGAGTTTGTTCATGTAGTATTGTGATGAGAGGATGAGACAGTGTGTTTTTTTCTGCGTTGTTTTAATTGAAATGCATCCGCCCATGGGTTCATGATTTGAAGGCTAAGATTGATTTCATTTGCGATTTCTGTTAGATCGTGTTTGGACGGGATGTGTATCATGACATCGTCTGCGTAGATGTAAGGGTTAAGGCCTTGGTTAGAATTAATATTTAAGCACACAATTCGCTAAGCGTATTCTGTAATGAACTGCATCTAAATTCTAATGCATGCAGTTCAAAAGGAGCATGGCTATGGGCAGGGAAATGGGCATTTTGTGGGCGTTCCAAAATTTACATGCATAATTATAGAATATGGCCCAGTGCAGGTAGTTTTAGGTGCTGGGATATCAACTAAGCAAATTCTATATACCGCACCTAAATCTAGGTGTCACTTTATAGAATACGATAGGCAGACATGTTTGCCGTGCAGATTTTTTATGCGCCTTATATAGAACCTGGCCCATAATGGGCATCTTAGCATTTAGTGCTCACTAAATCTCTTAGCCCACCTTAGTAAAAGGACCCCTGAATTAGTTAAAATGCAATTCTATAACTGGCTTGTGCAAGTATTCTATAATGGAATTCTGGCACGAAGATGCAATTACAGAATTAGGTGCTCAACACACAGCACTGAGGTGCCTAACTTGAGACACCAAGTTATAAAATTGCTCCATTGGTAGTTAAACTCTGGAATTCATTGTCAGAGAATGTGGTCAAAGCAGTTAGCTTAGCAGAGTTTAAAAAAGCTTTAGTGAATTTCCTAAAAGGTCCACATGCCATTATTTATTTATAAATGACATTTGTGTCCCACATTATCCCAAACAGAGTTCAGGTTCAATTATTAAGATGGGGTTGGGAAAATCCACTGCTTATTCCTGGGACAAGTAGCATAACATTTGTTTTACTGTTCTGGGATCTTTCCAAGTACTTGTGACCTGGATTGGCCACTGTTGGAAACAGGATGCTGGGCTTGATAGACCTTTGATCTGTCCCAGTATGGCAATGCTTATGTTCTTCTGGTCTTAATGCTCAGCAGTAGTCAGCCCAAACATCTGAACCGGTTGGCCCGAGGAATTTCAAAAGGTAGGCATGTTTGTAGCAGGTTTTTAGGTACTAAGGAGTGGGTGGGGGGGGGGGGGTCTTTTACCATGGATTAGCACAATTTGTCTGCAGCAGGGCCCATAAGAATAAAATGAGCTCTGTAGCAGATAACTTGTACCAGTCTTTAGTAAAAAGGAGGCGTAGCCTAGTGGTTACTGCAGCAGATTTTGATCCTGGGAACTGAGTTCAATTCCCACTGCAGCTCCTTGTGACTCTGGGCAAGTCACTTAACCCTCTGTTGCCCCAGGTACAAAATAAGCACCTGAATATATGTAAACTGCTTTGAATGTAGTTGCAAAAACCACAGAAAGGCAGTATATCAAGTCCCATTTCCCTTTCCCCCTTTCCCTTATGACATCATAATATCAGAAGTGAGCCAAGTATCGGGCAGTCAAGCCATTGTGACATCACTGATGAGGTTGGCTCTTATTGGTGGAATGAGTGGAGGAGTAGCCTAGTGGTTAGTGCAGTGGACTTTGATCCTGGGGAACTGAGCTCAATTCCCACTGCAGCTCCTTGTGACTCTGGGCAAGTCACTTAACCCTCCATTGCCCCAGCTACAAAATAAGTACCTGTATATAATATGCAAACCACTTTGAATGTAGTTGCAAAAACCACAGAAAAGACAGTATATCAGGTCCTGTTGCAAAAAGAAAAAATGCACCATTTCTTTGCTTAGTTAATGAAGCCTAAAATTAAAGAGCTAAACGCTAAAACCTTTTACATACCATATTAAGTAGCGTAGGCATGTCTTAGATTTGTCAAGCACATGTTAAATTAGTTTTTGGACCAAGTTTTATCACGTAAGCCCCATCTGACCAAGAGTAAAGAGAAAAGTTATAGCCTCCCAAGTGGCAGTCATGTGGGTGCATTTTCATTCCCAAATGAGAATATATATCAGATAAATTTCTCTGCATTGTTTATACCATGTATGAATGACAATGAAGGGAAAAAACAATAGCAATTTAATTTCCCCATCATCGCTTCAGTTTGTTTTGACTAATTGCCACCGTTCCTTTGTGATATGCAGGCACCGTGAGCGCTGCTCACGTCAGCTACTGAATTTTAAAATCAGTAAGTTAATATAGTTTTGATTAGAGGGAGTACAGGATGTGCAGTTGGATTTAGGGAAGCTTGTCTATGACCTACCTATGATTAAATTCATGATTCTCCAGGACCTGCTGATTTGTGCAAGGATAACCATGGCGCCAAATCAACACCGGCAGGGCTGTAGTCCTATTTCCTGATTTAATTATGCTGTGCCAGTAACAGACTCCCAATTCTAATCAAACCTTATGTGCTTTATCGCCTAGATAATAGATCAGATTAAATGCTACATATTTTCATGGTAATATACATTAATTTACAGAGGGGTCCTTTAACAAAGGCATGGTAGGCTTCTACATGTGTGTAGTGCATGCGAAAACGAGACTAACACCAGGCTAGCATGCCCCCTGGCAGTAATTTCAGATTTTGTACACACCCATACCTCCAGGACAGATTATTGTTTTATTTCCTACCACACATACATAAGTACATAGGTAATGCCACACTGGGAAAAGACCAAGGGTCCATCGAGCCCAGCATCCTGTCCCCAACAGCGGCCAATCCAGGCCAAGGGCACCTGGCAAGCTTCCCAAACGTACAAACATTCTATACATGTTATTCCTGTAATTGTGGATTTTTCCCAAGTCCATTTAGTAGCGGTTTATGGACTTGTCCTTTAAGAAACCATCTAACCCCTTTTTAAACTCTGCCAAGCTAACCGCCTTCACCACGTTCTCCAGCAACGAATTCCAGAGTTTAATTACACGTTGGGTGAAGAAGAATTTTCTACGATTTGTTTTAAATTTACTACACTGTAGTTTCATCGCATGCCCCCTAGTCCTAGTATTTTTGGAAAGCGTGAACAGAACGTAGCGTTTCCAGTGTTAATTGGTCAGTTGGCTGACCAGTCACTGCCAGGAGAGTAGCCAGACTTCAGCGGGAGGGGGGGGTCCAGAGCTGGAGGTGAGGGGGTACATTTTAGCCCCCCCCTGGCGCCAGAGACCCCCCCCCTGCCACTTCCCCCAGCACCTCAGCCCCTCCCCCGCCCCTTTCCACCCCCCCTCCTGCCACCACCAACCCTCCCCCGCCACCGCCTTTCTGTGAACTAGTACTTCCTTAGATTACTCCTAAACCTATTCCCTCTTAACTTCATCTTATGCCGCCTCATTCCAGACCTCTCCTTCAGTTGAAAAAGTCTCTCTTCCCGTACATAAATGCCCTTGAGATATTTAAACGATTCTATCATGTCTCCTTTTTCCCTCCTCTCTTCCAGCGTATACATGTTAAGGTTCATAACATTGCTTTTGACTCGTAACCACTTGTAACCACTCGCCTCCACCTACCCTCCTCTCTTCCTTCCTGTTCACATTAATTGATTTGATTTGCTTACTTTATTTATTTTTTTGTCTATTAGATTGTAAGCTCTTTGAGCAGGGACTGTCTTTCTTCTATGTTTGTGCAGCGCTGCGTATGCCTTGTAGCGCTATAGAAATGCTAAATAGTAAATAGTAGTAGTAGTAGTACTGTCCCTATAATTTATAATGGCTATTGTTCATACATATTTCATATGCATTCATAATTTATCAGATTTATAGTTCAATTATTGTTAAAGTGTATAAAATAGCAATATTCCTTATATTCATTCTTCGCCCTTTCTTTCTACCCCAGTGCTTTAATCTAACCCCAGTGCTTTAATCTAACACAGAACACTTCTCCACCATAACCACATCATACTGCTCTCTCCCTATCTCAAAAAACTTGAAAATTCTTGGAGTCACCATTGATCGAAACCGCACCCTTGATGACCACGTGAACAACACAACGAAAAAGATGTTCTACTCCATGTGGAAGCTTAAAAGAGTAAAACCTTTCTTCCCGAGATACGTATTCCGCACCCTGGTACAGTCAATGGTAATAAGTCATCTGGACTACTGCAACGCACCATACGCTGGATGCAAAGAACAAACTATCAAAAAACTACAAAATGCCCAGAATACTGCCGCCAGACTCATATTTGGAAAAACTAAATATGAAAATGCAAAACCCTTAAGAGAGAAGCTCCACTGGCTCCCACTTAGGGAGCGCATTACGTTCAAGATCTGCACGATTATACACAAAATCATTCACGCAGACGCCCCAATCTACATGCTAAACCTCGTAGACTTACCTCCAAGATACGCCACAAGAGCATCCCGCAAGTTCCTCGACCTGCACTTCCCCAGTTGTATAGGACTAAAGTACAAGCAGATGCACGATACCACATTCTCGTACTTGTGCACGAAATTGTGGAATGCACTGCCTACAGACCTGAGAACAATCAACGAAACAATTATTTTTCGCAGATCTCTAAAGACATATCTCCTCAACAAGGCATACAATGAGAACTAACGGCCACACAAATCCGGCTGACACTCACCTACTATAACTACCTAATCACTATAACTACCTAATCACCCCTTCCTTCTACCCTTACCTAACCTCGACACAATATTAAATGTATCTGTCACCCTACAATGACTTTGCTAACAAAATATGTAAGCCACATTGAGCCTGTAAATAGGTGGGATAATGTGGGATACAAATGCAATAAAATAAATAAAAATAAATAAATAATCAGGAAAGACTGGACATTCTGTCTGCACACACTCTTTATAGAATTGCACAACGCAGACTTCCATCTGAACGGGAGGAAAAAGACCATAAGGTTATGGTTGCTCAACTTTGTTAACACTAGTGCAGCCTAAATGCGATATCCAATCACTGGTCAAAAAACCAACCAGTTCAATATTAAATATTAATGTCCACTGGAATTGTCAAATTCACTTTTAAAGTTTTTTTCAATGGAGTCTATGCAGGTTGTAAAGAACAACTAACAAGGAAACTTCAGACTGCACAAAATACAGCAGCCAGATTGATATTTGGAAAACCAAAATTTGAAAGTGTCAAACCCATTTGTGAAAAACTGCATTGGCTCCCCACCAAGGAACGTATTGCCTTTAAGGTTTGCACTCTTGTCCACAGGATTATTTATGGTGATGTTCCTGGATATATGCTGGACCTTATAAAACTACCACCCAGAAACAGTACCAGCCTATCCCGAACTTATTTAAATCTGCATTATCCAGACTGTAATGGACTTAGATACAAATCTACTTATGCATCCAGCTTTTCTTAGATAAGTACACAACTGTGGAACGCTTTGCCCAAAGCTTTAAGGTCTATCCATAACCACCTT
The DNA here is from genome assembly GCF_901765095.1 of Microcaecilia unicolor. Classification (NCBI taxonomy): domain Eukaryota; kingdom Metazoa; phylum Chordata; class Amphibia; order Gymnophiona; family Siphonopidae; genus Microcaecilia; species Microcaecilia unicolor. The sequence continues at coordinate 237,318,167 of NC_044038.1, forward strand.
AACTTCAGGAAAATACTGAGTAGAAAGGTGTGGTAGCTGTGTTAGTCCACTTTTAAAGGTAATCAATAGAAATAAAACAACATAAAACATAAAAAAAGAAAATAAGATGATACCTTTTTTTTTGGACATAACTTAGTACATTTCTTGATTAGCTTTCGAAGGTTGCCCTTCTTCGTCAGATCGGAAAATACTGAAAACCATCCTGAAGGTTTATCCCCCTGATCCAGATTAACTTTCTACTTCCTGCGATACAGCTAAATATGGACAAAATTAGACTTTTATTACCACCCCCTCTTCATTTCTTGTAGCTTATGCTTATGTTTCTTATCATGCTTTCTACGTCATTATGTACCTGTATTATTGAACCGGAGCCTACCTCTACGGTATTGTGTAAGGCACGTCACGGGTCTCTCCCAATGTCAGCTGATCATAACCGCAACACCTACTACTACTAATCATTTCTAAAGCGCTATACTAAATGTAAGCAGCGCTGTACAGCGACCCTCCTCTCTCCCCTGCCCCCCTCCCACCACCCATGTCCAGCAACTCTCCTCTGTCCCCTGCCCCCCTCCAGCCACCCAAGCTGTCCAGCAAATTCTTCGGGGCAGGCAGGAAAGAACCCCAGTCTTGCCTGCCTGCCGCTGCCAGATCGCTCTTCAAAATTGCTGCCAAGACTTCAGCAGAAATCTCACGAGACCGCCGCTGGAAGTCTCGGTGGCCATTTTGAAGAGCGATCCGGCAGCGGGGGAGAGTCAACGCCGGCAGCGGGCAGGCAGGCAAGACTGGAGATCTTTCCTGCCTGCCCCGAAGAATTCGCTGGACAACCGTGGTGGCTGGAGGGGGGGGCAGGGGAGAGAGGAGAGTCACTGGACATGGGTGGCTGGAGGGGGGCAGGGGTGAGAGCAGAGTTACTGGACATGGGTGGCTGGAGGGGGCAGGGGAGAGAGGAAAGTCGCTGGACATGGGTGGCTGGAAGGGGGCAGGAGAGAGAGGAGAGTTGTTGGACATGGGTGGCTGGAGGGGGGGCAGGGGAGAGAGGAGGGTCGTAGTATATAAAAGTGTACTGTAGACATCCACTCTCATTTCTTGCTTTGGCTATTTCATTACATTTTTCACAACAAAAATGGTGCCCGTTTTAACGGGCTTAACGGCTACTTACCTACAGTGGGGGAAATAAGTATTTGATCCCTTGCTGATTTTGTAAGTTTGCCCACTGACAAAGACATGAGCAGCCCATAATTGAAGGGTAGGTTATTGGTAACAGTGAGAGATAGCACATCACAAATTAAATCCAGAAAATCACATTGTGGAAAGTATATGAATTTATTTGCATTCTGCAGAGGGAAATAAGTATTTGATCCCCCACCAACCAGTAAGAGATCTGGCCCCTACAGACCAGGTAGATGCTCCAAATCAACTCGTTACCTGCATGACAGACAGCTGTCGGCAATGGTCACCTGTATGAAAGACACCTGTCCACAGACTCAGTGAATCAGTCAGACTCTAACCTCTACAAAATGGCCAAGAGCAAGGAGCTGTCTAAGGATGTCAGGAACAAGATCATACACCTGCACAAGGCTGGAATGGGCTACAAAACCATCAGTAAGACGCTGGGCGAGAAGGAGACAACTGTTGGTGCCATAGTAAGAAAATGGAAGAAGTACAAAATGACTGTCAATCGACAAAGATCTGGGGCTCCACGCAAAATCTCACCTCGTGGGGTATCCTTGATCATGAGGAAGGTTAGAAATCAGCCTACAACTACAAGGGGGGAACTTGTCAATGATCTCAAGGCAGCTGGGACCACTGTCACCACGAAAACCATTGGTAACACATTACGACATAACGGATTGCAATCCTGCAGTGCCCGCAAGGTCCCCCTGCTCCGGAAGGCACATGTGACGGCCCGTCTGAAGTTTGCCAGTGAACACCTGGATGATGCCGAGAGTGATTGGGAGAAGGTGCTGTGGTCAGATGAGACAAAAATTGAGCTCTTTGGCATGAACTCAACTCGCCGTGTTTGGAGGAAGAGAAATGCTGCCTATGACCCAAAGAACACCGTCCCCACTGTCAAGCATGGAGGTGGAAATGTTATGTTTTGGGGGTGTTTCTCTGCTAAGGGCACAGGACTACTTCACCGCATCAATGGGAGAATGGATGGGGCCATGTACCGTACAATTCTGAGTGACAACCTCCTTCCCTCCGCCAGGGCCTTAAAAATGGGTCGTGGCTGGGTCTTCCAGCACGACAATGACCCAAAACATACAGCCAAGGCAACAAAGGAGTGGCTCAGGAAGAAGCACATTAGGGTCATGGAGTGGCCTAGCCAGTCACCAGACCTTAATCCCATTGAAAACTTATGGAGGGAGCTGAAGCTGCGAGTTGCCAAGCGACAGCCCAGAACTCTTAATGATTTAGAGATGATCTGCAAAGAGGAGTGGACCAAAATTCCTCCTGACATGTGTGCAAACCTCATCATCAACTACAGAAGACGTCTGACCGCTGTGCTTGCCAACAAGGGTTTTGCCACCAAGTATTAGGTCTTGTTTGCCAGAGGGATTAAATACTTATTTCCCTCTGCAGAATGCAAATAAATTCATATACTTTCCACAATGTGATTTTCCGGATTTAATTTGTGATGTGCTATCTCTCACTGTTACCAATAACCTACCCTTCAATTATGGGCTGCTCATGTCTTTGTCAGTGGGCAAACTTACAAAATCAGCAAGGGATCAAATACTTATTTCCCCCACTGTATATAAGCAGTCATTTACATGAGTCAATGGGTTTTGAAAATTGTCCTCATGCATACTGTATATCTAATGTTTAGGAAGAGTTTTTAGTCTATTTTGCTCAAATGCACAATAAAAGTTTGCTTCCTTGGAACAAAATGCTTTCTTGCTTGGAAGGCTTGAGTCTCTTTTTGCAGAAAAAGAGATTTGACAGGAGCAGTAGGAGGTAATTTTAAACAACTTTGCTCTATAATTATAACCGTTTTCCAGGGCTTGCTCTTATCCTTTTTGGACAATTGTGACAGCGCTAGGGATTTTTTTTTTTTTAAACACTCAAACATTTGGCATTAAAGCATCTATGCTGGGTGACTAGAGTTTCGCTGAAAATAGTATGTTTGTGCAGAAATTGGCAACCTTTAGAATGACCTCATTTTCAAAAGATTATCACATCTTGTACTTGTACCTTTCAAATGTCAATATTGGGGCCATTTGGTTCAATTTAAACAGATTTAACATTTAGAGAAAATATTTTTACAAGAAATAAATATTGTATTAGGAGACGGCATTTTCTGCTTGCTAAAAATTTCCATAGAAACATAGATGATGAAGGCAGAAAAAGATCAACTAATCCATCCAGTCTGCCCAGTTCCTTCCTGTCCACACTGTACAATATATTTAATTTAATGTGACTTTGGTGCTTTAGTTCAGTTAAACCAAATTAGTTCAAGGTGCGTGTTCAAGACAGACTACAAAAACTCATAAAATACAGCCATTTGGACACAATAAATTCAATAATTCACTATCAGTTAGACCTAAAATTAATAATACAATGATAAGATATTCACTCTGATAGTTCTCAATGGTATGCCTATCTACTGTGTATAACTAAGCCTTCTTTTCATTGGTGTTTATAAATGGTAAATTTAGCTGTTTAATTTCCAGTTAATTAGGATTGCTTTTCCTAGTATTGGTAAAAATGTACTGTCCGTTCACTTGTCTCTTAGATTGTAAGCTCCTTGAGCAGGGACCGTCCCTCTATGTTAAATTGTACAGTGCTACGTAACCCTAGTAGCGCTTTAGAAATGTTAAGTAGTAGTAAAATGTACTTTTCTAGTATTTATAGAAATTGAATGGACTTTGTCGCATTTTCCCCACAAGGATCACTAGCACGACTTTGCACAAGGAGCCCTAAAATAAGCATTTATTCTGGTAACCTTCAATTGTTTCTATAGGGAAATTTAAAGACACTTCTAGGCTACAGTTTTGCTATTTTTCGAATTCAAAGTCCTTGGCTCTCAAATCTATGGCCCTTTACCTTTACTCAATGTAGACCCTACTGGCCTGAATAAGGACACGTACAGTAAGTTCCAGAGGGAGGTACAATCCCTGGCTTCTGCTCAAGGACTGGCACTACAATGGGGAGGAGTTTAGCCAGGGAAGTAGAACCTGGATAGTTGCCAATGAAGCGTCTGGCGCTGTAGAACAATGGTGGACTGTTAAAGGCTGCAGCTAAGTCGAGCCAGAAGCCGTACGAAGCAGTGGAAAAGCAAAATGAATTTGGTAGATACTGCATAGCAAATGGTTAATAAGCTTTTCTCGCTCTTCCTGTGCCCTACTTTACTTCTTGACAACAGAGAGGAAATCAAGGATCAACAGTTGGGTGCAGAAGACCATGTTTCAGAAAATGACTGTTGGCATTGTGTGTAGACCTCTGGTATGCGGTGGTAGGTGATACAAATTTAATTATAACAGATCTGCCCTTATATAATTATAGAGGATTTGGTACTGTATATATTAGCATAATTCTTGCCAGGCTCGCTAGGATGATATATTCAGTGTTCTCAATCTATATGCAGTAATGTCTACTGAAAAGATGAGAAGCCACATGTTCTGAGTGGGATCTTGCTACCAGCAGCCCATTTTATGCAAAACATCATCTCATCTTACCAGCAGTGTTCCCTCTGAGCTGTGTACCTATGCATACGCACGTGAGTCAGAAAAGGGAGTGCACAGGCCTAGCAACAGCGCACACATTTATGCTGGTTTTCTTGGGAACATAGGCTATACCGTAAACAATGAATCAAGGTTGAAAATCTGCACACAATATTAGAGACAGTGGTCTCATGCTGTTCGTGAGTATAAATGGTTAAATTCTTTTGACAGTATTGCTCACCAGGGTCCAAGATATGGCCCTGAGGTTATTTATTTTTATTTATTTATTTATTACACTTGTATCCCACATTTTCCCACCCATTTGCAGGCTCAATGTGGCTTACAGAGACCTGTTATGGCGTTGCCATGCCAGGGTTGAGAGTACAATTGTTGTTACAAAGAATTCAAGGGAAAACAAGAAGATTTAGTCAAGCCGTTATGGAGAGATACATCCTGAGTTAAGGTATATAGGTTGTGTTGGTTATGTGTTTTCGTGGTAGGCTTTGTTAAAGAGATAGGTCGTCAGAGATTTGTGGAAGCTACTTAATTCGTTAATCGCTTTCAAGTGAGTTGGAAGTGCATTTCACAGCTGCGTACTCATATAGGAGAAGCTGGTCACGTGTGTTAGTTTGTATTTTATTCCTTTGCAGCTGGGGAAGCGGAGGTTGAGAAAGGTGCAGGAAGATCTTTTAGCATTTCTGGGTGGGAGGTCCACGAGGTCTACCATGTAGACTGGAGCATCTCCGTAAATGATTTTATGGACAATCATGCAGATCTTGAACGTGATATGTTCTTTAAGTGGGAGCCAGTGTAGTTTCTTTCTTAGGGGTTTTGCACTTTCATATTTTGTTTTGCCAAATATGAGTCTGGCAGCGGTGTTCTGGGCAGTTTGAAGTTTTTTGATGGTTTGTTCTTTACAACCAGCGTAAAGTGTATTGCAATAGACCAGGTGACTTAAAACCAATGACTGTACCAAGTTCCGAAAAAATGGCTCTTGGAAAGAAAGGTTTTACTCTTTTGAGTTTCCACATGGAGTGGAACATTTTCTTAGTTGTATTCTTCACGTGATTTTCAAGTGTAAGATTTCGGTCAATGGTAACTCCCAGAATTTTCAAATTGTTTGCGACGGGGAGGGAGAGGTTTGGGGTGGTTATGGTGGTGAAGTTGTTTGCATTATGTTGTGAAGTACATAAGTACATAAGTAGTGCCATACTGGGAAAGACCAAAGGTCCATCTAGCCCAGCATCCTGTCACCGACAGTGGCCAATCCAGGTCAAGGGCACCTGGCATGCTCCCCAAACGTAAAAACATTCCAGACAAGTTATACCTAAAAATGCGGAATTTTTCCAAGTCCATTTAATAGCGGTCTATGGACTTGTCCTTTAGGAATCTATCTAACCCCTTTTTAAACTCCGTTGAGTTTTAGCTGAAATGCATCCACCCAGGAGTGCATGATTTGGAAGCTTTGGTTGATTTCGTTGGTGATTTCTTTTAGGTCATGTTTGAAAGGGATGTAAATTGTGACATCGTCTGCATATATGTATGGGTTGAGATTGTGGTTGTCTATTAGCTTGGCTAGGGGTATCATCATTAGGTTGAAGAGGGTTGGTGAACAGGGCGTCAAATTTTCAAGTTATGAGTTCTGGCCTCAGTTAATGTAGTCCATGCTCAGAAAACCATAGCGGCTCATCGGGATTCTACAGAAGTTGGCACTCTGCCTCATGTCACGCCATGCAAGGAACATACTGTAACAATGAACTGGTTCACAGAGAAATCAGAAGGCAGATCAGGATGTGCATTCCATAGCAGATGTTTGGAGGCCCATTTGCCAAGGAGTGGTAGGGCTACTGCATGGGTAGCGTGTGGCAAAACGGCACTGCCACCAGGCACACCCAGGCACCCCGCGATAGCTTTGGTTTTGCCGGGTGCTAAAGATTCATTTTTATTTTCTAGCGTGGAGGTGGAGAGTAGACGTTCCCAGCAGTAATCGGACAACATGGGCACACTGCCACGCTCTGCCCAATTAATACATGAGCAGTGTGTGAGCCCTTATTGCCTTCTAAATAGGAGGCGGTAAGGGCTCAGGTGGTAATGGCTGCACACTAATTTGGAAATTAGTGTGTGGTCATTAATAGAATTTGACGCTAAATGTGGCAGAACAAGCGGGAAGCCCATGCAGTACAATTACCGCTGGCGACTTTTTAGTGTGGCTTAGTAAAAGGACCCCTTAGCTCGGGGCTCCCAAAATTTACTTAGGGCCCTGTTTACTAAGCCGAGCTGTAGGCACGCTAACGTTTTAGCGTGCGCTAATGATAGAGACACCCAGGTGAGGTAGATGCGATTCAGGCATCATTGGGTTGAGGGGAATGATGATAGTAAGTTGTCCAGTACAATCCTTGATTATGTTGTGTTGCTGGGTGTGGGGAGTTATGTTGGATCGGAGGGATAGGCTTTTTTGAAGAGGTGAGTTTTTAATGATTTCCTGAAGTTTAGGTGGTCATGTATTGTTCTCACAGCATGTTTCCGAGAGAAACATGGAACGCACAGAGTTAAGAATAAAAACCCTCAGCAGTAGAACAAAATAAAGCAGAGGGCGCAGGGGTAATATGGCAAGTACAGCAGCCAAACAATTTCAGCAGGACAAAATAATATGTAAACTGCTTTGATTGTAACTACAGAAAAAAAAAAAAGCTTAAATGCCAAAGATATGCATGTGACTTATAGTATTCTATAAGTTACACATATAGGCAGGGGTGTGCTGGTAAACTTTTAACAACAGGCTCTTTCTCCGGACGTAGCCAGCTCTGCAGTTGGAAGGGCCGGGGGGGTGGGGGGGAGCAACACTTGCCTCTCTCTCCTCCCTCCCTTCGTGCAGGTACACTAGGCATACCTTTGCTGGCAGCCAATAAATGGACTGCCACCACTCCCAACGTCTTGCTCTGAGCAGCATGCTGGAACTTCTCTCACATGCTCCAGAAGTCCCAGCCTGCTGCTCAGAGCTGGAAACAAGGAGCGGGGAACAGCAGCAGTCTATTTACTTGGCTGGCAGGGCTCAGCATCCCCACCAGCAAAGTAAAAGAGAATTCAGCAGGGGGCCCAAGCCCACATTTTGGGAGCCAGTTGTTAAAGTAGCCATGGAGGGCCCTACTTTAACAACCGGCTCCCAAAATTCTTAAAAACTTAACAACCGGCTCTTGCGAGCCTGTGAGAGCCTGCTCCAGCACACCACTGCATATAGGACAAGCACCATAAAATGCTATTCTATAGATGACACTCCGAATCGGGCACTGTGTATAGGAAGTAATGCTGGTGTGCATTACAAGATTAAATGATAGTTTTTAAAATTTTCTTAACACAAATAATGGTTGCTTATTTTGATTTTTGTTGGTTAGTGGGGGGATAAGGGGGAAATAGTTAAGTCTCGGAATATACTGTCATTTGTTTTCCGAGCTCCTACACAAAGGGGTTCTTTTACTAAGGTGCGCTGAAAATGGCTTGCGGTAGTGTGGGCGTGGGTTTCGGGCACGCACAGAATCATTTTTCAGTGCACCTGTAAAAAAATGCCTTTTTAAAAGTTACGCCAAAAACGGACGTGCAGCAAAATCAAAATTGCCGCACATCCATTTTGGGTCTGCGACCTTACCTCCAGCCATTGACCTAGCGGTAAAGTCTCATGCGGTAGCCGGGCAGTAATGACCTTCATGCGTCAATTGCCACTTGGCGCATGTCTGATTTCGGCCATGCTTATTGGACACGCGGCAAAAATGAAATTACCGCAAGAGTCACATGGTAGCCGTGTGGTAGCTCCATTTTGGTGGGCGTTGGACATGCGTAGACATTTACATGGCTTAGTAAAAGGGACCCTCAGATCAGCTTTCCATGATGTGGTGGATCATATATTTTGTTTCCTTACATTATACTTTAAGATTTCCTTTAGTATAATTCCTTAATAGTATTTCTTTGATCTTGGATCCGTTGTTGTGGTCTAATAATTCAGGAAAAGTTTTTTTTTCTTCTACTTTCTCAGAGTTCTAATATTGAAAAATTATCCTTTTTCAGTATTTCCAATTTTATGTATATGCATAAATGATAATGAAAAATTGATTAAAAAAAAAAAAAAAAAAAAGATTTCCTTTAGTATAATGAGTCATTTCCTGTCTGTTTTGGAAACAATTTAATTTTTTTTTTTTTAAAAACACATCATTTAAGAAGGATTAAATTAGGTTCATTTTGGCAAAACTCCAGGTTCTCAAGAAACTACTGTCTGCTCATTTTCATTTTCCATTCTTAAAAAGAAAATCCTCTCTTCTCTTGTTTCACTTTCAGTGCTTCAAGAAATGCTCTTGTGACACAAATTCAAGGTATTTTTAAGCACCCTAGAGCAGAGGGTATTTACCAGTTCTTGACTGTGATACTGTGCATTATTTGTACCCTTTCAAGGGTTCTGACCACTATTTACGGGAGGAGCTTGATCTTATGAATGCTTTCTTTCATCGAGATCCTTTATATCTCTTCTTTTATACAAATTGAATTAGCTTTACAGCAAAAGAGAGGCTTCAAATAAAGATATCCAAACCCCCTTGAAGATCAACAGCATATTTTTCACTGTTCTTTCATTCACAGTTATCTCTTCACACTTCACCGCACAATTCATATTTATAAATGTGGTTATTGTCAGTTAAAATTCCCATCTGGTACAGGCTGTAAGTAGAAGCAGAAAGACTTCCGAAAAGCACATGGAAACACAGCAAACCCTTCTTGAGTGGAATGAATTTCCCCTTAGAATTAAGTTGCTAGGAACAGCTAAAAGGGTTTTTTTTTGCTTTTGTAAAGTGCTTTAAAATATCCCTTCCATCCCGTATGTCTAGTGGTGTGCTGGCAAATCTTTAACAACTAGTAAAAAAAAGGCCCGTTTCTTTAACGCAATGAAACGGGCGCTAGCAATGTAATGAGTTCCTGCCATTAATGTTTCCACGGTTGTATTCTGAATATAATTGTTGTTTACATGTGTAAGATTTCTTTATATACAATATTTTTTGTGTAAACTGTGTTACAATGTGGTAAAAGTTTTCCTTGTTCAGGCCCTTCAATCAGTTTAACAATCACATCAGAAGAGCTCCTTACTCATGAGAATGCAACATTCAGTTGCCCATGTGAGAGACTGAGAGTGACAGTGTGTTTTATAGACAGTGTAAGAGAGAGATACACAGAGTGACTGAGTGTGTGTGTGATGTGTGTGAGTGACAAAGTGATTAAATGTTTGCCTTCCCTTCCGTTCTGTGCACTTGCCTCCACTGATGTTCCTACCTCCCTGTATATGATTGTTTGTTAGAGATTCAATCCACTCCACTTCCCTCCTCCAAGTTCCGCTCTGTCTGATTGGTGAGGGTGGGGACAGTGAGAGCCAATGAAACGCTGAACTACAGACTTACGAACCCTACACTGCCATAGTGCCACAGAGTCAGCTTCAGAATGTTGGAGGTGCTTTTTATTATTAGGATGAGCTCTCTCTCTACGGGCGTAGCCAGCCCTGCAATTTGAGGGAAGCCCTGGGGTGGACAGGGGAGGCAATATGTTCCTCTCCCTCTCCCCCTCCCCCCCATGTGAGCACGCTAGGCATACCTTTGCTGGCAGGAATGCCGAGGTCCGCCAGCCAAATAAATGGATTGCCGCAACTGAGAAATCCCGGCATGTTGCTCAGAGCCAGAAAGGAGCGGCAGCAGTCCATATACTTGGCTGGTGGGGCTGAGCATCCCCACCAGTAAACTAAAAGGGAGTTTAGGAAGGGGCCAAGTCCAAATTTTGGCAGTCAGTTGTTAAAGTAGCCATTGAGGAGCCTACTTCCAAAATTCTTAACAACTTAACAAACGTTTCTCATGAGCCGTTGAGAGCTGGCTCCAGCACATCACTGTGCGTGTATCTTCTGTTGGTGCAGGAATGTACTGTTGCCAGTTTAGAGGCAGCAGAACCTCTTTTTGATTGAGAAGCCCAAACAAATCAAACTCTGTCCCTATCCCTCCATCTCTCTGGTTGTTGATGGTGCAGGGCAAAAAATTGGTAGGACCATGGTCATGGCTATCTGACAACCGCCTCGTTCTCAAGCCCACCAAAACAGTCACCTGCTGGATAACCAGATCCTCTTCCTCGTCTTCTCTTTCCCCGATAATCTGATTCCCTGGTGTCCTGTTTCGGGTATTTAGGTATTACACTAGATCAGGAACTCTCTTTTACATACCAAATCGCCTCCCTCGGTCTTGTTTCCTCACTTTATGACAATTTAAGACCATCAGAACCTATTTAGATACCTCCTCACATAAGACACTGCTTTACGCATTCTTGATTTCTCACCTTGACTATTGTAAAACCATCTGTGTAGCACTACCAAAAATATGCTGTTCATTGCCTTCAAACAATCCGAATACTGATACTCGGATCCTTCTACATATCACGCCCCTTTTTATTCAATTACTAGTAAAAAAAAGGCCCGTTTCTGACACAAATGAAACGGGCGCTAGCAAGGTTTTCCTCAGAGTGTGTATGTTTGAGAGAGTATATGTGAGAGTGACTGTGTGTGTGTGTGTGTGTGTGTGTGTGTGTGTGTGTGCTCCTCGGAAGGAAATCTGTGTGCTTGGTTTTGAGTGTATGGGAATGACGGCTGTGTTGGGGAGTGGAAACAGAGATTAACCAATGGGCTTCCTTGCTCGTGTGTAGTAATCGTCATGCACCATGGCCAGAGTTGGAGAGGAGAGGGAGGGCGGTGGAACGGTGAGCGAGCGACTGTAGGGGGGGTGGGTGAGGGGGACTGTGGGCGGGGGGACGATGTTGGTTGGTTTTGAGTGTATGGGAATGACGGCTGCATTGGGGAGTGGAAACAGAGATTACATGGCAATCCGATTTGTTGAGTGTCATTGCTCCGCACTCAACGTCATCACGTTGTGATGCGGGGGCGGGGCAGACACTCATGGGATCTTGCAACTACAAATTTAGAACGTTGGAGGTGCCTTTTATATAGAGAGATATTGATTACCAATCTCTTTTTCACATCCACTACAAAATCCAAGTTTTAACTCATAATGTTCTTTATTCAGGTCTCCCATCTTATCTTTCTTCCTCTGTTGTTTCGTACCTCCCCCCCCCCTCAAAGTCCTTCGCTCACTCACTGACAACCGTTTCAGAATTCCCTCCTTAAAGAGGCTTGCCTCCTCCCTATGGAACTATCTACCTGCTTGCATTCGTTTAGAGCACTCTTACCCTAAATTTAAGACTCTCTTGAAGACCTATCTGTTTGAAAAGGGCTTCTCTAGCCACTCTGACCCAGATGGAGCCCACCGAATCCACTAACCTTCCGCTCCGATATCTCATTTCTCTTTCCCTTCTCCTCTGTATTTTTCCTCTACTTATTGGTATTCCTTTCTTATTATTTCCATTGTTTTAGATTTTTGTACGTCACTTTGTTATCCTTGTGATGAAAGGCGATTAATTACCTACCAATTAATCAAATCAAAATCCCTGTGGTCATTGCCTATGCCTGTGATCTAAGAAATATGGGCCTGCCGATCCCAATCATGGCCCTGGTTGGCCACAGTTGACCTCATTTTCAGGGTAAGGGAAACTAGCCTCCTTTTGTGGGCAAAAGACTTAGTCTTCCCTATGTGCCTATTCCCTAATTCTGTGGTTCCCAACTCAATGTATAGTTAAGTTCTAGAGCTCATTGCAGAAGCACGTGGTAAAAGCAGTTAATGTAGCTGGGCTTAAAAAAGGTTTGGACAAATTCTTGGAGGAAAGGACTATAAAGTATTATTAAGATAGACCCAAGGAAAGCCACTGCTTAAACCCTGGCGTTAAGTCAAGATCGGGAGGCGGGGCTGGTGGTTGGGAGGCGGGGATAGGGCTGGGCAGACTTATACGGTCTGTGCCAGAGCCGGTGGTGGGAAGCGGGACTGGTGGTTGGGAGGCGGGGATAGTGCTGGACAGACTTGTACGGTCTGTGCCAGAGCCGGTGGTTGGGAGGCAGGGCTGGTGGTTGGGAGGCAGGGATAGTGCTGGGCAGACTTATACGGTCTGTGCCAGAGCCGGTGGTGGGAAGCGGGACTGGTGGTTGGGGGGCGGGGATAGTGCTGGACAGACTTGTACGGTCTGTGCCAGAGCCGGTGGTGGGAAGCGGGACTGGTGGTTGGGAGGCGGGGATAGGGCTGGGCAGACTTATACGGTCTGTGCCAGAGCCGGTGGTGGGAAGCGGGACTGGTGGTTGGGAGGCGGGGATAGTGCTGGACAGACTTGTACGGTCTGTGCCAGAGCCGGTGGTTGGGAGGCAGGGCTGGTGGTTGGGAGGCAGGGATAGTGCTGGGCAGACTTATACGGTCTGTGCCAGAGCCGGTGGTGGGAAGCGGGACTGGTGGTTGGGAGGCGGGGATAGTGCTGGACAGACTTGTACGGTCTGTGCCAGAGCCGGTGGTGGGAAGCGGGACTGGTGGTTGGGAGGCAGGGATAGTGCTGGACAGACTTGTATGGTCTGTGCCAGAGCCGGTGGTGGGAAGCGGGACTGGTGGTTGGGAGGCGGGGATAGTGCTGGACAGACTTGTACAGTCTGTGCCAGAGCCGGTGGTGGGAAGCGGGACTGGTGGTTGGGAGGCAGGGATAGTGCTGGGCAGACTTATACGGTCTGTGCCAGAGCCGGTGGTGGGAAGCGGGACTGGTGGTTGGGAGGCGGGGATAGTGCTGGACAGACTTGTACGATCTGTGCCAGAGCCGGTGGTTGGGAGGCAGGGCTGGTGGTTGGGAGGTGAGAATAGTGCTGGGCAGACTTATACGGTCTGTGCCCTGAAGAGCACAGGTACAAATCAAAGTAGGGTATACACAAAAAGTAGCACATATGAGTTATCTTGTTGGGCAGACTGGATGGACCGTGCAGGTCTTTTTCTGCCGTCATCTACTATGTTACTATGTTACTATGTAACTATTATGTTCTTGTTGTTTTCATATCTGCCAATGGATCTATCCAAGGTCTATCCAAAAGTTATCCATTCTCTGACCCCAAATTAAAAATGGAGTTAACTCTGTGCCTTCTATATTGTGATGTGTCCAACAATGATTAAGTACCAATTGAAATGTGTTACCCTTTTCTTTGAGAAGACAATTATTTGATGTGGCTAAATCCCAATAAATAAACAAATGTGAATTTGTGTTTGGTTTACAAGGAAACTGTAGGAAGATACAGTGGGGGAAAGGTAAATGGGACTTGATATACCGCCTTCCTGAGGTTTTTGGTGCCAAAGGTGAAATTTCAGCACCAAAAAAAAAAAGTTCTAATGGATGCAAGGCACCGAAACAGGGCAGAAACAGCAGATACACATGAAAACATACTCATGCACCCACCTGCAAAGGGGGCGTGGCCAGGGTAGGGGCATGAATGGACCAGGGGCATTCCCTTCAAATGTGCGTTCTGTTACAGAATTCAGGGGACCCACACCCAACTTGCATGCTAGGATTTACACATAAGTACATAAGTAATGCCACACTGGGAAAAGACCAAGGGTCCATCGAGCCCAGCATCCCATCCACGACAGCGGCCAATCCAGGCCAAGGGCACCTGGCGAGCTTCCCAAACATACAAACATTCTATACATGTTGTTCCTGGAATTGTGGATTTTTCCCAAGTCCATTTAGTAGCGGTTTATGGACTTGTCCTTTAGGAAACCGTCTAACCCCTTTTTAAACTCTGCCAAGCTAACCGCCTTCACCACATTCTCCGGCAACGAATTCCGGAGTTTAAACCATGCGTTGGGTGAAGAAAAATTTTCTCCAATTTCAGTTGGTGTAATTTCTCATGCTCAAAGTTAAGTGTGAATCCCGGCACCACATGCTATTCTATAAAGGGTACCGAACCTGGAACACCTGCTTCAAAATATCGTTCAGCACCAATTTTTTTCCAGCGCTGAATTTCCCCCATTATGCTTCAGGAAAACGGCTGTTAAATGCTTTCAGTCTTGTCTCTGGTACATCTGCTTCATCTTTCAGCTACAATGATTTCTGGCAGCTGACCCTTTGAATAACATGAATGGTATAGAATTAACATCTGATTTAAGGCAGGCTTTAAATTTTCAGCATTAGTAAGTGGATGGCAAATAGCACAGGGAAGACAGCATATCAGGCTATGTTAAAATCAAATTTGCATTCCTTCATTTATATGCACAGAGATGCTAATAAGTTCCTATTGCACAACAAACTATTTTTAGTGCAAGCTTAACCATCTTAACTTACACACAAACCTTTATTACCTAGGTCTTGAAATCGAGTTATGCCAATGATTCTCCACATTCCCTTCTCTCCCCTGGCTTCCCTGTTCCTTTCGTTTTTTCCCCATTCTCTCCTTCATTTCTTATGTAGGTTACGTGGTGAATTAGTTTAATTTGCTGTATTGGCGTCCGCCTTTGCAGTGTGATGTAAGCCACATTGGGCCTGACACAGTTGGGAAAAGGTGGGGTATAAATGAGATAATAAATAAATAAATGTACACTTGAGACCCAATATGATGCGGGATACAGTGTAAATTAGTCACCTTACTTTCTAACTCTTCCTACTCTCTTACCTATCTATATGTTCCATCTTTGCTTTACCCTTCACTATCAATTAAAATGTTCTATTATGTATTGTGTTGACATTGTAAGTAGTTTATTACGCCATGCTTTGTATTATAAATTAAATATTTTTACTGCTGTAATTGCGTATCGCTCATGTTTGATCTATTCTTACTGTACACCAACCACCTTGAGTGAATGCCTTCAAAAAGGCGGTAAATAAATCCTAATAAATAAATAAACAAAATAACAAAATAAAAACGGGTCCAACCCTTGATTGTGTTAAAAACTAATTCAATGCTACTGAGCAAAGTTATACTGGGTCTACAATGTACTGTCACTACACAAAATCCAGTAAAATAGTTTCTAGCACCTGCCCCCCCCCCCCCCCGATCAATATATTACAGCTCATGTAAGTTGCTTAGTTCCCTCCGTAGATGTTTTATCAAAGACCAGCAGAAATGCATGCTCGATGTATTATTGACCAAATCCTGAATATTTTACTGGTGTTTAAATAATTCACAGAGCTGTAAAAACCCACAAACAATGGGGTAGAGAAGAAACAAGCTCATCTCCAGGGGGTAACCAGGAAAGCGTACTGAATGTGTCAGACAAGTGTTCAAATTGTACTTAATCACTTTCCTTCTCAGGTTCAAATGCAGCTACAAATGGTTTTCTTGCACTTAGTGACGCTCCCAAGCTGGATTTCACATTTCTCACACATACCCATATACACACATTAATCTTTCCTTCTGCCCTGCTCAATAATTTAGCATGAACTTATAAAAAAATATATAAAACAAAAGCTTCAAACAATAAAAAAAATATAGCTGCCCCTTGATGGATCAGTCAGTGTACAAGGGGAATGAATGAGCTCTTCTCTTTTTTGAAGCCGGGGGGGAAGGGGGGTTTGTTCTTTTGAAATGGTTCTCCCTGTGTTGTATCTGCAATTATTTATTTATATCCTCTGATGAAACCAAAGCATTTCACGCTCCCTAACACAAATGCTTCCAGAAAAGTCTGCTTCCCGTTATGCTGTCTTATTTATGTTTTCATACCAGAGGTTGTGCAGCTCTGTTTTAACACCTAAAGACGTTTGCGACAGTGTCAGGTTCTTTATTTTGCTTGCATGCTATTGGATAATGACATCATCTTCCGTGTCGTTTGCCACTAAAGCTTTCATTTTCTAGAGCGCTACTAGATACATGCAACACTGTACAATTGTCCACTTAATTCTACAAATGGCTCCTTGAGTTATGTGGCACTCACATCAATTTGCACACTTAACTTAATTTAATGTTAGGTATTATTAGGAAAGGAATGGAAAACAAAAATGAGGATGTTATAATGCCTTTGTATCGCTCCATGGTGCAACTGCACCTCGAATATTGTGTTCAATTCTGGTCGCAGCATCTCAAAAAAGATATAGTGGAATTAGAAAAGGTGCCGAGAAGGGCGATGAAAATGATAAAGGGGATGGGACAACTTCACTATGAGGAAAGGCTAAAGCGGCTAGGGCTCTTCAGCTTGGAGAAAAGGCGGCTGAGGGGAGATATGATAGAGGTCTATAAAATAATGAGTGGAGTTGAACGGGTAGATGTGAAGCGTCTGTTCACGCTTTTCAAAAATCCTAGGACTAGGGGGCATGCGATGAAGCTACAATGTAGTAAATTTAAAATGAATCGGAGAAAGTTTCTCTTCACTCAGCGTGTAATTAAACTCTGGAATTCATTGCCAGACAATGTGGTAAAGGCGGTTAGCTTAGCAGAGTTTTAAAAATGTTTGGACGGCTTCCTAAAGGAAAAGTCCATAGACCGTTATTGAATGGACTTGGGGAAAATCCACTGTTTCCGCTTTGCACTTTTTTGGGATCTTGCCAGGTATTTGTGACCTGGATTGGCCACTGTTGGAAACAGGATGCTGGGCTTGATGGACCTTTGGTCTTTCCCAGTATGGCAATACTTATGTACTTATGTAATAATGAGCCAGTCAGCACCGATAATTAGATGGTAACAAGAAATTATCAGCACTAATGGGCAATAATTAGAATTTATGTGCACTACTCACTAAGCGTGTTCTGTAACGTAGTCCACGTAAATTCTACCGTGCAGATCCCAAAAGGGCCATGGCTATGAGAGGAGCATTGGCAGGTTGTGGACATTTCAAAAATGTATGCGCAGCATTATAGAATAACCGGATTCTATATAGCACCCTAGAGATTGGCGTGGAATTCCAGGCATATTCTATAACAACGTGCGTAACTTAATTGGCTTAAATATTTCACAGCCTGGTACAATCAATGGTGCTAAGTCATCTAGACTACTGTAATGCACCCCATGCCGGATGTAAAGAACAAATCATTAAGAAGCTCCAAACAGCCCAAAACACAGCAGCCAGACTCATGGACTGATGAGACAAAGTCAGCACGGATTTAGTGAAGGGAAGTCTTGCCTCACCAATCTAATGCATTTTTTTGAGGGGGTAAGCAAACATGTGGACAATGGGGAGCCGGTTGATATTGTATATCTGGATTTTCAGAAGGCGTTTGACAAAGTGCCGCACGAAAGACTCCTGAAGAAATTGCAGAGTCATGGAATCGGAGGTAGGGTATTATTATGGATTAAGAACTGGTTGAAAGATAGGAAGCAGAGAGTAGGATTGCGTGGCCAGTATTCTCAGTGGAGGAGGGTAGTTAGTGGGGTCCCGCAGGGGTCTGTGCTGGGTCCGTTGCTTTTTAATGTATTTATAAATGACCTAGAGATGGGAATAACTAGTGAGGTAATTAAATTCGCCGATGACACAAAATTATTCAGGGTCGTCAAGTCGCAGGAGGAATGTGAACGATTACAGGAGGACCTTGCGAGACTGGGAGAATGGGCGTGCAAGTGGCAGATGAAGTTCAATGTTGACAAGTGCAAAGTGATGCATGTGGGTAAGAGGAACCCGAATTATAGCTACGTCTTGCAAGGTTCCGCGTTAGGAGTTACGGATCAAGAAAGGGATCTGGGTGTCGTCGTCGATGATACGCTGAAACCTTCTGCTCAGTGTGCTGCTGCGGCTAGGAAAGCGAATAGAATGTTGGGTGTTATTAGGAAGGGTATGGAGTCCAGGTGTGCGGATGTTATAATGCCGTTGTATCGCTCCATGGTGCGACCGCACCTGGAGTATTGTGTTCAGTACTGGTCTCCGTATCTCAAAAAAGATATAGTAGAATTGGAAAAGGTACAGCGAAGGGCGACGAAAATGATAGTGGGGATGGGACGACTTTCCTATGAAGAGAGGCTGAGAAGGCTAGGGCTTTTTAGCTTGGAGAAGAGACGGCTGAGGGGAGATATGATAGAAGTGTATAAAATAATGAGTGGAGTGGATCGGGTGGATGTGAAGCGACTGTTCACGCTATCCAAAAATACTAGGACTAGAGGGCATGAGTTGAAGCTACAGTGTGGTAAATTTAAAACGAATCGGAGAAAATTTTTCTTCACCCAACGTGTAATTAGACTCTGGAATTCGTTGCCGGAGAACGTGGTACGGGCGGTTAGCTTGACGGAGTTTAAAAAGGGGTTAGATAGATTCCTAAAGGACAAGTCCATAGACCGCTATTAAATGGACTTGGAAAAATTCCGCATTTTTAGGTATAACTTGTCTGGAATGTTTTTACGTTTGGGGAGCGTGCCAGGTGCCCTTGACCTGGATTGGCCACTGTCGGTGACAGGATGCTGGGCTAGATGGACCTTTGGTCTTTCCCAGTATGGCACTACTTATGTACTTATGTACTTATGAAAGTGCCAAACCCCTGAGAGAAAAACTACACTGGTTCCCACTTAAAGAACGTATTACGTTCAAAATCTGCACTCTGATTCACAAAATCATTTACGGAGAGGCCCCGGCCTACATGTCAGACCTCATAGACTTACCACCCAGGAACACTAAAAGATCAACACTCACATTCCTGAACCTCCACCACCCCAGTTGCAAAGGACTAAAATACAAATTAGCATACGCATCCAGCTTCTCCTACATAAGCACGCAGCTATGGAATGCATTACCACTCGCCGTGAAAAAAATACCTGACCTAACTAACTTTCAGAGATCACTGAAGATCAGTCTGTTCAACAAGGCATACCACACTGATCCATCCTAATTACCAGACAATGAAACTCAAGCCTGAACTGGATAAAACCTAACTCTCTATACTTGACTACCAAGGTCTACTCTACCATGAATGAACTTTAATGCAATACCACCCTATCTCTTATTCCGAATATGAACTCCTTATACTTGACTGCTTAATCTACTATCCTGCTTATAATCGAAATAGAAAAACGCCTATATTGTGACCCAAATCGGGAGATAGACGTTTATCTCACAAAGACGAATAAAGCGGTATAATCGAAAGCCGAATTTGGACGTTTTCAACTGCACTCCGTCGCGGATTCGGACAAAGTTGATGGGGGCGTGTCGAAGGCGTGGTGAAGGCGGAACTGGGGCGTGGTTATCAGCCGATCAGAGATGGGCGCCTTTTGCCGATAATGGAAAAAAAATATGCATTTTTAGCGAGAATTTAGGGCACTTTTCCTGGACCCTGTTTTTCCACGAATAAGGCCCCAAAAAGTGCCCTAAATGACCAGATGACCACTGGAGGGAATCGGGGATGACCTCCCCTTACTCCCCCAGTGGTCACAAACCCCTCCCACCACAAAATATGCCGTTTCACAACTTTTTATTTTCACCCTCAAATGTCATACCCACCTCCCTGGCAGCAGTATGCAGGTCACTGGAGCAGTTATTAGGGGGTGCAGTGGACTTCAGGCAGGTGGACCCAGGCCCATCCCCCCCCACCTGTTACACTTGTGCTGGTAAATGGGAGCCCTCCAAACCGCCCCCCAAACCCACTGTACCCACATGTAGGTGCCCCCCTTCACCAATTAGGGCTATAGTAATGGTGTAGACTTGTGGACAGTGGGTTTTGAGGGGGATTTGGGGGGCTCAACACCCAAGGGAAGGGTGCTATGCACCTGGGAGCTGTTTTAGCTTTTTTTTTTTTTTGTAAAAGTGCCCCCTAGGGTGCCCGGTTGGTGTCCTGGCATGTGAGGGGGACCAGTGCACTACGAATCCTGGCCCCTCCCATGAATAAATGTCTTGGAGTTATTCGTTTTTGAGCTGGGCGCTTTTGGTTTCCATTATCGCTGAAAAACAAAAACGCCCAGCTCAAAAAAAAGATAAACGTCCATGTTTTTCGAAAATACGGTTCGGTCCGCCCCTTCACGGACCCGTTCTCGGAGATAAACGCCCATGGAGATAGACGTTTCCGTTCGATTATGCCCCTTCTTGTCAATCAAGTTCTTTAATGTAATACCACTTGTATCTTTCACTCCGGAAATAGCTATCGCCATGACGGAACAATGTAAGCAAATAGGTGGGAAAATGTGGGATACAAATGCAATAAATAAATAAATAATTAATTAGTTTTGATAATAGCACTTAACAATGAGCACTAATTGGCACGCAGTTCAAAAGGGGTGTGGCTGTGGGTGAGGAAAAGGGCATTTCCTGGCCATTCCAAAATTTATGCACTTAGTTATAGACTGTGGCCCAGTACGTATAAATCTACACTGGGATATCAACTAAGCGAATTCTATATACTGTGCCTAAATCTAGGTACCGCTTATAGAATACTCTTAGGCCGAAATGTTTACCACATGGATTTTTTAGGCACTATATAAAGAATCTGGCCCTCTGCGCCTATAGTTAGGTGTAGGCATTTATACCAGGTTTTCATTAACGTAATTGGCTGCATCTAAATTTTAGCTGCAGGAATAGATTTAGGAGTATTCTGTAAACCATGCCTAACTTTAGGCGTGGTTTACAGAATATGCCTAAGTGTGTTTTCCTTTGGTGCTGATTTTTGAAGGTTACATATATACAATCTGGTCCTTTATGCAGGTACCTTTCTCTGTCCCTAGAGGGCTCACTCTTATACCTGGGGCAATAGAGGGTTAAGGGGTCCTTTTATGAAGCTGCGGCAAAAGGAGGCTTGCGCTAGCATCGGCACGTGTCTTTGATGCACGCCGAGGTCCTCTTTTAAAAGGCGGGTTTTCCTTTTCTTAAAGAAATGAGTGAGCCACTTGTTGCGCGGTCATTTCAAGGGGGAGCCCTTACCACCACCCATTGAGGTGGCAGTAAGGGCTCCCCTGTGCTACTCCAGTGGTAACTGGGCAGCATGCAGCGCCGGGTACACACCGGCGCTATAAAAACTGAAATATTTTTGCAGTACTGGAAATGGCGTACGCTAACTATCGCTGGGCTGCTCCGGTAATCCAGCGGTACCTTCCCTTTTAGTGAGCAGTAAGGCCGCGTTGGACTTACTGCTGCTTCGCAAAAGGGCCCCTAAGTTACAGGATGCTGCAGTGGAAATTGAACCCAGGTCACCATGATCAAAGCCCACTATATTAACCATTAAACTACTCCTCCACTCCCTCCTTCATAAGCAGCAACACGCACCCAAATTTCCACTTGAATTTGGAGGATAATGTATTCAAGAAATTAAATCCTTTTTGTGTAGTATTATTTTTTTAAGAAGAAAAAAAAACCTCAGATACCCGCGGCTATTGTATTCTGACACCAGCTAGTATCTATCATTGTTTAATGTTTCTAAATAAATTGTGAAAGTGCAAAAGCTTTTCAATTATAGTATAAAGAACTTAACTTAGTGTTGCAGTCGATGTATACGTGGTCCTCCATGACGGTAGCCAACCTTTCATGATCCTTTTATCGCTGCCTCAGGGAGATTATCGGACCTCAACAACATTGTGTAGAATGAAAACACTCAAGTTATGTTGTTCATATAGGCAATTTCCTTCTATTAAATCATAACTTACTCTATGTACCGCTTCACACTCTCATCTGAACACCAAAAATAGTGTCTCAGCATTCTTCTGGGGTTTTCTAAGCTATTCTGACCAATCAAATTCTTCTGCTCCATGATTGGTCCATAAACATTATATTTGACTCTATAATTTTCAACTTTGCATGTAGGCAACTTCCGGAAATCACTAAAAACCAACCTGTTTAAAAAGGCATACCCTACCGATCCAACATAAATGCCTGATCTCTGCAACACAACCAAACTAAAGCACGTAATGGACATAACACAACTCTTCCGTTCTCCGATTCCCTAATGTGGCTGTGCCACATGAACTTGATCTTACCGCAACATCACCCTGTATTTGTTCACACCGGAGCCTGCAAAGGCCTCTCCGGTACTACGTAAGCCACATTGAGCCTACAAATAGGTGGGAAAATGTGGGATACAAATGTAACAATAAGTAAATAAATGGAGTTTGCAAGTACGTACATAGATTATGAAACAACACAAATTTACACGTGTACTTAAATAATCTAGGTGTGATTTCTACCGCTTATGCTCATAGGTGTCTGTCCGCCTTATTTTCGAAAGTGATGGGCGCCCATATTTCGACCCAAATCGGGAGATGGGTGCCCATCTTGCAAAGGCGCCCAAATTGGTATAATTGAAAGCCGATTTTGGGCGTCTTCACCTGCAATCCGTCACAGGAACAAACAAAATTGGCGGGGGGGGGGGTGTCGGAGGCGTGGTGAAGGCGGGACTGGGGCGTGTTTTTATCGGCCGAGGAGAGATGGGCGCCCTCAGCCGATAATTGAAAAAAAGGCATTTTTACCGCGAATTTGGGTCACTTTTTTGGACCCTTTTTCTTCACGAACAAGTCCCAAAAAAGTGCTCTGAATGACCAGATGACCACCGGAGGGAATCGGGGATCACCACCCCTGACTCCCCCAGTGGTCACTAACCCCCTCCCACCAAAAAAACCCCAACTTTAACAACTTTTTTTCCAGCCTGTTTGCCAGCCTCAAATGCCATACCCAGCTCCATCACAGCAGTATGCAGGTCCCTGGAGCAGTTGTTAGTGGGTGCAGTGGACTTCACCCAGGTGGACCCAGGCCCATCCCCCCCTACCTGTTACACTTGTGGTGGTAAATGGGAACGCTCCAAACCACCCCTAAAACCCACTGTACCCACATCCAGGTGCCCCCCTTCACCCATAAGTGCTATGGTAATTGTGTAGAGTTGTGGGCAGTGGGTTTTGGGTGGGGGGATTTGGGGGGCTCAGCACCCAAGGTAAGGGAGCTATGGACTTGGGAGGTATTTAACTTTTTTTTTTTACTTGTTACAAGTGCCCCCTAGGGTGCCAGGTTGGTGTCCTGGCATGTGAGGGGGACCAGTGCACTACGAATCCTGGCCCCTCCCATGACCAAATGCCTCAGATTTGTTCGTTTTCGCTGAAAAACGAAACCGCCCAGCTCAAATCCGCACAAATCCGATGCATTTGCCTGGCACAAACCGTATTATCGAAAAAAAAGATGGATGCCCATTTTTTTTCCAAAAATACGGTCTGTCCCGCCCCTTCACATACCCGTTCTCGGAGATAGACGCCCTTGGAGATGGGCGTTCGCATTCGATTATGCCCCCTGTGTGTCTTTATAAAATACTACCAAACCAGGTACCCAATTGCCCTCTTAAACTGGGCACCCTGGCTATACATGGGCTACATCTTAACTGTGTAATCCAGGTTGAGGAACTGTTTTTTTTTTAATCAGTTTTGGTGGAACCCGAGACTTTACACCAGCTGGTATTTCTTGTCCCCGACACAGTGGTCTGGTGAAACATGGCCATGTCGGTCAACGCTGTTTGACAGCTGAGCGTTTTAAACAGTGAATAAAGGCTGCTTTTCTGGAAAAGGTCTGCTTCCCTTTTTGTTTTCTCATCTTGAATATTGTGAACCATTTGCCTTGCTGCTATCTTCCAGGAAGGGCATGAAGATCGTCTCAACCGGCCTATTTAAAATCTCTCTTACTTATGATGCTTATTTAGAAGTAATAAAGAAATGTGCTTTTTGTTTGTTTGCAGCTCCAGCCTTTTAGAATGAGATACCAAGGGAAATATGTATTATACTGTGCTACAAGTTAGACGTATAATAAAACTGTAATTATGCACCCAGGATTTTTCAGTTTGATGAGTATAATGGAATTATATATCTTATTTCAGTCCGTTTCCTTTACAAGAATTAGCCATAAATTGAATCAAATGAATACAATCATTTACAAAGTGCCATCAAAGAAGCAATTCTAGTATTGATGTTGTAGACAACTCCTATGTTCTACTAGTCTGTCACGTACAGACGTAGGATCTTCCCTATGTAGAGTCTTCGGCAAACGCTCTGAAAAACAAATCCTAGTTGGTGGAATGGGATGTGGCCTATCCAAATTTTGGACCTGCATGGCATCAACAACAAGGAGTTTGTGCAGAGAGGTGAAGGCTAGTTTGGACCTCTCAACTAAATCCAACGGGTGGCAATTGGTCTGAAAATGAAGAAGATACTGTGTAATTCCAGGTATCTGAAACGATTGCATGTATATTGACTACAACAAAGAACGACGGTGTAGGAGAATATTCACAATAGATGGGGTCCTTTTACTAAACTATGGGAAGAAGGGCCCTGCAGTAGCAGCGGGGGCCATTTTTCTGACGTGCCAGGATCCTTTTTACCGCAGTGAGTAAAAAGCCCCTTAAAAAATGGCCGTGTGATAAGATCACACTTACCATGTGGCCATGCAGGGGGGAAACACTTACCACCACCCATTGAGGTGGTGGTAAGGGCTCCCGCAGTAACCGGGCATAGCATCACGATGCCCGATTACCGCTGGGTTAGCGCTGTGCTAAAAAATAAATATTTTTTTCTGGTGCACCAGAAATGACGCACAATCCAGGTGGAACTATCGCCAACAGCCTCATCGGGCACTAGTTCTGGGTTACTGTGCGGTAAGCCCGCGTTTGGCTTACTGACGCTTTGTAAAAGGGCCCCGTTAGAGTTTTGTACCCCTATAGAATAAAGACCATCATCTATTGTGAAAATCCTGACTACAGCGTTGTTCTTTACTGTGTATGGAAGTATCCTGCTGCATACACTGCTCCTTTTGACTGTTCTTCACGTCCGTAGGGTTTGTGTTTTCCACTTTGGTGGGTGCTCCCATGTATATTAACTAAGCATCAAGCCCATTCTTTAAGAGGGCAGGTGCAATGGAACATCAATGCTACAGAAAGCATCACCAATATGGAACAGAAAACAAACTTTTTATCATAGCTCATCTTCATAGGAGGTCTCTCATATAACCCCACCCCTCCTGGATTGTGTGTCATCAGGTGGGAACCTACCTGTATTCCTATCCTTGGAATGCCTTACAGGTAATCAATCATCTGTTGTAGACTGAAATAAACTAGTAGAGTACCCAGGCCTCTGTCCCTGAAAAACCTCTGCAATATAAATCCCATTCAATGCACCATTTCCTTCTCTACATTTCAAACACATCCTCAGTCAGATGCATTATACTACCGAAGAACAAAGCTCCAGTCACATCCTTTAATAATCTTCCAGATATCTACCAGTGAGTTATCTTGTCCCTTGAGAATTTTTGAAGAGTGAAGATGCACAAAAGGTATTAATAATGATGATGGTTATTCACATCACAAATGGTGACTGTGCAATACAAATCACATGTTCAGAACTATTTTCTCCATGGGAGAACTTCCAAGGAAAAGTATGATCATTTTCCTAATTTTCCAGTATCTTCATTAAAAACTTGATATACCGTCCTAGAGTGAAACCTTTCTGAGCAGTTTATGGTTTAAAATTAATAAAATGATCGAGAAAGAAGAGGAAGGAACTCCGTTTCAAACAGGGAGGGGACAAAAATCGGGTAATAAAGGATTATCATACTGAAGTATGTAAGGCTCTTTGGATTCTATATAGTGCGCTTAGATTTAGGTGCTGAAATTGGCGCGGATTCTATAACACCGCGCATAACTTAATCTGTTTAACAAGCTAATGAATACTGATATCAGCACTTAACAAGCAATAATGAGCACTAATTGGCACTGATAGAATTTAGGCGCATAATTCACTAAGCGCATTCTGTAAAGATGCGCATCGAACTTCTAAAACGCGCAGGCAAAAAGGGGCAGGGAAATGGCCGTTCCAAAATTTACAGGCCTAGTTATAGAATATAGCCCAGTGGGATTTACACCAAGTTTTCATTTAGACGCTGAAATATCAGCTAAGCGTATTCTATAATCGGCGCCTAAATCTAGGTGCCGATTCTAGAATACGCTTAGTCGGCACCGATTTCAGTGCCAATTTTGTTAGGTGCCATATATAGAATCTCTTCCTAAACACTGTCAATATTCAATGGGAGACAGCCGGTTATCTCCCGTTGAGTGTCACCAGATAGCTGGCTAAGCAGGGGCGTAGGCAGACTTCGGCGGGAGGGGAGTCAAGAGCCCGAGGTGAGGGGGCACATTTTAGCCCCCCCACCCCCCCCCCCCCCCCCCCCGGCCATCACCGACACCTGCCGCCAGCACCATCAACAATACCTTTGACCCCCCCCCCTGCCGACGAACCTCTCGACCCACCCTCCCTGCCAGCCGAGGTCCTCTTCTTTCTTCGTACTGTTTCTGAGTCTGACGTCCTGCACGTACAACGTGCAGGACGTCAGACTAAGAAACAAAATGAAGGAAGACGACTTCGGCTGGCGGTCGTTGGGGTCCCCCGCCAGCAAAGGTAGCAGACGGCCACAGCGGGTTGGTGGCAGGAGGGGGGATTGAGAGGGTCGTCGGCAGGGGGGTTCAGGGCCAAATCTATGGGGGCCCAGGCCCCCTTGGCCCCATAGTAAGCCACATTGAGCCTGCAAATAGGTGGGAAAATGTGGGATACAAATGAAACAAATAAATAAATAAATAATAGCTACGCCCCTGTGGCTTAAGTACCATTTAACAGGCCAGGTGCTGTTCCTGGCACGTGGCCTGTTAAATGGTTTTGAACGTCGGCTGGAAAAAGTCTAATTTTGACTGTGAACTTCCTTTTCCACCTGTATTTTTGATGATGTCATAATATACATTCCTTACAAAACCAAACTGACAGAAATCACTAACGTAATCAATCTCAGCCTGAACATCATGGACTCATGGGCAAATGCATTTCAACTAAAACTCAATAAAGAAAAAACACATTGTCTCATCCCAACACAGATCGGACAACCCCACAAGCATCAACACCCCAGACTACACCTTTCCTATCTCAGACAGCCTGAAAATCTTCGGCATCACGCTGGCATCCACAAGAAAGAAAATGTTCAATTCAATGTGGAAACTCAAACACTTGAAACAACTCTTCCTGAGGGAAATATTTCGTAACCTGATACAATCTATGGTACTAAGCCACGTAGATTACGGCAATGGAATCTATGCGGGGTGCAAAGAACAAACCTTAAAGAAACTTCAGACCGCACAAAACACGGCAGCTAGGCTTATATTTGGAAAAACGCGATTTGAAAGTGCAAAACCCCTCCACGAAAGCTATACTGGCTCCCAATCAAAGAACGCATTGCTTTCAAAATCTGCACCCTGGTTCACAAATAATCATCTATGGCGAAGCCCCAGGATACATGGCAGACTTGATCGACCTACCAACTAGAAACTCATCCGAACCAACACGTACATTCCTAAATCTGCACTACCCAAGCTGCAAAGGACTTAAATACAAATCAACCTACACATCCAGTTTCTCCTACATAAGCACACAACTGTGGAATGCACTACCAAAAGCCTCGAAAATGACGTACGACCACCTAAACTTCCGGAAATCACTAAAAACCGACCTGTTTAAAAAAGCATACCCTACTGATCCAACTTAAATACCTGATCTCTGCAACACAACAAAACTAAAGTACGTATGAACATAACTCAACTCCTCCGTTGCACGATTCCTTAATATGGCAATGCTACATGAACGTTATCTTACCACAACATCAAATTGTATTTGTTCACACCGGAGTCTGCAGACGCCTTTCCGGTATTATGTAAGCCACATTAAGCCTGCAAGTAGGTGGGAAAATGTGGGATACAAATGTAACAAAAAAATAAGGTATGGATGAACTCCTACAATGCACTGTGAAATGTGGTCAATGAGGGGAGGGAGGAGGGGAAGAACAAACTTCTATTGACATCCAATTTTTCATTTAAGCCAAGAACCCTACCCAACCAGCTCTTCGTCCCATGGGTCAAAGGAAAACAGAATATCGTCATAGAAGACTCATCACCCCATGCTATTTATTCCACCATAAATTCTCTGTTTACTTCTTTTCCATAATAAGTGAATAGAATGTTACAGAACGTTATTAGAACAATTTGCTATTTGTGGTGAATAAAAAATGAATTGAATAATTTACAGTTTCTTTTACACCTCTCTAGTCTTTCCCAACCTTTAATTATGTGTTTTGTTCCCAGTGGAATGTGGGTGGGTATGTAGATTCAAATAAGCAGAGATTTCTGTATGAACGGTCTACAGTGGTAGATCTAATGATTTTGTAATTACCTGCTGTACAGCGCCTTGGGTGAATCTCGTCATAAAGGCGGTTGATTAATCCCAATAAATAAATAATTGTCCATTAGAATACGATCGTATTCTGACACTGGGCAATGACTCTAAATAGCTTGGAAAACAGTGAGGGGAGGGAAAATGTTTATGAGCATATACATTATAAAATACTATGATTTATATGTGTTTTTGCAAACATCTAGGCACTTTTTCAGCCAGTTATGCTTCTATGGATCCTCAGATGTTTAGCAGAGATTGGGTGGCAGCACCGGTGGTTAGGAGGTGGGGCTAATGGTTGGGAGGCGGGGCTAGTGCTAGGCAGACTTCTACGGTCTGTGCCCTGAAAATGGCAGATACAAATCAAGGTCAGGTATACATATATAGTAGCACATATGAGTTTATCTTGTTGGGCAGACTGGATGGACCGTACAGGGTCTTTTTCTGCCATCACTTACTATGTTACTATGTAAAGAAAAGTAAATCTAATAAATAGGACCAAATTATTTACTATGCAGGGACGTATAGACTACATTGATCCTTGTCCCAGGCATCTATTTCCTTACACACAATGCAGCAGCAAAAACATCTTGGCCAGACAAAAAAGCACATTGCCGGCATGGATGGCACAAATACTTTTTGGGGACGATTCTTGATAAAGCCGCCGGGCGAAACATGACGCCATGTTGAATAAAAAATCCCCTCTGAAAACATTCTTCAACAAGATAAGTGATAATAGTTGAGATATACCTGCGGGAAAACTTCTCTTTGAAAACTGTCTTTAATAAGCATAAAGGAATCCTGTGCCAAAGGAATGGATCCTCAGGAGCTTAGTCAAGATCGGGAGGCGGGGCTGGTGGTTGGGAGGCGGGGATAGTGCTGGGCAGACTTATACGGTCTGTGCCAGAACTGGTGGTGGGAGGCGGGGCTGGTGGTTGGGAGGCGGGGATAGTGCTGGGCAGACTTGTACGGTCTGTGCCAGAGCCGGGGTTGGGAGGCAGGGCTGGGGAGGTGAGGATAGTGCTGGGCAGACATACGGTCTGTGCCTGTGCCAGAGCCGGTGGTTGGGAGGCGGGGATAGTGCTAGGCAGACTTATACGGTCTGTGCCCTGAAGAGCACAGGTACAAATCAAAGTAGGGTATACACAAAAAGTAGCAAATATGAGTTATCTTGTTGGGCAGACTGGATGGACCGTGCAGGTCTTTTTCTGCCGTCATCTACTATGTTACTATGTTACTAAGTGGCATATCTGATTTATGACTGTAGAAGAACGTTTGAGCAATTTTGAGATAACAGAAAAGCAAAAGTAAAAAATTTAAAAAAAACTGAAGACCGGTGACGATAGGAGAGTGGCAGCCAAGAAATCACACAGCCCCACTACTCCATCTGACTGAGGTCTTCGAAAAAAAAGAAAAAAATAGGAATTGGGTATATTGCCTAAGCAGCTTTTTGAACACTGCTGAGCAGCAAAAACACTGGCATTTCAAAGTAGCTTCATAAACATTTCAGCATAGTTTTCAACATTTTAATACAGCTATTTTAAGGATCATCAGAGTTCACAGCATCAACATCACTATCAAGACTCCTAGACCAATGATGTGCACATCTTCATCGAAGCAACAAAAAGCGGAGAGGAAAATCCTCACGCAAATCAAAGACAATGAAAACAAAAAAGTGAGGACAGATGTTGAGGAAATCCAAACAACTTTATTAATAATCAGATGACGACGACCCAAGGGTCGTCATCTGATTATTAATAAAGTTGTTTGGATTTCCTCAACATCTGTCCTCACTTTTTTGTTTTCAAATCTTCATCGACCCATCGTATTTACTTTTAAAATTCAACCTTCAACTTTACAGTTAGCTTTTTGTTCATTTTTGTCAGATTTTGTTAGTTTTTCTTTACAAACCTTCCAAAAATGTTCAAACTTTGTATTAATAATGATAGCACCACTTAACTTGCAGCTGTTTTCACACCCAAGAGAACCTCCATAGTTGGAAACTATGCTGAAAAGTTGATGAAGCTACTTCGAAATGCCAACGTTTTTGCTGCTGTGACAGTACATGCAATAAAAGCTTAAACAATTCTACTCCAAAAAACTCTTCCACCGAAATAACTGATAACTCAATAGAAAACTGGGTATGGAACTTATCTCCGATCTTGTTCTGCTGTGTAAAAATGCTGTCAGTCAATGAGAAATGCAGGTTCAATTCTCCATATAATAGCAGTGAAACAACCTGCTTCCATTTTGGGGCCTTGGGCTGACATGGTCCTATGTTTCACTAACAAGCATTGTCAGGGGTAGAACTTATACTCAATGTGAATCAATTCATGGATGAACAAGAAAAAGGAGGCAGGCCTTAGGGCCGAAACACGGCCATGTCAGGTCGGTTTTTAGAAACCCAATAAAAGTTTTTTTGTATCCTCCTTGGTTTCTCCTCACTGTTTTGTTTTGCTTTTCAATTCATGGATGCCCAACCAGACCGGAACCTCCAAGCAAGACCTGCTTTGCAAAATGGCACCAATGAATATCCATGAAAGAGATTTGCATGCACTGCCTTCACATGCAAATCTCTCTCGTGATTATTCACTTGGGATACCTTGAAAACCTGACTGGCTTGGGTGCCTCCAGGACCCGGTTTGAGAACCACTGTGTTAATGGATGATCAGTGCAAAGGGGAATTGAGCGTGGATGTTAACTCACGTGGAAGACATACATGGTTACACATTGCATTTAAAAATGTATTCTGGTCAATGCATTAAAAAAGCAGTGTCTTTTGCTGCATGGACACCACAAGAAATTTTGTTTGCCAGGTCTGGGACAGTATAGAAGGGTTGGCGGAGGTGATTTAATGCCAGTTTTGTCTTCTTTTGCACCCAGAAGGAATGTCTGCAGGTTTAAAAGAATGGTGGTTGGTAACAGATCTTGTGCACATGTCAGAACAAAACGGAAAGTGTCAGCACACATCAGCATCTGTTCACATATAGCTCTACCCACGGCTTTCTGCATTGGCCTCGGAATTAAGATGTAAAACAATGTTTTCTGTGAGCACCGAGAGTAAATCAGATATAATAGAAATCACCTGTCTTTTTGCCGATAGAAAGTGGAGATTCCTTGCACAGAGAACTAATCTCCCAGAACACGCTTATTCCTGTCCAATCAGAGCAACGATTATAACACTTTGGGGCCCTTATACTAAACCGCGTAATTGTTTAAGCACGCCCAATGCGTGTCGAAAGGGAGTTACCGCCCAACTACCGTGTGGCTCTTGCGATAATTTCATTTTGGGTGCGCGTAACGGATGCATGCCAAGTGGCATTTGGCACACGTAGGTCATTACCATCCGGATTCTTTACTGGTAGGTCAATGGCTGGCGGTAAGGTCTCAGACCCAAAATGGACACGCAGCGATTTTGATTTTGCCGCACGTCCATTTTTGGCAAAAATAAAAGGCATTTTTTTGTAGGTGCGCTGAAAAATAATTCTGCATGTGCCCAAAACACGCGTCTACACTACCGCAGGCCATGTTTCAGTGCACCTTAGTGAAAGGATCCCTTTATGTTTATTTAAGTGTTCTACAGTTCAGTTTACAGACTAAACCCAGAATTTGAACGGAGAAGAGTCCATACACTCACTATAAGAAGTAGAAAAGATTTAGGGCCCTGTTTACTAAGCCGTGCTGTAGGCGCGCTAGCGTTTTTAGTGCGTGCTGTAGACACGATAGCGTTTTTAGCGTGTGCTGTAGGCACGCTATTGTTTTTAGTGCGTGCTGTAGGCGCGCTAGCGTTTTTAGCACGTGCTGTAGGCGCGCTAGCGTTTTTAGCACATGCTAAAAATGCTAGTGCACCTTAGTAAACAGGGCCCTAAGTTTTACGAGAAGGAAAAAAGTTATGTGATTTGCTAATGTGATTTATATGTGATAATATGTGATTTATAGTCCCCAGACTACATGTATAATCTGATTGACCTTCCAACCAGGAACGGATCTAGATCTTCTCGAACTTATCTAAACTTACATCTTCCCAGCTGTAAAGGTATCAAGTACAAAACATATTATGCATCCAACTTCTCCGTTTTGGGCAGCCAGCTCTGGAACGCCTTACCTAGATCTAGTCGAATAGTCAATGACCACTTACCTTTCCGGAAGCTTCTAGAAACTTGCCTTTTCAAGCAAGCTTATACAAAAGAATTGACTTAAATTAGGAGTCCATCTGCGCTACCTGGATCAGACTATAAGTCAGAACCCAGAATATGCTTCCATACTTAATCCTTTCTGAATTCATCCCTCTTCCAACCCTCATTATACATTATTCCTTAATCAACAACACACTATCCCAATATACACCCTCTTCCCTCTCCCTACCTCTACCATCTTCCATTTTGTTGTCCACCTCTTCATAGACTATATTACACCTGTTATCCAATCTATATTATCTTGAGGGGCATAATTGAACGAAAACGTCTATCTCCATGGGCATTTATCTCCGAGAACGGGTCCGTGAAGGGGCGGACCGAACCGTATTTTCGAAAAAAAAAATAGACGTCCATGTTTTATTCGACAATTTGTGAGCTGGGCGTTTTTGTTTTTCAGCGATAATGGAAAATGAAAGCGCCCAGCTCAAAAACGAATAAATCCAAGGCACTTGTTCGTGGGAGGGGCCAGGATTCGTAGTGCACTGGTCCCCCTCACATGCCAGGACACCAACCGGGCACCCTAGGGGGCACTTTTACAAAAACAAAAAAACCGGTAAAAGAGCTCCCAGGTGCATATCACCCTTCCCTTGTGTGTTGAGCCCCCCAAATCCCCCTCAAAACCCACTGCCCACAAGTCTACACCATTACTATAGCCCTAAGGGGTGAAGGGGGGCACCTACATGTGGGTACAGTGGGTTTGGGGGTGGGGTTGGACGACTAAGCATTAAGCAGCACAATTGTAACAGGTGGGGGAGGATAGGCCTGGGTCCACTGCACCCCCTAACAACTGCTCCAGGGACCTGCATACTGCTGCCAGGGAGGTGGGTATGACATTTGAGGGTGAAAATAAAAAGTTGTGAAACATCATTTTTTTGTGGTGGGAGGGGGTTAGTGACCACTGGAGGAGTCAGGGGAGGTCATCCCCGATTCCCTCTGGGGGTAATCTGGTCATTTAGGGCACGTTTGGGGGCCTTATTCGTGAAAAAACAGGGTCCAGGAAAAGTGCCCTAAATTCTAGCTACAAACGCATACTTTTTTTTCCATTATCGGCGAAAGGCGCCCATCTCTCCTCGGCCGATAACCACGCCCCAGTTCCACCTTCGCCACGCCTCCGACACGCCCCCGTCAACTTTGTACGCTTCCGCGATGGAGTGCAGTTGAAAACGTCCAAAATCGGCTTTCCATTATACCGATTTATTCGTTTTTGTGAGATAAACGTCTATCTCCCGATTTGGGTGGAAATCTAGGCGTTTTTCTCTTTCAATTATAAGGTGGCTTGTAAACCAGTTATATTATGTAAGCCGCATTGAACCTGCTAATAAGTGTTACAAATAAATAAATAATGCAGGTTTTCTGTACAACCTCTACGTGGCCACATAAGTCAAAGGAACTACATATAAAGAACAGTATCACAGGGGTGGGGGAACAATTTTTAATTTATTGAGACCATTTTCAAAGATATTCTACAAGTAAAATCCCCTTTAAAAATTGCCCCACTTCCTCTGTAGAAAAGTGAGGTGGCATTGGGGGGGGGGCTGGGGCGTACTGGGGAAAGTATGCCTAGGGGTTTACTTTAAAATCCTCATGTATGCTTTTATCTGCTTTTCTTAAAATAGTTTCACCCCTTCAAAGTATGCAGGCAAAACACCTCCCCTCGGCACTGTCTGGCTGGAGAATTTTGAAAGAGAAACTCCATGGGGAACTTTCCTTTAATGTTCCATTTGTAATCCCTTGGGTTTGCAAGACCAGCAGAAAAGCTTGCAAAGCATTTCTAGAACTTTTCTAAAAAAAAAAAAATGTTTACTACATTTGTAAAATCTCGAGTGCCTCGGCATTTTTCCTACTGTAGAGACAACAGGGTCCTGCTTAAGCATGCTCACAGTGACACCTAGAGGTTCTAGTAAAATATTATGTTTTTTTTATACAGCTATGACATCACTAGTTGCTAGAGAGAAGTATCATCCCCAGTGACCAGTGTTATAATGAGGGGAGGATATTTGTTTTGGAGGGAACTGGCTTGGGTTATAATAAAGCCCTATGTTCAGTTCAAATCTTGGTCTCTGATTCCTTGCCTCCTCAGCCAAAATCAGCTACATGTGAGGGGAGAGCCATCCTGCCCAAAGGCCCTAGCCATCTAAGCCCAAACAAATATAAGAAGTGGAGGAGTGGCCTAGTGGTTAGGGTGGTGGACTCTGGTTCTGGGGAACTGAGTTTGATTCCCACTTCAGGCACAGGCAGCTCCTTGTAATTCTGGGCAAGTCACTTAACCCTCCATTGCCCCATGTAAGCTGCATTGAGCCTGCCATGAGTGGGAAAGCGCAGGGTACAAATGTAATAAAAATAAAATAGATACTATTGGAGATTCTACATGGAATGTTGCTACTATTCCGTAGAAGGCTGCACAGGCTTTTGTTTCTGTGAGTCTGACGTCCTGCACGTCAGACTCACAGAAGCAGAAGCCTGCGCAGCCACCATTGGTGATCTGCAAGGGCCGACTTCTACATGGAATGTTGCTAGAATCTCAAATAGTAGCAACAGTGGAGGAGTGGCCTAGTGGTTAGGGTGGTGGACTTTGGTCCTGAGGAACTGAGTTCAATTCCCACTTCAGGCACAGGCAGCTCCTTGTGACTCTGGGCAAGTCACTTAACCCTCCATTGCCCCAGGTACAAATAAGTACCTGTATATGTAAACTGCATTGAGCCTGCCATGAGTGGGAAAGCGCAGGGTACAAATGTAACAAAAATAAAATAGAGATACCTGACTATCTAGACAGGACAAACTGTAAGGAAAAGTCTAAGAGCATTGAGCTCTGTGCTGTGACTGGGACCGTAGGAAGAGGGAACCTGCTGTACCAGCTCCTAGGACCAAAGAGTAAAGAAGAAGCTAGGCATAGCTGGGTATTTCTAACAGGGTAGCCAGGGCCATCAATCATAATGCTGAAGAAACAAAAACCACTTACAGCAACGGATCTCTGTAGACCCACACATATCCGACCAGGAACATGTTGCTTCCAAGTCTTCCAGCACATCTAACAACTGTAAGTGATCATCGTCTTTGAAACATACTTATATTACCTGTTATTGACGTAAGTTAAACAGATACTACTCATGTGTAGTCTCACAAAGAGGAAAGGTTACATATGACATAGAGACTATGCTTCCTGCTTCCGCCCATATTATTGTCCCAGTAAATTACCAAGAAAGACTTTTTAGTAAACTTGTTGGGAGTGGTCAGTTCAAATCTTGGTCTTTGATTCCTTGCCTTCCTTTTTAGTAAACTTGTTGGGAGTGGTCTAACTTCTTGACTGAGTGGAGAGGCCTCCTGGAAGTTGTCAGTCCCAGCTCTGGCCTCAACCAAATAAAATTCTTTATGTTAGATGTCCCACCATGCAGTCGCCAGGCATACACCGGGATCCACCTTCCACTAGTGTTCAGTAGTCTGTACAATGACTGGATTGGTCAACAGCCTGAGGTGCTGTGTTAGTGATGACCATATAATGCCATGACCAGGGGATGTTAAGTCATTCTTGGTTGGATCCCATTTCATGCAGAGAATTGTAGTTTTGGTTTTCTTATTGGAGGACCCTCCCTGCATGCAATAGAATAAAACCAGGGCTAGCTCAACTTGTCCTCCAGGACATGGAGCCATACGGCCACTTTACAATCTCTATCTCTTTTTATATCATTCAGATGCCATGAAGCAGTTTTTCTAGCACAGAAATTAGCCACAAAACTTCTTACCAACATGTTAGAACATGAGAAAAGCAAGTTTCAGCAGAAATCCACCTGGTCGGAGAACTCTGAGATCCCATGGAGAGAAACATAGAGAAAGTGGGAAATGGACCATGGACTCCAGAGATGACAAGGACCCACACTCCCACACTGGGTCAGACCAATATTCCATCTAGCCCAGTATTCTGTTTCTAACAATGACCAATCAAGGTCACAAATACCTGGCAGAAACCCAGATTGCAGCAACATTCCAGAATCCCAAAGAGTAACAACATTCTACCAATCCCAGGGCAAACAGTGGCTTCTCCATGTCTTTCTCAATATCAGACTATTGACTTTTCCTCCTGGAACTTATCCAAACCTTTTTTTAAACCCAATACATTAACTGCTGTTACTACATCCTCTGGCAATGTGTTCCAGAGCTTAACTATTGAGTGAAAAAATATTTCCTCCTATTTGTTTTAGAAGTATTTCCATGTAACTTTGCTGAGTGTCCCCTAGTCTTTGTACTTTTTGAAAGAGTAAAAAAAAAATCGATTCACTTCTACACCACTGAGGATTTTGTAGACCTCGATCATATCCCCCTCAGGTGTCTCGTTTCCAAGCTGAAGAGCCCTAACCTCTTTAATCTTTCCTCATTTGAGAGGACTTCCATCCCCTTTATCATTTTGGTTGCTCTTCTTTGAACCTTTTCTAATTCCGCTATATCATTTTTGAGATACAGCGACCAGAATTGAATGTAGTACTCAAGGTGAGGTTGCACCATGGAGAGATACAGAATCGTTATAGTATTCTTGGTCTTATTTGACATCCTTTTCCTAATAATTCCTAGCATCCTGTTTGTTTTTGTTTGGCCACCACCACACACTGGTCAGAAGATTTCAGCGTATTATCTACAACGATACCTTATGAATCACAAACACTAAAAGAATTCAAGCAATTATACTGGTGCTATTTTTGTTCTTGTTGTTGTTGCATTCACAGTTAATGTCTTCAAAATCTTGCTGGCTGGCCTCCTTTTCTGTAGGAATTATTTTTAGCAGCAGATAATTTCAAGCAGATATAAAAATATTTTTCTCTTGTCTATGCAAGGCTGTGACTTTTTAAACATTTTGAATTTGATTACTTTGTTTTTTTGCAAATCTGAGGTCAAGGCAACCTACGGTATCAGGTGTATACTAATGTATTTCTCTGCTCCAGAAAGATTACAGTCTAAAAGCTTCATTTACTAATGTGCATTAACAGGTTTGTGTATGTTAACACAACCCCAATATTCTCAGAGCTTCACTCGAATTACCTCATCCTTTTACCAAACCATGTTAAGCGTTAACCCGTGTTTAACACAGGAAAAAAGGATATTTGCTGTCAGTGTATGCTAATCATGCATTGTTTGTTTCTAATTTTTTGGGGCTGGGACATGCCATAGGTGGGGAATGGGCATGGAAGTGTTATTAAGTGTGGACTTAATGAAACATCTCACTCCTCCTAAATAGGAGGTAGCAAGTGCTGCCATATTTCTTTTTTAAGTCCCATGCGCTAATAGGAAAATTAGCACAGGACCTGATTATTTCAGACACATGGGTACCTGAATGCGGAGTACCACAAGGATCCCCCCTCTCGCCGACCCTATTTAACTTAATGATGATACCCTTGGCAAAATTACTATCAAATCAAAACCTCAACCCATACATTTATACAGATGGCGTAACGATCTACATCCCTTTCAAACAAGACCTAAAAGAAATTTCCAATGACATCAACCAAAGTCTCAAAATTATGCATTCATGGGCGGATGCATTTCAGCTGAAACTCAATGCTGAAAAGACCCAATGCCTAGTACTAACCTCCCAACACAACAAGAAAGAATACTCCACCATCAACACACCAACTCTAAACCTTCCTATTTCAGAAACCCTAAAAATTCTTGGAGTCACCATTGATCGACACCTAACACTAGAGAACCAAGCGAAAAACATAACCAAGAAGATGTTCCACTCAATGTGGAAATTAAAAAGAATAAGACCTTTCTTCCGAAGAAGTGTTTTCCGTAACCTGGTACAATCAATGGTGCTCAGTCACCTAGACTATTGCAACGCACTATATGCCGGCTGCAAAGAACACATAATTAAGAAACTCCAGACAGCCCAGAACACTGCAGCCAGACTCATATTTTGCATACCAAAATTTGAAAGTGCCAAGCCCTTACGAGAAAAATTACACTGGCTCCCACTTAAGGAACGCATTACTTTCAAGATATGTTCACTAGTTCATAAAATTATCCATGGAGACGCACCAGCTTACATGTCTGACCTAATAGACCTACCACCTAGGAATGCCAAAAGATCATCCCGCATATTCCTTGATCTGCACTTCCCCAGTTGCAAAGGAATGAAATACAAACTAATGCATGCGTCAAACTTCACCTACCTGAGCACACAGTTATGGAATGCACTGCCGCGTAGCTTGAAATCGACCCACGAAGGAACGAACTTCCGCATATTACTGAAGACCCATCAACTCCCCCTTCATTATCTCCTCAGACCCTTGCTGAATTCTTTCACAACAAGGTTCAAAAGATAAACCTTGCTTTCTCTACCTCACCAGCTCTCCCTCCACTAGTCCGTTCCCCTCTCTCTCCTTCCCCTCATTCCCTTTCCTCCTTTCCTGAAGTTACTATTGAGGAAACTACACTTCTCCTTTCTTCCTCAAAATGTACCACCTGTTCTTCTGATCCCATTCCCACCCACCTTCTTAATGCCATCTCTCCTACTCTTATTCCTTTTATCTGTCACATTCTCAACCTCTCACTTTCCACTGCGACTGTCCCTGCTGCCTTTAAACATGCTGTGGTCACACCTCTCCTTAAGAAGCCTTCACTTGACCCTACTTGTCCCTCTAATTACCGACCCATCTCCCTCCTTCCTTTTCTCTCCAAATTACTTGAGCGTGCTGTTCACCGCCGCTGCCTTGATTTTCTCTCCTCACATGCTATTCTTGACCCATTACAATCTGGTTTTCGCCCTCTCCACTCAACCGAAACTGCGCTTACTAAAGTCTCCAATGACCTATTACTGGCTAAATCCAGAGTTCAATATTACATCCTCATTCTTCTTGATCTTTCCGCTGCTTTTGACACTGTCGATCACAGCATACTTCTCGATACCCTGTCCTCACTTGGATTCCAGGGCTCTGTCCTTTCCTGGTTCTCTTCCTACCTCTCCCTCCGCACCTTTAGTGTTCACTCTGGTGGATCCTCTTCTACTTCTATCCCTCTGCCTGTCGGCGTACCTCAGGGTTCTGTTCTTGGTCCCCTCCTCTTTTCTATCTACACTTCTTCCCTTGGTTCATTAATCTCATCCCATGGCTTTTCCTACCACCTCTATGCTGATGACTCCCAAATCTACCTTTCTACCCCTGATATCTCACCTTGCATCCAAACCAAAGTTTCAGCGTGCTTGTCTGACATTGCTGCCTGGATGTCTCAACGCCACCTGAAATTAAATATGACCAAAACCGAGCTTCTCATTTTCCCCCCCAAACCCACCTCCCCACTCCCCCCGTTTTCTATTTCTGTTGATGGCTCTCTCATTCTCCCTGTCTCCTCAGCTCGAAACCTTGGGGTCATCTTTGACTCTTCTCTCTCCTTCTCTGCTCATATCCAGCAGACCGCCAAGACCTGTCGTTTCTTTCTGTACAACATCCGTAAAATCCGCCCCTTTCTTTCCGAGCACTCTACCAAAACCCTCATCCACACCCTTGTCACCTCTCGTTTAGACTACTGCAATCTGCTTCTTGCTGGCCTCCCACTTAGTCACCTCTCCCCTCTCCAGTCGGTTCAAAACTCTGCTGCCCGTCTCATCTTCCGCCAGGGTCGCTTTACTCATACTACCCCTCTCCTCAAGACCCTTCACTGGCTCCCTATCCGTTTTCGCATCCTGTTCAAACTTCTTCTACTAACCTATAAATGTATTCACTTTGCTGCTCCCCAGTATCTCTCCACACTCGTCCTTCCCTACACCCCTTCCCGTGCACTCCGCTCCATGGATAAATCCTTCTTATCTGTTCCCTTCTCCGCTACTGCCAACTCCAGACTTCGCGCCTTCTGTCTCGCTGCACCCTACGCCTGGAATAAACTTCCTGAGCCCCTACGTCTTGCCCCATCCTTGGCCACCTTTAAATCTAGACTGAAAGCCCACCTCTTTAACATTGCTTTTGACTCGTAACCACTTGTAACCACTTGCCTCCACCTACCCTCCTCTCTTCCTTCCCGTTCACATTAATTGATTTGATTTGCTTACTTTATTTATTTTTTGTCTATTAGATTGTAAGCTTTTTGAGCAGGGACTGTCTTTCTTCTATGTTTGTACAGCGCTGCGTATGCCTTGTAGCGCTATAGAAATGCTAAATAGTAGTAGTAGTAATAGTTTGATAGAGCATATCAAAAAGATCAACCCATGTGAATATACACAACTCGCCTATATAATTTCAGAATTGCTTCTTAATATCTGCTTGTATACTATTACTTTGTTTCTATCATCATGCTTACCAAGATCATGCAATACCAAATGTCGATATTACTAACATTCTTCCACTACTCACAATATATTGTAAGCCACTTTGAGCCTGCAAAGAGGTGGGATAAGGTGGGATACAAATGCAACAAATAAATAAATAAAACAATTCTTCATATCAACTTACGCATCCTGTTTCTCCT
Organism: Microcaecilia unicolor; assembly: GCF_901765095.1. Classification (NCBI taxonomy): domain Eukaryota; kingdom Metazoa; phylum Chordata; class Amphibia; order Gymnophiona; family Siphonopidae; genus Microcaecilia; species Microcaecilia unicolor. The sequence continues at coordinate 237,359,512 of NC_044038.1, forward strand.
ACATAAGCACGCAACTGTGGAATGCACTACCAAAAGCCTTGACAATGACATACGACCACCTAAACTTCCGGAAATCACTAAAAACTAACCTGTTTTAAGGGAGAAATGTCTGGGATAAAACTGTTCATGTTTCCAATGTTTGTATTGTGATGTTACCTAATAAAATATTTAAACAGTAAAAAAAAAAAAAAAACTAACCTGTTTTAAAAAGGCATACCCTACCGATCCAACTTAAATACCTGATCTCTGCAACACAACAAAACTAAAGTACGTAATGGACATAACTCAACTCTTCCGTTGCACGATTCCCTAATGTGGCTGTTCTACATGAACTTTATCTTACCACAATATCACTTTGTATTTATTTATTTCAGTACATTTATACCCCGCCTTTTGCCACAGTGTTGCAGCCCCAAAGCGGCTTACAAAGAACCAATTAAATAAATACAATACAGTTACATTACAGTAGTTAGAGCGGGATTTGTTCACACCGGAGTCTGCAAACGCCTCTCCGGTACTATGTAAGCCACACTGAGCCTACAAATAGGTGGGAAAATGTGGGATACAAATGTAACAAATAAATACATCTAGTGCCACGTAAGACATGGGATTAGTGCATGGAAAAATCCCACATTAAAATGGGACTCTAAGGAGTAGATACTATACCAGGCAAGAGAATCTCCTGTCCAGTTCAATCATGGTGAGCAGGACATCCCCAGATTTTCAGCACCTCTTAACTGCACAATGCAACTGGAAATTAGGCGTGACTGCGGCAGTACTATCTGGTTGCTGCCAGGGCAGTCTGAGGGCAAAGTCCAGGTGGCATCAGGATTTACCAGGTTAGTAGAGATACTCAGTTCACTAACCAGTTAGGCGCCCAGATATAGCTGGGACAGAAATAAGGCTGATCTCACTTCATCCAGGCATTTACCCAGGTTTTGCTCCGAGTATCACAAGTAACCAGGTAAGTTCCAGCAGTCACCTACAAGCTTAGCTGGCATTAAATATCTGTGCCAAATTCAGCCAAGACAGTCAGCACCTTTGAAAACTGACTACCACCAGCTGAGCATCAGGGGATAGGTTTTTGTCTGGTACAAGAGAGGGGGGATTTGGCTGCTGCCTTTCCTGGTTCCTATCTCACTGCTTTAAATATTAGGCTCTATTTCTCAAGCCTCTCCTGGAAACACACTTAAACCTGGGTGGGGAGGGGTCGTTGGAGCAGTTCTACCATTAGGCAAGGTGAAGTGACAGCCTCAAGTGGCAAATGTTTGAAGATGACAGCAAGTGCCCCTAAAATATAGCAGCGGTAGCTGCCTCACTCTCTCTTCCCGCAATCTGGCATCTCCTTCTCTCTCACCGTCTTCCCCCCTCAATCTGGCATCTCCTTCTCTCTCACCATCTTCCCCCCTCAATCTGGCATCTCCTTCTCTCTCACCGACTTCCCCCCTCAATCTGGCATCTCCTTCTCTCTCACCATCTTCCCCCCTCAATCTGGCATCTCCTTCTCTCTCACCGTCTTCCCCCCTCAATCTGGCATCTCCTTCTCTCTCACCCTCTTCCCCCCTCAATCTGGCATCTCCTTCTCTCTCACCGTCTTCCCCCCTCAATCTGGCATCTCCTTCTCTCTCACCATCTTCCCCCTCAATCTGGCATCTCCTTCTCTCTCACCGTCTTCCCCCCTCAATCTGGCATCTCCTTCTCTCTCACCGTCTTCCCCCCTCAATCTGGCATCTCCCTACCTCTCTTACCGTCTTCCCCCCTCAATCTGGCATCTCCTTCTCTCTCACCGTCTTCCCTCCTCAATCTGGCATCTTCTTCTCTCTCACCGTCTTCCCCCCTCAATCTGACATCTCCCTGCCTCTCTCACCGTCTTCCCCCCTCAATCTGGCATCTCCTTCTCTCTCACCATCTTCCCCCCTCAATCTGGCATCTCCCTGCCTCTCTGTCTCTGAAGCCACATTCTCTGGCAATCAATTACAGAGTTTAAGAAACGTTTTATCCGATTTGTTTTAAATTTACTACGTTGTAGCTGCCTTGTGTGCCCCCTAGTCCTAGTATTTTTGGAAAGAGTAAACAAGCGATTCACGTCTACCCATTCCATGCCCCTCATTTTATAGACCTGTAACATGTCTCCTCTCAGTTGCCTTTTCTACAAGCAAATCTACCTCATGCATATTCGCTGTGGTAATCCTGAAAACATTACTGGCTAAGTGTGTACCAACACAGCTCCTCCCACCCTCACAAACACAAGAAGGACTCAACAGCCCCAACACCATACTTCCCACTTCTGCAAGAACACAAAGAGGGGCTTGATGGTTCCAACCTAACATCTCCCACTGCAAAAACAACAAAAAAAAAACAAGAAAGGCTTTATGGGGGGGGGAAATGATGCCACAACATAGCAGTTCCCACCTACAACAGAAATAATGGGACTCAGTGAACCCCACAAAATATTACTCCTATCACTTCCCAATCCTTAACCGCCAAGTTCCATCTCTGCACCAGAATGCCCCCAAAATAGCTGGTTTTAAGATAGACATTAGCCAAACATTTTCAGCAGCACTAACCTGGATTGGCCACTGTTGGACGCAGGATACTGGGCTGGATGGACCATTGATCTGACCCAGTATGGCTGTTCTTATGTTTTCATAAGAACAGCCCTGAACAAGTGATTTAACCACCAGGAGCCGTTTCTGACCATAACATAGTAACACAGTAGATGACGGCAGAAAAAGACCTGCATGGTCCATCCAGTCTGCCCAAGACAAACTCATATGTGTATACCTTACCTTGAATTTGTACCTGTCCTTTTCATGGCACAGACCATACAAGTCTGCCCAGCAGTATTTCCCGCCTCTAACCACCAGTCCTGCCTCCCATCACCGGCTCTGGTACAGACCGTATAAGTCTGCCCTCCCCTATCCTCGCCTCCCAACCACCACCCCCTCTTCCCACCACCTGCTCCGCCACCCAATTTCAGCTAAGCTTCTGAGGATCCATTCCTTCTGCACAGGATTCCTCTATGCATATCCCACGCATGTTTGAACTCCGTTACCGTTTTCATCTCCACCACCTCCCGCGGGAGGGCATTCCAAGCGTCTACCACCCTCTCCGTGAAAAAATACTTCCTGACATCTTTCCTGAGTCTGCCCCCCTTCAATCTCATTTCATGTCCTCTCGTTCTCCCGCCTTCCCATCTCCGGAAAAGATTCGTTTGCGGATTAATACCTTTCAAATATTTGAACGTCTGTATCATATCACCCCTGTTCCTCCTTTCCTCCAGGGTGTACATGTTCAGGTCAGCAAGCCTCTCTTCATACGTCTTGGAACGTAAATCCCAGTTAAATCACTTTGAATACCGACCCAAATATAATTATTTACTAAGTGTTAAAATGCCATACTCTTGAACCGAAATATCGGCAGGACTGTAGCCTGATTGTTAGAACAATGGGCTGAGGAACTGAAGAACTGGGTTTGATTCCCACTGTAGCTCCTTCTCAGTTAACCCTCCATTGCTGCAGGTACTAAACTTAAATTGTGAACTCACTAGGGGTCTTTTTTACTAAGCTGTGGGGGGGGGGAAGGGCCCTGTGATAGCAGTGGGGGCTGTTTTTCCCTCGCACCAGGGCCCTTTTTACCACAGCAGGTAAAATGCCCCCCCCAAAAAAAAAAAATTGGCCATGCGGTAAGATAACTCTTACTGCATGGCCATGTGGTGGGAAGCTCTTACCGCCACCCATTGAGGTGGCGGTAAGGGCTCCCACGGTAACCCATCGGTAACCGGGCACTGCATGGCGATGCCCAATTACCGCTGAGTTAGCGCCGTACAATTAAAAAAAAACAAATTTTACAGCATGCCGGAAATGGCTTTTTCACTGGAGCCAGAACTATGCCGGCGGCCATGTTGGGCTAGTGGTAGTTCCAGGATAGCGCTTTCTAAACGGGCCCCAAGGGGAAGAGAAAGTATTTGCATATAATACATGTAAATCACCTTGATTAAACAGAGAAAGCCAGTCTATCAAATCCAAGACTCTTTACCTCTAACACAGCTCATGATGCCAGATAAAGACTGAAAGAGGCAAGAAATTTAATTGCATACATAAATCCATGCATCCACATACTTTATTCAGTCCACAGGCAGCCAACTTCCTTCTAAGAGGACAATTGTTCTTATTTTGCCAAATGTCACTGCCCATGTTCTTCATCTAAATGTTTCTTTACCTCCAACGTGTGTAGTATCATCGGTATTACTGACTTAGCGTTGCTATCACATTTTTCACCTGGACAATGTTATTATAGTCTCTGTAGCATAAGGATTATCCAGGTTTGGAAATAAGTGAGATGAAATACCACTGGGTCCATGATCCTAATAAACTATTCCTGCCAGCCCTGCCAGCTCTGACTGTATCCTAAAAAGTTGCAGGTATTAGATCTTTAAAGAGAAGAGGAAGTGGACTGGAAATAGATTCAAGATACAATATACTTAGCTGATTCAGCAGGGTTAGGCAGCCTCCAGGCACCGAGAATTTCAATTCACTTCAGTTTTCAGGATCTCTCTATCGAATACGCATGAAGTAACTCTGAACTGAGCTGAAGTGTTGTTCGTGCAAATCTTATTTCATACAGATTCATTAGGGATATCGTGAAAACCTCAGTGGATTGGTGTGCATTTTATTTATGTATTTGCTGCACTTGTATCCCACATTTTCCCACCTATTTGCAGGCTCAATGTGGCTTACAAAATGTTATAACAACATGTACACATTAAAGGATAAGAATTTCAGAATATAGATACAGACAGGTACATAGAATATCATAGCAATCGTATTAACGGAATAATAATTTTACAATTGTTACAAACAAGAGTGCATAAGTAAATCATATTGGATTGGAAGTGGATTGAAAGATCAACATAACACAACATAATGATATCAGGACAAGATATAATATTCAGCCGCGAGGATGTAATTAGGATGAACAGATAGGAGGGTTCCTTAATAGTTGTGACTGAAATAATTAGGAAGTCAGATCGTTATGGGGAATCTTTATTGTACGCCTTTATGAATAAGTAGGTCTTTAATAACTTTCGGAAGGTTGTCAGGTCGTGTGTTGTTTTTATGGCGATCAGTAATTCATTCCATAGTTGCGTGCAGGTGTATGAGAAACTGGATGTATGTACGGACTTGTATTTAAGTCCTCTGCAATTGGGATAATGAAGGTTTAAGCAGGTGCGTGATGAACTTTTGTTGTTTCTCTCTGGTAAGTCAATTAGGTCTGACATGTATGATGGGGCATCTCCATAAATGATTTTATGGACCAAGGTACATATCTTGAATGCAATACGATCTTTCAGTGGGAGCCAATGCAGGCTCTCTCTAAGGGGTCTGGCACTTTCATATTTCGCCTTGCCGAATATTCATCTGGCCGCGGTGTTCTGGGCTGTCTGGAGTTTCTTGACGGTTTGTGCCTTGGAGACTGGAGGTTGCCTACCCTTGTATTTTGCTTTTGTATATAATATGCAATCTGCTTAGATAATGCGGCATATGAAGAAATGTCATTATTACTATTATTATTACTTTACAGGAAACATGGGGATAAATATCTGGGAAAATGGCAAACTTCATGCAATTTGTCATATCTTTCCAGGAAAATGCACTTAGATGTAGAATTCCTTAGCACTCTGTATAAAAGTTTATTTAAATTTGGATTAATGGGGTGCTGTTATGCAAACTCATGCAAAACAACTCAGTACCAAGAACTGTGAAAACCAGCATGCAGGAAAGGCTTCACAGGCCATTTTTCCAAAAGAAATAACTAGACCTCCAGAGGTCTAGTTATTTTCCCTGAGAGCGGGGTGGAAAATTTGGGCTTTGCCTAGCAGAGCTATAATTAAACGACTGTTGCAGTAGCCTGTTTGAATGTGTTAACCACATGTTAAATGCTTAACACCTTTAGAAAAAGAGTCCCTTAAAAACTTGCCCTCCCCCTGAGGGACCTAAATATTAATTCTGTGAAGGAAAGATGGGAAAAAGAGATGCTAAGGGATACATATTCAGCCAGAAGGGGTGAGCGGTTCTGTTCTACCCCCAATTGCATGGAACAATCAAACTAACAAGAACTCGAAAAGGAAATATATAAACACTACCACATTACTCAAATATTCCCAATAGAAATCAAACAAAATAAAACATGGAAAAGAAAATAAGATGATACCGTTTTTATTGGACATAACTTAATACATTTCTTGATTAGCTTTCGAAGGTTGCCCTTCTTCGTCCACCCAACAGAAAGGACTTAACAAGGACCTGGGGTTCCTAGCCCATTATAAACCATAAAGCTGTATTTCTCTGTTGATCACCCCACCCCTCACCTATCCACACCCATCCTGTTAGAATATCAATGATATGCTTTGATGTCCCCATGCATACCTCCGACCCACCCCCATCCTCCCACCCTGTCAGACTGTCATAGTAATGCTTGAATGTTTTCACTTATATACACTGTCAGCTAGCACATTTGCTTATTTCCGATCTGAGGAAGAAGGGCGACCTTCGAAAGCTAATCAAGAAATGTATTAAGTTATGTCCAATAAAAAAGGTATCATCTTATCTTCTTTTCCATGTTTTATTTTGTTTGATTTCTATAGATTCTACATGGAATGTTGCTATTCCACTAGCAACATTCCATGTAGAAGTCGGCCCTTGTAGATCACCAATGTGGCCGCGCAGGCTTCTGCTTCTGTGAGTCTGACGTCCTGCACTCACAGAAACAGAAGCCTGCGCAGCCTTCTACATGGAATGTTGCTAGTGGAATAGCAACATTCCATGTAGAATCTCCAATAGTAGCAACATTCCATGTAGAATCTCCAATGGTATCTATTTTACTGTCATAGTAATGCTTGAATGTTTTCACTTATATACACTGTCAGCTAGCACATTTGCTCATTTCCGATCTGAGGAAGAAGGACAACCTTCGAAAGCTAATCAAGAAACGTATTAAGTTATGTCCAATAAAAAAGGCATCATCTTATTTTCTTTTCCATGTTTTATTTTGTTTGATTTCTATTGATAACCTTAAGAGTGGACTAACATGGCTACCACACTCCTCAAATATTCCCGTATGAGGAAAAACTAACGAGGTTAGGGCTCATCATCTTGGAAAAGCGATGGCTGAGGGGAGATACGACTGAGGTCTATAAAATCCTGAGTGGTGCAGAACGGGTAAAAGTGAATCGATCTTTCAAAAGTGCAAAGACTCAATGAAGTCAGATAGAAATACTGTTATAACAAAATAGGAGGTAATATTTTTTTCACTCAAATAATTGTTAAACTCTGTAACTCGGTGCCAGAGGATGTGGTAACAGCAGTTAGCATATATGGGTTTAAAAAAGGTTTGGATACGTTCCTGGAGGTAAAGTCCAGAGTCTGCTATTGAGACAGACATAGGGAAGCCGCTGCTTGCACGAGATTGGTGGCATGGAATATTGCTACTAAGTGGGTTTCTGCCACGTGATCTGGATTGGCCACTGTTGGAAACAGGATATTAGGCTAGATGGACCACTGGTCTGACCCAGTATGGCTGAGAGAGCAAAAATTAGTAAATGAAAATGGAAGCCCTCAGTACGTGTGTTCACGCCAATAAAGTGAGAACACCACCATCCAAAGACATTACTACAACCATTACAGCCAGGAAAACCCCAGTTAACCCATAGTGTTCATGCCCAATCATGCGCCATCAACGAGACATCCAAATGTGCAGTAATAGTGCAATGACCACAGTGAAGGAATAAATGTGAAAAATCAATATATAACTGCAATAATCACGTTCAGAATATTCAAAAATGCTACAATCTCAAAGTTCATAATAACAATGTCCATCCCATGCAAAAACTTAAATGAAAAGTTTTGTCGATGTTCGATAAATATACCCCAAAAGGTAGAACAGTTAAAGAGATGCACTTATCTCAAAATAGTGGAGGAGTGGCCTAGTGGTTAGAGTGGTGGACTTTGGTCCTGGGGAACTGAGTTCGACTCCCACTTCAGGCACAGGCAGCTCCTTATGACTCTGGGCAAGTCACTTAACCCTCCATTGCCCCAGGTACGAATAAGTACCTGTATATAATATGTAAGCCGCATTGAACCTGCTATGAGTGGGAAAGCGTGGGGTACAAATGTAACAACAACATGGAATGTTGCTACTATTGGAGATTCTAGATGGAATGTTGCTACTATTTGAGATTCTACATGGAATGTTGCTATTCCACTAGCAACATTCCACATAGAAGCCTGCCCTTGCAGATCAGCAACGCGGCTGTGCAGGCTTCTGTTTCTGTGAGTCTGACGTCCTGCACGTACGTGCAGGACGTCAGACTCACAGAAACAGAAGCCTGCGCGGCCAAATTGAGTGGCCTAGTGGTTAGAGTGGTGGACTTTGGTCCTGAGGAACTGAGTTCGATTCCCACTGCAGGCATAGGCAGCTCCTTGTTACTCTGGGCAAGTCACTTAACCCTCCATTGCCCCAGGTACAAATAAGTACCTAAGCCGCATTGAGCCTGCCATGAGTGGGAAAGCGCGGGGTACAAATAAAAGAAGAAAAAAATAGAATGTCTTCAAATGAAAACAATCCAGCTGCAGTCTTTGGTTCAACAGATCCCTGTTTTGGGAAACATATCCCTTCTTCAGGAACCCCAACTGCAACCAAAATCCATCAGCAACAGGGGTGAAACATGCTGCATGCACAGGAGAATCAAAATGGCGCAGACAGGAAACAGGAAATGACATGAGACATCATTCACAAAACAGTATTCCATGCCATACAGTCGTTCATACCCTGGTGTTGAATAGGTGCTTCCAAATTGCAAGGGAATTGGGTTGTGCCCTTGAACTGCAAATCCCTATAATCCTGTAGTTTCCTGTAATAGGCTCTTTCAGAGCACACGTCCAGCTCCTTGTGTCGTATGGGACTATTTCTATTGGCATGTCTTGTTCTCTGTGCATGCTGGGCTTAGTTGCCTCTTCCCTTTTCTTTCTCCATCGGGTCTGTAAGAGTTAGTCTGCAGCATATCTTCTCTGTGAACTGAAACTGCCTATGCTGTATTTTGCTGTATGACCCCCTTCAAGCTACTGTAGCTCTATCAAGATTTTAACAGTGTAAAAGTATAAACAGCATCTCTATTCAGTGTGTTACTGCAATTTCTCCCAGAGAGCTGGTGGAGAACAGACTCCCAGCTTGCAAGGCAAAAACTCTTGTCCAGCATATCTGAATTATAAGTTATTTTTTTCCTTGTTTAATTACTGCGTTAAAAAAAAGATTTTGATTCAGGAGTTCTGAGACTTCTCATAGTAATGTTCTATGCTTTAGACTGCATGCCAATCACACCCAGTGAGAGGACAGAACAGGCTTTTTAGCTGCTGCCACCAGCACCATTTCTGGATTTTCAGTGCCAGGCTGTGTCTGGGCACTGGAACTGAATATCCGTATTTATGCAGCCGGCTATCCCTTATGCAGTTACGCGCGGTATTCAGCCCCCGGCGGTAATTACATTTTTTATGCGCGTCCGATACGTGCAGCAGAAAATATTTTTTATTTTCTACCGTGTGGCGCTAACAGGCAGTAATCAGCAGTGTACGGTTATCACCCAGTTAATGTGTGAGAACTTACCGCTAAGTCAATGGGTGGCGGTAAGTTCTCAGGTCAAAAATGGACGCGCAAAATTTTTTATGTTGCCGTGTGTCCATTTTCAGCCATAAAAAGAAAAGACCTTTTTTGCGGGCATGCTGAAAAATGGACTTGCGTGCGTCTAATACATGTGACTACGACAGCGCAGGCCATTTTTCAGCGCACCTTAGTAAAAGGACCCCTACGTGACACCGCATAAAGATGGGACTCTATTTTATACGGTTCGATATGGTCATTTAACACAGCTGCTTAAGTGCTGATTATCGAACACTTAAATGCATAAGTGCCAGTTCCACCCCTGGACTGCCCACAAAATAGCCAACTTTCATATTAAATGGCCCATGGTGATACTTAGCACTTAAGTGCCATTGAATATCAGCAGATAGCCCAACACAAGTTATTTAACTGACCAGGAGCTGCTTCTGGCCAGTTAAATTACTTTTAATATTGACCCCTAAATATGTAAATACTCAAAATTAAAGCCTCGGTGTTTATAATTTGGAGATGTCCCTAAGCTCCTCCTCCCTGATAAGCTAGTAGCTTTCCCCCCGACCCTGAATCAGGGCTGAGAGGGATAGTGATTACAAAGATAGGTCCAGAAGGTTCTGAAGGACCACAAATGGTTTAAGTCCAGGTTTCAGGTCCAGGTCCAAGTCTTATCCTAGGTTTGGAGTAGGCTAGTGACCTAACAAGGAATTGATGTCCCTCAGGTGGAGTCTGGAGGCCTCTACAATGGGTTCCAACAGTCTTTTTATAATTTGGCTGCCGTCACCTGAAGCCCAGCTTTAGATAGATAGATAGATAGATATTTTGCATGTTGCCACAGTTGGAAATGCACAAACTCCCCAATCATGGCAAAATGTGAAAACGTTTCTTGTGAAATTTACCTACAGATACAGATGAGCTAGAAGCTCATTCGTACCCAATGGCTAAATTTTGCAAAAACATGAATTAAGGGGGGGGGGGGGGGGGGGGAAATTATCAATGTGGATTACTGTTGAGATGTGTTATTTTATTAGTAACTCCAGGTATTAGTAACTAGGTTTCATTGCATACAATGGGACCTGTCCTAAAATAGCACAAGTTAGTGGTAAAATAACACTTAACAGTAACCCATGTTGATAACTACGTCCTTAACTCGAGAAAATCTTCATAGATTAGTATATGACGCTCTTTGTTAGGATATAGACTAGAAGAGTATGGAAGTATTTTGATCTGTTGAGCATAATATCTTGCTCGCAGACCTTTTTTAACCAGAAGAATATATAGGGCTTTGGCTTCCCCAAGAAATGACTCAGAGGCTAAGGTCTTTCAATCAGTTTCCCTCTGACTCTCAAACATCGCGTTCAGATCCAGAGAATATCTTGATCCCCATCTCCTAAAAGATTTGCAGACCATTACACTCACTCAGATTCTGAAATTAGATGCCCAGTCTTAAACTCATTGATTCTCAAATGGTAGCTAGGGTTGCTTTTATGCATAATGATCATAAAATAATTTTCAGCTGTCAATCATATGTCCTAGGAATTTGTGAGAAGCTATTTTTAGCTTTAAGTGGTAGAAGAAAATAGCTAATAAGAACATCGTAGTTTAGGATGAATATTAGAAAGTTTGAGAACTTTCCAGATTGTTCTGGTAGACTACACTTTAAAAACCATCTGGATACCTACTGAGGTGGTGTAAACTGTTAAAGTGTGGTATCTATCTCCTTGTTAAATGTAAAATACAGTTCCCACCCCTTAACCACCCCATTCCACGTTAATAATATGGCAGATAATGAACGTTAACTGCTAAGGTACCACATTAACTGTTAGTACATCAAGAGTTAATTTAGGATCCTTAATTAAAGTGCAATAAAACTCAGGCTTAATGATTTTAAGGCGGGATTTTTCCAAGAGTTAATTTAGGAACCTTAATTAAAGTGTGATAAAACTCAGGCTTAATGGTTTTAAGGCGGGATTTTTCCATGCACTAAGCCCAGATTTAACGTGACACGTTTTTACAGCTTTTTAATAAATTATGCAAAAAAATTAGCGCAGGAGCATTACTGCCTCCTACATAGGAGCTGGTTAATGCAGGAATGCCCACTTTCCACCCATGACACGCCACTCCCAAAAACGCTGCATTTCTATGGTAGTTCCCTGGCTACTCACCACTCTCTTATAGTCATTTGGCCACAGGAGCCTTTGATGTTTGAGTTAGTTGGAAGGCAATACAGCTTTCTTTGAAGACTTAAAATATTGTGAACCATATATTTTTCATATGGACTGATCTTGTTTTTATGGTTTATGGCTTATTATGTTTTGAAAGAGTTTTTCAGGTATTGAATTAAGTTGCAAAATGCTTTCAAAAAACTATAAGTGTCACCATCAAAAAAGTTGCAGTATTTATAGAAAGTTTTTTTTTAAGTTTGTTTAGAAGTTGTGATGTTAATTAGAATTGTACCTTTGTAATTCTCCAGGAATTCTCGGGATTTCTTTGAGGCTATTGCAGACTATAAGAATAAATTATATTGTATTTTAAGGATGGATGGTTATAACATGAAGGCATAGAAAGTACGACTCTACAACCTGTCCATATAGTGATCCTTGACTTTAAAGTACTTCCGTTAGAGATATTTCTTAAAAAAGAATATGAAAGGGCTGTTCCTGAATATTTTTAAATATTTAAATACCCCAGAGGTATAAATACACTAGAAGTATTTTTCAGTAGAAAGAAAGCTCTAGCACAAGACGTCATAATATAGGCTCAAAAAGAGTAGACTTGAGTAACATAAAGAAATATTTCTTCATGGAAAGGTTGTTGGATATATGGAACAGCCTTCCTCTAGAAGAGAAAAAACAGTATCAGAATTCAAGAATCTATGGGATAAGCACAGAGGATTAATGAAGTGAGAGTCAAGCTGGAGACTGAAGGGAGGGGCTGTAATATTTCAGCAAAAGGTAAGCATAACATGAGAACATAAGCGTTTCCATCCTGGGACAGACCAAAGGTGCATCAAGCCCAGTATCCTGTTTCCAACAGTGGCCAATCCAGGTCACAAGTACCTGGCAAGATCCCAGAATAGAAAAACAGATTTTATGCTACTTATCCTAGAAATAAGCACTGGAGTTTCCCAAGTCCATCTTAATAATGGCTTATGAACTTTATAGACTGGTGAGCCTGACATCGGTGTTGCCACACGTCCATTTTGGGGGGGAAAAAAGGCCTTTTATACAGGCGTGCTGAAAAATGATTCTGCGCACACCCAAAACCTGTGCCTACGCTACCGTAAGCCATTTTTCAGCACGCCTTTATAAAAAGGACCCCTGGGTTTGTATTCTGCATCATAGGATCTGGAGGAGAGTTTTAAGACTGTGGCAGCAGGTAGTCCTGACAGTTTTGCACTCGTCCAACTAAAATTCACCAATGGGCCCCCTGATATTCAGGGCCTGGGACAATTGACCCTTTAGCCCATAGCTAAAAGCAACTCTGTGCATAATCAATGTTCCTCATATACAAGTCACCTTTCTCAATATTTAACTTTTTCTTTCTATGTATTTATGAAGGTGAATGCAAGTTATCAAAATTATGTCCTAGGGATATAAAATGTGTGTGTGTTAGGCAGAGAAATTCTCTTTAAACCGTGTTCCTACCAAACCACATTTGCCATGGGAGGCTGAATTGCAGCTCTTGGATTAAGGAAACAAAGCTAGAATGAAATGTGTTATTTATTGATAGCTGGTCTCTCTTTGTAAATCAAAAACCACTAACTACTATAGATCAAAGAACTCCTTCAAAGTTTCATGAGGAAGGAAGCATGTCTCTAATCATGGGCTTCCACAAGTTATCAAGGCAGAAATCATATATGACTTTTTAAACTAAATTTTCCTTATTTTTTTAAAGCAGACATTTCACATAAGCAGCGTATCAGTGTAATAAAATGACATTTGCTAGATTTGCCTAAATTCAGTGAATTTTTCTCTCTCTCTTCAGCAGACTAGAGAATGAAGAACTCATTAGCCAAAATGAAATTTAAATATATATATATATATATTCTCACAGTTGTAAGGATGGTGTACGAAATTCAAATGACATCTTTATAAGATCAAAGCAGTAAGGATAAGCTTTTCTTTGAGAACGCCAGGAAGGTCTGGTTACTGAATGCATCGGTAGCCTTAGGGATTCATCTGTCTGAAAAATAATTTCTTATATCTCCCAAACACTGTATCTTCATGAAAACTGAAGTTGCCAAAGGCTCTTGCCAGGTCAGAAAACATCCAGAAAAGGAGAGACAGAGTCACACACCAGAATGTCATAGGAAAAGATGAAAGGAAACCTATCAGTTCTTCCAGGCTATTATGCCTTGAAAGGTTGGGTGATCCATCTTGTCCCAACTGATCTACCCAAGGATAATATCTTTCTTTCTAGTAAAAATGCTCATGGAAATAGATTTTCTCTACCTCTCCTACCCACAAAAGCTAGATACTTCAGGATTCATGTTTTCTCTCTACTGTCCATCTGGGTATTATATTTACATTCACCTGTTCATATGTCTGTATCCAGTTATGATGTATTTTAATCAGTGTTACGCTTTTATATGATGTCAGACAAAGCGATATCTTTAATAGATTTTATTTTCTCTGCAGTATGGTGACATGTGTATATATCTGTTTTGTCAATTTTCAGCCCACAGTGGTCAGTGTTATTTTAAACACTGAATGCGATGGATAGAATTAGCCCTGGATATTCAATGGCGGGCTGTGTCCAGAAACCAACACTGAGTATGGGTCAACTGCTGTAGATTACGTTGGTCCTGGCTGATATTCAACTGGGATCCTCATAACACACTTATGCAGGCCCTAGCTGAATATCAGCCAGAGACCATATAACCCAATCCCCCCCCCCCAATCCAATGCCCCTCCCTCTTGTCCTTCTCCAAAATCTTCTTTCTCCTTCCTCTTTCACCCCAAAGGAACTGCAATCCCCCAGCCAGATCCCCCCTTACCCCACCCCCACCCCACAGGCCTCTCGCTGGCCTGCCTTCAGTATCATTGGTGGTGTAGAGAGCCAACTGGCAGGAGCAATGTCTGAAAATGGCTGCCTTGACCACCAGTGGCAGTCTCGTGGTGGTAGTACCTTGAGACTGCCTCTAGGGGTCTGGCTGGGGGATCACAATCCCTTTGGGGGAGGGAAGAAAGGGGAAAGTAGAGAAGTGGGTACTCTTTTTGAGGGCATGTCCAGGCAACCAGGCGGGTTTTGCCAATCTGCCTGTTTGGCTCACATGCCAGCCTGCCCGTTTGCCCAGAAATCTGGACAAACCGGCAGATTGCTAGTCTCCCCTCCCCATATTTACTACTGCCCTGGTGGTCTAGTGACCTCTTCCGCCTTTCGGGGCAGGAAAGAGCCCCCTCTTTCCTGCCCGGAGCACTGCCCTGCATGCATCCTTTCTGTTCATGATCTCGACGTCGATTCAAAATGGCCGCCGAGAGTTGAAGTGACCTCGCGAGACTTCAACTCTCAGCGGCCATTTTGAATCAGCGCCGAGATCACGAACAGGAAGGATGCATGCAGGGCAGCACTCTGGGCAGGAAAGAGGGGGCTCTTTCCTGCCCCGAAGAGGTCACTAGACCACCAGGGCAGTAGTAAGGTAAGAGGAGGGGGGGAGGTGATGGGGTGAAAGGGGCGGGGCATGTGTCCTCCTTTTGGGGGGACAAAATATGGTAACCCTAGTGGGTACCTGGTGGATGTGAGGATCATTTGGTCATATGCCTGCCTGGTGTGACGGTACGGACCTCACGCATTACCTAGATAAGGTTTTAGTCAGTGATAAGGAGGAGGCTGCTGTTGTGGTCCATGTGAGTACCAATAATATATGAAAATGTGGGAGAGAGGTTCTGGAAACTAAATTTAGACTTTTAGGTAGAAAGTTGACATCCAGAGTAGCATTTTCAGAAATGTTCCATATTCCATACGCAGGACCCAAGAGGCAGCCAGAACTCCCGAGTCTCAATGTGTGGAAGTGATGATGGTGTAGGAATGAGAGGAAGGGCTTCAACTTAATCAGGATGAAGCCGGCTGCTGGCACTAACATTTCAAAAGGAGATACAGATTCTAGGGAAAAGGCAACAGCTCGGGAATACATGGCTCAAAGTGAGATATATCGGAAGGATCAAAAACAAGGAAATTAGGACAAACCAAAAGAGAGGTTGCAACCAATGCAAAAGTAAGCCAGGACCCTTTAAGAAGAAACCAGAGTAAAGATTACAGATTACCCTTGTCAAATGCTAAGCAGCTTGTAGATGTAAACAAAAAAGACACTTTGAAAAATGTCTGTATTCAAATGCTAGGAACCTTAAAAATAAAGACGGGAGAGCTAAAGTATAGAGTACCAAATAAAGAGGTAGATATAATAGGCATCTCAGAGATCTGGTGGAAGGAGGATAATCCATGGGACCCTGGGTGCAGAAATAAGTACATAAGTACATAAGCATCACCATGCTGAGACAGACCAAGGGTCCATCGAGCCCAGCACCCTGTCACCGACAGTGGCCAAAAGAACAGGCAATTTGTCCCGCCCATCCTAGAAATACTGTATTCCCTCGTCCATTCAATAGCATTCTATGGCTTTTTCCTCCAGGAAACCGTCCAACCCTTTTTTGAAGTCTGCTAAGTTAACCGCCTTAACCACCTTTTCCGGCAGCGAATTCCAGAGTTTAACTACATGTTGAGTGAAGAAAAATTTCCTCCGATTCATTTTAAATTTACCACACTGCAGCTTCATCGCATGCCCCCCTTGTCCTAGTATTTTTGGAAAGCGTAAACAGAGGCTCCACATCGACCCCTTCCATTCCACTCATTATCTTATAGACCTCTATCATATCTCCCCTCAGCCGCCTCTTCTCCAAGCTGAAGAGCCCCAGCCTCTTCAGCCTATCCCGATAGGGAAGTTGTCCCATCCCCTGTATCATCTTTGTCGCCCTTCTCTGCACCTTTTCCAATTCCACTATGACTTTTTTGAGGTGCGGCGACCAGAATTGAACACAATATTCGAGGTGCAGTCGCACCATGGAGCGATACAACGGCAGAATAATATCCTTATTTTTGTTTTCCATCCCTTTCCTAATGATACCCAACATTCTAATTGCTTTCCTAGCCGCAGCAGCACATTGAGCAGAAGTTTTCAACGTATCAACGACGACACCTAGATACCTTTCTCAGTCCGTGAATCCCAATGCTGAACCTTGCATGACGTAGATATGTATAGGGTATGTATGTATGTTAAAGAGGCAATTAGGTCTAACAGAATAAAAATTCAGCAGGGAACAGACAGAACTTCTATGTGTCAGGGGAAAGAGAATATTGGTAGGGCTTTGCTACCATCCTCGAGACCAGAACAAGCAGACAGCTAGCAAATTTGGCAATGCTGTAATAACGGATGATTTCAGTTACCCCAATATTAGCTGGATAAATGTCATGTCAGGAAATGCTAGGGAGATAAAGTTCCTAGATCAAAGAAATGAATGTCTCATGAAGCAGGAACTGATAAAAGGTAGAGCTATTTTGGATCTGATCCTTAGAGGAATGCAAGACTTGGTGTGAGAGGTAACTATTTTGTGGTTGCTTGCCAATAGCAATTTTAACGTGATCAAATCTGAGATAATAACCAGAGTAAAGACTATGATAAAATAAGGAAAATGTTTTTTTTTTAAAGTTTAAAAGAAGCAGCTGCGAAGGTTACGAGTTTTAGTTCCTGTTTTATCAAACTGCGCTAGCGGCTCCCGGTGCGGTAATGCTGACAAAGCCCGTTCACTTTGAATGGGTTCCGTTGGCATTGCTGTACAGGAACCGCTAGTACGACTTAATAAAAGAGACCCTTAATCAGGGTATGGACATTTTTTTTTAAATACCATCTTGGAAGCCCAGACCAATTGTATTCCACATCTCAGAAAAGTTGGTAGGAAGGCCAAACAGCAGCCGGCATAGTTAAAAGATGAGGTGGAAGTGGCTGAGCTAAGAAAACAGGATGCAGCATGAAGCACTGGCAAGTTAGATACAAGGTTTTCCATAGCCTGGTACAATCAATGGTGCTCAGTCATCTAGACTACTGCAACGCACTCTACGCCGGCTGCAAAGAGCAAATAATCAAAAAACTTCAAACAGCCCAGAATACTGCAGCCAGACTCATATTCGGCAAAACAAAATATGAAAGTGCTAGACCCCTACGAGAGAAACTACACTGGCTCCCACTTAAGGAACGCATCACGTTCAAGATATGCTCCCTAGTTCACAAAATTATACACGGAGATGCACCAGCCTACATGTCAGACCTGATAGACCTACCACTCAGGAATGTCAAAAGATCATCCCGCACATTCCTGAACCTGCACTTCCCTAACTGCAAAGGTCTAAAATACAAACTAATGCACGCATCAACCTTTACCTACATGAGCACACAGTTATGGCAGTGGCATACCAAAGGGGGAGCGGTGGGGGTGGTCCGCCCCGGGTGCACGCCGCTGGGGGGTGCCGCGTGCCTGTCGGCTCTTCGTTTTCATGCTCCCTTTGCCCCAGAACAGGTTACTTCCTGTTCCGGGGCAGAGGGAGCATGAAAATAAAGAGCAGTCAGGCGCACGGCACCCCCCCCCCCCAGCGGTGTGCGGTGTTCTTTCGCCGGGGGGGTGTCACGCTGCTCCGGGGGGGCGCTGGCGCATCGGCGATCCGCCCCGGGTGTCAGCCCCCCTAGGAACGCCACTGAGTTATGGAACACATTGCCGCGCAACTTAAAAAGATCTACGAACCAACGAACTTCCACAAACTACTGAAGACCCATCTCTTTAACAAGGCATATCACAAAGACCAACCAATGTGAATATGCACAACTCATAAGTACATAAGTAATGCCATACTGGGAAAAGACCAAGGGTCCATTGAGCCCAGCATCTTGTCCACGATAGCGGCCAATCCAGGCCAAGGGCACCTGGCGAGCTTCCCAAACGTACAAACATTCTATACATGTTATTCCCGGAATTGTGGATTTTTCCCAAGTCCATTTAGTAGTGGTTTATGGACTTGTCCTTTAGGAAACCGTCTAACCCCTTTTTAAACTCTGCCAAGCTAACCGCCTTCACCACTTTCTCCGGCAACGAATTCCAGAGTTTAATTATACGTTGGGTGAAGAAAAATTTTCCCCGACTTGTTTTAAATTTACTACACTGTAGTTTCATCGCATGCCCCCTAGTCCTAGTATTTTTGGAAAGCGTGAACAGACGCTTCACATCCACCTGTTCCACTCCACTCATTATTTTATATACCTCTATCATGTCTCCCCTCAGCCATCTCTTCTCCAAGCTGAATAGCCCTAGCCTCCTTAGTCTTTCTTCATAGGGAAGTCGTCCCATCCCCGCTATCATTTTAGTCGCCCTTCGCTGCACCTTTTCCAATTCTACTATATATATTCAGAATTGCCTTCTAATAGCTGCTTGTTATATCACTATCAAGTTTATCATTATCATGTTACCCAAGATCCTTTTGTAACACTAAATGTCTATTTTCTAATCTATTTCCACTATTCATGATGTATATTGTAAGCCACATTGAGCCTGCAAATAGGTGGGAAAATGTGGGATACAAATGCAATAAAATAAATACATAAAGATGGCTAAAATAGAAGCTTTCTGTAGAGGCAAAAACTCATAGCAGAAGAACGAGCCTGAATGAATGACTCCCAACAATTGACAATTATGTGATAGCAAGAAATATATAACTAATAGATGAAAAAAATAAAGAATGGCATCATTTAGGAAACAGAAAAGCATGAGTTAGTGAAAGGATGATTTATTCCTTCCTATAACACTTCTGTGAAGGTTCCAGTTTTAGCACGGTGCTCCGCGTTAGCAGTGCTGAGTTTGTAACTAGGGATTTGAGAGCAACCTTCAAGCTCCGCTCCAATGTATGAGACTTCCCTTTAAGGCGATACTACTTGTAATTTCTTTCCAGAAATGGCGATCGCCATTACGGTATAATGTAAGCCACATTGAGCCTGCAAATTGGTGGGCAGGTCCTGGCTACAGGAGTACTTCCTACTTCACCAGGGTGATGCTCTCCTTCTAGGAGACCTCCCTCCTCCAAGGTAGCACAGGGGCTACCTGACTGGAGGTGGGACTTCTCTACAACATCCCTGTAGGTCTCCTCTATGTACCTCTCTGTCTCCCTCAGCTCCATCAAGTCTGCTACTCTAGCCTCAAGAGAACGGACACGTTCTCTGAGAGCTAGGAGCTCTTTGCATCGGGTACACACATATGACACCTCACCAATTGGGAGATAATCATACATGTGACACTCAATGCAAAAGACTGGATAGCACCCCTCTTGCTGCTGGACTGCTGACTCCATCTTAGTGTTTGTTTGTTTTTTTTTGAGTTTTTCCGTAATTTAAAACTTGCTAAAGTATTAAGGATATCAGCCTATCACTAACTTACAGTTCCTCCTTTAAACCCCAATCTTCAAGTTCCGAAAGCACAAGCAAAATTTGTTCACTTACCAGAGAAATATCCTCTTCTCCCAGAACTTATTAGAAGGAAAGCTGGGCACCTCTCAACCAAGAAAAGGCTTACCAAGGGTTAGGCCGAAGCCAGCATTCCTCCCCCTGAGGGTCACCTGATCCTGGCTAAGAAGTACCTGGTAGCTCTGGGTAGGTGGAGCGAAAGCCCTGGGTAACTGTGGCGAAGGCCCTGGGAAGGTCGGGGTGGATTTGGGAGTCACCCCGGATGCAGCTGTGGGATACAAATGCAACAAATAAGAAATAATACTCCATCATGGAGCTAAAGGAATACCTCCCATAGCTGGCTTGATAAAATCTAGATAAAGGAGCAGTCTTATTAAACAAGTGTTGATAAAATGATAATTAAAATGTCCCTGGCACTGTTTTGTGCCAAACTTTCTAATGTGCATCGCATCCTTCCTTCTTTTTTTCTAGTATACCTACAATATGCATGTGCTCCAAACAGTCAATATTTAGAATTTTTTTTTCCCCAACGTCTAGGTAAATTAGTGCATACACTGCCCTCTAGAGGTTGAAATATTTTTGTACGTGTTTTATTTTCATCCACTTCTCACAATATTTTATTGACAGTATGGAATATGGATGATTAAAGTAATTAAATTAGAATGAGGGCATCATGGATGGGTTGGGTGTCAGGCTAGTGCATTTCTACGGAATGCACCCCTATAGCTGCAGCTGTGGGCTGGTACAATTCTCTGGCTCTGTGATAACACGAGCAAGACCCTCGGAGCCAGGGGTGTGCTGGTAAATTTTTAACAACAGGCTCTTTCTCCGGACATAGCCAGCTCTGCATTTGGAAGGGCCAGGGGTGGCCGGGGGGGGGGGGGGAGCAACACTTGCCTCTCTCTCCTCCCTCCCTTCGTGTGGGCACGCTAGGCATACCTTTGCTGGCAGCCAATAAATGGACTGCCACCGCTCCCAACCTCTTGCTCTGAGCAGCATGCTGGAACTTCTCTCACATGCTCGAGAAGTCCCAGCCTGCTGCCCAGAGCTGGAAACAAGGAGCAGGGAGCAGCAGTAGTCTATTTACTTGGCTGGCAGGGCTCAGCATCCCCACCAGCAAAGTAAAAGATAATTCAGCAGGGGGCCCAAGCCCACATTTTGGGAGCCAGTTGTTAAAGTAGCCATGGAGGGCCCTACTTTAACAACCGGCTCCCAAAATTCCTAAAAACTTAACAACCGGCTCTTGAGAGCCTGTGAGAGCCTGCTCCAGCACACCACTGCTCGGAGCTATGATAAACATATGCTAATCATGCCTCTGCCTCTCCTCCCTCCAGGACATGACAACAAAATCCACGTATGCAATAGATGTACTGGTGAGCCTCATTATAGTGGGGGTGCAGAAGTTATCGAATTTTGCCAGAAGCTACCCCCCCAAGTCCACAGCACGAAGCATGCCGTGTGCCATTTCTAATTACAACCGTTACTCGAAGACATCCAACACCATGGTGAAATTATGGTCTCGCTGTTTTATGAGGCAATATTCTGCTTCTTCCATTTAGGGAAAAACTGCAGCACCTCCGTTTCTGTAGTTTATCTGTTTTAGAACCTAAAAGTTGTATTGCCTCATAAAACTAGTGAAACAGTTATGGCTTAAGCAAGCCCCCGAGATCTTTAATACTGAAAGCCCAACACTATGACCAATAGCCCCAATTAAAGCATTGTAACCTGCAGATGCTCAGCTCCGATCATTAATTCTAAGCAGTAGCATAAATCCCGCCTAATCAGAGTCTACAGTGCCGGGCAGGAGGGGACCAAGGAACAAGCAGATCCATAACTGCAGCAGCTCCTCCTGCATCCTCTGCCCTCTCTCCGGATCTGGTGACCCTTTCTGAAATTGTTCACTTGGGGCCCTGATTTTAATGCCCAAATATTCTCGACTGCAGTACCTAGACGCATAGGAGCCAACTTTTCAAAATTATTGGGGGTGCTAAGCCCAATGGAAATAACCCCTCCTTGGACACATACAAGGAATTTTCTCAATAATGGAGGTGCTCAAGCACCCACAGCACCCACAGAGTCGGCTCCTATGCCTAGACGGTTAAAAATGGAAGCAAGGGGAAAACTGAAAGGCTGTTCAGCTAATGTGCTCTGGATTTTAGTGTAATTTATTTGGCAAATCCCAGGGTCTTGCTGCTTATTCCACGAGTTTAGAAATCCATTAAAGCATTGTGTCAAAGCCGTTTTTCATGCTATTTCACAAAGCTATACAAACATAAACCGTCAACACTTTCCCTAAACTCATACACCGAAATAAACATGAATTAAATAGAAAAAAAATGAGAGGTCAGACAGACACAGCAAAGTCAGAGAAAGAGAGTTACCATATAAAGGCTGGAGACAGTGAGGGAGATGAGAATCAGATCACAAAGAAAAGGGGAAGAAAGACACCTGGAAACAAGATACTTTTGTTAGAAAAAGGCTTTTGTACCCTTAATGTCATGTAGATGGCATGGGCTGATAAATGTCTGCATATTATGGAAACAGCACCATCAATTTCATTTGTCTGACAAAGATCCATGAAGTGGCCCTGAAACCAACTCCACCAGTGTTGATCATTGACCTTGGTAGATCAGGCCTCAATAGGAAAAAGAAAAAAAAAAAGACGGTAATGAAAATGATTGATCGGCTTCATTAAGGCCTGTTAAAACAGCTCCTAGATAGGGAGGAGTAGCTTATAAAGATATTGTTTTGACCATTTTTCAGACTCCTGTTATGCACGTTTTTCTACAATCAATGAGAAGGTAGTCGTGTAGCCCTAGGCCTTCAGTTCTGACATGGTTTGTAATTTTGATGCATGGCGATAGCTCTGAAAAACAGGGATAAATCAGTCCTCATAATCCTTCAACGTGGACAGGGCTCGATGCTTAAATACTAAGTTGTGCTAAGGCTAGCAATGAAAAGTCAGGAAGTATTTTTTCACAGAGAGAGTGGTGGATGCTTGGAATGCCCTCCCACGGGAGGTGGTGGAGAAGAAAACGGTGACGGAATTCAAACATGCTTGTGATATACATAAAGGAATCCTGTGCAGAAGGAAGGGATCCTCAGGAGCTTAGCCGAAATTGGGTGGTGGAGCCGGTGGGGGGGAAGAGGGGTTGGTGGTGGGGAGGCGAAGATAGTGGTGGGCAGACTTATACGGTCTGTGCCAGATCCGGTGGTGGGAGGCGGCACTGGTGGTTGGGAGGCGGGGATAGTGCTGGCCAGACTTATACGGTCTGTGCCAGATCCGGTGCTGGGAGGCGGGACTGGTGGTTGGGAGGCTGGGAATAGTGCTGGGCAGACTTATACGGTCTGTGCCAGATCTGGTGGTGGGAGGCGGGACTGGTGGTTGGGAGGCGGGGAATAGTGCTGGGCAGACTTATACGGTCTGTGCCCTGAAAAAGACAGGTACAAATCAAGGTAAGGTATACACATGAGTTTATCTTGTTGGGCAGACTGGGTGGACCGTGCGGGTCTTTTTCTGCCATCATCTACTATGTTACTATGCTACTATGAAATGCTTGCTAATCAAGAAATGTGAGTGAAAAATAATGCCACATTCAACAAATTTACGCAAAGAAATATTTTCCTGCCAAGTCTTGGTGCAGCATTCGTTGCATCTTCCACTGTGCATTTTGACATTTAGCAAAGGTTACGCAATTCACACATACGTATGCAAACATTGTCAGTCCACTTCTTTTTCTCCAACCCTGCTCGCCCTTTGTCAGCACTGTTATGCAGTGGGTACAAGATTCAGAAGCAGAAGTTGCTTTTTGGTTTAGGAGAGAGGAGAACTATCGAATTATTACTGGGAGAGTTGTCTTGGTTGGTTGGTTGGTTGGTTGGTTGGTTTGTTTCCTTGTCTCTTTCCATATCTACTGTCTATTTGGCATTTTGGGGAGAGAGAGTGTGGACACAATTGTATGTCAGTCTGTGAGTGTAGAGCCTTAGCAAGTGATGGAACAGAGTAGGTAGTGATGTAAGGAATGAGAATGAAGAGTTGTGTATAGGTGAGGGAGCAAATGGGTGTAGCGGGTTTGTGAATGACGTGTGAGAGATGTTAGAAGATAGGCAGCGAAATAAAAACCATAGGGACTTCAGCAGCAGCAGGCGTGATCAGGGGACTGCTAGCATGAGAAGTGAAGTGGCCAGAAACCAGATTAGGCACAGGGGCGGAGAGGAGCAGGAGAAGCCCAATCCAAAAATGGGGCTGGTGTTTGGGTGGTGGGGCTAGTTACTGTGGCGCCCCAGAGAGTTCACTGCGGAGCAAGCAGAGTGCTGTGGCGCACAGTTTGGCAACCGCTGGAGTAAGGCCATTTGTACGTGCAATAATTGGAGTTAATTGGACCTAATTGGCAACAATTTGCAGTTGGGTACAACTGCCCCTTCTCACTATTCTATAATCTAAGCACGTAAATCTTAGGGCACACATCTTCAAAGGGGGCACTGACGTGGGAGGGGGCATGGAAGGTCAGGGGAGTGCACAGAATATTTATTTATTTATTTGTTGCATTTGTACCCCACATTTTCCCACCTATTTGCAGGCTCAATGTGGCTTACATAGTACCGTCAAAGGCGTTTGCTCAGTCGTTGATAACAAATACAGGTTGTATAGTGATCGTATCAGGTATAAGTGGAGGGTTGGAATGGATGAAGATTGCGTGTTGTCCATTACAATTATAGTCATACCGTGTTGCTGGGTGAAGAGGTTTACGTGGGGTCGTTGGGGTAAGCCGTTTTGAAGAGGTTGGTTGATAGTGATTTTCTGAAGTTCAGGTGGTCGTGGATTGTTTTCACAGCTTTTGGGAGGCCATTCCATAGTTTTGCGCTTATGTAGGAGAAGCCGGATGCGTAAGTCGTTTTGTATTTCAGTTCTTTGCAATTTGGGTAGTGCAGGTTTAGGTAGGATCTTGACGATCTGACTTTGTTTCTTATTGGTAGCTCTACAAGGTCTGTCATGTATCCTGGGACTACGTCGTATATGATTTTGTGGACTAAGGTGCAGATTTTGAAGGTGATCCATTTTTGTGTGAATATGACACATTTAGGTGCCCTCATTTACGCAGGTCTTTGAGCTGGCATAAATGGGGCAACTAAATGGGCACATGTAAATGCAGACGTAATCGTTATTCCGTAATGGAAAGTATGCACATATTTTTCCTCTATGCACTTTCCCAGCACCTAAATGTGAACACCCATGGATAAATCCTTCTTATCTGTTCCCTTCTCCACTACTGCCAACTCCAGACTTCGCGCCTTCTGTCTCGCTGCACCCTACACCTGGAATAAACTTCCTGAGCCCCTACGTCTTGCCCCATCCTTGGCCACCTTTAAATCTAGACTGAAAGCCTACCTCTTTAACATTGCTTTTGACTCGTAACCACTTGTACCCACTCGCCTCCACCTACCCTCCTCTCTTCCTTCCCGTTCACATTAATTGATTTGATTTGATTACTTTATTTATTTTTTTTGTCTATTAGATTGTAAGCTCTTTGAGCAGGGACTGTCTTTCTTCTATGTTTGTGCAGCGCTGCGTACGCCTTGTAGCGCTATAGAAATGCTAAATAGTAGTAGTAACCTATAAATGTACTCACTCTGTTGCTCCCCAGTATCTTCCACACTCGTCCTTCCCTACACCCCTTCCCGTGCACTCCGCTCCATGGATAAATCCTTCTTATCTGTTCCCTTCTCCACTACTGCCAACTCCAGACTTCGCGCCTTCTGTCTCGCTGCACCCTACGCCTGGAATAAACTTCCTGAGCCCCTACGTCTTGCCCCATCCTTGACCACCTTTAAATCTAGACTGAAAGCCCACCTCTTTAACATTGCTTTTGACTCGTAACCACTCGCCTCCACCTACCCTCCTCTCTTTCTTCCCGTTCACATTAATTGATTTGATTTGCTTACTTTATTTATTTTTTGTCTATTAGATTGTAAGCTCTTTGAGCAGGGACTGTCTTTCTTCTATGTTTGTGCAGCGCTGCGTATGCCTTGTAGCGCTATAGAAATGCTAAATAGTAGTAGTAGTAGTAGTAATATAATCTATCCCTCGGGGAATAAATCCGGCCCTGCCAATGGAAGAGGATGAGAAGGACAGGGAGGGTTACATTTCGCATGCTGCTTGCAATATCCTAGGCGCATCACTGCTGCAAATAAAAAGAGAGAGAAGCGTCCACTTAGGAACATCTGAAATTATTTTGATCCAGGACTGTTAAGGTCCGACTTACAAAAAGGTTTTAACTTCTAGAGCTACAAAACAATCCAAACCACATCTTTCTATAAGGCACTTCCTTGCTGTACTCTGTTTGCAGAACAATCCAATTGACTCTGACAAAAGATTTAATTCAAGTTCCCACAAAATAACACACTAGACCAGGTGTTAAATAGAAAAAAAATAAATCAAAACCCAGCAGTTCAAGGAAAAAATGGTAAATTATGAAATCTTTTCTTTAAATCCCTAAATGTTACGGACTAAATGGAGGCAGCAATTAAAGCTGGGCAAATTGCTAATACAGTCATTTCACTTACTTTAATCCTTTTATTGCCGAGGCATACAACAAAGGAAACTAATTTTTCCATGACTTTTCATCCTTTTTTGAC
Organism: Microcaecilia unicolor; assembly: GCF_901765095.1. Lineage (NCBI taxonomy): Eukaryota > Metazoa > Chordata > Amphibia > Gymnophiona > Siphonopidae > Microcaecilia > Microcaecilia unicolor. The sequence continues at coordinate 237,386,312 of NC_044038.1, forward strand.
TTGGCAGGAATCAATTCTGAATTTGCTCTACGTAGGTTTTTTTTTTGTTTCCTTCTAAGAGTCGCCTTGATATAATGACAATGGCTTAGTTTAAGAGCAGGGCCATTTGCAAAGTTGCTTTGTTGCTGGGTATTTTTGGAGAAGCGTCAGTGTGTTAAGCATTTATAAGAACATAAGCCGTGCTGAAAGTCCATCCAACCCAGCATCCTGTCTCTGACGGTGACCAGTCTGGGTCTAAGGTACCCGGCAGATTCCAAAAGGTAGATCTGCTTCCACTACACTAGCCCTTGTAGGTGAAGGGAGCACCGTGGGTTTCTGGTGAGGTTTGGAGAGCTCACACCAGGGGCGTAACCAGACACCCAACTTTGAGTGGGCCTGGACCCAAGATGGGTGGACATAAAAACCCCTCCCTGCCCCACAGGTGATTTGGTCTCTCCTTATCCCACTTGCATGCCATCTGCTATTTACAAGGTATGCAGGAGGGACAGTTGTTGGGAGTTTTCAGCTGGTGGGGCTTGGGAATCCCTGCCAGCCACACCATAGGTGTGCTACTGGGTGGGCCTGAGCTCAAAGTGGGTGGGCCCGGGCCCACCCAGGCCCACCCTTGGCTACGCCACTGGCTCACACTTTCCACCACAAGTGTAACAGGAAGAGGGAGGTATGGACCTGGGTCCACCTATCTACAGTGCACTTCACCCATCACTAGACTACTTTGGGGCTTGCATGCTGCTCTAATCCACCTGGCTATAACATCTGAGACTGTCATTGAGGCTGACATGTATATTTTTATTCACATTGTTTGGTTGGAGGGTGGGAGCGGGTCATGCCTGAATCCTTCCAGAAGTCATCTTGTCATTTAGGGCACCATTTTGTGTCTTATTCATTAGAAAAACAGGTCTAGACCAAAACATTGAAGATTTCGCCCTAGACGTTTTGGTTTTGTTCCATTATGGCTGTACAACGTCCAAGTGTTAGGCACACCCTAAGCCCACCATAATCCTGCCTTCAAAACGCCCCCAATGTGCCCCTTGCGATTTAGACACATTGCAGATGAAAAGCATAGATAGACATCTGCAAAACAGGTTTCGAAAATACCCCAAAGGAATTCAATATTCTTTATCACACAAGTTTTGTCTCATGTTCCCATAGAGTCGTTCACCCTCACTTGTACAGTAGATACAAGACTATGCAATATACAGCCACATTCATTCTTTGAATCATATAGGACACATTTTCACACAATTTTGTTACAAACATTTTGTCATTATGACGCAGGATTAAAACTAGGGCAGGAAAATCTGTCTGGGTTTAGATGACCTGATTCTTCTTTTGTAAGTTGCGCAGTCATCTGAACTCACTGAGATCAATATTTGTAAAGATTTGTCTGGGTAACTTTAAGAGTTACTCACATGCCTATTTGTGATTTAAAATCCCCCTCCCCCTGTAGTTACATTTTGTCTGGCCATCTCATTGGTCAGTTAAGAAGAGGTGTTGCTAGGAATGCTGCCGGAGCAGGGCAAAAGTTTTTGTGGGCAGCACTGACAGTCCACATCGTTCCGATAAGTTATCCAGCTAAGTCAGATCACAGAAACTGCTTAAAATCACTGGATATCTGGAAATATTTAAGGGAAGACTTATCTAGTTAAATCCTATTGAATATCACTTATCCAGATAGCTTTATCTGACTATCTTTACCACTCAATAGATTGTTGACTATAGGCCTCAGTATTATCTCAAACGTTTGGACTGGGAAACTTTATACCTCACGGAGCAAATTGGTTCATATAGGGAACTCCTAGTAAGATCTTTTCATTGCTCCAACCTGAAAGTTGACTATAGGCCTCAGTATTATCTCAAACGTTTGGACTGGGAAACTCTATACCTCATGGAGCAAATTGGTTTGTACTTACTAGGAGTTCCCTATACAAACTAATGTTTCAGGTTGGGGCAATGAAAATATCTCGTTTCATTGCTCCAACCTGAAAGATCGGAGAGTTTCCCTCATTCAAAAACAGATAAGATTAATGAAGAAAATCTCAGGCTGCAGAACTCTGTTGTTCCTGCTGTGTTTTGACTTACTAAGCTATTTGTCGTTTGCCATCATCCAAGACTAAGTCCCAGGATGAGTTTCAATGGAGCTGCATATGGAGGCTTAGGGAAAAAGTTGGGTAACATTTCAAAAACACTTTCACTTAGTGCCACAACTTTTTAATACTGGCGAGTATGAAATTGCCTTGATGTGTTCAATAGTTGCCTGATTACTTTATGCTGTATAAGTGGCCTGAAAACTGAATGGTACTATTGAAGCAATAGCTATTTTCTATATATAAGCACAGCTAAAAAGGGGAGGATGGTCTATTATTTTATGTAAATGAAGCCAGATGGAAAAAAGGAAATAAAGATCAGAAAAGCTTGAAAATCAGACATCCTTCTGATTGAAATCGTGGCAGGGGGTGTTTTAAAGCAAATTTATTGGCTTTTGTATGCAAATCGTACACTGCGGGAGCTGTGTTATTAGAGCATTTTTTTAATATAATGCTGAACGATTATTGAAAAAAAAAGTCATGAGAACTTCAAGGCATTTTTTTTTTTGCAAATTAATTAATCCCCTCCTCCTTCATACTCACACGGTAGCCTGTACATCCTCAATTCTGTCCACTACCTATTCTATTTATAGATTGTAATGAAAGTGTTACTGGTTGAGTGCCTTTGTTCAACTGAGTGGAAGGGGAAAATTGGAATCAAATTTGATGCCATAAACATTGGAAAAGGAATGAAAGGCAGAAAAGGCTACTGTATGTTCTGAAGTACATATTCTATTTGCATACAATTTATATTACAATGTACTGATACCCAGCAGTTTCTCACTCACAAGACCGAAATCCAACCAATTTTTCACATAGAGCACAATACCAGTAACATAGCAAGTAGCTTTGACCATGTCCTCTAATTCAATATATAGTCTATTTTTAGGATTGTTACAGCCCACAAAACCATTACTTTAACTAAAAAAAACACAGTGTCCACACTTATTTTGAAAAACAAATCATTACCACGCACCTTGCTTTCAAAAGCTCCCCTACATGAGTCCATGTTTAAATTAGAAAAGGTACAAAGAAGGGTGACAAAAATGATAAAGGGGATGGGACGACTTCCCTATGTGGAAAGACTGAAGCGTCTAGGGCTCTTCAGCTTGGAGAAAAGACAATATGATGGAGGTCTGTAAAATAATGAGTGGAGTGGAATGGGTAGACATGAATCGTTTGTTTACTCTTTCCAAAAATACTAAGACTAGGGGGCATGCGATGAAGCTACGAAGTAGTACACTGAAAATGAATTGGAGAAAAATGTTTCTTCACTCAACGTGTAATTAAACTCTGGAATTCGTTGCCAGAGATGTGGTAAAGGTGGTTAGCTTAGCGGTGTTTAAAAAAAGGTCTGGACGGCTTCCTAAAGGAAAAGTCCATAGACCATTATTAAACTGACTTGGGGAAAATCCACTGCTTATTTCTGGGATAAGCAGCATAAAATGTATTGAACTTTTTTTGGATCTTGCCAGGTATTTTGTGACCTGGATTGGCCACTGTTGGAAACAGGATGCTGGACTTGATGGACCTTTGGTCTGTCCCAGTGTGGCAATACTTGACAATCAAATCCCATATTAAGTGTAAAATCCATGTGTGTGTATATCATTAAAGACTTGAATGGTTTGGTTCCCAGTTATTTCTATGAAAATCTTGGTTTTGAGTCGAGCCTCAACTTCCTTCTCTGTCCTGCCCTCGCAGAAGTTACGTCAGGCGAGGGCGGGACATGGAAGGAAGGAGTGGTCTGCCGCTGCTTGCTGCGCTTTCGAAGGTGAGGCGCTTATGTTCAATGCCAGGGAGCGACGGAGGGCGGGTGGGCCGAACTGCGGCGCCGCCCCCCCCCCCCCCAGAGGCCCAGGCCCGGGGAATTTTGTCCCCCCTGTCCCCCCCTCTCGGCAGCCCTGTTTCTTCCTCTCATTCCCCCTATCCCTCCCCCAACTTGGGATCAGCAGTGGGAGCCTCTGTGCCCTGCACCACAAATATACTGAAAACTTCCATCAAACACTTCCTTATGCTGATCTCACTCATCAGCAAAATAGCATCAGGAACCTACCATCCTGTGAATTTTGAGCCCGCTCACAGTGAAGGCACAGAGGAGAACCGAGGAGGAACAGCAGTGACAGGGGCTCCCATGCATCACACGTGGCCAGAGGTGTGGTGTGCAGCCACATATGCATCTTACAGAGAACACTACTACTACAAATCATTTCTATAGCGCTACCAGTCGTACGCAGCGCTTCTCAATTGAACATGAAGAAAAGACAGTCCCTGCTCAAAAGAGCTTACAATCTAAATCAGGACAGACAGACACGACCAATAAGGATAAGGGTAGAAGGACACATAGGAATGATTCTAAATGGAATGTTGCTACTATTGGAGATTCTGTTGCTACTATTTGAGATTCTACATGGAATGTTAATGTTGCTATTCCGCTAGCAGCATTCCATGTAGAAGCCTGCCCTTGCAGATCAGCAACACGGCCACGCAGGCTTCTGTTTCTGTGAGTCTGACGTCCTGCACATACGTGCAGGACGTCAGACTCACAGAAACAGAAGCCTGCGCGGCCACGTTGCTGATCTGCAAGGGCAGGCTTCTACTACTACTACTATAAATCATTTCTATAGCGCTACCAGTCGTACGCAGCGCTTCACAATTGAACATGAAGAAAAGATGGTCCCTGCTCAAAAGAGCTTACAATCTAAATCAGGACAGACAGACAGGACAAATAGGGAAAAGGGGACTATTGAAGAGAGGAAGACAAGATAAAGGTTACGAGCAGGTGACAAGTTAGGAATTAAAAGCAGCATCAAATAGGTAGGCCTTTAGCCCAGATTTGAAGGCAGCCAGGGATGGAGCTTGACGTAATGGCTCAGGAAGTCTATTCCAGGCATAAGAACACTGTCACTAACCCAAGTTAAATTCTACTAGTCAATATACCTCAGCCTGTAAGTCACAGTTCTACAGCATTTCAGCTGATCATTGATAAATGTCCATTAGGAAATTGTCTTCTGAAAAGAAAAATTAAACAAAAAATCTTGGAAATAGTCAGTCTGTTCATAAAGCTTACAGGGTTACTTTTGGGGGATAGTAATCCTGATGAGAGCAACTTATGAGATAATTCACTTACTAGGAATCTCAGGAACCTTTATGAAATGACCCTCCATTCCTTTTCATAGTCTGGTGAAGCAGGCTGTATTTTTATAATCTGATGGAAATAATCATTCATCCCACACAGCATCCCATTTAACTAAATCCCCATTACACTTCAAGCCATTTCTGCATTCAAGAAGCAAAAAGGAAAGCAAAAAAAAATAAAAAAAAAATTTGAAAAGGAAAGAAAATTAAGCAAAGTGCATCTTTTCAGTCTCCATTTAATAATAATAAAAAAAAGCCCCAATTACCAGTACTTTCTGGCTGTACTCTGGACTTAATCAGAATTCAAAGCCGCAATTCACTCAGTGCAAAGCCATTCAAGACAGATGCCTGCTCTAGAAAAGCATTTCTCAAAGAATAAATTGTGACTCTACAGAGGGGTGCCATTAGTCTATGTAATGCATTAAATGTGGATGAAGGGGATTTTTTTTCTCTTGCATTTAGAATAAAGTATGAGATTATCATCACATTTGACACTTAAGGGTTATCAGCTCTGAGGCTAGATATACCTTCACAAGCCATGCAAGCATTAGCTTCTCCAGGCAGTAGTACAATGATCGAACAGCGTCCAATCACCAGCAAGGGGTCAAATCATATCCTTCTTGATATGTTGTGGTTCCTGCTCCTATTTTAAGAAAATAAGAATAGCTTAGCTATACTTGGTCAGACCAATGGTCCATCTAGCTCAGTATCCTGTTTCCAACAGTGGCCAATCCAGGTCACAAGTTCCTGGCAGAAACCCAAAAGGTGGCAACTTTCTATGTAGAATTTCAAAGAGTAGCAAGATTCCGTAATCCCAAAGAATAGCGAGATTCTGGAATCCCAAAGAGTAGCAACATTCCATGCTACCAATCCCAGGCAAGCAGAGGCTGCCCCATATCTGTCTCAATAGCAGACTATGGATTTTTCCTCCAGGAACTTGTCCAAACCTTTTTTTAAACCCAGATATGCTAACTGCTGTTACTACATCCTCTGTTAAGGAACTAGAATGACAAGAACTCCTCCACACACACATAAGCACATCCAAGGTGCTGACAACAGGGTGATCAGTCAGTCCTGGCTTTACACTGCATATATGGAGGTATAGGTCTGCGACATATCTCCATGCATACAGTAGGGACAAAACCGGGACTGGCTCAGCATGTCTCTTTTTGCCTGACGTATATAGTAAACCTAAGTCAGGGCTTCCAGAATATGGACAATGAATATGCATGAGATAAATTTGCCTATATGGTCTCTCCATTGTATTCATGCTCATCTTAGACGTATTCAAGGTGGATTTCTTGAAAAAAATAACTCGTTGTAGGGTGCCCAGAACAGATTTAGGAAGCCTTAAGTTAAAAATAGCTGAGTGGTTCAATCACAGAGTTATGAAGCTACAAACCATAGGAGAGTTCCTTATGCTGTCAATCGGTTCTTGGGTGGCCTCTGGGAAGTCCCATAGGGCCATACTTAATGATCTGAGGGGAACTGGAAGGGTGAGTTTGCACTTTCCCAGCCCCAATACTATCCAGCTCTGAGTATGTTCTGGTAATATGACTCTGGTGCATCTGCCAATCAAATTCATGCATGTTGTGTCTTGCATGGACTCAGTTTCAGGACCATCCATGTCACTTAGATATTCCATCTAGTACTGTCCTCCCAGCTCTACTCCTCCATTGCCACTTACCTTCCTAGAGAATGCTGCTTATCCTGAGACAGGAAAGAACTTGTTTTCCCTTGGCAAGTACAGCCTGGCTCAGAAATTGAGGTTTGTTTTTTTACAAACTACAAAAAAATCAAGAAGAACAAATCCAACAAACCAAGTTAAACCATAAACTCATTATAATAAACTTGGGTTCAAAATAATTTATCTTTTTTTATATATGCACTTTAAAATGCTATAAATATTATAAAGTGTTTTAAATGTGCTCAGACCATACCGTTTACACCCATTATATCCCCACGAGGAGTATGTGGTGGTGTCACAATGGAACCATCATTGCACATACGATGTTCCGCCTCCTAATAATTGTGTATGTACATACAGCTGAGCCCAAGTAGATCTTTATCACCAGTGTATGCATACATCTATAATAAATATGTATAGGTCATAAACTACTCACATTAAATACTGTTAGGCTTGAGCTCAAACCTTCGCCCATACATTATGGTGCATTTCATATTACCATCCAATACATAGATAATAGACCATATAATCCAACATTTGTTTGAACCTCATATCACTCATATCACCCCTCTCCTTAAGTCACTTCATTGGCTTCCGATCAGGTACCGCATTCAATTCAAGCTTCTGCTACTAACCTACAAATGTACTCAATCTGCAGCCCCTCCTTACCTCTCAACCCTCATCTCCCCTTACGTTCCTACCCGTAACCTCCGCTCTCAAGACAAATCCCTCCTTTCAGTACCCTTCTCCACCACCGCCAACTCCAGGCTCCACCCTTTCTGCCTCGCCTCACCCCACGCGTGGAACAAACTCCCCGAGCCCAAACATCAGGCCCCCTCCCTGCCCATCTTCAAATCACTGCTTAAAGCCCACCTCTTCAATGTCGCCTTCGGCACCTAACCTCTACACCTCTACCCAGGAAATCTAGACTGCCCAACTTGACATTTCGTTCTTTAGATTGTAAGCTCATTTGAGCAGGGACCGTCCTTCTTTGTTTATTTTGTACAGCGCTGCGTAACCCTAGTAGCGCTCTAGAAATGTTAAGTAGTAGTAGTAACCTAAAGGAGGTATATACTAATTCATGACACCCTGATCTCACTTGCCCCACATATCTTATATAAACCAACCTACAATACAATAAACACATATATTCACACAGTTATTTCACTTCCCTTGGGGTGTATGTGCTCGTGCTTCATTAAAATCACATATCATTCATCCATTCCATTCTTGCCATCACAATAACTGCTCCCTTTAATATTTTATAACACTTTAAAGTGCATATATAAAAAAGATAAATTATTTTGAACCCAAGTTTATTATAGTCAGAAATTGAGGCGTCATATTATGCCAGCCATTTTGCTGCTTGCAAAGTCAAATGTGTACATTAAAGTACATTCACGTGCACATGTGCAACAATGCAGGCAAATCACTGCACACACTATCACAGATGAGCACTTACATTTTTTCAACATAGGCATTTATTCCATCAAAGGTGTGCCTGCATCCATGCTCTTTACAGAATGTAATCTAATATGGCCAATAATCTCACTCTCAAGATGTCCAAGTCACCACATCTATCATCTTGAGACTTGATCAAACTTCATTATTTGGTATCTTATATCAAATGCCTCTTCCAGAAACCTCAGCGGTGCAACTTAGGGCTCAAACTTCTCGTAGCCCGAAGATTTATGCCCCAATTTCCTCATCAGTCTGATAATAGTGTAAATTACATATACTTTATTGCTTTTAGTCTTAATGTCAGTAAGAAAGTTTAACTTACCTTACTTAAAATTCCACATGACTAGGGGGAAATTTGGCCAACATGTTTCACCTACCAGCTCTCTCGAGGTACATCCCCATCAACGCCCAACACAACTCCATACCCCAGTCACTTCCTATGCATAAATTTAGCTATGGGCATTTGCACCACTTTTTGAGCCTAAATTCTATAAACTGCGCTAAACTTTAAGCGCAGCTTATAAAATACCATTTAAGCGGGGGAGTTTTCAGCAGCAAATATAAAATCTAGCCCTCAATGCCTGAGTATAGGTATTCTTTATAGAACTGCCATTTTGTAGCTCTGAGAGGTATTTGTTTCTAAAAATAATTTTGTTTCACACTGTTCTTATCACTGCCCTTCAATAAATATCTGAGTTTATTGATAATTATTTTTAAGGAGTCAAGCAATTTCCTCCTGCTTTCGACCACGATTTCAATCAAAACCAGTCTCTACTGAGGCTTAGGGGTCCTTTTTACTAAGGTGCGCTGAAACACGGCCTGCAGTAGTGTAGGCGCGTGTTTTGGGCGTGCACAGATCCATTTTTCAGCACGCCTGCAAAAAAATGCCTTTCCTTATATTTGCCGAAAATGGACGTGTGGCAAAATCAAAATCGGCGCACGTCCATTTTGGGGCTGAGACCTTACCGCCAGCCATTGACCTAGCGGTAAAGTCTCACGCGGTAACCGGGTGGTAATGACCTATGCGCATCAAACGCCACTTAGCGTGCGTCCAATACGCACGTCTGAATAATTTTCAGATGCGCGTATTGGACGCACGCCAAAAATGAAATTACCGCAAGAGCCACGCAGTAGCCGGGCAGTAACTCCATTTTGGCGCACATTGGGCGCACGTAGGCGCTTATGCGGCTTATTAAAAGGGCCCTTTAGGTAGTCTGAACCTTCGTTTGCAACTACTCAGGATTTTTGCCCATTTAAAAAACAAATTATACACTACAGAAAAAAAAGCACAGTGAACCTCAAGAATTGGTGTGAAGGAACAACATTTAAGATTCTTCACTGCCACTTATCCCGACCATTGCAAGGACAGCCTGGACTACAGACCGTCAGATTGTGGACCTGGTATTGCATACACCTCAAGTATGGCTTTTGAATGTCACTATTAGTTTGGTCCAAACAGCAAAACAAAAAGTACCAGGAGCCTTCAAAAAAAACGGAATAAGAGCTTTAATCAAATGTTTTGATGAAACAATCCTAGAGTGGACACGACACGGTCCATGTTTCGGCGCACAGTGCCTGCATCAGGGGTCGCAAAGTGTATCACAGAGCGTACCGCTATGGACTGGAAGCAATGTGCTGTGCCACCGTGCTATCCCTTGGACAAACGTATGTTGAAACTCCGTACAATACTGAGCGGAGAAATACTCTCAAGAGTGAACTTATTCCGGTCACGAGATCAGTGAAGAATAAAAAAAAAGTGTTGGGTCCACTCTAGGCAGTGGCGTTCCTAGGGGGGCTGACACCCGGGGCGGATCGCCGATGCGCCCTGCCCCCCCCGGATGCAGCGACCCCCCCCCCCCAGCGAAAGGACACCCCCCTCCGCGAAAGAACCCCCCACCCGGGTGCCACGCACACCTGTCGGTCGTTCGTTCCATGCTCCCTCTGCCCCGGAACAGACCTGTTCCGGGGCAGAGGGAGCATGGAACAAACGACGTACAGGCGCGCGCGGCACCCCCCCCCAGTGGCGGACCGCCTCCACCGCCCCCCCTAGGAACGCCATTGACTCTAGGATTGTTTCATCGAAACATTTGATTAAAGCTCTTATTCCGTTTTTTGAAGGCTCCTGGTACTTTCTGTTTTGCTGTTTGGACTTTTGTTTGTACTTTTGTTCCCTCTCTTTGCTATACTATTAGTTTGGTACCATGGAACCAATCAGACCCAGTAAAACCTAGATTTTGATCAGTAAACTAAGCACAGGGAATAACTGACCCATATACAATCTATTTCTGCAGAGCTGTGGGAGTCACGTTTTACAAAGTGACTTATTTTACCAGATGGACGCTCTCACAGAGGAAATGTGCCCTTTTTAAAGTATTTGTCCTTCCAGCTTGGTTAGTGACTTGTAAAGGAAGCAGAACCTCATCTTTTATTTTAAACCCAAGAGAGATAAGTCTATTATTTTTGTGCAAGCCATAGCATTTGTGATGCAGGGCTTAAACTGTTATTTTATGGCAGTCATATGGCAGTCTAGAAACTTTGAAAGGGAAAGAGAGCAGATGCATGAGAACTTAAAGAGCACAAGTAGAATTTAACACTGAAACTTTAATGAAGCATTTTTGCCAAGGTTGGACAAATGTCTTATAAAACCTTGAAATTTCAGAATTGACAATAGTGGACTTACAAAAAAAATACAGCATGCTGGGTTCAAGCTATATTATGCCATGATATCTGAATAATTCCTAAGAGCACCCCAAAACAAAAAACAATATTCCATACTGCAGTGGTTCCCAAACCTGGTCCTGGAGGCACCTCAGCCAAACAGCTTTTTGGGATATCCACAATAAATATTCATGAGAGATATTTGCATTGCCTGCATCCACTGTATGCAAATATCTCTCTTGCATATAAGGGTAGAGGAGTGGCCTAGTGGTTAGGGTGGTGGACTTTGGTCCTGAGGAACTGAGTTTGATTCCCACTTCAGGCACAGACAGCTCCTTGTGACTCTGGGCAAGTCACTTAACCCTCCATTGCCCCATGTAAGCCGCATTGAGCCTGCCATGAGTGGGAAAGCGCTTTTGTTACAAATGTAACAAAAATAAAATAGATACTATTGGAGATTCTACGTGGAATGTTGCTACTATTGGAGATTCTACATGGAATGTTGCTATTCCACTAGAAGGCTGCGCAGGCTTCTGTTTCTGTGAGTCTGACGTCCTGCACGTACGTGCAGGACGTCAGACTCACATAAGCAGAAGCCACATTGGTGATCTGCAAGGGCCGACTTCTACATGGAATGTTGCTAGTGGAATAGCAACACATTCCATGTAGAATCTCAAATAGTAGCAACAGTGGAGGAGTGGCCTAGTGGTTAGGGTGGTGGGCTTTGGTCCTGAGGAACTGGGTTCGATTCTCAGTGCAGGCACAGGCAGCTCCTTGTGACTCTGGGCAAGTCACTTAACCCTCCATTGCCCCATGTAAGCCGCATTGAGCCTGCCATGAGTGGGAAAGCGCAGGGTACAAATGTAACAAAAATAAAATAGATACTATTGGAGATTCTACATGGAATGTTGCTATTCCACTAGCAACATTCCATGTGGAAGGCTGCGCAGGCTTCTGTTTCTGTGAGTCTGACGTCCTGCACGTACGTGCAGGACGTCAGACTCACAGAAGCAGAAGCCTGCACGGCCACGTTGGTGATCAGCAAGGGCCGACTTCGCTAGTGGAATAACAACATTCCATGTAGAATCTCAAATAGTAGCAACAGTAGAGGAGTGGCCTAGTGGTTAGGGTGGTGGACTTTGGTCCTGGGGAACTGAGTTGGATTCCCACTTCAGGCACAGGCAGCTCCTTGTGACTCTGGGCAAGTCACTTAACCCTCCATTGCCCCATGTAAGCCACATTGAGCCTGCCATGAGTGGGAAAGCGCAGGGTACAAATGTAACAAAAATAAAATAGATACTATTGGAGATTCTACATGGAATGTTGCTATTCCACTAGCAACATTCCATGTAGAAGGCTGCGCGGGCTTCTGTTTCTGTGAGTCTGATGTCCTGCACATACGTGCAGGAGGTCAGACTCACAGAACAGAAGCCTGCGCGGCCACATTGGTGATCTGCAAGGGCTCCCACTTCAGGAACAGGCAGCTCCTTGTGACTCTGGGCAAGTCACTTAACCCTCCATTGCCCCATGTAAGCCACATTGAGCCTGCCATGAGTGGGAAAGCAAGGGGTACAAATGTAACAAAAAAAAATATTCATTGTGGATATCCCAAAAACCTGACTAGCTGGGGTGCCTACAGGATCAGCTTTTGGAACCACTGTCATACTGGATCGGCCGATGCCCAGATCAGCAAGGGTTGCATCTGATGGTATGGCTCATGAGCATCAGATAACAAGTGGCAACCAGGGCAAGGATTGGAAAGCAACTGGAACACAAGCAAAAAGGAAAATTTTGTATTATTGTCCAAAACTGGAAGATCATGAGATACTATTTTGACTCGGACTCAGCAAAAATGAATGTACCAGATTTGGAAGGAAAAGAACAAAGATTCAACCATTCCTGAACAGTCTTAAGGACTAGTGTCAACTTAAAACAAAAGTCTTTTTCAGAAACTGAACTAGAGGCAGTGAAACATGAAACAAATAGCCAATTAGAGAAAGCTGAACAGATGGAAATCCATGACAGTGGCTCTCCCAATCTGCAAATGGAAGTAGAGAAAAAAAAAACAGGATTTGCAGGAAACTGATTTCTCTAGGCAAGAAAGGTGTGGTAGCCGTGTTAGTCCACTTTTAAAGGTAATCAAACAAAATAAAACATGGAAAAGAAAATAAGATGATACCTTTTTTATTGGACATAACTTAATACATTTCTTGATTAGCTTTCGAAGGTTGCCCTTCTTCCTCAGATCGGAAATAAGCAAATGTGGTAGATGACAGTATATATAAGTGAAACATCAAAGCATTTCATTGACAGTCTAACAGGGTGGGTAGGAGGTATGCATGGGAACATCAAAGCATTTCAGTGATAGTCTAACAGGATGGGGGTGGATAGGTGAGGGGAGGGTGATAAATGTGGCAAGTTATGAAGGCAAGCAATCTGAGCTGAGCGAGAAGCATAAAGAATTAGCTGAAAAAAGCCAGAGAAAAATGATCTGAATTGGAATCAAAATCAAGACTATCAGTGTTAAAAGAAATAGGACGACCTTCTCTGAGATCCATCAAGACAAGGCAGTGGAAACCAATCCAATATCTGATGGCAGAAACAAGCTAATGTATTGTGCTTCTTAAATTATCACTAAGGACCTCTTTTATCAAACTGCGCTAGCGACTCCTGGTGCGGTAGCGCCGACAAAGTCCATTCACCTTGAATGGGCTCTGTCGGCACTGCCACACGGCTTGATAAAAGAGGCCCTAAGGAAATTAAACAATTAAAGCAAGTCAAGAAAGGCAGGTCTAAATAGAAAATTCTCTTGGAATTGAAAGTCAGTAAACTTCAGGCAAATCTAAACAACTCTGAAAGTGTAAAACAAAGAAAACTAAGAAATAAGGAACTGGCACTAGACGTGGGGAAAAAAAAAAGACTCAGTATTGGAACCAAAATCGTAACTAATTGAAGTTCAGGAAGAAGTTAAACAAATGCTTGTGGCATTATCAGAAAAAAATAAACAATGTGATACTCATGTGGAGGGGTGTAATGGAACGGGGACGACCACCTCTAAGGGCGTCCATCTCTAAGGATGTTCCAGCGAAGGGGCGGGGAAACCCATGTTATCGATAATATGGTCGGTGACACCGAAATCTCAACATTTAGGTCAACCTTAGAGATGGTCGACCTAAATGTTGAGATGGTCGACCTTAGAGATGGTCGTCCCCGGTTTTCGGCCATAATGGAAACCGAGGACGACCATCTCAAAAATGACTAAATCCAAGCCCTTTGATCGTGGGAGGAGCCAGCATTCGTAGTGCACTGGTCCCCCTCACATGCCAGGACACCAACCGGGCAACGTAGGGAGCACTGCAGTGGACTTCACAAATTACTCCTAGGTGCATAGCTCCCTTACCTTGGGTGCTGAGCCCCCCAACCCCCCCCCTAAAACCCACTCCCCACAACTGTACACCACTACCATAGCCATTAGGGATGAAGGGGGGCACCTACATGTGGGTACAGTGGGTTTCGGGTGGGTTTTGGAGGGCTCACATTTACCACCACAAGTGTAACAGGTGGGGGGGATGGGCCTGGGTCCACCTGCCTGAAGTGCACTGCACCCACTAAAAACTGCTCCAGGGACCTGCATATTGCTGTGATGGAGCTGGGTATGACATTTGAGGCCGGCATAGAGGCTGGAAAAAATGTTTTTTAATTTTTTTGTTAGGGTGGGAGGGGGTTGGTGACCACTGGGGGAGTAAGGGGAGGTCATCTGGTCAAACTTAGATTGTGAGCCCTCTAGGGACAGAGAGAGTACCTGCATATAATGTGTGCAGTGCTGCGTACATCTAGTAGCGCTATAGAAATGATTAGTAGTAGTAGTAGTAATTCGAGCACCTTTTCGAGGCTTGGTCATGAAAAAAAAGGGACCAAGTAAAGTTGACCAAATGCTCGTGAGGGACGCCCTTCTTTTTTCCATTATCGGCCGAGTACGCCCATCTCTTAAGCACGCCCCCGTCCCGCCTTCGGTACACTGCCAACACGCCCCCATGAACTTTGGTCGTCCCGACTCCGATTTTCAGCCATAATGGAAACCGGAGCCGGCCATCTCAAATCTGGCGAAATGTAAGGCATTTGGGCGTGGGAGGAGCCAGCATTTCTAGTGCACTGGCCCCCTGACATGCCAGGACACCAACCGGGCACCCTATGGGGCACTTTAAAAAATTAATTAAAAAAAAAACAAAATTAGTTCCCAGGTGCATAGCACCCGTCCCTTGTGTGCTGAGCCCCCCCCCCCCCAAATCCACCCCAAAACCCACTGCCCACAACTCTACACTATTACCATAGACCTAAGGAGTGAAGGGGGCACCTACATGTGGGTACAGTGGGTTTTGGGGGGCTCCCATTTACCAGCACAAGTGTAACAGGTAGGGGGGGATGGGCCTCGGTCCACCTGCCTCAAGTGCACTACACCCACTACAAACTGCTGCAGGGGCCTGCATATTGCTGTCAGGGAGCTGGGTATGACATTTGAGGCTGATATACAGGCTGGCCAAAAATGTCTGATTTTTTTTTTGTGTGTGTGTGGGAGGGGGGTGGTGACCACTGGGGGAGTAAGGGGACGTGATCCCCGCTTCTCTCCGGTGGTCATCTGGTCAGTTGGGGCACTTTTTTGGGACTTGGACCTAAAAAAGAAAGGGTCCAAATAAAATGGACCAAATTCTCCTGACGGCCAGCTTTCTTTTTTCCATTATCGGGCGAAGCCGGCCATCTCAACACACGCCCTCATCCCACCTTCGCTACCATGCCGACACGCCCCCTTTCAACTTTCGCCAGCCCTGCGACGGAACACAGTTGAAGCCACCCAAAATCGGCTTTCGATTATGCTGATTTGGGCGGATTCAGGAGATCGCCGCCCATCTCCCGATTTGTGTCGGAAGATGGGCGGCGATCACTTTTGAAAATCAGCTGGCA
This sequence comes from Microcaecilia unicolor, assembly GCF_901765095.1. NCBI lineage: Eukaryota > Metazoa > Chordata > Amphibia > Gymnophiona > Siphonopidae > Microcaecilia > Microcaecilia unicolor. The sequence continues at coordinate 237,402,296 of NC_044038.1, forward strand.
GGTCTGCTTTTGAACTTACATCCTAAAGCAGTGTGGGATTTCTTGTGCCTGATCCTGCTCATTAAAATCGGTGCTAAAAGCCCCATAATGCACCAAGATGGGGTCATCAGCAATCCAAGTCTGTCCCTGGAGCTGGGTAACTTGGCATCTCTGCAAGGGTATATGATGGGAGCTTGTACTACAAGGGAACTTAAGTACCCAGGTTCTATTATAGAATACTATAATGGTGCACCTAAAAAACAATCCAGTCCAGATCTTACTTCCCTCGCTAGGCCTTAATATAATCCTAAAAAAACACACACACATAAAACCAGTGAATAAAGCCAACAAGAAGTTGGGCTTATATTACCCAAAATAGTAATTCCAAAAAGAAAATAATAAGGTAAAATCAAACTTCAACAACAGGAGAACAGCATTTGTCTAAGGCTCACAAGTTGAAACTCACCTCAGATCAGTGTGTTTCTTCTAGCAAAAAAGGTGCAGGTACTCAAATGTCAGGCCACCCTTCAGGGATGAGGTGATCACTGAGGGACTCACCCCACAATAGCCAGGGCCCCTGCAACCAGTCACAGAATTGGTGTGTAGAGCCTGAGCTCTTTCATTAAAACTTGGGGACCATGGGCCAATTTCAGCACACAATGGAAAAGGTGCGGGTACTACCAAGTACCCCCTCAAAAAAAGCCCTGCCTCAGATATAAAGTAGTGCAAAAGTAGCCAAGTGGTGGGCTTAGCATCTAGCAATACCTGGTTCAAATCCCATTAGTGCCCTTTGAGACCTTCACGTCATTTAACTTTCTGTTACCTCACATACAAAATTATGGTGTAATCCCCCACCCCCACCCCCAAATTGCAAAATACCTATAGCACCTAAATAAAACTCAACAACTGAAAAATCAAATTAATAAGGTCCTTTTTTTATTCCACATGGGTTTTTTTTCTAGCATGAAAAAATTAAGCCTGTTGAACTTCAAAATCCATGGCTGCAACTCTCTGGACTGTCAGGACTCGGCTTACCTGACAGCCTCCCACTGGGCTGGTTGTTAGTTGGCAACTGACTTAAAAAGTCACAACTTGAGCTGTACTTCACTTGATTGCTCTTTCCATCTATTCTTCTGGGCATAGCTGGTCTTCTAAGAATGCCATGCTTTCTATAAGCTGCTGGGGGAGGGGGCCTGTTCTCAGGCTGCACCCCTCCCTGCTCTCTGATGGCATTTTCCCAGGTAGTTGTGGGCTGCTCCTCCCCCTCCAGCCTTGTACCTACTGCTTAATGATCCAGGGAAATTGAGCCTTGTCAGAACCCTGCCCCCTACCTGAGGAATGACCTTTACTTTCCCACAGAGATCCTGAGAGCTGTAACCAGGGCTTTTTTTTGAGGGGGTACTGAGTACCGGCACCTTTTCCATTGTCTGCTAAAATTGACCCACGGTCCCCAAGTTTTAATGAAAGAGCTCAGGAACTACACACCAATTCAGCCTTGTCGTAGATTCTGTGACTGGTTGCAAGGGGTCTGGCTATTGTGGGGGTGGATCCCTGAGTGATCACCCCACCGCTGAAGGGTGGCCTGGCATTTGAGTACCGGCACCTTTTTCCCTAGAAAAAACACACCGGCTGTAACTCACTCCTGTGCTGGGGCCAGGTCAGAATTTCCTTGTTAACAAAGTAGAGGAGTGTGGTAGCCGTGTTAGTCCACTCTTAAGGTTATCAATAGAAATCAAACAAAATAAATCATGGAAAAGAAAATAAGATGATACCTTTTTTATTGGACATAACTTAATACATTTCTTGATTAGCTTTCGAAGGTTGTCCTTCTTCCTCAGATCGGAAATAAGCAAATGTGCTAGCTGACATTGTATATAAGTGAAAACATTCAAGCATTACTATGACAGTCTGACAGGGTGGGAGGATGGGGGTGGGTAGGAGGTATGCATGGGGACATCAAAGCATATCATTGATATTCTAACAGGATGGGTGTGGATAGGTGAGGAGTGGGGTGATCAACAGAGACATACAGCTTTATGGTTTATAATGGGCTAGGAACCCCAGGTCCTTGTTAAGTCCTTTCTGTTGGGTGTTAAAGTATTCAATCATTCTGACTTCAAAGGTCTTACGTTCTTGTATGGTTTTAAAGTTACCTTTCAGGATTCTCACTGTGAAGTCACTGGTACAGTGTCCTAGTCCTGTAAAATGCTGACCAATAGGGGTGGGAGCCCTACTGGCACCAGTATTGTTCATGTGATGTCTATGTAAATTGAATCTTCGAAAGCTAATCAAGAAATGTATTAAGTTATGTTCAATAAAAAAGGTATCATCTTATTTTCTTTTCCATGTTTTATTTTGTTTGATTTCTATTGATAACCTTGTTAACAAAGATTCTATACCTGTCCTCTGGGGCACCTTGAAGTATTCTCTGCTACAGCTAAGCCTTTTACCCTGATGGCTCCCCTTCAGGTTTCACAACATGTATTTCTTTCTTAATTTCCTGAATGCAGAAAGCAAGAGTGTGGAATCCAACGCTCATCCCCCCCCCCCCCCCAAGTCTAGTATCACTATCCTTTTCTTTTGTATTCCCAGCTGAGTTAATCATCTCTATAGCAGCTGATCATAACATCATCTCCCTAGCTTCAGTCTGGCAGGGTCTACCATGCTTGTTTTTGCGGTACCTGCTACCTTTCAGTCTCTCTTACTTTCACTTGAGCTTCACTCTCCCAGTGCCTACTATCCCTCTTATTCTGGGTTCCTTTGCTCTATCACTATTTTGTGGTGATTTTGCCCTTCAAAATCTGCTGTTGTTTGGCTTCTCAGTGTCTCCTGTGACTGCATCTCTCAATCTTCTAGGTTCTTTGACCTCTCAGTGTCAGTGGCACTATCATCACTCAGTGTCTACAACCTGGTTCACTGGTAATTATGCTTTAATTTCCTTTTGCTTTTGCTTACAGCCTCCATAGGTTTTCGATTAACCTGGTTAGGCTACAGGTATGATCTCCCACCCTATTTGGGCACTGCTTTGCTACATCCCATGAGTTCTGGACTGATCTGTGAGATGCTAAGAAAGGAAAAATTGTGTATTATCTGATCATTTTCTTTCCCTTAGCCCTAACAGATTAGTCAAGAAGCCCACCCTTGTCTTTTTGTCTTTTCAGTGCTAGGCGCTGTTATACTGTTTTCTTCTAATCACACAGTAGAGTTCTCCTTCCATTAAGAGATTTCTCTCCAGTTACTTCCATCACATCCATGATTCCCTAGCTCATGCTTAAGTTGAAGAGCTCTACAGTTCAATAGTTCCTGCCAGCTGTTTGTCTGTAGAATGAAATTCATCCTGCTTCTCTTACAGACTTATGTGTTAGTGGATGCCAAAAATATTTTCTTGGTATGGGTGATGTGTAATTATAGCATCTGATCTGATTTGTGCGACTGACCTCTCCATTGCTTTATCATTCAAAATGAAGGTCCTACAGCTGCATAGTCCTCTTTAGAGGCGAGTTGTGAAGAACTACTTTCTTCTTCTGTATCTGTCCACTGGTCGATGGAGATAACCCACAAGTTCTGTACTGATCTGTTCCTAATAAAGGAAAGAAAGTTATCAGGTGTAGACATCTCTTCAACAAGGCCTACAAAGAGAACCCATGACCTTACAAAACTACCTCACCAACCCACCCAGCTATTAAAGTCCACCTTCTATACTAGCCTGCCTAACACCTTCCTTCTATCTTCCATTACTTAATCTTAGTACATTACTAATTGTATCTGATATCCTGGAATGACTATCCAGCTTATAATCGAAAGACAAAAACGCCTATATTGCCACCTAAATCGGGAGATAGGCGTTTATCTCCCAAAAACGAATAACGCGGTATAATCGAAAGCCGAACTTGGACGTTTTCAACCGCACTCCATCGCGGAAGCGTACAAAGTTGACGGGGGCGTGTCGAAGGCGTGGTGAAGGCGGAACTGAGGTGTGGTTATCGGCCGATCAGAGATTGGCGCCTTTCGCCGATAATGGGAAAAAAATATGCGTTTTTAGCGAGAATTTAGGGCACTTTTCCTGGACCCTGTTTTTCCACGAATAAGGCCCCAAAAAGTGCCCTAAATGACCAGATAACCACTGGAGGGAATCGGGGATGACCTCCCCTGACTCCCCCAGCGGTCACAAACCCCCTCCCACCACAAAATATGCCGTTTCACAACTGTTTATTTTCACCCTCAAATGTCATACCCACCTCCCTGGCAGCAGTATGCAGGTCACTGGAGCAGTTATTAGGGGGTGCAGTGGACTTCAGGCAGGTGGACCCAGGCCCATCCCTCCCCTACCTGTTACAATTGTGCTGCTTAATGCTTATTAGTCGTCCAACCCCCCAAACCCACTGTACCCACATGTAGGTGCCCCCCTTCACCCCTTAGGGCTATAGTAATGGTGTAGACTTGTGGGCAGTGGGTTTTGAGGGGGATTTGGGGGGCTCAACACACAAGGGAAGGTTGCTATGCACCTGGGAGCTCTTTTACTTTTTTTTTGTTTTTGTAAAAGTGCCCCCTAGGGTGCCCGGTTGATGTCCTGGCATGTGAGGGGGGACAGTGCACTACGAATCCTGGCCCCTCCCACGAACAAATGCCTTGGATTTATTCGTTTTTGAGCTGGTCGCTTTCATTTTCCATTATCGCTGAAAAACAAAAACGCCCAGCTCACAAATTGTCGAATAAAACATGGACGTCTATTTTTTTCGAAAATACGGTTCGGTCCTGCCCCTTCACGGACCCGTTCTCGGAGATAAACGCCCATGGAGATAGACGTTTTTGTTCAATTATGCCCCTCCAAGTCTTACCAAAACTCTGTAAGCCACATTGAGCCTGCAAATAGGTGGGAAAATGTGGGATACAAATGCAATAAATAATAAATAATAATAATAATTTTTCCCTTGGCCATTTGTGCCAGTACTTATAAAGAAAAGTAGGCCACCACTTTTATTTGTGAAATAGGCTTAAAATACAAACCATAACCAATGCCTTTGATAGGTGCCCTGTTATAGAATTACCCTCTTCATGGTAAAATTCCTAAAATATGAATCATTTCTTAAGTGCCTTCTCTATATTACAGCAATAAACTACTCATGAAAGATGATTTTTGGTATTCACTTATGAGAAGAATATTTGCAATGACAAGTAAAATTAGCGTGTTTACACTTTTGTTTGACCTACAACCGTCAAAATTCTCTTACCTAATGACAAAGCACACAATGTCGTTTTGGATTGGAAATGACACAAATTGAAACAAGAAATGTTGTTGCATTTTCCCTATCATTTTGAAATGACAGCATACCCTTAAAATCCAGCTTATGAACTTAGAGTAACAGAAGCAGAATACCAGGGCTGGTCCTAGGGTCTCTGGCGCCCCCCTGCAGACTATCAGTTGGCGCCCCCCCCCCCCCCCCCCCCCGCCCCATCTAGCATCTTCTTTCTCTCTTCTCCCTCCCTCTTCTCCCACCCTGACCCCTTTTTCAGCCTAGTGCCTTAAAAGGTGAGGAACAAGTTGAAGAACAGCAGGCAGAGGGAGCACAAGAATGTTTACCCAGAAAAAGCAAGCACGTGTATGCCTGCACCAACATTCTTTCCATCCCTATCACCACAGCAGCCACCCAAAAACCTTTCCCCCAGTAAAACCCCATACCTTCAAGCCAGTGCAGGAACGGCCAGGGCAGGGGCCGCGGAAGCTTAGGGCAGTGAGTCAGTCACGTCAGACGCCGAACTGGATTCAACGAATCAGCACTGCAGCATTACTTCCTTGAAGCACATGGCCACGGAGGAAGACGAAATATGGAGATTGCGGGTCGGACCTCGGCTGGCGGGGGTTGGGGCCCCCCGCCAGCAAAAGTAAGCAGCGGGGGAGGGTTGACGGCGGGGAGGGGGGCCAGGGCGAAATCTGCGGGGGCCCAGGCCCCTGTGGCCCCACGCAGATACGCCCCTGGCTACCAGTATCTTACAGGGCTAAATTTAAAACTCTATGTTTGATTTTCAAGTTCCTCAGACAAAATGGGCCAGAGTACTTAAAGAATAAGTTAGCCCTTTACACATCATTGAGACCTTTAAGGTCCTCTCAAATGAGCATCACTATCTGTCCCTTCATCAAAAGAAATTGTACGATGTGATACCTGACAGTGAGCCGTCTCAGGAATATCCCCCATGCTCTGAAATTTACTCCAAGAGGGGCTACATCTAAGTTGAGACTACCTCTACTTCAGGAAACAGGTGGAAGTCTGGCTCTTCTCCCAAGCCTTTAATACATAGGGTGACTGATTATGCACTAGGATCAGTTGCAACATACAAGGAAGTTGCCCTGTGGCGTACCAAGGGGGGGGGGCGGTCCGCCCCAGGTGCATGCCGCTGGGGGGGTGCCGCGCATCTGTCGGCAACGCTCGTTCCCTGCTCCCTTTGCCCAGGAACGGGTTACTTCCTGTTCCGGGGCACAGGGAGCAGGGAATGAGCGAAGCCGACAGGCGTGCGGCACCCCCCCAGCAGGTAAAGATGCACCCATATGGGGGTGTCATTTCCCCGGGGGGAGGTGTCCGTCCTTTCGCCGCTAGGGGGTGGTGCCACGCGTCTGTCGGCAACGCTCGTTCCCTGCTCCCTCTGCCCCGGAACAGGAAGTAACCCATTCCAGGGCAGAGGGAGCAGGGAGTGAACGTTGCCGACAGACGCACGGCACCCCCCCAGCAGGTAAAGATGCACCCGGGAGGGTGTCCGTTGTTTCGCCGGGGGGGGGGATCGCGCTGCACCCGGGGGGGGCGCATCGGCGATCCGCCCCAGGTGTCAGCCACCCTGGGAACGCCACTGAAGTTGCCTTGAGTTTAGCCATCCATCTATTTATCCCAGCTGACTCTGAACCATCCATACTACTTAACACTGCTACTTATCATTTCTATAGCGCTTCTAGACGTACGCAGCGCTGTACACTTGAACATGAAGAGACAGTCCCTGCTCGACAGAGCTTACAATCTAATTAGGACAGACAAACAGGACAACTAAGGGATAAGGACAAAGGGTAGCAAGATTCCGGAATCCCACAGTAGCAAGATTCCATGCAGAATCCCAAAGAGTAGCAAGATTCCGGAATCCCTGAGTAGCAAGATTCTAGAATCCCAAAGAATAGCAAGTTTCCGTGCAGAATCTCAAACAGTAGCAAAGATTCCGGAATCCTACAGACTACTACTACTTATCATTTCTATAGCGCTACCAGACGTACGCAGCGCTGTACACTTGAACATGAAGAGACAGTCCCTGCTTGACAGAGCTTACAATCTAATTATATATCTGCGCTTGGCCCCTCGACTATATGGTAAGCTGTATTGCAGGAAAGCATTAGCATCATATCCATGTTATGTGAATGCTCTAATGTGTGTTTATTAGATGTTTCATTAGTATTATGCTGACATCGTATTACATCTCTGTTATTTGAATTCCAGTTTTGTTAAATGTGTAGTTTTTTGATACTGTTTCTTGGTGGTCCTATTATTAGGGTTCATTTGCTGCTCTCAAGTTGACCTCATTTATTGTATTCATGTTTATATTTGGCCATTGTTATTATTGTTATGCTGTTAACAAAATTGTAAGTTTTATGTTAAACTGTACTGCTGTACACCCCCTTGGGTGAATCTCTTCATAAAGGCTGTTAATTAATCCCATCCCAGAGATGTGAGGCATCTTCATAGTTCCTGTAAAACATTCTTTGTGTGGGCAAGTGTGTTGCTATTTCTTGCCTTTAGTTTAAATTGATGTCACAGTTGGAACAACACTTTTTCTGTGAAATGTCAAGTACTGGTACCATTATGAAAATGACTTTGCATGTCCCAAAACGAATAATGAAACTAAAAGTGAATCGCACAATTCAGAGTGAGAACTAGTTTAAGATGGACGTGAGCTTTGAACCGTGTCAATGAACATTTTCCTGCCAAAATCTTTTCAAGTCCCTAATGTGATAAATCGAACAAATGAATGTCCTAAGATCCCCTAGGAGGGCTTGGAAGTACCATTTTTTTTCCTTTCATCTTCTACTTTGCTTGTCTATAATGACATGAACATGTGTGATGTACTCTATTTCAGAAACCTGAGGTTCTAAAGAATGGTATGATGGTGCCATCTTGGGGTTTTCTCAGTCTGTACACATCAAAATCTCTAGTGGCATCAATCTGGAACAATTCCTTCACAAGGTAAGGAGGCCTAGAGGGGGATAATTGAACGGGGGGCGCCCATCTCTAAGGGCGCCCATCTCTAAGGACGGCCTGTAAAGGGGTGGGGAAACCCGTATTATCGAAACAAGATGGGCGTCTATCTTTCATTTCGATAATACAGTCGGGGACGCCCAAATCATGAAATTTAGGTCAACCTTAGAGATGGTCATCCCCGGTTTTTGGCGATAATGGAAAGCAAGGACGCCCATCTCAAAAATGACCAAATGCAAGCCCTTTGGTCGTGGGAGGAGCCAGAATTCGTAGTGCACTGATCCCCCTCGCATGCCAGGACACCAACCAGGCACCCTAGGGGGCACTGCAGTAGACTTCATAAATTGCTCCCAGGTGCATAGCTCCCTTGAGTGCTGAGCCCCCCAAAACCTATTCCCCACAACTGTACACCACTACCATAGCCCTAAAGGGTAAAAGGGGGCACCTACATGTGGGTACAGTGGGTTTCGGGTGGGTTTTGAAGGGCTCACATTTACCACCACAAGTGTAACAGGTAGGGGGGATGGACCTGGGTCCACCTGCCTGAAGTGCACTGCAGCACCCACTAAAACTGCTCCAGGGACCTGCATACTGCTGTTATGGACCTGAGTATGACATTTGAGGCTGGCATAGAGGCTGGGAAAAATATTTTTTAAGTTTTGTTTTTTTAGGCTGGGAGGGGGTTGGTGACCACTGGGGGAGTAAGGGGGGTCATCCCCAATTCCCTCTGGTGGTCATCTGGTCAGTTCAGGCACCATTTTTGAAGCTTGGTCGCAAGAAAAAATGGACCAAGTAAAGTCGGCCAAGTGCTTGTCAGGGATGCCCTTCTTTTTTCCATTAACGGCTGAGGACGCCCATCTCTTAACCATGCCCCCATCCCGCCTTCAGTACACTGCCGACACACCCCCTTGAACTTTGGTTGTCCCCGCAACGGAAAGCAGTTGAGGACGCCCAAAATTGGCTTTCGATTATGCCGATTTGGGCGACCTTAGGAGAAGGACGCCCATCTCCCGATTTGTGTCGGAAGATGGGTGCTCTTCTCCTTTGAAAATAAGCAGGCTAGCCACCCAGTGCAACACTCAATACACACTCAATGCACACAACCTGCAAACAGAACTGTTTTAGAAGAGGATAACAGCATTTTTCTTAATACCTTGTTCTAGGAATTCCTGACAGGAAATGCATTGTGCCAATGCGTTCTATCCATTTGGCCTATGAAATTTGCCATCTGGTCACACCCTCAGCACCGTTCCTGGAACCAACAGCTGAGTCACTGCCCTTCTATGATTGGCTCACACAACCCCTCCGTCTAAGGGACCGTCGCTTGTTTCCTTCCCTGCTACCAGAGGCATTTCTGTCTGAGGGAACCATCTCTAAAGTTTCAGTACCCAGTGGTGTTCCTTCCTGCAATTTCTGCAACCCCTTTCCTCCTCCACAATAGGAAACAAGAGTTTAATATTTAAACGTATGAGAGTTGATATTCACAGTTATTTACTCAGCCAGAAATGGCTCCTGGCTGGTTAAATCGCTTGTTCGTTGTTAACTGATCATATTAATTTATTTTATTTTATTTATTTGTTACATTTGTAGCCCACATTTTCCCACCTCTTTGCAGGCTCAGTGTGGCTTACATTATGCCGTAGTGGCGATCGTCATTTACGGGTAGAAAATTACAAGTGGTATTGCATTAAAGTTCCTGAATGATAGAGAGAGTTATAGAATAAGTTAGATAATCAACTATAGAAAGGTCATTTCCGGCACGAGAAATAAAGTGGCAGTGCGTATTGCGTAGCTTTCATTAGTGGCAGCGAAGTTTATCAGTCTAGTGTAAAGAGATTGGTTATGTCCAGTTCATGTAGAGTCTAGTTGTCTAGTCTTTAGGATGGATCATTATGGTAAGCCTTCTTGAACAGGTTGGTTTTCAATAGTTTTCGAAAGATTGTTAGGTTGTGCATTGTTTTTATGGCCTTTGGTAGAGCGTTCCATAGTTGCGCACTTATGTAGAAGAAGCTGGTAGAATGAGGTACATGTGTGCTAGTGACAATTGGAGAGAACTTAGAGAGGGAGAGGCAGAGTTAGGATATGTCCATTACGGTCTTTGGTTACGTTGTGTCTCAAGTGTCCAGGTTTTTTATGTTGGGTCGGTGGGATATGCCCTTCTGAACAGATCTGTTTTTAGTGCTTTCCGGAAATTCAGGTGATCGAGCGTAGTTTTTATTACTTTTGGTAGTGCTTTCCACAGTTGTGCGCTCAAGTAGGAAAAGCTGGATGCATAAGTGGATTTGTATTTGAGGCCTTTGTTGCTTGGGTAGTTGAGGTTTAGGTATGATCGTGCTGATTTTGTGACGTTTCTGATTGGCAGGTCGATGAGGTCTGTCATGTATCCCGATGCCTCGCCATAAATGATTTAATGAACTGTCATGCAGATTTTGAAAACAATGCGTTCCTTAATTGGAAGCCAGTGCAGTTTTTCTCGGAGTGGTTTGGCACTGTCAAAACGCGTTTTTCCAAATATAAGCCTTGCTGCTGTGTTTTGGGCGGTCTGAAGTTTCTTTACAATTTGTTCTTTGCATCCCGCATAGATTCCATTGCAGTAGTCTGCGTGGCTTAGTAGCATTGACTGTACCAGGTTGCGAAATATTTCCTTCAGGAAGAATGGTTTCACGCGTTTGAGTTTGCACATTGAGAGAAACATTTTCTTTATGGTGGATTTCGCTTAGGTCTCAAGTGAGAGGTTACAGTCGATTGTTACTCCGAGGATTTTCAGGCTGTCTGAGATGGGGAGAGTGTATCCTGGGGTGTTGATGTTTGTGGGTTTGTATGTATTGTATTGGGATGAGATGATGGGACAGTGTGTTTTTTCTGTATTGAGTTTTAGTTGGAATGCATTTGCCCATGAGTTCATGATGTTTAAGCTAAGCTTGATTTTATTGGTGATTTCTTCCAGATCATGTTTATAGGGGATGTATAATGTAACGTCATCAGCGTAAATAAATGGATTAAGGCCTTGGGTGGATAAGGCTTTGGCTAGTGGGACCATCATGAGGTTGAAAAGGATCGGTGATAGTGGTGATCCTTGCAGTATTCCACAATCTGGTTTCCAGGTTGACGATATGTTTGTGCATGATTTCACTTGATATGTTCTGGTGGTTAGAAAGCCCTTGATCCAATTGAGAGTGTTACCAGCACTTAACGAGAGAATGCCACTGAAAATGTCTGGTTAGCACCCAGCGTGAAACCACGGAGCACTTAGGGCATTCTGGGGGGGGGGGGGGTAGTCAGCACATGGCCAGTTAAATGCAAATATTCAGCACTAGAGAATGACACGGGGACGGGGACCCACAGTAACTGTGGGGATGGGGAGAGATTCTACGGACACAGGGCGGGGATGAGGACAGAGCCCATGAGGACAGGGACAAACTTTGAAGCCTGTTAATGAACTGGACTGTTATTTATGTTTGAGTGATGCAGATGACAATATTATAATTTTTTGGAAAAACAAGCAAACATGCTGGCCACAATTGGCAAAATTTGCATGGGGGAATCCTGTACATCCTGCTACCAGCACATCTTCTAAGAAGACATCTTCTATTGCAGGAGGAAGACAGGAGAGCTAGACTGAATCCTGAGATTGTTAATGACTTCTTATGTTTCAACAATTTTTATTGATGACATTTTGTAATGAACACATACAATAATCTTTGTATCTCAACCATAGTATACAAGACAATCGAATAGTCATCTAGCAATTAACATCGTCATCATTTCCATTAAACTTTACCCCCCCATCACCAAACCCCCCATTCCCGCTTTCCTTCCCATCAAATTAACTAGCATTCTAATAGAAATAACCCCCTCCCCCACCCCCTACATCCCCCATTTCCCCCCCTTTTCCTCCCCCTTCCTTTTCCAGCTCCTCTCCCCCCTTTCCCCCCTCCCCATCCCCAATCTCTTTCCCCCTCTTTTCCCCCTTCCCCCCATTAAACTCCTCCCACTTCCCTCACCATGTTAATGACTTCTTATTCATCCACAGATTTAAAAAAATCATAACAGTGCTTCGTAGGGCATATGTCTCCCCTCTAGGGCATACAGAATTGTATTTTGTACCCTTGGACATTTTAACAGGGTGGATTAGGGTAGTAGAAGTCAGCTATTTGGGTTGAAAGGGTAGAGGGTGGAGGTGGTGGGAGGGTTATTATAGCTGCTCATTGTTATTATTGTTTTCTATTTGTAATTTATAAACAACAGTTGCACAGCATATTATTCCTTTTAACACTTTAATAAAAAGACTTAAATATAAAATCATAAGTGTTCAAGGCTTCTGCAGATGAGGACAGAGCCCACGGGAATGGGGTGGAGACGAGGACAGAACCTGCAGGGACAGGACGGGGACAGAGACAAGGCCTGGGGGGACAGGGTGTGAATGGAGACAGAACCCACAGGGACAGGGTGGGGACGAGGGCTAATTTTGTTTCCGTGTCATTCTCTGTTCAGCACTTAACCAGCCAAAGTAACCACATAAATAGGGGCTGCATAAAAGCACAGTTCACCATTGCCGGTTAAATGCTGAAAATCACATTTTATCAGCTATGTTTTTGTTGCCCCTGTATACCCAGAAATGTAATACTAGAGCCCAGACATGGTCCAGCATTGAATTTCAACAAAATGCTGATCGCCGCCATCTAAATATCAGGACCGTGATGTTCAATTAAGGATTTTTGCATGTTTATATTGGAAGGAGTGGTTTAGGCTGGTCATAACTATTGACTTTAATGATCAAAGTCATTCAGAGGTAGAACTGGGGACGTGAAAGTTAGTGGATGGGGTACAAAGCTGAAGGCTCTCTTAGAATACCCAGTACCCGTGTAGCGTCCATGTTTATACCCCAGTGGCGTAGACAAGGGTGGGCCCACCAAGTAGCAACACACCTATGATGTGGCTGGCAGGGATCCCCAAATCCCACCAGCTGAAAGCACCCAACAACTGTCCCTCCTGCATACCTTTTAAATAGCAGATCTTTACTTGCAGTGAGCAGCAACTGATACATACTGTTCGCACCGGCCCCACAACCTTCCCTCTGATGTATTCCCGCCTATGCGGAAACAGGAAGTTGCATCAGAGGGAAGGCTGTGGGGCCAACATGAGCAGTGTGTATTAGTTCCTGCATGCTGCAGAATCCTGTTCAGAAGGAAAGGATCCTCAGGAGCTTAACCGAGATTGGATAGCAGAGCCAGTAGTGGGAGGCGGGGCTGGAGGTTGGGAGGCGGGGATAGTGCGGGGCAGACTTATACGGTCTGTGCCAGAGCCAGTGGTGGGAGGCGGGATTGGAGGTTGGGAGGCAGGGATAGCGCTGGGCAGACTTATACGGTCTGTGCCAGGGCTGGTGGTGGGAGGCGGGGCTGGAGTTTGGGAGGCGGGGATAGTGCTGGGCAGACTTATACGGTCTGTGCCAGAGCCGGTGGTGGGAGGCAGGACTGGAGGTTGGGAGGCAGGGATAGTGCTGGGCAGACTTATACGGTCTGTGCCAGAGCTGGTGGTGGGAGGCGGGGCTGGAGTTTGGGAGGCGGGGATAGTGCTGGGCAGACTTATACGGTCTGTGCCAGAGCTGGTGGTGGGAGGCAGGGATAGTGCTGGGCAGACTTATACGGTCTGTGCCAGAGCCGGTGGTTGGGAGGCGGGGCTAGTGGTTGGGAGGCGGGGCTAGTGCTAGGCAGACTTATACGGTCTGTGCCCTGAAGAGCACAGGTACAAATCAAAGTAGGGTATACACAAAAAGTAGCACACATGAGTTGTCTTGTTGGGCAGACTGGATGGACCGTGCAGGTCTTTTTCTGCCGTCATCTACTATGTTACTATGTTAAAAGATATTTATTTATTTATTTGCAGTATTTGTATCCCCCATTTTCCCCACACACTAGCAGGCTCAATGTGGCTTACAAGACACCGTATTGGGTCGATGTTAAACCAATACAATCAGAAATAGGGTAAGGGAAGGTAGAGGTAGATGGGAACAATAAATGGCAAAGGAAATAAGAGATAACATTGTCTTTTAAATCAGTGCAGGGTTGAGGCAGATTCAGAAGGGTAGGCCTTACAAAACAAATGGGTCTTTAAAGTTCGCCGGAATTCTAGATGGTCATGTATTGCTTTCACTCTTTGCGGGGGAGGGGGATGTTTGAAAGACCATATGGAATGCAGGCGAGAGAGGGAGAGACCAAATCACTTGTGGGACAAGGCGGAGTTCTTCTGCCCACCCATCTTGGGCCTGGGCCCACCCCAAATTAGGTGTCTGGCTACGCCCCTGGTATACCCACTACTTGTAATTAAAGAATGAAGACCAGGGTTGCCGACAGCAGCTCTCCCCGTTTTTGCCCTGAGCTGTAGCCAGTGGCGTACCAAGGGGGGGCAGTGGGGGGTCCGCCCCGGGTGCACGCCGTTGGGGGGGTGCCACGGCGCGCACCTGTTGCCCTGTCTCACTCTGAGTTCGCACTTCGCATGTGTTCACTGCTCCCTCTGAGTCTGCCCCGGAACAGGTTACTTCCTGTTCCGGGGCAGACTCAGAGGGAGCAGTGAACACATGCGAATTGCGAACTCGGAGACAGGGCAACAGGCGCGCACCGCGGCACCCCCCCCCCCCCAGCGGCGTGCACCCGGGGGGGTGTCATTTCGCCGGGGGAGGGAAGAGGTGTCATTTTGCCAGGGGGAGGGGTCGTGCTGCACCCGCGGGGGGGGGGGGGGGGCGCATCGGCGATACGCCCCGGGTGTCAGCTAGGGTCGGAACGCCACTGGCTTTAGCACATGACTTGCACAGGTAGCTTCTCGGATCATTCACAGCCTTGCAACTATGCTCATTACCAGGATCTCATCTAAACAGGGACAGTTAAAACGGAAAGAGTATCAAGGGGAAAACAGGCAGCTTCCTACTGCTTTTGCAATCTGCTTCTCTTCCTTCATACAACTGTCCTATAAGCTCTAAACTCACTGAAAACAAAAAAAAAACATTTTGCGAGATAGGATTAGCAAATATCTGAGCAGTCAAACCGATGCGGTATTTGCAGCTATGGGAATCAGCATGTTTAGGCAATGTGTCTGTAATGCAAATATAGAAATGGCAAGCAAAATATAGATTAATGATGGACAGCTCTAGCTGTACGTGAGGAAATGTTCAGTAAAGCTGTTATTCGCAAACACTTTTTTAAAGTTTTATAGCCACCTTCGGCTTTTTCACCCAGAAATTACAGCAAAAACATAGCTTACATGTGCAGTAGTTTTGAACTGAGGTGTTGGCACAGTGAGATACTACCCTTAAATCTGATCTGGCTTTGCTGAAAGAAGTGAACTGAAATAGGTTATATCGAGAAGCACATAAACATCAAAACTGTTTATGGCTGAGCAGTAAAATTTGAGACACATATTTGGGTCTGTAGATAAAACAAACATGATTCCGGTAGCCTTAGCCATGTCTGGACCTTCTCACCACGTGGTGATGAGGAGCTCACAGGCTAAACTGTACTGTTGAACACCGCCTTGGGTGAATCTCTTCATAAAGGTGGTTAATAAATCCCAATAAATCAATAAATCAGCATAGTAACATAGTAGATGATGGCAGAAAAAGACCTGCACGGTCCATCCAGTCTGCCCAACAAGATAACTCATATTTGCTACTTTTTGTGTATACCCTACTTTGATTTGTACCTGTGCTCTTCAGGGCACAGACTGTATAAGTCTGCCCAGCACTATCCCCGCCTCCCAACCACCAGCCCCGCCTCCCAACCACCGGCTCTGGCACAGACCATACAAGTCTGCTCAGCACTAACCCCACCTCCCAACCACCAGCACCTCCTCCCAACCACCAGCTCTGGCACAGACCGTACAAGTCTGTCCAGCACTATCCCTGCCTCCCAACCACCAGTCCCGCTGCCCACCACCGGCTCTGGCACAGACCGTATAAGTCTGCCCAGCACTATCCCCGCCTCCCAACCACCAGCCCCGCCTCCCAACCACCGGCTCTGGCACAGACCATACAAGTCTGCTCAGCACTAACCCCGCCTCCCAACCACCAGCACCTCCTCCCAACCACCAGCTCTGGCACAGACCGTACAAGTCTGTCCAGCACTATCCCTGCCTCCCAACCACCAGTCCCGCTGCCCACCACCGGCTCTGGCACAGACCGTATAAGTCTGCCCAGCACTGTCCCCGCCTCCCAACCACCAGTCCCGCCTCCCACCACCGGCTCTGGCACAGACCGTATAAGTCTGCCCAGCACTATCCCCGCCTCCCAACCACCAGCCCCGCCTCCCGATCTTGACTAAGCTCCTGAGGATCCATTCCTTCGGCACAGGATTCCTTTATGCTTATCCCACGCATGTTTGAATTCCGTTACCGTTTTCATTTCCACCACCTCCCGCGGGAGGGCATTCCCAGCATCCACTACTCTCTCCGTGAAAAAATACGTCCTGACATTTTATGTGTGATAGTGTGAGCGGGCGTAGGCCGAGGAGCCATCATGAATACAGCCAGACCATAGGTTAAAAGTATACAAAAAGAAAATATCTCAAATGGAGCTTAATTTCCTTTCTACAGATTCTTAAAGGAGATCCTCAAATATCCAGAAGAAGGCCTACCACTGTTACAGAAATTATATTTTCTACCAGTTTCATCTAACCAGGTGAAAACATTGGAGGGGCTGATAGCAGCAGAACTTTCTTCAGATAGCTCAAATGTATCAACTATTTCAGAAAGTTTCCAGGAGCGAATGCCTTTTGGAGCTACTTTTCTTGTATCTTTCATCTTCCTGTAAGATAAAGAAGGTTTGATTAAGTTGCATTTGAGATAAGCTAACCCAGTTATGTTCTTGGGCGACAAAATCCGAATATTTCCAGATGAACACAAGAGAGCAGGCAAATATTTCTCTCAATGAGATAAGAGGCTATAGCCTTGGGGGCAAGATTTCAATTGAGATTTCTTCAGAAATGTGTTGTACAATATATTATTTCTTTGAGCCATCTTAGTTACACCATTTTAGGATGGAAAGGCTGCTCAGGGTTAGTCCAAATGTGTGTAGGGATACAATTTTTAGGTGCTAGGTTCCTGCTCTTTTCTTTATTTTCCTTTTATAGGCTTTCATGTTTATTGTAATGACCATGGTTCTCAATTTAGGCCTTGATTTAATTCTTTCTTTTGTTGATATATCTTACCTTTCTAAAATTTTCTGGCAAAAATTCCGTTACAAAGTTACATAAGAACATAAGTGTTGCTATACTGGGACAGAATGAAGGTCCATCAAGTCCAGCATCCTGTTTCCAACAGTGACCAATCCAGGTCACAAGTACCTGGCAGTGTTATGGTATAAGCCAATCATCAGAATTAAATGTGTAGCATGATGTTGTGTTGGATCAGATACATATATATACACCAATATATTTGTGTAGCTTTTAAATAGAAAATAGTTTCATTTCAAGCCCCTCTCTCCCCATTCCTCTTTCTGGGAACTTCTGAGAGCAGGGACAGTTAATTACAAACACTTAACAAACACAAAAGAGCTTCCTCTGCCCTCCCACCTAACAAAGGCATGACTAAGGTGGGCACCTGAATAAAACAAAGAACTCAGAGGAAGCATAAACAGGACATTTGCTTGTCAAAGGTATACCTGCCCCTCCCATCAGCTTCCAGACATGTGCAGAAAGGAAGGACTTGTAATGTGTATCTGCCCCAGAGACTGAGCAGGACATCAAAAGAAAATCCAGACTGTAAGTCTCGTGATGTCATAAGACATGAGACCAAGACTCAGGGGTCGTGTGCAGACATGAGACCAAGATACCATAATGCTTTGCAAATGCCCAAGGGTCGTGTGAAAACCAGGAAGCCAGCAAAGATCCACATGGCATATCCTCCTGCAGCTTGCAAGGTATAAAAGCAAAAGCTGTTTCCCCAAGATTCAGATTCTCATCAACTGCCAGCAACTCAGATTCTCTTCACTGCAAACAACTCAGATTCTCTTCAGCTGCAAGCAACTCAGATCCATTCACTGCAGAAGCCCTGATGCCTTGCCCCTCAACATGTGCTCATCAATCAGCTGGACCACAGCATGCTTGTAACAAGGACTTGTAAGTTAACCTACCTGCTACTTTGTTCTATTTTATGCACAGATTACCTGTAAAGATCTCTTAAAACCTACCTCTCGTGTGCAATTGTATATTAAATCAATCTTTTTGAAGCTAAAAATACGGTCTCTTTGTGTTCTGAGTATATACTTAATCTATTCAATTTATTGCAATTATCACCTTTGGTGATTGGTGGAGAAATTAATATCCTAAAACTTATAAATACAGCACCTGCTCTTAAATTATAAACAGTAGCGAGTGCTCTCGAGCTCTTTCCCCAAAATAAATAATTTCTTGTAACAGCAAGATCCCAAAATAGTACAATAAATTATTTGCTGCTTATCCTAAAAATACTGTCAATCAAAAGTGGCTGATCTCTACTTATAATATTTCAAAAATAACAAAAGAGAAACTCGGAAGTAGAGTAATTAAACTGGATAACGCCCGTTTGTATGAAGTGCGGTCAACTAGAATCTACAAATGGAGGTGTGATCTCATACAGCTACACTAGCTGATTTCACATCACCGCTAGGTGAATCGTCACTTCTGTGTATTTTCACTAATCATCGATACTCCTCCCACCTCCTGTTAACTCGCACTTCAATACCCCAGAACGGACTTATCTGTTGTCATAACACCTTAGATTCTAGTTGACCGCACTTCATACGAACGGGCATTATCCAGTTTAATTACTCTTCTTCCGATTTCTCTTTTGTTAGCCTAGAATGGGTGGCAGAGCTGGTGGTTGGGAGGCGGGACTAGTGCTGGGCAGACTTATATGGTCTGTGCCAGAGCTGGTGGTTGGGAGGCAGGGATGGGGTTGGCCAGACTTGTATGGTCTGTGCACTGAAGAAAACAGTACAAATAAAAAAGTAGCACATATGAATTTATCTTCTTGGGCAGACTGGATGGATCGTGCAGGTCTTTTTCTGCCGTCATCTACTATGTTACTAGGTTATCCTAAAAATAAGCAGTGGATTTAACCCAAGTCCATCTTAATAATGGCTTATGATCTTTTCTTTTTAGGAAGTTATCCAAACCTAGTACATCATAGGCCCTTCTTTGTGATTATATTGATAATGTTGTGTATAAATTAAAAAAAAGTGAACAAAAGGTCCTTTAACAATATGATTCAAACAGAAAACATACAGGAACCTGTTTTTTTTTTTGTACCCTGCACTTTTTCCCACTCATGGCAGGCTCAATGCAGCAGGCAATGGAGGGTTAAGTGACTTGTCCAAAATCACAAGGAGCTGCCTGGGCCAGGAATTGAACTCACTTCCCCAGGACCAAAGTCCACCACCCTAACCACTAGGCCACTCCTCCACTTACAGGCTGTTAGCTTAGAGTTACACATAAAGCAGCTTGGTCCTACCAGACCATACAAAACACAAGGCTCTGCAACATCATGATTACCTCTCATGTCCCTCGAAGGTGGATTAAGCATACTCTGAAAGGCCTGCTTCTTCCTGCTCTGGGCCTCTCTGGCTTGTCTCACCTTGAGGGTTTTAACTGTCCTACGTCCACTTTCTCTCCCTTCTAAGCAATCTCGGGCCTTGCCTTGCCTATTAATGTGGCTCTGTGAGGGATGGTGTTCAAAGGGGACCGGCAACAATCATTCTTAATGTTAGTGCAGTGGTCTTCACTAATTGGGACACTTTGGATCCAAATGAGCTGAAGGAGAACCACTAAATATTTTCCTATGCTGGGTTGCAACACTGCTGACCAGCGAATGTCAGTGACATCCATCTTCAGTAGTCTGCATTTCTCTCAAAGGATCACTGTTACCTAATCTATGGCCACTAGTTTCTCTCTATCAAATCTTCCCCACCTCTCCACCCCATACCTATGTACCACAGTCTCTTTCTTAAATCCCTTGTCCGACCACTTTTTCTCAACCCCCACCTTGTAATGAAAACAAAGGTCTGTCCATCCTTCCTGGTCTCTCCATTAATCCCTCAGTCCTCAGGTACCTCCCTCACCCAGTCTCAGAATCCATGCTCTTCCCCTCAGTCCCCAGCATTATATCCCCAAACCGCTATCCCATCCTTTCCATATCTGCCTACAGACCTACACCTTGGCAAGTTCAGTATGTCTGTCTGAGTATATAGTTCCCGTGCTGCCAAGAAAAGAACCTCATGAGTGACCTCAGATCCTTCACTACCATGCCAGCTTATACCCCAGTGGCCTCTCTGCCCTTTCCATGAGAAAAAACTCACTGATTGGCCTTTAGTGTCACTCATTGGGGTGGCAAATCTCACTGTTTGGGATAGACCACCCTTGGTGTATCTGTGCAGGGCTGGTCTTAGCAATTGCGGGGCCCTGTGCAGACCAGTTCAGTGCCCCCCCCCACGCCCGCCACCATAAGCCATAATTTATCAGAGTTTAAAAGGAGGTTTAGAGCTCTCAGAACCCCACCTCACCCCATACCTTGATGCAGTGGCATACCAAGGGGGGGGGGCGGTGGGGGCGGTCCGCCCCGGGTGCACGCCGCTAAGAGGTGCCACGGCGCGCGCCTGCTCAGAGTTCCCTGACTTCATGCATTCGCTGCAGCTCCCTCTGCCCTGGAACAGGTTACTTCCTGTTCCACGTCAGAGGGAGCTGCAGTGAACGTGCGAAGTCAGGGAACTCTGAGCAGGCGCGCGCTGCGGCACCCCCCCCCCCCAGCGCCGTGCACCCGGGGGGGGTCCAAGCTGCATCAGGGGGGGTGCTGCACCCGGGGGGATCCGCGCTGCATCGGGGGGGGGTGCTGCTCCCGGGGGGGCGGGCGCCACCCCTGGTGTCCGCCCCCCTAGGAACGCCACTGCCTTGACGTGCATCCACCACATTTCAGTAGAGAGTGGCAGTGATTTTCATATCCTATCAGCTGCCGAGCCCATAGCCTCTTTGCTGCTGCATCCCGCCCTTGCAGAAGCAGAAAGTGACATCAAAAGGGGCGGGACGCAGCAATGAGGAGGCTCTGGGCTTAGCAGCTGATGGGATATGAAAATCGCTGCCTCTGCCTGATGCTCTCTACTGAAATGTGGTTGCACATTAAGGTATGCAGCAGGGAGGTGTTCCGAGATGTGATGACAGACGTGCCAGAGATGCGGGGCACCTAGGAGCGTGGGGCCCTGTGCGACTGCCCCTGTCGCCCCTGCCAGTGGCGTAGCTAGGTGGGGCGCCAGGGGAGCGGCCGCTCCCCCAAATGGAGTTCTTCTGGCACCGGCACCTGTTTTTTTCTCATCATGTTGCATTGAAAATGTGCACCGGCACCGACAGAAGTCCACTCTTGCATCGCTTTCGCTCCCCCCGCGCCGTCAACCTGGCTCCGCTTCTGGCCCCTGCTAAGATCGGCCCTGTATCTGTGATCTTATGGAGCTAATGCATTTGGCCTGCATTACTATGAAAGTGGTGATATGAAAAGAGGAGATCACACAAATAAAAGTCCCTTTTGGAAAATGCTTTATTCATATGAGCTCTAAAAACACACCCCTACCCCCCCCCCCCCCCCCCCCCCAGCCAGCATCTCTCACTCTCTCCAAAGAAGTCCCCAGGAGCTGCCATTATCCCATGGGCTGAAGAATACTGCAATTGGGGAAATAACGTACTACTACTACTACTACTACTACTATTTAGCATTTCTATAGCGCTACAAGGCGTACGCAGCGCTGCACAAACATAGAAGAAAGACAGTCCCTGCTCAAAGAGCTATGTAATAAAAGTAAGCCAAGTATAGGACAATCAAGCCATTGTGACATCACTGATGAGGTTGGCTCTTATTGGTGGCCTGAGGCATTATGACATCACAATATCACCTCTGATTATAAGAGACTACTACTACTACTATTTAACATTTCTATAGCGCTACAAGGCGTACGCAGCGCTGCACAAACATAGAAGAAAGACAGTCCCTGCTCAAAGAGCTATGTAATAAAAGTGAGCCAAGTATAGGACAATCAAGCCATTGTGACATCACTGATGAGGTTGGCTCTTATTGGTGGCCTGAGGCATTATGACATCACAATATCACCTCTGATTACAAGAGACTACTACTACTACTATTTAGCATTTCTATAGCGCTACAAGGCATACGCAGTGCTGCACAAACATAGAAGAAAGACAGACATCTCTTATTTCGTTTTCTGTCATTTCTCATCCAAAATAGAGACATTTCTTAAGCAACAACAAAGTTTACATTTCTTTAGCTTCTGTTTACAGAAAGAAAAGAACTGTGAAAGAAAGAAAGAAAGAAAGAAAGAAAGAAAGAAAGAAAGAAAGAAAGAAAGAAAGAAAGAAAGAAAACGAACCAAAATGACAGATTTTCCATTATTACTTTTGTATCGCTGACCAGCAGAGGGTGCTCTTTAATAAGTAATGAATGGCCTCTGAATAAATGTTTGATTGGGCAATTTTCCAAAAGTTTGCCAGTGTGGTATAAATGTATCCCATGTGTTTAACACCATTTCTAAAGGGGAAAATTTGAGCATATTTTTTCCTTTGAAAATTGCATAAGGATAAAAATACCCAAATGGATTTGTATTTATTTTTCCTGCAGGTAATTCCTCTAGCCTAAATGCTACGAATAGTAATGAAAGTTCAGGATTGCATGTATTACTACATCCCTGGCCCTCATCCATGAATGTGTGGGTAAAAATAGAGCGGGAGAAACCAAAAGGACCAAACTCAAACCCACAGGTAGTAAGAGCACCAAAATAGTTTTATTGGGACCCTACACGGTCCGTGTTTCAGCCAAAAAGGCCTTCCTCAGGGGTCTTCAAATTGACGTATACAGATGTTCCTCCAAAGTTACGTGTGGTAGGAAGAATGAACTCAGCACAAAAACGCTGGTGCTATCTGAAACGGAGCATAGACACTCATTATCTTGTAGACTTCTATCATATCACCCCTCAGCCGCCTTTTCTCCAAGCTGAAGAGCCCTAACCTTCTCAGCCTTTCCTTATAGAGAAGTCGTTCCATCCCTTTTATCATTTTCATCGCCCTTCTCTGCACCTTCTCCAATTCCTTTATATCTTTTTTGAGATGCGGCGACCAGAATTGGACACAATATTCAAGGTACAGTCGCATCATGGAGCGATACAGCGGCATCATAACATCCTCGTGTTTGTTTTCCATCCCTTTCCTAATACTACTGAACATTCTGTGCGCTTTTTTAGCCGCCGCTGCACACTGAGCTGAAGTTTTCAACGTCTTATCAACGATGACTCCCAGATCCCTTTCTAGGTCTGTGACTCCTAACATGGAGCCTTGCATGACATAGCTGTAATTCGGGCTCCTCTTACCCACATGCAACACTTTGCACTTGTCAACATTGAACTTCGTCTGCCACTGGGATGCCCAATCCCCCAGTCTCGTGAGGTCCTCCTGTAATCTTTCACACTCTTCCTGCGACTTGACGCAATAAGCCACAGCTGCTTCAGGGTGCAGAACTACATGTTAAAACTGGTGTAAATGTCTGAAAAGGTGCTTATCTACAACCCCATCACCACTGCCAAAATGTTCCTGACCGCCAACACAGCGTTTTTTACTTAAAAGCAGTGTTGCCATATATTAAAAAAAAAATTCCTACCCAAAACAGCCCAAAACCCGCCCAAAAACCGCACACACCCCACCCCCGACGTCATCACCCCCGCCCCCGCCATCATCAGCCCCACCGCTTCCGTCATCACCCCCGCCCCCGCCGTCATCAGCCCCACCCCCGCCGTCATCGCCCCACCCAATACGTCACCTCGCCCCGCCCAATATGTCACAAAACCCCGCCTCTGTCGCTGTTAGCCCCACCCCCCGCCGGCTAAAAAAACGCCCAAAACCCGCACAAAAAAAAAAAACATGCCCAAAAAAACACAACCCGCCACAGGCAAAAGTTTCCTGCAGCGGGTTGCGGAAAACCGCCCATCTGGCAACCCTGCTTAAAAGTGGCATCAGCAGGCCCAAACTACTTAAATACCACTGATAGGTCTACTGAAGGACCAATCACACAACTGCTTCACATTAAGGAAGAACAAACTAATTCATTGTTTAAACCCTTAGGACTGATTGTATCCAAGAAAAATATCCACTTTTGCTCTTTATAATTGAGCAAAGGTAAAAGGTTCAAGGGTCAAGGTAAAGGGTGGTAGCGGAGCAGAGGAGTCGGGGATGGAGCAGGGAGTGATCTGGGCAGTGCAAGTATTCAGCAAAAAGGCTTTCTTAAGTTAACTGTTGAATATCGATGGTACTGGGCGGTAGTGTCGATTTGGTGGATGCTACATGCGTGGTAGCCGTTTCTCATTTCTTGCTGCTCTCTTTTGCCACCGGAGGGTGCTAAGGCTGCACTCAATCTATTCCCTATGGTCAGAGAGCAACATATCATTCTGTTACCAGCATAGAGTTGGAATGACATTATTTTAATATATTTATATTGGGAGTACACGATGATCATTCTAAGAGTTGGCGCTGGCTCTTATCGTAGGAGTCCATATTCACATTTTCAGAATTCCCACAATGAAAGGAGTTGGTTCTGTCATAAATATAGCTGACCATAGGCAGCAAATCACACTTTCCGCTCCCTCTTTCTGTCCACTTTTCTTGTTGACATCAAAACTAGCAATGCAATTATAATAAGAAACAGAGGCGGATAATTACAAAGCTGTTAGGATACTCACATAAATCCCAATAAATAAAGAAAATGGCATGAAATGGGCAGGGACTGTTCTTTACAGGTAATGTTGACGTAGTTACCCTGTATTATCTATTAACCTGACAGATCATATAAAACAGATAATGCTATCTAAAGAGCTGTAGTAAATTATCTCTCTATATAAAAAGCAACACCAACGTTCTATGAAGCCTCCAGCCGGAAGTGTGAAGGGGGCGAGATATCCGGTTTCCCTATGAGTGTCTGCCCCGCCCTCTCTGTAACACAGTCAGTGAAGGAAAACAGCAGAGCACGAAATCAAATCGCTGGCTCTGTAACAGTGAAGGACTCAGAGGGGGGAGGGGAGAGAGGCCAGAGGGCAGGGACACACACACTCCCACATGCACACAGAAGAAAACATTGCTAGCCCCCACTTCATTTGCATCACAAACGGGGCTTTTTTACTATCTCTCTATATAAAAAGCAACACCAACGTTCTATGAAGCCTCCAGCCGGAAGTGTGAAGGGAGCGAGATATCCGGTTTCCCTATGAGTGTCTGCCCCGCCCTCTCTGTAACACAGTCAGTGAAGGAAAACAGCACAGCACGAAATCAAATCGCTGGCTCTGTAACAGTGAAGGATTCAGAGGGGGGAGGGGAGAGAGGCCAGAGGGCAGGGACACACACACTCCCACATGCACACAGAGGAAAACATTGCTAGCCCCCGTTTCATTTGCATCAGAAACGGGGCTTTTTTACTAGTATCATAATATTTGTCGTGTAATGTATACAGCAACAAAATAGCGGGTTAGATCAAGCAATTTGCATGCTGGTCAAGAAAAATAGTGGAAGGGGGGAAGAAGGACCTCAGACTGGTGACATTTAGCCAAATTAGTGGGATTACTCATGCACATATATCCCATATGCACGGTCACCGTACTTCAATCACTGGTCCTCCACCAACCACCTCCCTAGATGTTAAACAATGTCTATTTTTATAACAATTTTTATGCAAAAAAGTGTCACATTTACACCTCCTCAGGACGTAGAGAGCGAAGGAAACAACTTATCTTATAGCGGCGTTAGACTTAGACCTCCCCAACGGTCCGTTTCGCTCAAATAGCAAGCAATGACATCGGCTTACCCAGCGTAGTTGACGGCAGGACAGGCAAGCCGATGTTGTTGCTTGCTATTTGAGCAGGATTCCACATGAGGGCGTCCTTCCCCTGACGCAGCCTTTACCAGCGAAACGCTTCCGCTATTTTTCTTGTCCAGCATGCAAATTGCTTCATCTAACCCGCTATTTTGTTGCTGCATATTTATAAGTCAAGCGGTGTTTTTCCCATTTCTTTTGTTACTTCATGTAATGTATACACAATAAGGACATTTTCTCCCATCACTTGAATGGGAAAATGCTAAAAAAAAAAAGCCCCCCAATAGCTAACACAGGGGGTGTGCAGTCACTACACGTTAATTTCAGCAATTGCCATGCAATAAATGGAAAATCAGTGCAGATCCTCCAGACCTTATGGGCCCACTCAGGGTTTTTTTCTTCTGTCTGGATTGTTACTTCTTCAGAGACCATGAACAGGTAGCATCCCTGCTATCCTTAGTCAGGTTGACTTCCATCCTCTTCACCTCTCCTGTGGTTCACTGAGAACTCCTCAAGGAACTGTAAGACTCATACGCAAAACTCTTTCACAATGAACACACTTTCTCAGGTAGCAGCTCAAGAGATCCATTCCCAAGCCCAGGAACTCTCTCCTTAACCTGGTAGAGAATGGACCCTGATGTCTCCTATGCAAAGGTTTTTAAACTCCAACGTTGTATCACTAACATCTCCCACACAATCCCTACAAGGAATAAGTCATGTATTTGTTAACTCTCCTCCCAAACTATATATTAGTGGTCTACAAACAGCTATGGTGGTTATTTTAGAAGCTCTGTCCCATTGGGACACCTAACAATGCAGTACGTCCATATGGAAAGGGGGTTTTGTTTTAGACAGTTCTAAGGAAGCCCAAAATACGGACGTACAATCCCAGAAGGTGAAGGGACGTCTATATGTAAAAAGATGGATGTTCATATTTAGATCTAGTACTTGTTACATCCAGGTTACAGAAAGGTGCTCTGACTGAGCAGTTCTCCACTGAATGTTGACACAAGAAGTCACAGTAGGTATTTTTATTACTCTGGAGTGCTCACAATTTAAAAAATAAAATTACAAAAATTTGAAATGGGGTTCAAACTGGCAACCTCATGATCTTTACACTGGCTCTTAGCTGGCTGGTCTAACCATTAGGCTACTATCCCACATGGATAGCTCTACGAGCATTTTATAAATATGGAAAATCTTCTGCTGCCACACAGACGTCCATGTCCCTTACTTTGCCCTGATCATATTTTTTGCCATGGGCTGAATATTACCTTCACAATTATATACAGAGCAGCTGAATTTTTCTGCTCCCCGTGTGACTGCAAATGCTGGCTTGAATGCCCCTGCCCCTCCTTTCCCACAATGCATAACTTTTGGTTTCATGTTTTGTGGAGGAGTAGCCTAGTGGTTAATGCAGTTGACTTTGATCCTGGGGAACTGAGTTCAATTCCCACTGCAGCTCCTTGTGACTCTGGGCAAGTTATCTAACTCTCCATTGCCCCTGGTCCAAAATAAGTACCTGAATATATGTAAAGCGCTTTGAATGTAGTTGCAAAAAAACCTCAGAAAGGCAGTATATCAAGTCCCATTTCCCTTCCCTTGTGCTTATGTTAACTAGAAGGTTATCAATAGAAAAAAAACATGGAAAATAAGATGATACCTTTTTTATTGGACATAACTTAATACATTTATTGATTAGCTTTTGAAGGTTGCCCTTTTTCGTCAGATCGGAAATAAGCAAATGTGGTAGATGACAGTATATTTATAAGTGAAACATCCAAGCATTTCTTTGACAGTCTAACTAGAACTAGAAGCCATGCTGCTACTGATATTTTAAACAACACTGCCATCTTGTGCTTAATTTGAAAACTGCAGTTTTATTTTTCCCTTAATGTAAAAAACAGGAGTGTGGTCCACTCTTGATATGCTTTGATGTCCCCATGCATACTTCCTACCCACCCCCCTCCTCCCACCCTGTCAGACTGTCATAGTAATGCTTGAATGTTTTCACTTATATACACTGTCAGCTAGCACATTTGCTTATTTCCGATCTGACGAAGAAGGGCGACCTTCGAAAGCTAATCAAGAAATGTATTAAGTTATGTCCAATAAAAAAGGTATCATCTTATTTTCTTTTCCATGTTTTATTTTGTTTGATTTCTATAGATTCTACATGGAATGTTGCTATTCCACTAGCAACATTCCATGTAGAAGTCGGCCCTTGTAGATCACCAATGTGGCCGTGCAGGCTTCTACTTCTGTGAGTCTGACGTCCTGCACGTACGTGCAGGACGTCAGACTCACAGAAACAGAAGCCTGCGCAGCCTTCTACATGGAATGTTGCTAGTGGAATAGCAACATTCCATGTAGAATCTCCAATAGTAGCAACATTCCATGTAGAATCTCCAATGGTATATATTTTACTGTCATAGTAATGCTTGAATGTTTTCACTTATATACACTGTCAGCTAGCACATTTGCTTATTTCCGATCTGAGGAAGAAGGGCGACCTTCGAAAGCTAATCAAGAAATGTATTAAGTTATGTCCAATAAAAAAGGTATCATCTTATTTTCTTTTCCATGTTTTACTATGTAAAAGACAAGAAATGCCTAATGTTCCCATGCCAGCCTGTTGAAATCTAGTGATCCCTTTCTCCTGTTATTATCTTGATCATTGACATTGTTGATTCTGAGAAGCATTGATTGTGATTTTTACCTGGTTATAATACCTTTGTAATATTCCTGAGGTTTTCTCATTGCAAGAATATCCTATTTAGTTTGTTCCTGGTATTAATGCATAGTCAGTTTGGTAGTAATCCTACAAAGAGATTTTGTGAGGTTTTTTTCATTTACTTTGTGTACTGCCTGCTTGGGTGCAGCTAATCTTGCAGTACTGAGACTCTGATATCTTGGGGTATCACAGCAGGATTCTAGGTTAGACTCCTACACTTCACTTGAGATTCTACGGCAACAGAATCAAGGGTACAGAGTCAAGTGGCGGATTCTGGTCTGCTGTTCTGGGGTGGGAGAGCATAGGAAGACAGAATTTGACAGGAGTGAGTTTCCGAGACTTGCCCTGTGTTGATTCCATACATAGAATCAGGAGTAGCCTTCTGGGGTGAAAGGCTAGGTGACATGTAGCTGAGGTAAGGGCACAATGGCAATGGGGTATCAGAGATCTTAGCCCATTAACAATTCACCATGAGTAGCACTAAAAGTAAATCCTCAACCCTGTTGTCAGGGACAGCTGCTTAAGGAGCCCTTTTACTGCAGGGTTGCTGTGCATCAACGGGCTTGCTGCATGGCAGGGGTGTAACCAGACTTCGGCGGGAGGGAGGTCCAAACTGAGCCCGAGGTGAGGGGGCACATTTTAGCCCCCCCGCCACCACCACCACCAACAACAACTTTGACCCCCCCCCCCCTGCTGACAACCCTCTCAACCCCCTTCCCGCCGCTGCCGTCGCCTACCTTTGCTGGCGAGGGACCCCAACCCCCGCCAGCTGAGGTCCTCTTCTTCCGGCACAAGGCTTCATTCTGTTTCTGTGCAGGACGTTAGACTCATGAGGCTTCGTCCTGTTTCTGTGCACGACGTCAGACTCACAGAAACAGAACGAAGCCTTGCGCCAGAAGAAGACCTCGGCTGGCGGAGGTTGGGGCCCCCGCCAGCAAAGGTAGGTGACGGCGACAGTGGGTTGGCAGTGGAAGGGGGGTCGAGAGGGTCGTTGGCAGGGGGTCCAGGGCCAAATCTACAGGGGCCCAGGCCCCCGTGGCCCCACGTAGCTATGCCACTGCTGCATGGCAATCTGGAACTGTTGTTGGCCCAATGTGGGCACTGGCGGTAGTTCCACCCCCAGCATGCGGCGTTTCCAGTGCTAGCGGAAATATTGGAAAAAATATTTCTACAGGGGGTTACTTGGTGGTGATCGGCATTGCCCGGTTACCGCCAGGTTAGCACAGGATCCCTTATCGTCACCTTAATTCTCCCTCTCAAATGGCCATGTGGCAAGTGCAAACTTACCGCGTGGCCATTTCTTTTTTGGGAGCTTTTTACCTGCTGCATTAAAAGGGGCCCTGGTGTACCACCGCTGCTAGCCCAGGGCCCCCAAATGGCCCTGAAACCTGTAAGCATCTGGAGAAATGGCACTGAGGATTCATTATGGCAGTTCTTTAACAGTATTTTAGGTGATACAAGACAAGTTCTAAAAGGGAAAGGTAAATGGGACTTGATATACTGCCTTTCTGAGCAGGGCCGTGCTGATACGGTAAGCGGGGAAAGCACTGCAGGGGGGCACCGACCTCTGGAGGGCACCGCCGCGGTGCTTACCCTCGCCGCTTACCTGAGCTCTGCGCCGCCGAGGCCTTTAAATCTTTTACCTCCGGTCGCAGCAGCATCAGTGAAAGCGCTGCCAGCGTCTCCCTTCCCTTCGCGCTCATTGGTTCCTTCAGTGTCCCGCCTTCTTCTGACGTCAGAAGAAGACGGGACACTGAGGGAACCAACCAGCACGAAGGGAAGGGAGACGTCGGCAGCGCTTTCACTGAAGCTGCTGCGACCGGAGGTAAAAGATTTAAAGGCCCCAGGGATGCGGAGCTGAGGTAAGGGAAGGGCAGAGAGGCATGGATGGGAGGGCAGAGAGGCATGGATAGGAGGGCAGGGCCCAGGGAGAGGACAAATTGCTGGAAATGGAGGGGAGGGGAGAGAGGAGGATTGCTGGCTATGGATGGAGGAGGGAAGGGCAGAGAGGGACAAGGATGGACATGGATGGGCGGGCAGGACCCAGGGAGAGGACAAATTGCTGAAAATGGAGGGGAGAGAGGAGGATTGCTAGCTATGGATGGAGGAGGGAAGGGCAGAGAGGGACAAGGATGGACATGGATGGGAGGGCAGGACCCAGGGAGAGATGAGAAATTGCTGAAAATGGATATAGAGCAAAAAATGAAGAAGAAAGGAGGAAAGTAAAGAAATAAATGGAAAGGAAGCCCTGGAAACAGAGTTAAGAGGACAGATAGCAGCAGAATCAGATACTGGGCCAGCACGATCAGAAAAAGAAAGTCACCAGACAACAAAGGTAGAAAAAAATCATTTTATTTTTATTTTAGCGTTTGGAATATGTCCACTTTGAGAATTTACATCTGCTATCTTATTTTGCAATGTATAGCAATTTGTTTCTAAGAATATCGCTGACAATTCCTTTCAGTGTGGCAAGTGGTGAGTGATCATTTTCACGGGGGGGAGGGCACCAACTGATAGTCTGCAGGGGGACGCCAGAGACCCTAGGCACGGCCCTGTTTCTGAAGTTACATTCAAAGAGGTTTACATATATTCAGGTACTTATTTTGTACCAGGGGCAATGGAGGGTTAAGTGACTTGCCCAGAGTCACAAGGAGCTGCAGTGGGAATTGAACTCAGCTCCCCAGAATCAGAGTCCATTGCACTAACCACTAGGCTACTCCTCCACTAGCAACATTCCATCTAGAAGCCTGCCCTTGCAGATCAGCAACACGGCCGCGCAGGCTTCTGTTTCTGACATCAAACTCAGAGAAACAGAAGCCTGCACAGCCGTGTTGCTGATCTGTAAGGGCAGGCTTCTACATGGAATGTTGCTAGTGGAATAGCAACATTCCATGTAGAATCTCAAATAGCAGCAACATTCCATGTAGAAGCTCAAATAAGGAAAGGGAAATGGAAATGGAAATGGAAATGGAGGAGGAGTGGCCTAGTTGTTAGGGTGGTGGACTTTGGTCCTGGGGAACTGAGTTCAATTCCCATTTCAGGCACAGGCAGCTCCTTGTGACTCTGGCCAAGTCACTTAACCCTCTGTTGCCCCATGTAAGCCATGCTGCATTGAGCCTGCCATGAGTGAAAAAAACACAGCGTACAAATGTAATAAAATATACCACCTTTCTGAGGTTTTTGCAACTACATTCAAAACAGTTTACATATATTCAGATACTTATTTTGTACCATGGGCAATGGAGGGTTAAGTGACTTGCCCAGAGTCACAAGGAGCTGCAGTGGGAATCGAACTCAGTTCCCCAGGATCAAAGTCCACTGCACTAACCACTAGGCTAGTAGGAACAATGCACCTGTTTTTTTCAAATGGTACCATGAATAAACAGGTGCCTACAGTTTAGGGCGAAATGGAGAAACGGATGGCTGAAATGACAACCAGAGCAAATTGTCTTGAACCAAAATGTACTGCCTCTCTGTACCTGGCTCTCTCTCCCTCTGAGTACAACGAGGAGCGGAGGCTGAAGATTGAACTATGGACCTTCTGTTGTCCTACCGGAGACAGACTAGAGGCAGAGATGGCACAAAAGCAGTTAAAGATGGCTAAAATTAAATCTAAAAACTAAAGCAGATTAATTTGAAAAAACAGGTATACAGAAAAGTCTTAAGGAAAATTTTTATAAATGAATTGAAGTAAATAAGGGATTTAGAATATTTGCACATATTTGACAAATGTATTAAAAAATGAATTAAGATAAAATTGATAACCAACAGATTTTAGCTGCATGTGGGAAGTTTTCCAATGTTTATCTAATTGTTTTTGTTGTGGATCGCTAACGCTGCGGTTTACTAAGCCAGTAGCGCAGCTTTGAATGGGCTGTGTCGGCAAATGCCACACGGAAGCCACTAGCATGGCTCAGTAAACAGACCCCTTAGGCAAGTGAAACTAATGTCAACAATGAATGAGCATCGTGGAAAAAAAAAAAAAGCAGAATTGGGATAGGAAGCGGGCTCTTTATTGTAGGACCTGACACGGGCCATGTTTTCAGCATCCAGGCCTGCATCAGGGGGTTTGGTTGATTTGGAAAAAAACTAAGAAGGTACAAAAATCACTATGCAAAGTCAGTACTTCTTAACACTGCATCAGACAAGCACTTCTCAGCAGCGTCACAACAACAGACTAAAAGCACACCAAAATCAGGCATGTGTCCTAGTGGTTAGCAGTGGCGTAGCCAAGGTTGGGCCCTGGTGGACCCATGCCCACCCACTTTGGGCTCAGACCCACCCAGTAGCAGCACACCTATGATGTAGCTGTCAGGGTTCCCCAAGCCCCACCAGCTGAAAATTCCCAACAACTGTCCCTCCTGCATATCAGCCTTCCCCAGTGGCGTACCAAGGGGGGGGCGGTGGGGGCGGTCCACCCCGGGTGCACGCTACTGGGGGGGTGCCGCGGCGCGCGCCTGTCAGCTGAGTTTGCTGACTTCGCTAACTTTGCTGCAGCTCCCTCTGCCCCGGAACAGCTTACTTCCTGTTCCGGCCGGGGCAGAGGGAGCTGCAGCGAAGTTAGCGAACTCAGCTGACAGGCGCGCGCCGCGGCACCACCCCCCCCCCAGCGACGTGCACCCGGGGGGTGTCATTTCACCAGGGGGGGGGCGCATCGGCGCTCCGCCCCAGGTGTCATGCCGGCTAGGATCGCCACTGGCCTTCCCTTTGATGTATTCCCGCCTATGCGGAAACAGGAAGTTGCATCAGAGAAAAGGCTGTGGGGCCGTGTGTATTAGTTGCTGCTTCCTGCTGGTGAAAATCTGCTATTTAAAAGGTATGCGAGGGAGGGGGATGTTTGAGAGACCATATGGCATGCAGACGAGAGAGGGAGAGACCAAATCACTTGTGGGACAGGGCGGAGTTCTTCTGCCCACCCATCGTGGGCCCAGGCCCACCCAAAATTTGGTGTCTGGCTACGCCCCTGGTAGTTAGTGCAGCAGACTTTAATCCTGATAAACTGGGTTCAGTTCCCACTGCAGCTCCTTGTGACTCTGAGCAAGTCACTTAACCCTCAATTGCCCCTGGTACAAAATAAGTACCTGAATATACTATGTAACTCACTTTGATTGTAACCACAGAAAGGTGGTCTATCAAGTGGAATTAGAAAAGGTACAGAGAAGGGCGACGAAAATGATAAAGGGGATGGGATGACTTCCCTATGAGGAAAGGCTAAAGTGGCTAGGGCTCTTCAGCTTGGAGGAAAGGCGGCTGAAGGGAGATATGATAGAGGTCTTTAAATTAATGAGTGGAGTTGAACGGGTAGATGTGAAGCGTCTGTTCAATCTTTCCAAAAATACTAGGACTAGGGGGCATGCAATGAAGCTACAATGTAGTAAATTTAAAACGAATTGGAGAAAATGTTTCTTCACTCAATGTGTAATTAAACTCTGGAATTCGCTGCCAGTGAATGTGGTAAAGGTGGTTAGCTTAGCGGAGTTTTAAAAAGGTTTGGACGGCTTCCTAAAAGAAAAGTCCATAGATCATTATTAAATGGACTTGGGGAAAATCCACTCTTTCTGGAATTAGCAGTATAGAATGTTTTGTACTTTTTTGGAATCTTGCCAGGTATTTGTGACCTGCATTGGCCACTGTTGGAAACAGGATGCTGGGCTTGATAGACCTTTGGTCTTTGCCAGTATGGCAATACTGGGAAAGCTCTTTGTAAGCTCTTTGAGCAGGGACTGTCTTTCTTCTATGTTTGTGTAGCGCTGCGTAAGCCTTGTAGCGCTATAAAAATGCTAAATAGTAGTAGTAGTAGTCTCTTGTAATCAGAGGTGATATTGTGATGTCATAATGCCTCAGGCCACCAATAAGAGCCAACCTCATCAGTGATGTCACAATGGCTTGATTGTCCTATACTTGGCTCACTTTTATTACATAGCTCTTTGAGCAGGGACTGTCTTTCTTCTATGTTTGTGCAGCGCTGCGTACGCCTTGTAGCGCTATAGAAATGCTAAATAGTAGTAGTAGTACTTATATAAGTCCCATCCCCTTTCCTTTTTAAGAAGTACTGATTTTTGAATAGTGATTTCTTGGATCTTAAGTTGCATAGCTTTTTTCCAAATCAGCCAGACCCCTGATGCAGGCCTGGATGCCGAAACACAGCCCATGTCAGGTCCTACAATAAAGATCTGCTTGCTATCCTAGATCTGGAGCCCCCCTAGTTCTATTTCCTGTTGCCTTGTGTTTTGTGCCTTGGTTTTCCTCTCTTTTCTGCTGTAAGGCACAGTCCATGCCAATTCCCCACCACAAAATAGTATTTTCTATATTAGTTGTTTAATTGGGGGATTAGGTGCATTTCTGTAGTGTCGTGCTCTTTGGTGCATTATAATTCCTGCATTGAACAGTTAACACAGCTTAATACATAGCAGGTCACAAGAACCGGTTTGAAGACTTTAAACCATTCATGTTATTGTTACTTTATGAAACAACCTGAATTTAAGGAATTGTGATAATCAATTATACAAAGAGGGGCTTAATCGAAAGGGACATCCAAGTTTTGATGAGGACGTCCTCGCAAAATGTCCCCCCATCCAGGGGTGGGGAAACCCGTATTTTCAAAACAAGATGGATGTCCATCTTTCATTTCGATTATACGGTCAGGGATGCCCAAATCCTGAAATTTGGTCATCCTTAGAGATGGTCGTCCCTAGACTTGGTCGTTTCTGATTTTCGGTGATAATTGAAACCAAGGAGTCCATCTCTGAAATGACCAAATGCAAGCTATTTGGTCGTGGGAGGAGCCAGCATTTGTAGTGCACTGGTCCCCCTCACATGCCAGGACACCAACCAGGCACCCTATGGGGCACTACAGTGGACTTCACAAATTGATCCCAGGTACATAGCTCCCTTACCTTGTGAGCTGAGCCCCCCAAAACCCACTACCCACAACTGTACACCACTACCATAGCCCTTACAGGTAAAGGGGGAACCTAGATGTGGGTACAGTGGGTTTGTGGTGGGTTTTGGAGGGCTCGCTGTTTCCTCCACAAACGTAACAGGTAGGGGGGCATGGGCCTGGGTCCGCCTGGGACTGCCTGCCTGAAGTGCAGTGCACCTACTAAAACTGCTCCAGGTACCTGCATACTGCTGTGATGGACCTGAGTATGACATCTGAGGTGGGAGGGGGTTAGTGACCACTGGGGGAGTAAGGGGAGGTCATTCCCGATTCTCTCCGGTGGTCATCTGGTCATTTTGGGCACCTTTTTGAGCCTTGGTCGTAAGAAAAACACGACCAGGTAAAGTCGTCCAAGTGTTCATCAGGGACGTCCTTGTTTCTTTTGATTATGGGTCAAGGACGTCCTAGTGTTAGGCACGCCCAAGTCCCGCCTTCGCTACGCCTCTGATACGCCCCCTTGAACTTTGGCCATCACTGCAACGGAGTGCAGTTGGGGATGTCCAAAACTGGCTTTCGATTATACCGATTTGGACGACCCTGTAAGAAGGACGCCCATCTTCTATTTATGTCTAAAGATGGGCGTCCTTCTCTTTCGAAAATGAGCCCAAAATGCACCCAGAGGAAGACGTAGTGGCGTAGGAAGGGGGGGTGGTGGGGCGGTCCTCCCTGTGTGCACGCCGCTGGGGGGTGTCGGCTCCGCTGGTTCCCTGCTCCCTCTGCCCCGGAACAGGTTACTTCCTGTTCCGCGGCAGAGAGAGCAGGGAACCAGCAGAGCCAGCGCAGCTCCCAGCAACATGCACTGGGGGTGGACTGGCCCTCTCGCTCGCCCCTCGCTTCCTAATTCACGTAAGAATGCACTCCGGGGGGAGGGTGTGCTCCGGAGGGGGGAGGGTGAGCGCCGAAGGGGTGCTGCGCTGCACCCAGGGGGGTGTGCAGCGGCGACCCGCCCCGGGTGTCAGCCGCCCTCACTACGGCACTGGGAAGGAGCATTGCTTTTAACCTTGTTATCTGTTGGATCATCTGCGTGATGAAGTTTGTAATTTTCCACCAGCTGGTAACTTAGTCCCTGACACAGCCATTTCAAGGCGAAACATGGCCATGTCGGGCACAAGATGCGTAAATCTCTGGGAGCCTTTGGATTTTAAATAAAGACAGTTTACCTTCTTATTACGTCTGCCTTTTGCTTTTATTTTCCATGTTGGATCTTGTGGAATGTTAGCCTTGCTGCTTTCTCGTTGTGATAATCAAGTCACAGAGGTCTGGACAATTTAATATGCATGACCAATTGAGAGAAAATCAGCAAAATATATTTATTTATTTATTTATTAGGATTTATTTACTGCCATTTTGAAAGCATTCATTCAAGGTGGTGCACAGAAGAATAAGTCAAACATAAAGAATAAGCAATTACAGCAGTAAAGATATTAAAATAACAGTACAAACTATACCATTAATTCCAAAAGATTCAAAGCTTTGCAGGTGCTACAAACAGTGAGGTGGTGGCCTATGAAAGAAAAAGGTATTGTACAACATATTTATTTATTTTTGTTACAGATGTACCCTGCGCTTTCCAACTCATGGCAGGCTCAATGCGGCTTACATGGGGCAATGGAGGATTAAGTGACTTGCCCAGAGTCCCACTAGCAACATTCCATGTAGAAGTCGGCCCTTGCAGATCACCAATGTGGCTGCGCAGGCTTCTGCTTCTGTGAGTCTGACGTTCTGCACGTACATGCAGGACGTCAGACTCACAGAAACAGAAGCCTGCGCAGCCTTCTACATGGAATGTTGCTAGTGGAATAGCAACATTCCATGTAGAATGTCCAATAGTAGCAACATTCCTTGTAGAATCTCCAATAGTATCTATTTTATTTTTGTTACATTTGTAACAAAAGCGCTTTCCCACTCATGGCAGGCTCAATGCGGCTTACATGGGGCAATGGAGGGTTAAGTGACTTGCCCAGAGACACAAGGAGCTGCCTGTGCCTGAAGTGGGAATCCAACTCAGCTCCTCAGGACCAAAGTCCACCACCCTAACCACAAGTCCACCACCCTAACCACTAGGCCACTCCTCCACTGTTGCTACTATTTGAGATTCTACATGGAATGTTGCTATTCCACTAGCAACATTCCATGTAGAAGTCGGCCCTTGCAGATCACCAATGTGGCCACGTAGGCTTCTGCTTCTGTGAGTCTGATGTCCTGCAGGACGTCAGACTCACAGAAACAGAAGCCTGCGCAGCCTTCTACATGGAATGTTGCTAGTGGAATAGCAACATTCCATGTAGAATCTCCAATAGTAGCAACATTCCATGTAGAATCTCCAATAGTATCTATTTTATTTTTGTTACATTTGTAACAAAAGCGCTTTCCCACTCATGGCAGGCTCAATGCGGCTTACATGGGGCAATGGAGGGTTAAGTGACTTGTATATATATTATTGGAAATATAAAAACTACAGTATAGCAATGGAACTAAGATATTATACACCTTTTGGGGTGGCCACAGAACCTTGGTTGGGGCTACTCAGGGTAACTTCACATAGGCTGCAGCTGTTCCAGATGTTGTCACCCTTGGTCTTGTTTTCTCGATCCTTTTGTGTTCACTTAGGTGCCAAGTCCTTGAGATATATAAATTTTTTACAAGAAGAAAGCTAAACGTGTGTGGGGGTGGGGGAGAGAAAAATCATTTTGTCATTTTGTTATATAATATACTCACTTCTGCATGCACTTTTCACACTTTCCATTTCCTTTTTTTCCCTGCTGTGGGGGGGGGGGGGGGGAGCGAGGGGGACCTCAAACGTCTTCTTGATTTAGAGCTTCTGTTAGACAGGGCTATAGGACTAGACAGTTGTAAAATGATGTTACCATGAAAAAGAGGGGGCGTAAGATAAAGACCAAAAACAACAAAATCTGAGATTTACTTTAGCAGAATCTTGACTTTACGCTGTTTTAGGGACTGTGAAGGTACAATTTCAGACATAACGAATTGGATTTTCTGTATCATTTGGCAGTCAAATGTACCCATTCCCCCCCCCCCCCCCCCCCTGTCTCCATTTCTTTTTTTACCGCATTGCAGTTTCTGAGGATTCTCTCTCCAAATGAAAATTTCTCTGCAAGGAGCTGTGTAAACCTCACCCGCTGCATCCTGCACCCTCCAAAGCATGGATTTAAAAAACAAAACAAAACAAAACAGACACAATAGTTCCTTAATCAAGGAAACTGTATAAAAGCCCAGCACTGCATATAAAGTTAAACGATTTGACTTTGTGAATCCCAAACCTAATACAATGTTTGTGCTTTCGGTTCTGTTTTCCTATAAGTAAAAAAAAAAAGAGAAAACGAAACAGGCTCTTGGCTGGTATGAAATGGTACCTTCAAATGCCGAAAAGCAATAATTACTTTGATAATAGAATGCCAGATAGTATTCTGTTAGAATTTTCATTAAATATTAAAGGTTGCAAAACAAATTAAGGATTGTAAGCATGGTTTCTAATGTTTGTAATGCATCTTTGTACGTTTATTCAATGCCACTTATCAATATGATTCTATTATTACTGTTCCTATCAAGTCTTCTTCCCTGGCCCTACCTTAGAACGAAACCCTTTTTCCTGTATAATATTAGAACAATTCTTTTTTTCAAAACTTTATTTCGTTTCAGGGTTTAAAGTCGATGAAAACGCTGAAACAGAATAAAACTTAAAGCAAATTTATTGATTTATATAAAGGTACTGGACCTCTATACCCATCTGCTAAACCACCTATAGGTGTTTAGAATATAAAAATATCAATATAAATAATTACCTCAAATCAGTTCCTTACTTCTATTTTAAATCATGCCATTAGCAGTGCAAAGCTGAAAATGAATTTGAGAGTCAAAATATCTGAAATTAGTCCATGTGTATTAAAGGACTGGGAAGTTCCTTTTTTATTTCGTGTTTTACTACTTTGTATATAATATAAACCAACCAATAGTAACTTGAACAGAATGAGAGGCCCGAGAGCTGGTCTCGAAGGGCCCATTTAAACGAGGGCTGGGCCCGTTCGAGCCAGCGAGGGGCATGCTGGGAGAGAGAGGGGTCATGTAAGGGAGCAGCCTGCTCAGATTGGCTGGGCAAACAATGCACTCTGGTGCTGGGGCAGAGCAGGCTGCTGATTGGCTGGGAAGGTAGCAGGGGGCGGGGCTGGGCGAGGACATAAAGGGAGGAGGGAGACATCGGACTCCAGGGTGCTGGTGATCCGCGGAGGCTGTTTTTGGCGGTTTTTTACGGCGGTTTTTTGTGCAGGCCCTGATTCTTCAGCATGGCGGATGGAAGAGAATCTGGAGAGGAAACTGGAGGAGTGGAGGTGTCCTTCTGCGCTAGTGATTCGATCGGGAGGAGTCCGGTGGAAGTGAGTGCTGGGGGG
The DNA here is from genome assembly GCF_901765095.1 of Microcaecilia unicolor. Lineage (NCBI taxonomy): Eukaryota > Metazoa > Chordata > Amphibia > Gymnophiona > Siphonopidae > Microcaecilia > Microcaecilia unicolor. The sequence continues at coordinate 237,442,454 of NC_044038.1, forward strand.
GGGGGGGAGGGAGGGAGGTGAGCTTGCAGGCCCACGTAGATCGAAGGAGATTGCCAGAACAGCCATTGCTGTTGATGCAGCTGTGGCAGGGAAGAAGAGGCAGAAGAAAACTCGACATCTTAGTGCTAGCAGGTTGGGGGGTACTTTGGGGCAGGGGTTTGGGCCGGAGGAGGACGCACTGGGCGGCCCGGGGGGAAGAGAGAGGGGAGAAGAGGCTGGCACTGGTAGGAGGGGGGGCATTAGTGGGAGCAGCGGACGGGAGGGGTTGGGGGACTTAGAGGATGGGGGGAGCCAGCAAGCACCAGAGCGGGGGAGCGGCCCAGATTGGTCATGGAGGGCAGTCCCGGGTGTCCCAGCCTCTGCAACGGGTCTTGCGGCAGGCGGCTTTGGTGAAGGCCCCCCTCGAGGCGTAGGTGGGGATAGGATGGGGTGGGGCCAGTACCCTTGGGGTGCTTGGCCCACGTTTGGGATGCCTTTGTGGTCGGAACCAGCAGCAGGCCAGTGGGCAGTTCCTTGGGGTGGTGCTCCGGGCTGGATGGAAAGCTGGCCGAGCTCAGGGCGTCCTGGGGTGGGGGTTCGGGACCCCGGATGGGGCACACGGTGGGCTGTTCCTGCTGCTCCTCCCAATTTGTCTTTACAGATGCAAAGAGAGGTCCACGCGGTTGGAGTGCCAGCAACGAGGCGCCCAGGGCAGGAGACGGACCAGTTTGGGATCACACGAGCGGAACAGCTGGAGACCGAGATGGGAGGTCGAACGAGGCCAGCGGAGCGTACGGTGACCACGGACCAGGCGGCAGGCTCGGCGGGCAGTGGCCCAGCAGCAGGAGATGGGCCAGCGCTCCCCACGGCGGGGCCATCTGGATGTGGTAACAGTGAGTGTGCACGGGGAGAGCGGGGGAGGCGAGGGCGGTGCAGGCGTAAGGGGAAGGGGAAAAGGGATAGGTCTTCGTCCTCGTCGTCGGACACATCTACGACTTCTTCGTCCTCTTCCTCCGCTTCTAGGCCTGAGGGACAAGAGGCGGGGAGAGTGGTAGCAGGGATGACAGGGATAGGAGAGAGAGGGCCGCCGGCGCCAGTGGCGTTGTCGGAACTATGGGAACAGGTCCCGCGGGCGTTGCGGCAAAAAATTCGGCGCAGGAAGTGTATAGATGTATTCCGGTTGTTGGAAGGTAGGAAGCCTAGGCGCGGAAAAAAGCGAGGTAAGAAAGCAGAGGCTGATAAGGAGCGTAAAGTAGCAAAAACAATAGTTAATTGGGTGCGAGCTTTTTTACGTTTGGCTAGTGTATGGGGGCAGCGGGACCAGGGTCAGTATGGCGTCTTACTGGCGTATGCAGATTCAGTTTTAGACGCATTCCAGCGTTTCGGGGGTTGGGCTTGGTTAAATTACGATGAAGCCTTTAGAGATAAGATGGAAGAAAATCTACACATGACATGGGGGACACAGGACATAAACCTGTGGCTAACGCACATGGCCCCTCGGGGAGCGGTGACTGGGGGAGTGGGAAGAGGGGGTATTCAGCAGACCTCGAGTAGTCGGCCCTTTCGGGTTGCGGGGAGAGGAGAAGGGGGCACCGGCGGGACGGGGACGGCTTCAACAGCAGATGTATGCTGGCGGTTCAATAGAGCAGCATGTCTATTCCCCGATTGTAAATTCAGGCACGCTTGTTCCACGTGTGGGCAGGGGCACCCGTCCATTAAATGTACCAAGAAGGGAGCAGGGGGCACAACCCTTGCCAAGTAAGTGGGCAGGACGGGCCCCCACGCCGGTGCAAGTCGATGCGATGCTGCCATGGCTCCATCGATATCCGGTGCGGTCAGCGGCTCAACTGCTGGAGGGTGGTTTTCGGGAGGGGTTTCAGATCCCTTATCGGGGGAGGGTAGAGTCCAATTGGGTGCAGAATTCTGCGTCCGTAACAAAATTGAGGGAGGTGGTACGGCAAAAGCTAGATGAGGAGTTGAGTTTAGGGAGAATTGCGGGGCCTTTTCAGAACCCCCCGTTTTCCCCATTCATGATTTCCCCGCTAGCAGTGATCCCTAAAAAAGCGCCCGGGAAGTTTCGCCTCATACATAACCTCTCGTATCCGGAGGGCAGGTCGGTGAACGCGGGTATCCCAAAAGATTGCTGTTCGGTCCAATACACTTCATTTGATTGCGCGGTGCGGTTGGTGCGACAGTGCGGAGAGGGCACCCAGCTGGCGAAGGTTGATATTGAGGCGGCCTTTCGATTACTGCCAGTGCACCCGACAGCATTCCCTTTGCTCGGTTTCCATTTTGAGGGGGCCTTCTACTACGATCGCTGTATGCCAATGGGGTGTTCAGTGTCTTGTGCATATTTCGAGCGCTTTAGTTCCTTCGTACATTGGGTGACAGCTCAGAAGGCAGGGTTGGACACACTAGTCCATTATTTAGACGATTTCCTGTTTATAGGAGCAGCGGTCGGGGGGGCGTGTGGCCAGTTGCTGGCTGCCTTTATGGCAGTGGCTGAGGAGTTTGGTATTCCTTTGGCCGCGGACAAGACAGAGGGCCCAACTTCAGTCCTCACATTTCTGGGGATTGAGATTGACACGGAACGAATGGTGACGCGGTTACCGCACGGGAAAGTCGAGCAGTTAGTGGAGCAGATCATAGGGGTGTTGCATGCAAAAAAGGCCACGCTTGAGGCCATTCAGTCGTTAGTGGGAAGCTTGAATTTTGCCTGTCGGGTGCTTCCGATGGGTCGCGCCTTTTTGAGGCGTCTGGGGGCGGCAACGGCGCACGTATCACTGCCGCATCACCACATCCGTTTATCCGCAGGGGTGCGCAGGGACTTGCGTATGTGGTTGGAATTCCTTGCCGAGTTCAACGGCACGCTGGTTTTGCAGAGTCCAGTTGTGGCGCACGTGGATTTGGAACTGTTTACAGATGCAGCAGGGGGTCATGGTTTCGGAGTGTACTGTGCGGGTTCGTGGTGCGCAGCCCCCTGGCCTTGTTGGTGGGTCGTGTCCGGGCTTACAAAAAATATCACATTTCTGGAGTTGTTTCCATTTGTAGTAGTCTGCGAGTTGTGGCCAGAGCGACTACGGAACAAAAGCGTTGTAGTCTGGTGTGACAATCTAGGGGTAGTGGAGGTGGTGAATAAGCAGTCAGCGCGTTGTTTAATGGTTAACTCGTTAATGAGGGAATTAGTGCTGCGCTGTTTGCGACTAAATGTTCATTTGCGGGCGAGGCATGTGCCAGGAGTGGATAACCGGATAGCTGATGCACTGTCCCGTTTTCAATTGCAGACGTTCAGAACATTAGCGCCGGGGGCGGATCAGGAAGGGCAGCGAATGCCGGAACAACTTTGGCAACTCGGAGACCCGAGGTCTGGCAGTTGTTGAAGTCTTCAGTTGCCCCAGCTACATGGACAGCATACGTATGTGGCTTTGACAAAGTGACGAGTTTCCTACACAGCCAGGGTTGGGAGGCTGGTCGGGCATCTGATGAATTGTTAGCAGCATATGTTGCAAGTGCTCGAGGGTCTGGGACTTCGCGTAGTGCGGTCCGGAGGCATTTGGCGGGTTTTTATTTTTTCAGTAAAGCATATGGGTGGGGGGTTCCTGAATCGCAGTTTCTGGTGGGGAGCGCATTGAAGGGATGGGGGAGGGTCGTGCCACCGGTGGGGGACACAAGGCGGCCAATTACACATGGGTTATTAGTGCGCGTGTTGCACGCGGTGTTCCAGGTGGCGCGGTCGGATTTCGAAGCACGGCTTTTCCGCGCGGCTTATGCGCTGGCATTCTATGGGGCGTTCCGAGTGGGGGAGTTAGTTGAAAGACGCCGGGCGGTGACGGAGTTTTCTGGTATATTACGGGAGAATGCATCCATTCAAGATGGGCAGTTGCGTATCAGATTGCTGCGGTCTAAAACGGATCAGAGAGGAGTGGGCAGTACAATCGTGTTGAGAGGGGTGCCGGGAGTTGACTATTGTCCGGTGACATTGGTGGCAGCGTACCTCGAGGTCCGGCCAGCGGGGCCGTCATCATTGTTGGTGCACGCGGACGGGCAGGTCTTGACGAGGTACCAATTTGCAGCTGTATTACGCCAGAGTCTTATGGCGGTGGGAGAAGATCCTCGGCAGTTTGGTACCCATTCGTTCCGGATAGGAGCGGCGACCAGCGCACATCAAGCTGGGCTTGGAGCGGCTGATATTCGTCGCATAGGACGTTGGGCGTCGGGGGCATATCGGGGGTATATTAGGCCCACATAATGGGGGTCTTGGGGTGCGTAGGGGCGCGGGGCGACGGGGGGGTGAGGTCTCTGGTCTGCTGTCGGTTGTCACAGAGTGGGGACTCTTTGTGTTGGTTGCTTCCCCTTGTAGATGGAGGAGTCGCGGCAGCTGTTTGGATAGTGGGACATTCCTTTGTGCATTGGGCCGGTGCACGGGCAGCCAGGCGCCCAGGTGGACTGCATCTGGGATTGGCGACGCGGGGCCTCCGAATATCGTGGTGGGGCGATCGTGGAATGAGGTGGAGGCAGCTGGTGTCCTTGCTGTATCGGCTGCGAGGAAGACAGCGATCTCCGCGGATATTGCTGATTCATTTGGGAGGCAATGATGTGGATAGTTTGACTGGCAAGAGATTGATTGACATGGTGAAGGATGACTTGCGTCTGGTCATGATGTGGTATCCGGATACCAAACTGGTTTGGTCAGATATAATACCCAGGCCGGCTTGCCTGCCAGCCCGCAAATGGCGGCGCGGGCTAAGCAAGATAAATCGGCAGGTGGGTCTTTGGGTGACAGCCAGGGGGGGGTATCATATAAAGCACGATTGGGTGGATACATCGTGTGCAGGGCTATTTGCCAGGGATAGAGTCCATTTGTCTGATGTGGGGTTAGATTTGTTTTTGTTGGACATACAAGAGTGTTTAGAGTTCATTTGGGGGCAACGATGAGGTAGGCCGCAGCTTCTTTGGGGGGAGAGGAGAGTCTGGCAGGTGCAAGACCCTCCTCTTGTGGCAAAAATAAAGAACGAAAACCCGAGCTACAAAAGACATGGCTCATGGGGGGGCTGAGCCGGAGCATGAAAGGCGGGTCGGGTGACCCGGGAGACAAGTGTGGAGGTCCACACAGAGTCGGCCCCTGCTGCGAGGGCGGGGCTTAGACGAGAATGCCGATTTGCTGACAGGGCGATCGGCGGATGGGGGGGGGGTCCAGGCTTATGGCATGGCCGGACCCACGTAGCTCGGGTGAGGGGGGGGTGATAAGTTGTACAAGTTAACTAATTTGAATTGTTAATAAAGTAAGCTGCGGCCTAAGTTTTCCCAACAATGGTTTCAAGAAAGTTATTACGGTGAAGGAAAAAGGGGGAAGATGGGATGGGGGGGAGGGGGGGGCTTGGTGGTGAATGGGTCCCAGCTCCAAGGTTTATGAGAGGCCCGAGAGCTGGTCTCGAAGGGCCCATTTAAACGAGGGCTGGGCCCGTTCGAGCCAGCGAGGGGCATGCTGGGAGAGAGAGGGGTCATGTAAGGGAGCAGCCTGCTCAGATTGGCTGGGCAAACAATGCACTCTGGTGCTGGGGCAGAGCAGGCTGCTGATTGGCTGGGAAGGTAGCAGGGGGCGGGGCTGGGCGAGGACATAAAGGGAGGAGGGAGACATCGGACTCCAGGGTGCTGGTGATCCGCGGAGGCTGTTTCCCACCCACCCGCCCTCAGTTGAAATGGGGGAGGGGGATGTGCTGTAGGAGGACGTGTGTGTTTTTGTGTTTTTCAGGTGGAGCTGGTGATGTCGCAGCGGCAAAAATAAAGAACGAAAACCCGAGCTACAAAAGACATGGCTCATGGGGGGGCTGAGCCGGAGCATGAAAGGCGGGTCGGGTGACCCGGGAGACAAGTGTGGAGGTCCACACAGAGTCGGCCCCTGCTGCGAGGGCGGGGCTTAGACGAGAATGCCGATTTGCTGACAGGGCGATCGGCGGATGGGGGGGGGGGTCCAGGCTTATGGCATGGCCGGACCCACGTAGCTCGGGTGAGGGGGGGGTGATAAGTTGTACAAGTTAACTAATTTGAATTGTTAATAAAGTAAGCTGCGGCCTAAGTTTTCCCAACAATGGTTTCAAGAAAGTTATTACGGTGAAGGAAAAAGGGGGAAGATGGGATGGGGGGGAGGGGGGGGCTTGGTGGTGAATGGGTCCCAGCTCCAAGGTTTAATAAAACCTGATTTTATAGAGAAGAACTTAAAATGAAGATTAATACATACACATGAGAAATAGAATAGCAAAATTCAAAATGAATGTCTACATTTACAGCTCGACACAAGTTAACAAAACAGAGGTAAAAGAGAAAAAGCAAAGACAGGGGAACAGGTCCTCATCTCAAACTTTAAAAGAAAGAAAATGATGGAGGTGTTTACAACCAGCTTTCCCAATCCTGACCTCCTAAACCACAGGGTTTTCAGGTTACCCACAATAAATATGCATGAATGAAATTTTCACTGGTGGTTGGGAGGCAGGGATAGTGCTGGGCAGACTTATAGGGTCTGTGCCAGAGCCAGTGGTGGGAGGCGGGGCTGGTGGTTGGGAGGCGGGGATAGTGCTGGGCAGACTTATACAGTCTGTGCCCTGAAAAGGACAGGTACAAATCAAGGTAGGGTATACATAAAAAGTAGCACATATGAGTTTATCTTGTTGGGCAGACTGGATGGACCGTGCAGGTCTTTTTCTGCCGTCATCTACTATGTTACCATCCAGCTTATAATTGAAAAAGAAAAACGCCTATATTGCGACCCAAATCGGGAGATAGACGTTTATCTCACAAAAACGAATAAAGCGGTATAATCGAAAGCAGAATTTGGACGTTTTCAACTGCACTCCGTCGCGGATGCGGACAAAGTTGATGGGGGCGTGTCAAAGGCGTGGTGAAGGCGGAACTGGGGCGTGGTTATCGGCCGATCAGAGATAGGCGCCTTTCGCCGATAATGGAAAAAAAATATGCGTTTTTAGCGAGAATTTAGGGCATTTTTCCTGGACCCTGTTTTTCCACGAATAGGGCCCCAAAAAGTGCCCTAAATGACCAGAGGACCACTGGAGGGGGTTGGGGATGACCTCCCCTGACTCCCCCAGTGGTCACAAACCCCCTCCCACCACAAAAATATGCCGTTTCACAACTTTTTATGTTCACCCTCAAATGTCATACCCACCTCCCTGGCAGCAGTATGCAGGTCAATGGAGCAGTTATTAGGGGGTGTAGTGGACTTCAGGCACGTGGACCCAGGCCCATCACCCCCCCCCCCACATGTTACACTTGTGCTGGTAAATGGGAGCCCTCCAAACCGCCCCCCAAACCCACTGTACCCACATGTAGGTGCCCCCCTTCACCCCTTAGGGCTATAGTAATGGTGTAGACTTGTGGGCAGTGGGTTTTGAGGAGGATTTAGGGGGCTCAACACCCAAGGGAAGGGCGCTATGCACCTGGGAGCTCTTTTACCTTTTTTTTGTGTTTTTGTAAAAGCGCCCCCTAGGGTGCTGGGTTGGTGTCCTGGCATGTGAGGGGGGACAGTGCACTACGACTCCTGGCCCCTCCCACGAACAAATGCCTTGGATTTATTCGTTTTTGAGCTGGGCGCTTTCATTTTCCATTATCGCTGAAAAACAAAAACGCCCAGCTCACATATTGTCGAATAAAACATGGACGTCTATTTTTTCCCAAAATACGGTTCGGCCCGCCCCTTCACGGACTCGTTCTTGGAGATAAACGCCCATGGAGATAGACATTTTCGTTCGATTATGCCCCTCTATGTATTATCCCCAGATTCTATGTATGGCACCTAGAGATGTGCACCAATTTATTAACAATGTGTGTAAGTTACCAAGGTTAACAAGCTAATTAGCGCTGATAACAGCACTTAACAAGCAACGAATGAGCACTAATTGGCAATAATTAGAATTTATGTGCACAACTGGCTAACCATATTCTGTAAGGAAGTGCACCAAACTTCTATCGCTCACTGGCAAAAAAAAAGGCGTAGTTATGGGCAGGGAAATGCGTATTTCAGTGTGCCTAAATCTATGTGCAGGGATTTATGCCAGGTTTTCATTGGTGTAAATGTGGGGGCGGTCCGCCCCGGGTACACGCTGCTGGAGGCGGACCGCCTGTCGGCTCTGCTGGTTCCCTGCTCCCTCTGCCCCAGAACAGGTAACTTCCTGTTCCGGGGCAGAGGGAGCAGGGAGCCAGCGGAGCCAAGAGGCACGCGGCTGCTCTCTGCACCCTCCAGCAGCCAAGAATGCACCCGGGGGGGGGGGGCTTGATGCGCCAGGGAGGGGAGGTGTCATTGCGCCGGGGGGGGTGTCGTGCTGCACCCTGGGGGAATGGACGCCGCTGCACCCGGGGGGGTGCGCAGCAGCGATCCGTCCCGGGTGGCAGCCGACCTAGGATCGCCACTGATGGATGCACGTAGATTTAGGTGCTGGTGCATCAACTAAATGTATTCTATATACTTAGGGTTACCATATGTCCGGATTTACCCAGACAGGTCCTCTTTTTGAGGACAAGTCCGGGCAACCAGGCGGGTTTTGCCAATCTGCCTGTTTGTCCAAATTTCTGGACAAATGGGCAGGCTGGTGGGCGACGGCCCGCCCACCAGCCTGCCCGTTTGTCCAGAAATCCAGACAAACGGGACAGATTGCTAACCTCCCCTCCCCTTGCTTACTACTGCCCTGGTGGTCTAGTGACCTCTTCCGCCTTCGGGGCAGGAAAGAGCCCCCTCTTTCCTGCCCGGAGCGCTGCCCCGCATGCATCCTTCGTGTTGCTGACCTCGGCGCCGATTCAAAATGGCCGCCGAGAGTTGAAGTGACCTGCAACAACCCTAGCTACCATTCCCCCTTCCCTTCCCCATCCTTGCTATCAACACAGACAGTAGGCCCCAAGGACAAAACAAAGGTAGGGCAGATGGGTAAGCTGCCTCTGAGGAGCAAGAAAGCCCTGATTCTCGGAGGAGTCTGATTAAATACTACCACCCCACAGTCCACTCCTCATGGTCACTTGTCCAATGAGAGCAAGAGTTTTCGATGGGAATTTGCATTTGTATTTGAAGACGCCAATCCCAAGAACCCCTTATGGAGTCTGAACCCTCCTCCGTGACCGCTTTTCCAAGGGAAGCCCTACCGGAAGAATTGCCAAGGTCGGAGGTAAGGAGCCCAGCCCACGGTTAATGGTTGCCCTTCAAGACCAGCTTTCAGGCTTGTCTCAGCAGCTGTAACTTTTATATCAAGAAAGAGAAGCTCATCTTTCCACAGAAATATCCAGAATACCCAATCAGATTCTAAAAAAGATTCACAGTTAATATGGCATATACAACATTATGAGTTTCATAGAATCTTCCAAAACAGTTAGTCCTCTGTCCTTCAAAGTAGGGAGACACATTATTTTTTTTTTTAATTAGGATTTATTTACTGCCTTTTTGAAGGAATTCATTCAAGACGGTGTACAGTAAGACTAGATCAAACATGAGCAGGAGGCAATTACAGCAGTAAAAATATTCAAAAACAATACAAAGTATGGCAAATTATATAGGCAGATGCAAAGGATACTGATGGAATTTTTTAATATTTCCAGGTAATCAATAGGTTATCAATAGAAATCAAACAAAATTAAAACATGGAAAAGAAAATAAGATGATACCTTTTATAACTTAATACATTTCTTGATTAGCTTTCGAAAGGTTGCCCTTCTTCATCAGATCAGAAATAAGCAAATGTGCTAGCTGACAGTGTATATAACAATCCTTCATAGATGGTCTAGCAGGGTGGGTAGGAGATGTGTATGGGGACTTCAAAGCATTCCATAGATAGTCTAGCAGGATTTTTGTGGGGAAGGGAGGGGAGGGGAGCTAATCAAGAAATGTATTAAGTTATGTCCAATAAAAAAGGTATCATCTTATTTTCTTTTCCATGTTTTAATTTTGTTTGATTTCTATTGATAACCTTAAGAGTGGACTAACACGGCTACCACACCTCTCTACTTAATATTTCCAAAATGTGTTATTTAAATATATCCTGGGTTGATATTTGGAGCAGCAGAATATCTTCTTTGGTTGGAGGGGCCACATATAGCGATCTCCAGCACCAAGACCTGTCGCTTCTTCCTCTTCAACATCAGCAAAATTCGCCCTTTCCTCTCTGAACACACCACCCGAACTCTCGTCCACGCTCTCATTACCTCTCGCCTTGACTACTGCAACTTACTCCTCACCGGCCTCCCACTTAGCCATCTATCCCCCCTTCAATCTGTTCAGAACTCTGCCGCACGTCTCATATTCCACCAGAACCGATATACTCATATCACCCCTCTCCTCAGGTCACTTCACTGGCTTCCAATCAGATACCGCATTCAATTCAAGCTTCTCCTTCTTACCTACAAATGCACTCAGTCTGCTGCCCCTCACTACCTCTCTACCCTCATCTCCCCTTACGTTCCAGCCCGAAACCTCCGTTCACAGGACAAATCCCTCCTCTCAGTACCCTTCTCCACCACTGCCAACCCCAGGCTCTGCTCATTCTGCCTCGCCTCACCCCATGCTTGGAACAACCTTCCTGAGCCCTTACGCCAAGCCACCCTCCCTGCCCATCTTCAAGTCGTTGCTTAAAGCCCACCTCTTCAATGCTGAGTTCGGCACCTAACTCTTACCGTTCAGTAATCCAATTTGTTTGCCCCTTTCGGATTGACTGTTCACTTGTCTTTTAGATTGTAAGCTCCTTGAGCAGGGACTGTCCCTCTGTGTTAAATTGTACAGCGCTGCGTAACCCTAGTAGCGCTTTAGAAATGTTAAGTAGTAGTAGTAGTATTACATATAGCAGTGATTTAACCAGAGCTGAGATTGTGATGTCATAATGCCTCATTCCACCAATGCCTAAGAGCCAACCTCATCAGTGATGTCACAATGGCTTGATTGTCCTATATTTGTCTCACTCTTATCTATTAGATTGTAAGCTCTTTGAGCAGGGACGGTCTCTCTTTGTTAAATTGTACAGCGCTGCGTAACCCTAGTAGCGCTTTAGAAATGTTAAGTAGTAGTAGTAGTAGTGTCCCTAAACTCTCTCATTGCTGATGCTGTTTTGGGTAAAATATTGGTCAGACCATGGCTCCAGTAGCCTACCCCAACCATCTGCCTATGCATTGGAGCATTGGTGAAACATGACTTTAAATTTGTCACCACCTTTTTAAGATGTTCAATCTTATTTACTTCCCCCAGTTTCTAACTTTTAGTTTCCAAATTTCTCAATCCAAAAAGAATGCAGACCTGGGAACAGGACCAGCAGAGGAAGCAACAGAATAAAAGAAACAGTCAAACTGATATTATGGAGAGTAAAGTGATGCTGTGAAATCCAGCAGGAAAAAATATAACAACTTTACAATGCTGAGAATGGATAGGTTGAGCATCATAGTTCAAGTTCAGTCAAGGAAACAATAATAATACATACTCCTCGGGATTTTATATATATCGCGCTGACATTTCCGCATGGAAATCGAAATGTATTCCATAACAATGTTCATAACTTAATTAGTGAACAAGTGAATCAGCACTAATTAGAATTTACACACACTATCCGCTAGTATTTCTACTGAGCTTTACTTTGTGTAAATGGATGTGCCTAGACTTAGGCGCTGTCATGGCTGCTCAGCGTATTCTATGTACCGCATGGAAATTTAGGCTTATGCTATAAAGTACGCCTAAATTAAGCTGTACTGTATAGACTGCGCTTAGGCAAATTTCATTTTGGCGCTGAATTTTGAGGCATGACATATAAAAATCTAGTTCACTGTGCACAAAATGATTTCAGCACATAATGCTTTGAGAGGCAGATTACCAACAGTTATTTATGTCAATTTTGCTCACACCTTTTTCAGTAGTAGCTCAAGGTGAGTTACATTCAGGTACTATGGATATTTCTCTGTCCCAGGAGGACACACAATCTAAGTTTGTACCTGAGGCAATGGAAGGTTAAGTGACTTGCCCAAGAACACAAGGTGCAGTGGTGGGATTTGAACTGGCCACCTCTGGATTGCAAGACTGGTGCTCTAACCACTAGGCCACGCCTCCACTCAGCAGCATTCCATGTAGAATCTCAAATAGTAGCAATTTTTATTTTATTTTTGTTACATTTGTACCCTGTGCTTTCCCACTCATGGCAGGCTCAATGTGGCTTACATATTGTATACAGGTACTTATTTGTACCTGGGGCAATGGAGGGTTAAGTGACTTGCCCAAGATCACAAGGAGCAGCAGTGGGATTTGAAGCGGCCATCTCTGGATTGCAAGACTGGTGCTCTAACCACTAGGACACTCCTCCACAGTTAAGCATTCAAAGTCAGGAACTAAGTCTTCCAGCGTTTTTGTTCGTTTGTTTCATATTGGCGCTGTTTTTTGTTTTTGTTTTTAATTTTTTGTTTGTCTTTTAACGGCAGACAGGCAGATCCATACACTTCTACATGCCTGAACCTGTAGCTCTGTTTTTCTTAGAAAAATTAGCCTACACATATAACAAAGTAAAACTAGGACTAACTCGACCACTGACAGAAAATCAAACCTGCTTTTCATAACCAGTTGGGAAAAAGTCTAGCTGGGTGATTGGCTCAACAGTATCATGTGACCATAAGCTAAAATCCATCAATAAGGGATATGCACAAAACAAATGTGTTTCCTTTTTTGTCTGAATTTTGCCAAAGTCCAGTTCATTTCACACATTTATTTGAATGCACACGATTAGACAAACTAGGTGGTCACCTAGTATGACTGCTTTTGGGGGACAAGGTAGAGTGCAACTGGAGTCTAAACAGATTAATCTGGTCAACCCAACAGACTCAAAGTTCCATCAGTACATAATTTTATCCAATTTCCAGATAGCCCACTTACCAGAAATTGACTTAATTGTTTGGATAGATAGATAGATAGATAGATAGATAGATAGATAGATAGATAGATAGATAGATAGATAGATAGATAGATAGATAGATAGATAGATAGATAGATAGATAGATCGATCTTGAGTTGGGAGGAGAATTGTTGGGGTGGTCATGATTGATAAGTGTAATTATCACAATCACTGGGGGAGGGAGGACCAAAGGGCTGAAAGTTCATCAAGGGGTGCAAGATAGAAGATTCATCTAGGGCAGTCCTCGGGACACACTTAAACAGACAGGTTTTCAGGATACCCACAATAAATGTGCTTGAGATAGGTTTGCATACAATGGAGATAGTACATGCAAATTTCTCTCATGCATATTCATTGTGGATATCCTGAAAACCTGACTGGCTAGCTGGGTGTGTCCCAAGGACTGGGTTGAAAACCCCTGGTCTAGGCACCTAATGCCCTAGCCCCAGCCCTGCATGCACTGGAGTTTCAAAAGGTGCTAATTGACTTAATGAAGGTTCGTTCATAGTTTACGTATTGTAAGTCAAATTATTGTGCACTAACGAACTGAATGTGGACTAACAAATATAGATCCCTACCATCTTATTACCCAGCTAATATCACTACACCATACACCAGTGGTTTTTGGAGCCAGTCATTGGGATCCACCAACAATCCAGAATCCAGGATATCCACCTGGAATGCGAACACAAGGGTGGGTTTCAGAACTATTAGTGCAAAGTATTACAGCATGCACCTATCATCTTCATTTTCTATTTAACTTTCAATTTTGCAGGACTGTACATTATTTGTGCTTTTCAGCTGCAGACTGGGTAACACCAATGCAGTGGTTAAATCAGTTTGCCCAGGAATATTAGTGAACAAACAATATCACTTCTAGCCTAATGTCGAACATGGTCTCTCCATAGTCGATGACCTAATGTGCGTTATATTTCCAATCATCACTCAAGAACCTCTTCACTATGTGTGTATGCACATGGTATATATACCATGGAGTGGAGGAGTGGCCTAGTGGGTTAGGGTGGTGGACTTTGGTCCTGGGGAACTGGGTTCAATTCCCACTTCAAGCACAGGCAGCTCCTTGTGACTCTGGGCAAGTCACTTAACCCTCCATTGCCCCCATTTAAGCCGCATTGAGCCTGCCATGAGTGGGAAAGTGCAGGGTACAAATGTAACAAAAATAAAATAGATACTATTGGAGATTCTACATGGAATGTTGCTATTCCACTAGAAGGCTGCGTAGGCTTCTGTTTCTGTGAGTCTGACGTCCTGCATGTATGTGCAGGACGTCAGACTCACAGAAGCAGAAGCCTGCGCAGCCACATTGGTAATCTGCAAGGGCCGACTTCTACATGGAATGTTGCTAGTTGCTAGTGGAATAGCAACATTCCATGTAGAATCTCAAATAGTAGCAACAGTGGAGGAGTGGCCTAGTGGTTAGGGTGGTGGACTTTGGTCCTGAGGAACTGAGTTTGATTCCCACTGCAGGCACAGGCAGCTCCTTGTGACTGCAGGCACAGGCAGCTTCTTGTGACTCTGGGCAAGTCACTTATCCCTCCATTGCCCCAGGTACAAGTAAGTATCAAAGCTGAATTGAGCCTGCCATGAGTGGGAAAGCATGGGGTACAAAAATAAAATATATATATATCATGAACTGTTCCATGTATGTTATGTTCCATCTATATTACCATGTATGTATGCACCTTAATGCAACTCCATTTGTAATTCTGTTACCCGGAAATGGCAACCACCATGACGGCAAATGTAAGCCACATTGAGCCTGGAAAATGTGGGATACAAATGCTACAAAAAAAATATGATACCTTTCCGGACAGTGAACCCCTTGTGTAAAATTTAAGGGAAAGAAGATAAACCACAGGTCTGGCATCTACCCTATAGACATGAGCTCATTCTGAAAAGGGCACCAGTCAAACAGCAATCTTATCCAGTATATGAGAAGTTTTCTTTCCTGTGATCAAAACAATATAGATGCTTGATGTAAGTTTTAAATAAGGTGAATACCTCCATACTGTACATCTGTGTTTCTTTTCCATGTAGTCTGAGAAAAAAAAAACATCTTGGTGCTACTGGTTTTTTTTTTTGGTTGCAAAGGATAATAAAAGCATAAAATTATAGCTATCAAATCTGTGCTGCTTTTGTGATTTATGAACACACTTTCATTTTCTTAAGCTTGTGAAGCAGGAGAAGCTTCAATAATATGAAGCTATCCAATGCAACAGTCACTTCCTGGAAGAAAGGACAACCAAACTTTCAGTAGGTAACCCAGAGCTTTTGAAACCTATCCTGGTGACCCCACAAGACTGGGAAGCCCTGAGACAGCATTATTATCCAGCACTGCCACTGAGGCCCAGATGCATTAAAGACATTGGTAATTCCCGTTCCCTACCGATTCCATAGCGAATCGGTAGGGAACGGGAATGCATCAACGATAGGGAATGCAAATGAGCTACTCGTTGTAGCTCACTTGCATTCTCTAGTCCTTCGGTACCTGAGTCGGAGAATCGGGACGTCCCTTTAGATTAGGCTCCTCTTCCTGGTCTCTTCAGCCAATCAAAGCGGGCTTAGCTGGCTGTTGTCAGCGAAACGCGTTCTGATTGGCTGAAGAGACCAGGAAGAGGAGCCTAATCTAAAGGGACGTCCCGATTCTCTGGCAACCAGGAAAACATAAAAGTTTTGCTGTGGAGGGGCGGCGAAGACAAAATAGAAGGGGGGGAAAAACACCAGCGCCGGCAGAGCTAGAAAAAAAAGACGTCTCTCAGAAGCGCAGGGAGAGTATGTCCTTAAAGGGCGCCCCTCACATGCGCTCCCTGCTTTTTTTTTTCTTTTTTACCTTTTTTGGGGGCCCTTTTCCTTTCCGATTCCCTCACAGGAGCCCTAACAAGAGGTCAGACCTCCCGTTAGGGTTCCTACGGTAAGGGAATCGGAAAAACGGTAGTGCAGCTCATTATAATAGCTTTTCAATCATTTGCATTCCGTTTTCGTTGCCTGCTACCGTGGCAGGGAAAATGCCCTTAGTGCATGCCCGGGGTGAACTACTTGCGTTTTAAACTGGCTGGAACCAGTTTAAAACGCAAGTTGTGGGCTCGTTAGGTTTTGTGCATCTGGGCCCCAGAGTCTTTAGATCTTGCTACTTCTCCATAATCAGAGTTCTCAACTCAGTGTGGAAACACACCCAGACAGACAGATTTTCAGGATATCCACAGTGAATATACATTAGAATGATTTTTGTGCACTGCCTCCATTGTGTGTAAATAGCTCATGCATATTCATAGAAACCTGAGTGGCATATTTTGGGCCTTAGAAAAGACAATGGGATATCATTGTTATAGCAAATAAACAGCCAGTTGTAATGGTTTGGAACTGATGGAGATAAGGCATTTTAACTGGGGGTAACTGAAATTTTCTTCAACCATGCTCTACAAGGTCCTTTTTTCCTAGAAACCCTGCTCCTGGTCACAGAAGTAAATATTCATTGATCGGTGGTGAAGGAGGGCCTCAAAAGGATGGATCTCTTAATAAAGGTGATTAATAAATTCCAATAAATAAATAAACAGTTCAGTATTTAACCAGCTGCATGCCATGGGTGCAGAAAAGAGTAAAAGCTTAGCTGATGATACAGTTATATTGACCTAAAGAAAATTAACAGACATGGTTGGCTAGAAATAATCACTTTATAAGGTTAATTATTGTTTAAAAATCCCATACCTGACTTTGCTATAGGTTGTGTTTCAGTAGAGTAGGTTATTAACCTTGTGAAGTTATCATTTTACCAACTATTTATTTCGATTTTCTTTTTAATCCTGTTACCATTGTGTTTCAAAGTAAATTCCATATTTGTGTCCAAAATTATAAAGTGCCTTGTTTAAATATAACCTGTTCACTGGGTAGCTCTGCAAAACAAACAAATCCAGTCAGTTCGTGTCCTCTCTTTATTATTTCATATATTTATGTACCACAACATATGTTAAAGATAAAATTTTGTGATATACATTTCATCTTATTTATCACAGTTACATCACAGGTACATTTTTTTGAAACATTTCCACACATCTCGTAGATTGCACAGAATGAATTTTGCTTCCTGAACACGATCGCTTCAACAATATCTGCTTTTTTTTTTTTTTTTCGAAAAGAAATAAACCAAGAAATCGAATTTCTGACTTCCGCTGGAGACAAAAAAATGCTCAGAATGGGAAATGGAGATTGTTGAAAATGACTGTGGTGCAAGAATGTGCGTCTTCGTACCTCGGGATACTGAATTTAAATTGAAATTAAAAAAAATCAGTGTTTTACTGACATTAATGCATCATTGCACATAATAACGTCACTGATTTCTTGGACGTTTTTCATATACGTATATCCTCCATGCTTCTAGTGCATTTTTCTGTTTAAGGAAATACAACCTTTGTTTCAACCTGAACATGTATTTAAATGATAGAATTTTAAATACTGCAAAAAAAAACTTGGGCATTTTAGTATAAAATGCAAACACTGTTGTAAAATGTTGGTTGCAAGATATGGTCCCTGGAGTGATGTACTGACAGAAAACTGTACTCAGACACTGTACAATGTTTATAAGTACGGGACATGCAGCAATACCCGCCCTGGATTTAATTACAATTTATTGGCTGTAAGACTTTGAACGTCATTAAACTGTTCCCCTGCATCACCCGCCAGCAGTCTGGCTTTAGACCACATACTGGGAAATGATTGGTTTTACTATTTAAAACGTCACGAGTGACATCACAAAGCGTGCACCAATCAAATACCAGTGTGTGTTAGGACATGACGCTTCCAAACATGGCCGCTCCCGAGTATGTTGGAGAATTGCAGGAGCCCAGTAGAAATATAGGTAATAATGACAATAAGAGCTGCCATTGAACAATCGAATACCACCACCCCTTTACTACATGGTTCCTTTGGAATATTACACAGTGCATGATGAATACACTTTCCTCTCAAGTTACAAATCTATGCTAAAATATATTATCATGTCTGGACTGTAGGGAACACACTAATTTGTTAACCTTTAGTTCTAACAGTATAAATGTGCATAACTCAAACATTTGGCATTTTTTTTTCAACAGGATGCTTAATTGTCTAAAGGGATGTTGTATGAAATGTTGCTTTTAGGCCATCAGTGTTTCTTTGTGATTGCCACCAATTAGTCTTCTGCATTGGTTCTGTAAGCTTCTATTAAGCCCTCCAAAGAATGGATAAACCCGGAAAAACTACATATAGAACCTATAACGAAAATGGCAACATCAAAAAAGACATGGTGCCACAGAAGCTTCCTCCACTGTAGTTTAAGGTGGAAGAGGCTAGGGAGCAGAAAACAGAGGCCTGCTCCTGTGAGGCTGCCTGTCAGGCCCATCAACAGGGCAAAATGAGGGACATAGATAGCCATCAGTAAGGTAAAAACTACCAGAGCGCACCTGAGGGTAAGTCCCCAGGATTTTAACCTGCCATCGCCCGCGTAACAGTTGGGGAACACAGCCCTGCTCCCCTCTTGGAAAAGAGATCTCTCCAAGACTTCCACGGCTGCGAAGAAGGGCAATGGATAAGAAAGCAAAGCTTTGGATACCAAGAAAATGTTGACTACGGCTCTTATGGTGGACGGTAGGTTGTCTGTGATGACTTCTTTCGTTTCATCAGCCCAGGTCAGGTATGCGACCAAGGCAAAGAGTCCCTTGAGAATGCAAGCTGCAATGTGAGTCCAGTTCATCATGCTATGAAACTCCTTAGGGTTCTGCATATTTCCCTCCAGAGAGGGTAAAAAAATCTGGGAGGTGTAACTAAAAACAATTATGCCAATAGATATGGGGAACTTCTTCACATCAATGTAAAACTTGACTTTGTCCCAAGCCCAGTCGCGTGCTCTAGAGAGACAGTAGGCGATCACTAAAATATTGATGACAAAATGGGCCAAGGTGCAGAGCAAGCTAAATTTGGAGACGGCTTTGAGGTTCTTCAAGAAAGCACATGGAAGCAGGACTGCTGTGGCAATAATTGACCAGGACTTTTGGGAAATAGGCAAGTTTGGGAAGCTATTGTACATTAGGTTGCCACTGACCACCACGTAAAGAATGCAGGTCATGACTAGCTCGATAATCTGGGCCACGTTCACAATCCTACCCCCAAGTTTTGGAAACCTTGGGGCGCAGCATGCATTGGCAATATCAACATAGGAGTCTCTGGTTCGTACTATATCCCCATCTTCATTTTCTTCGTAGAGACAGGCAATAAGAATTTTTCCAGTATAACAGCATACGACTGCAGCGAAAATAATTAAAAATAGTCCTAGGTATCCACCGTGAAGAATAGCATAGGGCAGGCCAAGGACAAACATCCCCTACAGGAAACAAACAGGAAAAAAAAAAGGCATGTTTTCTATTTCGCATTAAAGACTACAACCAATTTGTTTGTATATTTTGCAAAGAAACTGAAATAATAAGACATTTATCTCCTTGTATTCAATGGAAATCAGCCCGTATTTAAAACTTTAAAATGAACTGTTACTACGTTAATTATTAAGTAAGCAAATGAAAGGGGATTCTCTCAAACCAAATCTCAATTGGCTAAACTTAAGACGTTTTTATTCAATGTTCTGTTACATTTCTGGGCTTTAATCTAACAAAAGAAAAATTAAACCATTTTGCAGAAGAAAAATAGAAATCTTCTGTTCACATTTCTGATCTTTCACTTAGAATCAAATGTATTGGATAATTATCACGAATCAATTCCAGCTTCTCCAATGTTTGTTGGAGTGAGAGGGATTTTGAAGAACCCTTAAAGAAGAGGATGTGGTCAGGATGGAAATAGTTTTTTAAGTTATTATTATTATTATTATTCGTTTAGGATTCAATTTCTAGCATATAACCGTTTTTGCAAATAATTTTAGTTAAAAAAAAATCAAAAATGTTTCCTAATTTGATAAGATTAAGGCAACCTAGGACATGAAATATTTTCTTGGAAATGCTGAATTTTATGAAGCAATGACGATTTGGTCGGGTGGTTTTATCGGTTTATCTGGTCCGTATTTTCGCTTTAGTGAAGCCCCTGTTGACAGGGCCCTACGATGCAGAGCGCTACCTCTGCAATTCTTCTGAAAGGCAATCCTAAATATTCACTGTACTGAGCAAGACCCTTTCGTAATCAGTTCTTTTAAATAGGATGTGTTTTTTGTATTTATCTCCTATTATCTGTCTAACTTCTAAATCTCCGGTCGTAGTGACGTTTTATTTCCTTTACTAATTCTAAACTATAATGACAAAGAAAAAAAAAACAAAGTTGGAACGCATTTATACATTTATTCTGATTTTGTATATCCTGTGTTCCTGTTGCTCTTTATTTTCATTTTATCTTTGGTAGTAAAACGAATTTCCAAAAGAAAACACTGTAAACTATGCAGGTTGATTGTTTTAAAACGATCAGACAATAGGTATTTATATATGCACAAGCATGACATTTATGTTTTTTGTCTGTTTGTTTGTTTGTTTGTTTGTTTTGCTTATGTTTTATCAGAAACCTAGATATTACATACAGGATTAAAAGCATATGCTAACCAATGACAACTATGCACTAACGAAATCTACTACAGGATAACGAATGCAGGTAAGAGAGTTTAGAAAAAGAAATATACATTTTTTTAAGCCCTTACCTGGATAGCATTGGTGACGTTCCAACCAGCTTCCCAAGATGTGATTTTCGGTTTTCCCTGGGAGGATAACTCCGAGCACATACCCTCATCCTTGGAGGTTGAAGGTGGGGGACCGGTGCCGTCTCTCTGATAATGGAAGTCCCCTTCCAGGGTAGGATCTCCTCCTCCGTCCACGCTTACTTCAGACTTTAAGACGTCCATCTGAAGCCCCTGTCTGTGCTCCATGTCCAGATCGTCGCAATGGGCAAAGCCAACAGCTTCCTCATCGGTTGCCGCCTGAAATCCCATTCTAGCGAACATTCCACTCATTTTTGCCTGGGATTTATTCGAAACCGAGGTGGCAACGTTGGAAATTTTGCTTCTGATTAAGGTTGCCATTTTGTTTTCTGTTCAATTGGATTCCTCTTTCCAGAAAAAAAAAAGAATGATAAACCGTACGCTTGAACACCAGATTAAGATTAGTGTGTTTTCCAAGCTGCTATCTCCACTTTCTATTAAAAACAGACCTTCTCCTTGTCAATACTCTTTGAATCATGACACCTTTCCCAGTGGGATCTAAGACCTTGATATTTCCATGTTAGCAATTTGCCCTCTCTTCTTTGCTGCATGAAGAAAAGGAACCAAAACAGCTTCTTAAAATACCTGAGTTGGATGCCAGATTGGGTTTATTAGCAAGTCTCTCTGTACCCCCTTCCTTTCTGAGCAGCAGACTATTATAAGACCTCACTTGGTTGCTTCCAGTCTGAGTGATGCCAATGCAATGCAGGAGGATCCTAGGGGGAGAGGTGGGGTGGGGGGGATGTGTGCTCATCAACCTGCCAATGCAAGCCTTTTGCTGTGCTCACCACGTCTCCATCTCAAACCAGCATTTTTTTTTTTTTGTTAAGTGGCGAGGGGACTGCTGCATTTCTGGAGGAGGTTCTTCCACACCAGGCGAAGTCCTTCATACCCCCCACCTTCTTCAAGCCAGCAACACCAAAACTCTGCCACGAACACTTGAATTATGCATCTTTAAATTCAAACATTTTAGTAGAAATAATTATAATACAGTATCAACCACTGGCACCGGGATAAATATATACTGTCCCTGTGAAGAGATTTTTCCAGTCCAATAAAGTTAAATGTATTCACTTTGTACAACATAATACTTTGTCTGTAATATTCTATTCAACTTTTATCATTTTTTTCCATTAAGATCTGCTTTGTTTCCAGGGCTGCCAGTATGACATTCTGCACCAACGTAACCCTGGTTATGATTATTTACAACAGATCTGCAAAAGACAGAGCTAAATATCTGAGTGATACTGAACGTGTGGATTCCATGTATGTATTTTGTTGAATGACCTTTGTCTTCCTTGAAGGCAAAAAAAAGAACATGGACGAGAAGGGCTTATATTTTATTACCAGAGGGCATTTATTTCATGTATTTTTTATATTCACAATTTGATTGACCGTTATTTCACGTTAAGTACTTCAAAGCGGTTTTACAGCAATAAAAACTAGAAGGAAACCCAAATGACTGAAGTGTGAACAAATCGAGGAAATATTTAAGAGAGGACGGTTTGGCAGCCTTCCCTTGTATAGAAGCAGGAAAAAAAATAATTATAAAGAACTATTGAAAACCCTTATCTGCATAGAGCTCTGTAGAATTGAATATTATTGCATTCTCTCTGTGTACATGATGATCTGAACTCGCACATGTGTTAGAAAATCGTCCAACAATATAGTACACAAGACATATTTATAGAAAACCAGGGTTTTGTAATGCTGTGGGGGAGCAATGTATCGTGCTATGTATATATTAGTAAAACAGGGCACCCCGTTGCTTTGACTATTCAGATGAAATTATTACATACCATTGCACAAACAGGTCGAGAGAGAGGAGGTCAAAAATGCCCTCAGATTTTCAAAAGAACAGACGTAGTATAGTTATTAATTATTTTATTTATTTATTGCACTTGTGTCCCACATTTTCCCACCTATTTGCAGGCTCAATGTGGCTTACAGAGACCTGATATAGCATATATATATATATATACCAGGTTGTAGAAAACCAAGTCAAAAGCTCACATTTTAAATTCCCTAAAGAAATGTATTAAGTTATGTCCAATAAAAAAGGTATCATCTTATTTTCTTTTCCATGTTTTATTTTGTTTGATTTCTATTAAATTCCCTAAACAAATTGTCACTGACATAGTCTGGTGCTACTGTAGGCTGACGTGTGAGTAGATGAAGCTGAATGGTTTTCAGCCCACCAAACCCTGCTTTTTGTCAGAGAACTGAGGGTGGGGAGGAGGAGTTGCCCAAACTCGGGCCTGTTTCCTTGTACTAGAAAATGGTTGGCCTTCGATTGGGTTTGCAGTGAGGAAATGAAGAAACCCAACAGAGGAAAGCGTATCGAAGTTAAACTTATACAGTTCTGAAAGATGCTGCAATTCGTTGAAATGCATTTTTTTCTATTCTCGTCAAGCAGATTTCACACATCTCTGTTTCCCACAGAGTTGAGAAAAACCAGAAGGGAATTAGGAAAGAAAGATACTGGGTAGTGACCTCTAGTCTGCATGCGATCAAAGAACGACAATATTGCAAATGAATATATATATATATGTATGTATGTATAAGTAATGGAGGTTTCAATGGATACATTTCTCTTTTTTTTTTTTGGTTAATTTACAGTGCAGAGCTCCCAGGAGAAATGGATGGGGGTTACCAGAGTTATCAAAATAATCGCTTGTGTTAAAAGAGTAAGGAAAACATTTTTAATCTTAAATTTTCAATGGCGTCTCTGAACTCTGACAGGAAGGTGAAAAATGCCTGTACTTCTGTGAATTCTGCAAGAGAAGCTGCCGTTTAAAAAAAAAAAGTACAGGAACTAGGTGGTTATTAAACTGAGGTCCATTTGCTCTTTTGCATTGATGGGGAAGAGAAAACAGGGGTGTCAAGAATTTGTCCCTTTTCCATCACAATGTTATTTTGTTTTAATGTTATAATACCCTGTCTATAATACCCTGTCTATAATAAGCATAATACTTTAAAATGCAATGACACATAGCCCAACCTTCTCAAAATAAATGTGTTTATGCCTGGAATACTGCCTGCCTCTTTCTTCAAATAAAGCACGAAACTCTCCCAAAAGGTCAATATGGAATCCTCCAGAATTAACAGCCAGCCTTCCAATAACGCGTTATCTAATGCTCCAATCACATATTTTATTTCATCTTCCAATAGCGTGTCCAATTCGTCCATAACACCGTCCAATGCACCAATACAACAACATCTAGCATTCCTAGCGAGAGAAGTCAGCCCTCGACTAACACAGTACAGGGTTCAAACCCCAATAGCCCAGGAAGGACAGCACCAAGCTTTAACTCCGGCCCTCCCCTAGGGTCGTCTTTCACCATCACCAATCAAGGGGTGGAACTTAAGGAATTTCGCCCTCTCGTGCAAATGATTTCACACTTTAAGATAAAAGTTCTACTCACACCCCTTTCTCCCCGCAAAAAACGTACGCTGTGACACATGAATACAAAGCAGCAAAATAGCCTGTTCACAAAATCTATGAAGCAATGGAAACTAGTCAAAGCCTAAAGTGTTGCTCTGTACTCATTGGACTCTTATAGGTCACCAGGAGGTGATAGGTGCCATCCTCTGGTTTTGGGAAACTACTTGAAAATCTAAATGGAAATTGAAGACTTGAACGCATACGTTCAAATATCACCCTTGCATGCGTTTTTCTTCTGGGCTTAATTTGTCATGAACCTGAAGGCTGTCAAAGTCCCGTGCTTTAAAAAGTAAGAAATAAAAATTCGGTAGCAAGATCTTCTAATCACCTGCTTTTGTAATACATTCCCATGCTTCCAGCCTAAACTCTCTATGGATAGTTTCTAACAGACCTGTAAGACGTACAAGGGGAAACGACAGGCTATAAATTGTACATTTGTAGCTTTCAAAAGAAGCTTCTCCCCCCCCCCCCCCCCCCCAATTGGATTTCTCTCCGCGTTTCTTTTTCTGAACCTGCAATTTTTAATTAACTTCATTCAGTCTATGTAAAGTAACATTACAAAGGAACAGTAGGATACATAAAACCTCTTCCATATCGGACGGGACGGGGGAGGAGGGACGGCACCCACCCCATTCCCACACGCAAGACGGGATAGTGGTGCAACGTGAACGCGAAAACGCTCACAAGAGTCTGATCACCAATAAACTGAAGTGCTTAAGCGCATCGCGCCACCTTTAAAAATAACAGCAGTATCTTCTCTAAGGTAACTAATCCCTTCTGTTTCCAGTGTATAATAAACCCTGGCTGTAACACCAACAACAGACAATGCAACGGGACCTACTTTGAGCATCTAGCATGGCAAACAGATCGTGCAAAAGCAGGGGATCCGCACGGTGGTCACCAGTGAAACAGCTTTCCTGCGCACGTTGCTTCGTTCAATACTTTACCTGCCAGGTTTTCTTACAGTGAACTTTTTCTCGGCAGCCTTCAACGGGTGTCAGTGCGACAACGACAAAACACAAGAACAATATTAAAAAAAAAAAACAAATAAACAAAAATTGTGTGTCTATAATTCAAGACGAGAGGGTGTGAGGGAGAAGGAAAAAGCAAGAGAGAAACCCACGCGCCTTCCTTCTCCTCTTTGCCCGGAGTCTTTGATTCCATTAGGAAGTCAGAACTGGTTCAGAGCAGGGGAGTGATCACAACCCTTCAGAATGACATCACTGCTGCCCCCCCCCCCCCCCCCCCCCGCAACTAACAATTACCCTAAGCAAGCGGTAGAGTAGGTTTCGAGCAAACACTGCACAAAGGTTACCACGTCTCCGGAGACTGCGAATCTGGGCTTCGCGTTTATTTCTACTCTTATATATTGATTTCAGAAGAGGATCTAAAGGATGTTCTGCAAAAAAAATAGGTACCTAGATATATGGGTCAAAGCTTAAGAAAATGTTATTAAAGTAAGATTTAATTCAGGATACGGGCATCGGGTTTTAAAAAAATTGGAGGTAAACTCTGTAGTACAGGGTAAGGGAAATGTGAAGGAAATTGAGGAGGAAAATCTTACAGGGTTTTTCATGGGTTAAATGGGACTCACAGAAACAGAAGCCTGCGCAGCCTTCTACATGGAATGTTGCTAGTGGAATAGCAACATTCCATGTAGAATCTTCAATACTAGCAACATTCCATGTAGAATCTCCAATAGTATCTATTTTATTTTTGTTACATTTGTACCCTGCGCTTTCCCACTCATGGCAGGCTCAATGCGGCTTACATGGGGCAACAGAGGGTTAAGTGACTTGCCCAGAGTCACAAGGAGCTGCCTGTGCCTGAAGTGGGAATCAAACTCAGTTCCTCACTTCCCCAGGACCAAAGTCCACCACACAAACTTGTCTCCAAAACCCAGTCTCTGGTTTGAAGTATAGGAGAATCTTCTGCATGAATGGTCTGGAAAGACAAGTGATTTTTTTTTTTTAATCACAAGGACAATAAATTAAAAAAAGAAAAAAAAGAAGCAAGGAGAGCCTTACAAACAAAGAAAGAAGTCTTCTCTAGCCAAGCCACTGCACAGTCATAGGAAGCAGGTTCCATTCAGCCCAGGTATCTGTGAAAGAAGCCTGAGACCTGCTGTTTTGAGAATACTAATCTGTAGTATGGAGAGATGGGATTTTTTTTTTCCTTCAGATGATATCTTTTCTTAAACAACATGACCACTATTTACCGTTTCTTTGATAGCAATTGCAGACCCAGTGTAATATAATGAAAATATTATCTAGATACAGGGACCCAATCCTAAGAACAGAGCATAAAGGTACTGGGGTTAGAACATTGAAACTAAAGCCAACATCCTGTCCCTGGAAGTGGCCAATCCAGGCTGCTTGGAATTCTCCAATTGATTCTCATGGGGAGATCAAGTCACTGTTCCTAAGTGGCAACCCCCCCCCAATCCAGCTGCTAATGGATCTGTCCCCCCAGTACCTCCTCTCTTATGTACCCCCTCCTCCATCTCAAAATGAAGACATACATAGTAACATAGTAGGTGACGGCAGAAAAAGACCTGTTTGGTCCATCCAGTCTGCCCAACAAGATAAACTCATATGTGCTACTTTATATGTATACCTGACCTTGCTTTGTATCTACCATTTTCAGGGCACAGAGTAGAAGTCTGCCCAGCACTAGCCCCGCCTCCCAACCACTAGCCCTGCCTCCTAACCACTGGTGCTGCCACCCAATCTCTGCTAAGCTTCTGAGGATCCACAGTAGTGCTGCAAAAGTTTTTATTATTATTATAGCCAGGGCTGGTCAAACCCAGTAAGCGGGGTAAGCACCGCAGGGGGGTGCCTGCCTTCAAGGGCGCCGCTACGGTGCCATACCGCGCCGCCCTTGGGGGTTTAAATCTTTAATTTACCTCTGTCCCAGCGGCCGCGTCATTTCAAAGCCCTGCCCGTCTCTAGCCTCCCCTTCCTTCGTGAGTTCGTTCCGCAGAGTCCCGCCTTCTGATGTCATTTCCTCAAGGGCGGGACTCTGAGGGAACGAACTCATGAAGGGAGGGAAGCCTAGAGACAGGCAGGGCTTTGAAATGACGCGGCCGCTGGGACGGACGTAAATTAAAGAAGAAAAGGGGGGGAGAAGAGGGCGGGCAGGTGGCCACAAATGGGAGGGGGATGGGGCGAAGGAGAATTGCTGGACAGGGGCAGGGTGGGAGAAGAGAGAAAGGAGATGCTGGTGGGGGGGGGGGGGCACCAACATAGTCTGCAGGGGGGCGCCAGAGACCCTAGGACCGGCCCTGATTATAGCATTGCAAAATCAAAATGCCACAGCATTTCTCTTCTCAAATATAGATTTATTTACTTCACAAACTTGATATACTTCAAAATTGAGCCTGTTCAGGCAGGAGGCGGGACTGGTGGTTGGGAGGCGGGGATAGTGCTGGACAGACTTATACGGTCTGTGCCAGAGCCGGTGGTTGGGAGGCGGGGCCGGTGGTTGGGAGGTGGGGATAGTGCTGGGCAGACTTATATGGTCTGTGCCCTGAAGAGCACAGGTACAAATCAAAGTAGGGTATACACAAAAAGTAGCACATATTAGTTGTCTTGTTGGGCAGACTGGATGGACCATGCAGGTCTTTTTCTGCCGTCATCTACTATGTTACTAAGCGGTTCTCAAAAATTAAAATAGAACTTCTGGATAATGCTTATGAAAGGATAGGTATAGGGAGGAAATAAAGAGGGACCACAGAGGAATAGAACAAGAAAAAGGAGGGAGAGAAGCATCGAGAGGTTCAGCAGGGTAGGAGGCAGAATTGAAGGAACTGGAGGAGAGGAGAGGCTTTAGCAGTGCTTTGAATGATTGGAGGGGCTGCAGGGACTCTAAGAGTGGAGGGGAGGGAGTTCCAAATCTTGGGGCCTAAGTAACTGAAGGCAGTGTTGCCAGAGAGTGAAAGTTGAAGAGGTGAAGGGGGTGGGACTACACAGGGAATTGGCATCACTCATGGCAAGGAGTTATTTTAATTTATTTGATTTTATTCTCAACAGTTTTTCCTTTGTTCCTCATCTCAGCACGCACACTGTACTGATAGCTGGGGCACAGGACAGTCATGTCGGTACTGTCCCTTACATTTTTTTAATCATATTTTTCCAAAGAGCAATCATTTTTCATGTACTTAACACCCAGCTACCCATATTTGAGACCTGAGCTGTGGTGTTTGCTTTTAATGAAACCAAGAAGTTAAAAATTTGCACCAATCCCATGGATGTCCTACCTACCAGCACGCCAAACATCCCCTCCCCCATTTTGTACGTCCTCTCCTTTTGCCAATGAGATGCCACCATGGGAAAGGCCAGTAAATCATTAGATCTGTGTTTTCTTATGACCACTTCTGTTTTTTTTATGACCTCTATAGCTGAACACACAGCTAAATTAAACATGTCCAGCCCAATCTCTGTAAGAGAAACACTGTCATTTCTGTGAACTCCTTTGCATTGCTCTGTCAGGTCCTCCTGGTCTATTACATATCCCCCTATTGTCTTGACACATTTGTATTTCCCTATTTAGCCCCTTTTCAGCTTCTGCCTCTCCTTTTCTTTTTCCTTGCTCCGCTCCATGAAATACACAATATTATAACTCAGTGTGGGCAAAAAAAAAAACTCATTGTGGAGGAGTGGCCTAGTGGTTAGGGTGGTGGACTTTGGTCCTGGGGAACTGAGTTCGATTCCCAGCACAGGCAGCTCCTTGTGACTCTGGGCAAGTCACTTAACCCTCCATTGCCCCATGTAAGCCGCATTGAGCCTGCCATGAGTGGAAAAGCACGGGGTACAAATGTAACAACTACTACTGGAGATTCTAGATGGAATGTTGCTATTCCACTAGCAACATTCCCTGTAGAAGCCTGCGCAGGCTTCTGTTTCTGTGAGTCTGACGTCCTGCACGTACGTGCAGGACGTCAGACTCACAGAAGCAGAAGCCTGCGCGGGCCACATTGGTGATCTGCAAGGGCCAACTTCTACATGAAATGTTGCTATTCATGGAATGTTGCTAGTGGAATAGCAACATTCCATGTAGAATCTCAAATAGTAGCAACAGTGGAGGAGTAGCCTAGTGGTTAGGGTGGTGGACTTTGGTCCTGGGGAACTGAGTTTGATTCCCGGCACAGGCAGCTCCTTGTGACTCTGGGCAAGTCACTTAACCCTCCATTGCCCCATGTAAGCTGCATTGAGCCTGCCATGAGTGGGAATCAGATTCCACCGTGTAATATGCATTGACTAGAAAAACACTATCGAAAGATGACACGTTGACTGGTGCAAATACTGTTTGAAAGGGTCAAATAACCATTTCCCTCTTGCACCATAACTCACTATTCTATAAACCTCAAACACTTTAGTGACTTAGTAACATATAGTAGATGACGGCAGAAAAAGACCTGCATGGTCCATCCAGTCTGCCCAACAAGATAAACTCGCATGTGCCACTTTTTGTGTATACCTGACCTTGATTTGTACCTGTCCTTTTCAGGGTCATGTTATGTTATGTTTCTAGACTGCTTTCTTTATACCACGGTACAACCCAATGTGGTTTACAAAACAGATGCATCGATTCATCATTATTCTAACACGAAAACAACTAATATATCAATGAAACATATCACTATGTTAAAGCAGTGGAGGCAGCAGCAGCCGCATAATATGCATTCATTATATTCGCTCCCTGTCATCTCTTCCCCGAGCTGAATAGCATAATCTGTTTAGTATTTTTGTTTTCATAAGGAAGCGTGCTCCATGCCCTTTAGCATTTCATTTGCCCTTCTACACTCCACATAGCACTCAAGGTGTGGTCATGCCATGCATTACGATTTCCCAGTTTTGTTTTTCTATTCCTTTCCAAACCATCCCTTGCAATCTCTCTGTTTTCTGACTGCCGTTGCACATTGTGCTGAGCATTTTGAACGTATGGTTCACCACGAGTCTCTGGTCCTTTTCCAGCAAACAAGCATCTATCTATATGTAAATAAACCCCCCCCCCCTCAAACGTTCTGAAGCTCACTCCGTGGCAGTGAAGTACTGAACTCCTGTACTCTATGTAGGCTAGGCTATGTGGACCACTCACTCTCCCCCTCACTCATAGACCCGCCCTCAGCCACGCCCCATCTGCACATAAAAAGCAACCTCAACATTCTAAACTTTGTGGCTTCAGAGTTTGTAAGTTCGAAGCTCTGTAACCACATTTACAAACCATCTAACTGTGCCCCGCCCTCACGTCAAAACGTTATGACGTTGGGGGCGGGACATAATGAACACAACTACACTAAGCCCCTGAAGCCCATTGCTTCATCTGTGTTTAAACGAGGCACGCGTCGCCACCCCCCCCCCCCAAAATCTACCCCCCTCTCACACATGCCCATGCACATCACCCCCCTCCAAAAATGCCAAACCACTCCCATGCCTCCACCCGCCCAACGCCCCTCCACTCCCTGACATACGCTCTGCCCATCCCCAGTATGTGCACGTCAGCCCCCCCTCCAAAATCGCCAACCCCCCCTCTACTACACTCCCCTCCTCTTACTGCAGTCCCAGCCGCAGAACTGAAGGGCAACATACTTCGGACATTCTGCTGCCTTCCGTTCTGTTCGCTATGAGCTCTGTGCCCTGATTGGCTGCTCCCACCCTCAAGGGCGGGACCAGCCAATCAGGTCACACAGCGAACACAACGGATTAAGGCACCAGAATCTCCGAACTACCTTTCACTTCTACGGCTGGGACTCCGGTAACAGGAGGAGAGGGTATTAGAGGGGGGTTGCCGATTTTGCAGGGGGGCCAACGTCCACGTACTGGGGATGGGCAGGGCCTATGTCGGGGGGGGGGGGACTGGAGGACCTTGCTAGTGCCCGTTTCATTTGTCCCTGAAACGGGCCTTCATTACTAGTACTGTAATAATAACCGGGGCTTAATTTCTGGGGGAACGGCCTGGAATGCAGTTCCGCCACTTCATTTCACACTCCAGAACAGGGAGCATGCTCTGCCTCAGCTCCTCTCTTCCAAGCAGCCTGTAGGGAAGAGGAGGTGAGAGCTGAGACCAGAGCACAGCAGAGAACGATCACTCTGCTCCCTAATCCAGCTTCTCTTCTCCTACCCTTGGGTCTGCCTGTCCCTTTCTTCGGTTTCAAAGTTCCACTTCCAATTCCTTCACATTACGTACCTTCATCTTTCAAATCCTAAATGGCACAGCTCCAGACTATATGGTACCATTAATAAACTTACCTCAAAGAAACACTAAATATGAGGCAAGAAACTATCTCAGACTACGCCTCCCAAAAAGTGATCTACAAAACTGTCCACTCTGCAGACTTCACTTACCTAGGAAGCAAATGGTGGAACTCCTGACCACCCAAAATAAGAAATATATGGGAATATACTAGATTCCGCAAAATCCTCAAATCATTCCTATTCAAGCAAAACCTCACAAAGAACAACCATATCTCAACAATTAATTATTACCTGAATTGGTTATTACTCTATTTACCATTAACTTTCTCTTTGCTTTCTTATGCATTATTCTGTGTTATGTATCCTACACTGTTTATTGTAAGTCACATTGAACTCAAACTTGTTTGGGATAATGTGGGAAATAAATAAATAAACATTGCCATACTGGGACAGACCGAAGGTCCATCAAGCCCAGAATTCTGTTTCCAATAGTGGCCAATCCAGGTCTGGCAAGATCCCAAATCTGTCTCAGTTAATACAGGTCTTAATACTCTTCTGAATCGCCCAGCGTAAGAACAACCCAAAGATATTTGGGTACATTTTGAAATGTATCGTCCTAAATTGCACACTCCCTATCTCAGACAGCTTGAAAATCCTAGGCATTACAATCGACCGAAACCTTACACCAGAGAGCCAAGTGAAATCTACAACAAAGAAAATGTTCCACGCAATGTGGAAACTCAAACATGTGAAGCCATTCTTCCCGAGAGAAATAATTCGCAACCTGATACAATCAATAGTACTAAGCCATGTAGACCACTGCAATGGAATTTATGCAGGATGCAAAAAACAAATCATAAAGAAATTAGAGACCGCTCAGAACATGGCGGCCAGGCTCATGTTTGGAAAAACACGTTTCAAAAGCACCAAACCCCTCCGAGAAAAACTGCACCGGCTCCCAATCAAAGAACATATAGCCTTCAAAATCTGCACCATGGTTCATAAAATTATCTACGGCAAGGCCCCAGGATACATGACAGATATCATAGACCTACCAACCAGAAATACAATCAGATTAACAAGAACATACTTAAACCTCCATTACCCGAGCTGCAAAGGACTTAAATACAAATCAAGTTATGCAACCAGCTTCTCCACCACCGCCAACTCCAGGCTCCGCCCTTTCTGCCTCGCCTCACCCTATGCTTGGAATAAACTCCCTTAACCCATACGCCAAGCCCCCTCCCTGCCCATCTTCAAATCCTTGCTCAAAGCCCACCTCTTCAATGTCGCCTTCAGCACCTAACCTTTTACCTCTACTCAGGAAATCTAGACTGCCCAGCTTGACATTTCGTCCTTTAGAATGTAAGCTCCTTTGAGCAGGGACTGTCCTTCTTTGTTAAACTGTACAGCGCTGCATAACCCTAGTAGCGCTTTAGAAATGTTAAGTAGTAGAAGTAGTAGTAAGTACACAACTGTGGAACGCACTACCAAAAGCCGTGAAAACAACTTATGACCACCTAGACTTCCGGAGATCACTACAAACCAACCTATTCAAAAAGGCATACCCTACGGATCCAACTTAACGCCGGGATCCTGCTACACAACGAAACCAAAGCTCGCAATGTAGATAACATAACCCTTCCTCTCTATGATTCCAAATGTATCTGTAACACATGAACCTTATCCTACCACACAGCACACTGTATTTGTTCTTTACCGGACTGGGCGAACGCCTTTACGGTACCTTGTAAGCCACATTGAGCCTGCAAATAGGTGGGAAAACGTGGGATACAAATGTAACAAATAAATAAATAAATAAACATATCGGCTCTTTCAAATGTAGTTTTCCATTTCCTCTGCCATTTTCAAGCATACATCATTTCCTGTCAGGCAGCTTAACAGTACAGCACTTTCTTCACTGAGGATCTGCTTTTCTCCTCCCCCCCCCCCCCCCCCCACCTCTCCATGAGCCTTGGAGGGGAAATTTGACAGAATAATAAACAGCAGCACTGTACACTATAAAAAGGCAATTAGGGGAACTGCTTGAATGGGACAAGCCACTGTGACCTGGTTAATAGCTCTGGAGTGAGCTGGGAATTTCAGGGAGAAGGGGAGGGAGAAGGAATGAGCTGCTGTGTTATGCTGGATCACAGGCTCACACAACTGACCCGATCAGGCTGATGTGTGCAGCGGATGCCCGAGATGTATTTATGCAGTGGATTCATTCAGGGGAGGGGGGGGGAATGTTTCTGTGCAATTACAATGGGAGCGAATGATCAGACACATCTTTCATCATGTGGGGGGGGGGGGGTTCCTTTTACTAAGGTGTGCTGAAAAATGGCTTGCGGTAGTGTAGGTGTGGGTTTTGGGTGCACGCCGATCCATTTTTCAGCGTACTTGTGAAAAAGGCCTCTTTTTGGGGGGCTGAAAATGGACGTGCGGCAAAATCAAAATTGCCGCGCATCCATTTTGGGTCTGCAGCCTTACCGCCAGCCAAGAATCCGGGTGGTATTGACCTACGCGCGTCAAATGCCACTTGGCGCGTGTCCGTTATGCATGTCCAAAAACAAAAAATATTTTACAGACGTGCATATCGGACGCGCACCAAAAATGAAATTACCGCAAGATCCACGCAGTAGTCGGGCGGTAACTCCATTTTGGCCCACGTTGGGCGTGCGTAGATGCTTACGTGGCTTAGTAAGAAGAAATGCACAGAACAGAACAGCAAACAAACAGCTGATGCACTCAGTGTATTACAAAAGTAGATTGGACATATGGCCCACAAGAAAACAATTCCCCAGCACACCCAACATACCCAAACATAAGCATAAGAATATTGGGGGGGGGGGGGGAGTACAACCTCACTTTGTAATTTTTAAATACGTGTACCCTAGAACAAAATCAACAATCATCCAACCTCCCCAAACAACCCACCCGACCCTCTAGAAAGGGAAGAACCCAAACCTATAAAAACATACAGTCAGTCCAAAACTTCCCAGCTGCAACTCCTGGGACTCTAAGAAGTAGGACACAGCTACAAATGGTTATGCTGAAATCATGCCTCTGTTCCTCTTCCTTTACCATCCTGACAATCATTTCATACAGTTCACTATTCTCAGAATCTGACAAAATAGGAGGTATATTTTTCTGTCTGCAAAGCTCAAGAGCTCATAGATGTAAGAGGATCCCACAGTTTTTCTGCCATTTTCCACCAGAGCCCTCTCCTCAAGTCACTTCACTGGCTCCCTATCCGTCTCCGCATTCAATTGAAACTTCTCTTGCTGACCTATAAGTGCATTCACTCTGCCGCTCCCCAGTACCTCTCCACTCTTCTCTCTCCCTACGCCCCCCCCCCCCTCGTGTACTCCGCTCTGTAGATAAATTTCTCTTGTCTGTCCCTTTCTCCTCTACTGCTAATTCCAGGCTCCGTTCCTTTTATCTCGCTGCACCTCACGCCTGGAATAGACTTCCCGAGCCTGTACGTCTAGCCCCATCTTTGGCCGATTTCAAATCCAGGCTAAAAGCCCACCTCTTTAACGTTGCTTTTGACTCCTAACCACTACTCGCTTGCCCTATACCCTTTTATCCCCACCAATTTAATTCCCTTACCTCTTAGTTGTTCTGTCTGTTTGTCTGTCCTATTTAGATTGTGAGCTCTTTGAGCAGGGACTGTCTTTTCATGTATGGTGTACAGCGCTGCGTATGCCTTGTAGCGCTATAGAAGTGATAAGTAGTAGTAGTTTTCCCACCTTGTCAGGTTTTAAAAGGCTCCATCCAAAGCTTTCCTATGATGCATAAATATTGCAATCTAAACTTCCGAGCCTGAAGTGAAGGGGGTTCAGGGCACCTTCAAAAATTGGAACACCAAAACAGGAAGAACCTCTATGTCAAATCATCCAAGCAAACAAGAGTAGAGGCTGACCAAAGGATGAGTCCAACGCTGGAATAGTGCTTAAAAAAAAATCTTTATTACTGCTGATACAGCAGGGCCCGACACATTCCGTGTTTCGGTGTCACTAAGCAATATTGAGCAGACTCCACCAGGAAAGACTGATTTATTTGTATTCTCACTCGAGCACATGCCTTTGGGCTGTTTTGTTTGCACAGCATATATCTTTGAATACTAACAAGAGCCCTGATGCAGGCATTTAGCAACGCCGAAACACGGACCGTGTCGGATCCTCCCGTATCAGCAATAATAATAAAGAGTTTTTTAAGCACCATCTCCAGCGTTGGACTGGTCCCTTGGTCAGCCTCTACTCTTGTTCACTTCCAAAACTGGGCCAGGGTGACCCTACCATTGAGTAGGAAATGTTGAACCTGAAAGTTCTGTGCAATCGTAAAACAAGGAACAGATTAATGCAACAACAAGATCCCGGGGCCCACAGGGTATCATAGTGCAACAAAACTGAGATCCAGAATTGAACAGCTTCCAATATTTCCTGGCTTTTGGACAGTGACAGAAATACCCCATGGTGCCCCTAGTTCCATGTTGCCTCCAGCAATAGGGGAGACTCCCAGATGGCACCGATGCAAGGGTGCAAGAAGAGTAAGATACCAGTGAAACATTATCTCAACAGAGCTTTCTGCAAATTAATCTTTTTGGTAGCGGCACACACTGCAGCTTCTCTACCCCGTTCATTATTTTCTAGATCTCCGCCTTATCACCCCCCAGCCTTCTTTTCTCCAAATAAGAGAGCTCTAACCGGTTTAGTCTTTCTTCATAGGGTAAGTTTCAATTTTTTCATCGTTTTCATTGCCCTTGTGAACTTATTTCTAGTTTTGCATGTTCAAAGCACTTAGACTTACAAAGTTGCATGGTAACCTATGGAACTTTGTAAGTCTAAGTGCTCTGAAAATTTGCCTCGTTCACATCATTTTTCACATGCAGGGCTAGAAGTGGCCTAGTGGTTAGGATGGTGGACTTTGGTCCTGGGGAAGTGAGGAACCGAGTTCAATTCCCACTTCAGGCACAGGCAGCTCCTTGTGACTCTGGGCAAGTCACTTAACCCTCCATTGCCCCATGTAAGCCGCATTGAGCCTGCCATGAGTGGGAAAGCGCAGGGTACAAATGTAACAAAAATAAAATAGATACTATTGGAGATTCTACATGGAATGTTGCTACTACTGGATATTCTACATGGAATGTTGCTATTCCACTAGCAACATTCCATGTAGAAGGCTGCACAGGCTTCTGTTTCTGTGAGTCTGACGTCCTGCACGTACACTCACAGAAGCAGAAGCCTGTGCGGCCACATTGGTGATCTGCAAGGGCCGACTTCTACATGGAATGTTGCTAGTGGAATAGCAACATTCCATGTAGAATCTCAAATAGTAGCAACAGTGGAGGAGTGGCCTAGCGGGTGGTGGACTTTGGTCCTGAGGAACTGAGTTCAATTCCCGGCACAGGCAGCTCCTTGTGACTCTGGGCAAGTCACTTAACCCTCCATTGCCCCATGTAAGCCACATTGAGCCTGCCATGAGTGGGAAAGCACAGGGTACAAATGTAACAAAAATTTAAAAAAATGCAAATAGTATTCATGATATAGTTGTACTGTAGATTGATACAGTGGAAGTATAATTTCCATTTCATTCTTTACCACTTTCCCAGCTCCTAACATTTTTTTTTTTTACAGTCTCTGCACATTGGGTTGAGGAGTTCAATGTATTCTCAATCTTTCAGATTTTAAGAAAGTTAGATATGGAATGATGATGTCATCATTTTTAGCACCAAAGCAGATAGATACTTGTGAAGTCATTAGGATATGAACTGAGTCATATAAATTAGTGAAGGATGTTGGGAGGACATTTTTACATAAACTGTTAGAAGGACAAGAATTCCCAAGCATGCTTTTTAAACTACTGTATATTAATAAGCCTGTTCTGGTAAGTCTTTTTTTATTGTTTATTTGTTTTGTAAAGGACTAAAATACAAGCTGATGCATGCCACTACCTTCTCCTATTTGAGCACGCAGTTATGGAATGCACTACCTACAGACTTGAGAACAATCAACGAAATAGCTATCTTTCGCAAATCTCTGAAGACATACTTCTTCAACAAAGCCTACAATGAGATCCGATAATCGGCAGCATCACTAATATACCCCACCAACCCAATCAGTTATGAAAGCCCACCCTCTATAACTACCCTAATCACTCCCTTCTGTCTTCCACCCTCCCTTACTTAAACTATGCACAATTCTACTGTATCTGATATCCTGGTATATGACAATGTTAACATAATCATGTAAGCCACATTGAGCCTGCAAATAGGTGGGAAAATGTGGGATACAAATGCAATAAATAAATAAACAAAACAAGCTGCCACGTGGAAGTCTGTACATATCCACGTCATATAATAATGTGTAGGCAGAGGCCTCACTGTATTCATTCAGAGGAAGGTTTCATCAGGTTGTATTTAACCTGCTTCAGTAAGGCACCAGGGCCGCCGAGGGGGGAGGGGTGCAGAGGGGACAAAATTCCCCGGGCCCGGGACTCCAAGGGGGGGCCCGGCGCCGGGGTCAGGCCACCGGCACTGCAGTCACCGGTCTCACCTGCCTGCCTTCGGCTCCGTCGACAGCCCCCCTCCGTCCACCACCGGGCACCCTGCATTAAAATCGGCAGCACCTCAGCTCCGTTTGGAAAGGCAGATCGCCTCCCTTCGGGCCCTCCCTGTGTTCCACCCTCGTGGAAACCGGAAGTTACATCAGACAAGGGCAGGACACAGAGAGGGAAGGCCCGAAGGGAGGTGATCTGCCTTTCCAAACAGAGCTGAGGTGCTGCCGATTTTAATGCAGGGGGCCCAGTGGCGGACAGAGCCGAGGGCAGGCAGGTGAGACCGGGGACTGCAGCAGCAGTGGGGAGGGCGGCGAGGGCGGCGGCGGCGGGGCGGCGTTGCCCCGGGCCCGGCTTAGTCTCTCGGTGGCCCTGTAAGGCACTGAAGTCCTTCACAGTAGAGTCTTGCTATTTCTTCGTCAGACTACTACTACTACTACTACTTATCATTTCTAAAGCGCTACTAGACGTACGCAGCGCTGTACACTTGAACATGAAGAGACAGTCCCTGCTCCAGTGGTTCTCGGCCTGAGTATATCCATGATGAATGTGCCTGGGAGATTTGCATGCACTTTTTTAATGCAGGTCTGTCTCATACATATTTACTATGGATGGCCTGAAGGTCTGACTGACCATCCTGGGGCTTGGATTAACCCCTGGTCTTGACCAAGTCATTCCTGGTGAAAGGGGGAGTGAGGGTGTGAATTTTGTATGTGAAGCAAAAATTCATAGCTAAATTCTAGGTTTAGTTTCAAGAGAGAACCAAATAAAATAATGACAAGAAACATGTGTTCGTGTAGTTAGCATTTTTGTGAAAATGTCTTTATCGAGAAAAAAACAAAACAACGGAACCAATGGTATAAAGCAGTGTCAATTTGGAATGCACTTCCTGAGATTATTAGAGTTAACAAATTTTATCTCTTGTTTAGAAAAAGTTTTAAAACATTTTATTTCAAGGAAATTAGCTTTATTTTTGCTTATTTACATTATATATATATTTTTTCTGTTTGTAAAATTGATATAACTTTGTAGTTCTTTTTTAAGTAAACCACTTTGGGACTTTTGTATATGAAAATGATGAATAGAATAAAATCCAAACCCAGTAATCAACCTGAAGTGCAAAATCTGATAGCATGTCTATTTTCCTGATAGAAAGGCAGAGCCCTAATTATGTAGGGCAAATCACTTGTAATCAGTTAACAAAGCATATGACTTGCCAGCCAAAATGGCTTATGGTCATTTTCTGCATCTTATCTGCACCTGCTTCTTAGAAAATTGTATTTGTAGCTGTGGAAAAGACCAGATTTTGTTTTCTTTTCGCAAGGGTGCTCCAAGCTGTTTGACCAAAGAAATACTACGTTACAGTTTCCTCCCCTGCCAGTGGTGAGACTTAAAACAACTAGAAAATAGGTTTTTAGGGGATCTACAGACAAAACACACAGTCTCATCCTCTCATCCCAATACAAACAAACCCACAAACATAAACACCCCAGACTACACCCTCCATATCTCAGACAGCCTGAAAATCCTCGGCGTTACGTAACCTTACACTTGAGAGCCAAGTTAACTCTACAACTAAGAAAACGTTCCACGCAATGTGGAAACTCAAACGCATGAAACCATTCTTCCCGAAGGAAACATTTCGCAGCTTGATACAATCAATGGTACTAAGCCATACAGACTACTGCAATGGACTCTATGCGGGATGCAAAGAACAACTCATAAAGAAACTTCAGACCGCCCAAAACACAGCAGCCAGGCTTATATTTGGAAAAATGCGATTCGAAAGCACCAAGCCCCTCCGAGAAAAACTACACTGGCTAGCAATTAAAGAATGTGTTGCTTTCAAAATCTGCACCATGGTCCATAAAATTATCTATGGCGAAGCCCCGGGATATATGACAGACCTCATAGACCTACCAACAAGAAACGCAATCGGATCAACAAGAATTTACCCAAATCTCCACTATCCAAGCTGCAAAGGCCTCAAATACAAATCAGCTTATGGATCCAATTTCTCCTACATAAGCATACAACTGTGGAACGCACTACCAAAAGCCGTGAAAACAACGTACGGCCACCTAAACTTCCGGAAATCACTAAAAACCAACCTGTTCAAAAAGGCATATCCCATCGACCCAACTTCAGTGCCTAAACTCCGCAACACAACGAAACCAAAGCTTGTAACAGACTCTACATAACTTTTCCTCTCTATAATTCCTCAGTGTGTCTATAACACATGAACCTTATCCGACCACATAAACCAATTACAGACCAGTAGCATCCATACCACTAATAACCAAAATAACCGAAGGGATGGTAACAAAACAACTCACAAACTATTTAAACAAGTTCGCAATACTGCACGATGCCCAATCAGGATTCCGATCGAATCACAGCACAGAAACAGTATTAATTACCCTTATGACTAAATTCAAACAAATGATCGCAACCGGTAACAATATACTCCTCCTACAATTTGACATGTCAAGTGCCTTTGACATGGTTGACCACGGAATTCTTCTGCACATACTTGAATATTTCCGCATCGGAGGAAATGTCCTAAACTGGTTTAAGGGGTTCCTAACCCTGCGTTCATATCAAGTCACATCAAATTCAACTACGTCCGCCCCATGGACACCTGAATGTGGAGTACCGCAAGGATCCCCCCTCTCACCAACCATTTTCAACATAATGATGATCCCATTGGCAAAACTTCTATCAAATCATAACCTTAACCCATATATATACGCCGACGATATAACAATATACATCCCTTTCAAACAAGACATCAAAGAAATATCCAATGAAATCAACCAAAGTCTACACATCATGAACACCTGGGCAGATGCATTTCGATTGAAACTAAACGCAGAAAAAACTCAATGCCTAATACTCACTTCCCAATACAACACGAATGAATTTACTGCTTTAAACACACCGAAACTAAACCTTCCAATCTCAGAAACTTTAAAAATCCTTGGAGTCACTATTGATCGCCATCTAACACTCGAAACCCATGCAAACAATACAACCAAAAAGATGTTCTACTGCATGTGGAAACTGAAAAGAATAAGACCATTCTTCCCAAGATCCGTCTTTCGCAACCTAGTACAATCCCTCGTACTCAGCCATCTGGATTATTGCAATTCACTATACACAGGTTGTAAAGAGCAAATACTAAGGAAACTTCAAACAGCCCAGAACACAGCAGCCAGACTCATCTTCGGAAAACCAAAATACGAAAGTGCAAAACCCTTATGAGAGAAGCTACACTGGCTCCCACTTAAGGAACGCATTACTTTTAAAGTATGCACATTAGTCCACAAAATTATTCACGGTGAAGCCCCAGCCTACATGTCTGACTTAATAGACCTACCTCCCAGAAACGCTAAAAGATCATCTCAAACTTTCCTTAACCTCCACTTCCCTAATTGCAAAGGCTTAAAATACAAGGCGCTGCACGCATCAACCTTTTCTTACATAAGCATGCAATTCTGGAATACACTACCACGCAACTTGAAAGCGACCCACGAACTAACCAACTTCCGCAAACTATTGAAGACTCATCTCTTTGATAAAACTTACTGTAAGGATCAAAACACATGAGGCCCACACTCACTGTTCAGAAACACACCAATACATTCTCTTCTGAATTCTCATCCCCCGTAATTTAATCATATTTATACATGTTATACTAAAAGTTCTCTTGCTAATGTTCTTGTTGTCTCTCTCCACTGTTCCATTGTTCTCTTCCTTTGTCCTATTCCCAACGATACTTTGACTTTGTCTTCACATAACTCTCACAATGTAATCCATAACTGAGTTGTAACAAATTGTACTTCCATCATTTTACAATGTATTGTAAGCCACACTGAGCCCGCAAATAGGTGGGAAAATGTGGGATACAAATGCAATAAATAAAATAAATAAACTCCTTGTATTTGTTTCTCTACCGGAGATGGCGAACGCCTCTACGGTACAATGTAAGCCACATTGAGCCTGCAAATAGGTGGGAAAATGTGGGATACAAATGTAAAAAATAAATAAATAAAACAAAATCTTTTACCCAAAGTTAGCTCGAGTTATCTGCAGCAGGGCCCATAGGAATAAAATGGGCCCTGCTGCAGATAACTCGAGCTAAGCTTTAGTAAAAGACCCCTCTGGGTGAGCTTATGCATGAGAGGGATTTACTATTGTATAGTTAGGTTTTATAAGATGTGTTTAAAACAAAACTGAAAATATCCCCTTTGCCAACTAAAGCAAACCACCTTGATGCAGCTTTTCTTGTGAAGAATGGTGTACAAAATGTTATAAATCAATATATCAAATGTAATAGCCAGCAGTCCCAGCCTCTTAAGGTCAGAGAAAGCCAGGTGGAAAGCAAAAGCAATAGGTTATCTCCCGGGGGAAGTGGCGGATGTAATAAATAACACAGGGTCAATTTTCAAAAGGATTAATACAAATACCGGTGACCAGGATATGTATAGTTACTATCCATGAATTCTCCAAGGTTATACAGATAAGAGGTTATTCTATAAATGGGAGCCTCCATTTCGGTATCCCTTGAATGTGTGTTAGGTGACTACTTTCCGTTATAGAATTAAGCAGTAAGGGGACACCCAACATTTAGACCCCCACAGTTACATCAGCCATTGAGTAGGCTTAAGAGCAGTTGCCTAAATTTATTTATTATTACATTTGTACCCCGCGCTTTCCCACTCAAAGCAGGTTCCGTGCGGCTTACATAGTAATAGGGATTACAAGATATTGATAAAGAAAATAAAAGTTAAGTATAGCAGAATAACAAAACTGATAGGTTGGTAGAGAAGGACATGGGTGAAGGGAGTAGGAGAGGTGTGAGCAAGGGTAGAGGAGGCGGGAGGGGGATGAGTTACAGGATGAGCTTAGGGAATTTTGGTGGGAAAGATAGTCTAGGTCATTGTCGTTGTCTCCTGGATATGTGATGGGTAGTAGGGTTCATAGAATTAGTTTGGGTTATTAGGATAGGCTTGTTTGAACAGGTAGGTTTTTAGTGATTTCCGGAAGGGTAGTCACTGATGAAACAGAGACACATGTAACAGGCTAGATTCTATGTATCACGCCTAAACAATTGTCACAAAAAATATATATACACCTAGGCGTATTCTATAAAGTATAGAATACATCTAGCGTCTGTCCTCATGATTAGGTGTGGACCAGGTGTATTTTATAACAACACATAGATTTTAGAAACACCCACGACCCGCCCATTCCACACCCATGGCCACGTCCCCTTTTTCAGCTGTGTGCCTTAGAATTTACGCTTATCACTTTGCAGAATACGCTTAGACAGTTGTGTGCGTAAATTTGGATTAATGCCAATTTGTGTCAATAATTGCTTGCTAATTGGCAATTGTCAGCACTGATTGGCTTCTTAGTTAATTGAGTTGTGCACACAAATCCAGAATATGACCGGATTTGCACGCGCAGCTTAAGTCGTGCTATATAGAATCCGGGGGAACACATGTAAGCAGTGTTGTTCAAAGTACTCGGTCAAAGTACATAATACATAAGTACATAAGTAGTGCCATACTGGGAAAGACCAAAGGTCCATCTAGCCCAGCATCCTGTCACCGACAGTGGCCAATCCAGGTCAAGGGCACCTGGCACGCTCCCCAAACGTAAAAACATTCCAGACAAGTTATACCTAAAAATGTAGTTAAGTAATCGTAAAAATAAATGTATATGTTGATACTTAAGTAAAAGTACAATGAAGAACATGTTTCATAAGTATTGCCATACTGGGAAAGACCAAAGGTCCATCAAGCCCAGCATCCTGTTTCCAACAGTGGCCAATCCAGGTCACAAATACCTGGCAGAAACCTAAACAATAGCAACATTCCATGTAGAACCCCAAAGAGTAGCAAGATTCCATTCAGAATCCCAAGTACATAAGTATTGCCATACTGGGACAGACCAAAGGTCCATCAAGCCCAGCATCCTGTTTCCAACAGTGGCCAATCCAGGTCACAAGTACCTGGCAGAAACCCAAATAGTAGAAACATTCCATGTAGAACCCCAAAGAATAGCAAGATTCTGGAATTCTGAAGAATAACAAGATTCCATGCAGAATTTCAAAGTGTAGCAACATTCCATGTAGAACCCAAAGAGTAGCAAGATTCCATTCAGAATCCCAAGTACATAAGTGTTGCCATACTGGGAAAGACCAAAGGTCCATCAAGCCCAGCATCCTGTTTCCAACAGTGGCCAATCCAGGTCACAAATACCTGGCAAGATCCCCCAAAAGTACAAAATATTCTATACTGCTTATCCCAGAAATAGTGGATTTTCCCCAAGTCCATTCAATAATGGTCTATGGACTTCTACATAACTGAAAGTAGAAATGTTAGTGATCTGTCTTTCTACCTTACTAAGAAGTTTGAAAATAAACAATTAGTTTGCGGGTGTCTCCCAGAAGTGAAAAAAAGACTCCAACACGGGAATCCTTAATAATCAATTAGTCCAAATGGAACCTCAAAGCTCCTAACAGGGAAAATACAATGTATTAGAAATATCCCTGTGATTTCAGGAGTCCATTACTATCACTGGTTCCCATAAGGATGAAAAGAGAAAAAAAACATCAGACGTTAAAAAAGCTCATTATAAATGAGAAAAACGCATGAATTGAAAAACTCCTTTCCTCCTTAGTAATCACCTGGTCAGAGACACCTACCACCAAACTAACACAGACTAAACCCAGCCCGTCTAGATAGGCTATACGCATAACCCCTACTACACAAAAAGCAGCCCAAAATAGAAACCTCGGAAACCAGCTAAATAAC
Source organism: Microcaecilia unicolor (assembly GCF_901765095.1). Lineage (NCBI taxonomy): Eukaryota > Metazoa > Chordata > Amphibia > Gymnophiona > Siphonopidae > Microcaecilia > Microcaecilia unicolor. The sequence goes on from NC_044038.1 coordinate 237,487,102, forward strand.
TAAACAACTGAACAGTACTTAGCTGCTAAAAATGGATATAGAAAGTTCCGAGGCCGTCCCACTGGAAACCGCTGCTGTAATAAAGGGGACCGTAAGTCCTTCTGTAACTTGTCAGCTGATAATTTCAACCCTTCAACAAGTGTGCCTTGTTTCGCCAACTTCTTGGCTGCTTCAGGAAGGGTGCCGCAATACGTCCGATTGCTCAAAAAGATGACCATAGAAACTGAGTCCCAGTCGTAGTAGTCCCAAAGATGGCGCCTGATCTGTCTTTGCCATTTTCAGGGCTCACTTCCCAACTACTGGAGTTGCTGTTGAAACAGGAAAGACCTATGTAAGGACACAAATTACCACGTTTTACAGCTGTTTGGTAAAAGGGCTCCTATGTTTGATATATCATGGCAATCCCCCTTACCTTTAAAACAAAAATTATGTATTTTTTCTAGAGCTGTACCGAATGGTATATTTTACTATTCCACCAAATACCAATCATGAAAAATATTATTTGGATGAATACGAAAAATGGGCATTGAGCTTTAGCATGACAAACAATAAAAGAAGCAACGTGAAATCAGAAATCAAATGTTTATTTCAGTTGGATTTAGTACAGTAGCGCCCCGGATTATTCGTATTCGAATCTACTACTACTACTTATCATTTCTATAGTGCTACTAGACGTACGCAGTGCTGTACACTTGAACAAGAAGAGACAGTTCCTGCTCGACAGAGCTTACAATCTAATTAGGCCAGACAAACAGGACAAATAAGAGATAAGGGAATATTAAAGTGAAGATGATAAAATAAGGGTTCTGAACAAGTGAATAAGGAGTTAAAAGCAGCATCAAAATGGTGGGCTTTTAGCTTAGATTTGAAGATGGCCAGAGTTGGAGCTTGACGTACCAGCTCAGGAAGTCTATTCCAGGCATATGGTGCAGCAAGATAAAAGGAACGGAGTCTGGAGTTAGCGGTGGAGGAGAGATTTACCCAGTGAATGGAGTTCCCGGGGAGGAATGTAGGGAGAGATGAGAGTGGAGAGGTTCTGAGGAGCTGCAGAGTGAATGCACTTGTAAGTCAATAAGAGGAGTTTGAACTGTATGCGGAAACGGATGGGAAGCCAGTGAAGTGACTTGAGGAGAGGGCTATTCGGCTGAATATGAATAATGTATTTGGGGCACTAATCAGGGCCAAATCAAATTAAATATGAATATTCAGCACAACCCTACATTTTTTCATAGTGAGAGGTTTTGCAGGGATTTTTGTGGAGTATTTCTTTACAGTTTCAGAGTCCCTGTTGTGTTTTCGTGCTTAAATTATTTAGGAAATCCTATGCCATTATTGTAAAATTGTAACCGAAGGGGTAACAGTAGCACCAGGCATCTTCAACCAATAACATATAAGACCAGCCAATATGATAATATTGGAGGCAGCCATTTTGTTTCAGGTCCCAAGGTTTTTATATTCATGATCTATCCTGCAGTCCAAAAAGTCCAGTTTTTAACTAAGGTTTAGGATGACATTTGCGCACATTTCTATTAATAAAAACCGTCAGCAGACAACAGAAGAAAGGACTTCACCTTGATTCCTCACTTCTTCCTTCCATCCTACTTTCTATCAACAAAACGGAACGATACAGAAACTGGTTCAGCTGTTAGAGAAATCAGCTGTACGGAGATGTGAGAATAGGAGCCCTGGTGCATGAAATTAATATGATTGCCACAGTGGATGTCTCGTGATCTACCTGGCACCCTAACAGAACCAATGCAGTCAGCAAGCAAGGCTGGTGAGAACGTGTGTTGCCAAGGCCCAGTGAGTGCCATCAGAGCTAGGACCTTTTATTCTATGCTTATGGTCCAGGCAACCATAATTTTGTTAACATTTTTATTTGATTTTCATAATGCTACCTCTAAGTCAATTTTTGAAAAGGAAAACAGTGCAGTATTTCATCAAAAGAAAATAAAGAAGAAAAACTAAAAATGAAATCATCCACAGAAACATTCATAAAAATTGGCCTTAGCGAGCCCTTGCTTGGGTCTGTCCTGTGCAGTAAGGCCATTTTTACTGCAGCCAGAAAATGGCTGATTTTCCTATTTTTTGAAATTAATGGCCATGTGCTAATTTTGCTATTAATGCGCAGCCATTAAAAAATTAGTTCATGTGAACATAAGAACGTAAGAGCAGCCATAGTGGGTCAAACCATCTAGCCCAGTATCCTGTTTTCCAAACAGTGGCCAAGCCAGGTCACAAGTACCTGGCAGAAACCCAATTAGCAGCATCTTTCCATGCTACCAATCCCGGGGCAAGCAGTTGCTTCCCAGGTCTGTCTCAATAGCAGACTATGGACTTTTCCTCCAGGAACTTGTCTAAACCTTTTTTAAACCCAGATACGCTAACTGCCGTTACTACATCCTCTAGCAAAGAGTTTGCAGAGCGTAACTATTCATTGAGTGAAAAAAAATAATTCCTCCTATTTGTTTTAAAAGTATTTCCATGTAACTTCCTCGGGTGTCCCCTAGTCTTTGTACTTCTGGAACGAGTAAAAAAAATCGATTTACTTACTGTCACTTCTTGTACAGGCAGTAAGACCTCATGTCCTAATCCCACGCTAATCAGTTATTTATTTATAACATTTATACCCCACATTTTCTCACCCGTTGGCAGGCTCAATGTGGCTAACATCAGTCCGTAAAGGCAATCGCCAATCCGGTAAACAAACAAATGAACTATAGTAAGGTGAATAGGAAGGATAGTAATTACAAGGGACGAGAGAAAAGAGGGGAAGGGTAATAGAGTCCATCAGGTTCATAAGTTACTGCTACTACTACTACTTAACATTTCTAAAGCGCTACCAGGATTACGCAGCGCTGTACAGTTTAACAAAGAGAGACAGTCCCTGCTCAAAGAGCTTACAATCTAATAGATAAGAGTGAGACAAATATAGGACAATCAAGCCATTGTGACATCACTGATGAGGTTGGCTCTTAGGCATTGGTGGAATGAGGCATTATGACATCACAATCTCAGCTCTGGTTAAATCACTGCTATATGTAATACTACTACTACTACTTAACATTTCTAGAGCGCTACTAGGGTTACGCAGCGCTGTACAGTTTAACAAAGAAGGACAGTCCCTGCTCGAAGGAGCTTACAATCTAAAGGACGAAATGTCAAGTTGGGGCAGTCTAGATTTCCTGTGTAGGGTTGTAGTGGTCAGTTAGTATTAGTTGTATTCCAGGAATTATGGATTTAAGACGAGTCCATTAGGGTAAGCTTTTCCAAATAAGCTGGTTTTAGGAGATTTTCTGAAGTTCAGATGATCATGGATAGTTTTCACAGATTTAGGTAATGCATTCCATGGTTGAGTGCTAATAAAGGAAAAGGTGGAAGCATAAGTGGATTTATATTTGAGACCATTATAGGTAGGATGATGGAGGTTTAAATAAGAAACGGGATGATCTGCAAGAATTCCTAGATGGCAGATTGATAAGGGTATCCATGTAACCTGGGGCTTCACCATAAAGAATTTTATGGACCAGGGTGCAAATTTTTAAAGTAATTTGTTCCTTTACTGGAAGCCAGTGTAGTTTCTCACGAAGTGGTCTAGAACTCTCGAAATTTTGATTTTCCGTAGATTAATCTGGCCGCTGTGTTCTGGTAGAATTATCACACGGTAGATATTTTTTTATAGCATGTAGTTTGCTCATGCAGATCCAGAACTTACCACAGGATGCGTACTCGCATCCATGCAGTAAAGCCCTAAGAATTAACAATGCACAATAGGCAACTTTTCTGTGTGGCTACTTCAGGGGTAACAGTTATTGCACAGCCTATGCACTTATCCCAAGTTGATTTTGGAGGTTAAAGCATGGTAACTGTAAAATCTTACCGCACTTTTGTATATGGAGATGGGCGCTATAATTTTAGAAATCATAGTAACATAGTAGATGACGGCAGAAAAAGACCTGCACGGTCCATCCAGTCTGCCCAACAAGATAAACTCACATGTGCTACTTTTTATGTATACCTTACCTTGATTTGTACCTGTCCTTTTCAAGGCACAGACCGTATAAGTCTGCCCAGCACTATCCCCGCCTCCCACCACCGGCTCTGGCACAGACCGTATAAGTCTGCCCAGCGCTATCCCTGCCTCCCAACCACCAGTCCCGCTTCCCACCACCGGCTCTGGCACAGACCATATAAGTCTGCCCAGCACTATCCCCGCCTCCCAACCACCAGCCCCGCCTCCCGATCTTGACTAAGCTCCTGATGATCCATTCCTTCTGAACAGGATTCCTTTATGTTTATCCCACGCATGTTTGAATTCTGTTACCATGTTCATTTCCTCCACCATATCCGCATAATGCCTCCCTGGGCTAGATGGACCTTTGGTCTGATGCAGTATGGCTACTCTTATGTTCTTATGTGTTTTATTTTGGGACAGTCTCCTTTGCCTAGGATCTGCCTTTATGTGAATACAATCAAAGTGGTTTACACATATTATATACAGGTTTGTAAGAAGCGCAGACAGAAGGGATCATTTTCCTTCTGCAGTTTTGACAAGATACAGAATTTGAACAGAGCAGCAGAACTAAAAAAAAACAACATCTAACCAGCATCAGTTTTAATAAACTCATCCACTCCTTCCCTTTCCATTTTTTTTGTCCCTGGCTCATCTTTCACTTTGTCATGTAATTCCCTTCTGGCCAGATGCAGGTCTGCTCCATTCCCTTTTTCCATTACACACTTGACTGAGCTGAGAATGAGGGGGCCTGGATTTCACAGAGAAGGTAATTAATTGACTTTCTGCTCTCGTCGCTATGCGGCAAAAGGTGGAAAAGCTGCAGCGGTTCCAGATCATTCCCGATCCTGACAAATAGGCCACTAAAATGGGCATCATTACTTGGATTATCATCTGTCCACAGTAATCACAGGCTCAGGCATCCGTCAGATGGGAGGAGGGCGACGAGGTAGGATAAGAGGGAGAGTAAGAAAAAGGAGCAGGTGGCAGAGGAACCAAGAGCTGAAGGGTTGTTATGGAACTGTTTGTTTGTACTTCTACAAATCTGAGTTATGCAAAATGTAGAGTATTTATAAAAATCCCTCTTCTATGATCACTCCACTTCTGAAAGCTTTTGGGGGGCAATTCTGTAAAATAGACATTAGCAGTTGCAAGACTATTATAGAAATACAGAAACAGAGAAATTGAAAACAGATAAAGACCATATGGCCTATCCAGTCTGCCAATCCATGCCATCTACTATCCCTTCCTCTCCCTTAGAGATCTTATGTACTTGTAGTAAGCTTTCTTGAATTCATATACAGTACAGTCCTTGCAGCCCAAATGCATAACACTGTATTTTTTAGCTTAGCGGGGTTTAAAAAAGGTCTGGATGGCATCCTAAAGGAAAAGTCTATAGACCATTATTAAATTTATTTTATTTATTGCACTTGTATCCCACATTTTCCCACCTATTTGCAGGCTCAATGTGGCTTACAGAGTTTGGTTATGACATAATCATTCCATGATATCAGATACAATTAGTAAAGTACCAAGACTTAGGTGAGGGAAGAGAGAAGGAATGTGTTAGGCAAGATATGGGTGGACTGTAGTGGTTGGGTGAGTTGGTGAGGTAGTTTGTAAGGCTATAGATTCTCTTTGTAGGCCTTGTTGAATAGATGTGTCTTCAGAGATTTTCGAAAATTAGTTATTTCATCGATAGCTTTCAGGGCTGTAGGTAGTGCATTCCACAGCTGCGTGCTCATGTAAGAGAAGGTGGTGGCGTGTATCAGCTTGTATTTTAGTCCTTTGCAGCTGAGGAAGTGCAAATTGAGAAATTTGCGGGATGATCTCATGACATTTCTGGGAGGCAAGTCCACGAGGTTTAGCATGTAGAATGGGGCATCTGCGTGAATGATTTTGTGTACAATTGTGCAGATCTTGAACGCAACTCGCTCCTTAAGTGGGAGCCAGTGAAGTTTCTCTCTTAGGGGCTTTGCACTTTCATACTTGGTTTTTCCAAATATGAGTCTGGTGGCGGTATTCTGGGCTGTTTGGAGTTTTTTGATGGTTTGTTCTTTGCAGCCAGCGTACAGTGCATTACAGTAGTCCAGATGACTTATTACCATTGATTGTACCAACTGTACCTCCTACTCCGAAGTATTCTAGTATATGTAGTAGTATTCCATGATTAACCATGTGAAAGGCGCTGGACATGTCGAATTGTAGGAGGAGTATGTTGTTACCAGTTGCAATTGCTTGTTTGAATGAGTTCATTGCAGATACTAGTACCGTTTCGATGCTGTGATTTGACCAAAATCCTGATTGGGACTCGTGCAGAATTGAGTGTTTATTTAGGTAGTCAGAGAGTTGTTTCGTCACAATGCCCTCATTGAGTTTGGTTATGAGTGGAATAGATGCTACTGGGCAATAGTTGGTTAGGTCCATTGTGCTTTTCTTAGCATCTTTTCGCAGCGGAGTAAGTAAGATGTTTCCTTTCTCCGTGGGAAAGAGACCATTTTGAAGCCTGTGGTTTATATGATTCGTGAGGTCTTTTTTGAATTGTTTGGGGGTGGATCTTATTAGGCTATTGGGACAGATGTCTAATTTGCATTGTGACTTGGCGTATTTTCCGAGCCATTGTGAGAATTCCTCTGATGATATCATGTCAAAATTGGTCCATGATCGATCTGCTGGGCTTTCCTGGACTTGGGGAAAATCCACTGCTTATTTCTGGTATAAGCAGCATACATTTTTGGTACTTTCTGGGATCTTGCCAGGTATTTGTGACCTGGATTGGCCACTGTTGGAAACAGGATGCTGGGCTTGATGAACCTTTGGTCTGTTCCAGTATAGCAATACTTATGTACTTATGTAAATCTTAGCTGTCAAATTTCTGGACCATTCTTCAAGTTTTACTAGGTCCTTCTTCATGTTATCCACACCATCAAGGGTGTGTGCTCTATAGCAGATTTTGGTATCATCCGCAAAGAGGCAAACCTTACCGGACAGCCCTTCAGCAACAACGTTTACAAAAATGTTAAAAAGAACCAGCCAAAGAACCAAATCTTGTGACACACCACTGGTAAAATCCTTTCCCTCAGAATGAGCTCCGTTTACCGCTACACTCTGTCACCCTCCGCTCGAGCAGTTCCTAACCCAGTCAGTCACTTTAGGGCCCAAACTGAGGGCACTCAGTTTATTAGTCGTCTATGCGGAACCGTCAAAGGCTTTGCTAAAATCTAAACGCACCACACCTATCGCTCTTCCTCGATCCAACTGTCTGGCCACCCAGTCAAAGAAATTAATCAGATTTATCTGACAAGACCTGCCTCTAGTGAAACCATGTTGCCTCTGGTCCTGTTGTCCATTGGATTCCAAAAACTTTACTATTCTCAGTTTTAAAGGCGTTTCCATTAATTTGCTTACCATAGAAGTCAGACTCAGTGGTGTAGGAAGGGGACGGTGGGGCGGTCCGCCTCGGGTGCACGCCGCTGGGGGGGGGGGTGTCGGCTTGCATGTTCCCTGCTCTTTCTGCCCCGGAACAGGTTACGTCCTGTTCCGGGGCAGAGAAAGCAGGGAAGCAGCAGAGCCGACGCAGCTTCCAGTGACGTGCACTGGGGGCGGATCGGCCCTCCCGCCTGCCCTCCGCTGCAAGGTAAGGGTACGTTTCGGGGGGGGTGCACAGCAGCAACCCGCCCCGGGTGCCAGGCACCCTCGCTACGGCACTGGTCAGACTTATTGGTCTGTAGTTCCCAACCTCTTCTCTACTTCCACTTTTATGTAGAGAGACCACATCTGCCCTTCTCCAGTCCTCCAGGATCACGACCAACTCTAGAGAAGAACTGAAAAGGTCAACCGGTGAAGCCACTAGAACTCCCCTAAGCTTCTACAGTGTCCTCAGATGTATGCCATTCGGCCCCCATCACTTTGTCCTCCTTTATTTTACTCAGCAGCTCACAAGCACAGTCCTCTGAAAATCATTCAGGGACTACCACACCTCCATTCCTATTTGTGATTGTCTTCTGTGGTCCTGTTTCTAGCCCTTGAGCTGTGAACACGGAACAGAAATATTTGTTGAGCAATTCTGCCATGTCTTTATCAACTTCTACATATTCCTCCCCTTCATCTTTGAGTCACATAATGCCACTTTTCCACTTCCTCCTATCACTAACATATCTTTAAAAAGTGTCTTGTCCCCCTTCCCCATTTTACTGTATTGGCTATTTTTTTTTCCTTCCATTTGCATCTTTGCTTTCCTGACTACTCTACCAGCTTCTCTTCGCTTTCCCAGATATTGTCGTCTGTAGTCCTCTTTCTGCAATCTGTTGTAGTTTATAAAGTCTAACCTCTTTTTCCTTACCTTTGCAGCTACTACTTTTGAGAACCAAAGCAGCCTTCTTTTCCTCTTACTTTTAGTTACTCTCCTTACAAAAAGGTTTGTTGCCCTTACAATAGGTCCTCTCAGTTTTGCCCACCGCTTTCCTACTTCTTCCAGATGATCCCATCCAGACAATTTCCTTGAGGCAATGGTTTATTTATTTAACACATTTATATCCCACATTTTCCCACTTAGTTGCAGGCTCAATGTGGCTTACACAATACCGTAGAGGTAGACTCCGGTTCAATAAATCAAATACATAGTACAATAGTAAGCATGTAAGGAAATTAAGTAAAAACAACAAAGAAATAAAGGGGGTGTGGTGATAGAAGTCTAGTACGGTCCATATTTTTTTGTTATTTTTTGTTACATTTGTACCCTGCGCTTTCCCACTCATGGCAGGCTCAATGCGGCTTACATGGGGCAATGGAGGGTTAAGTGACTTGCCCAGAGTCACAAGGAGCTGCCTGTGCCTGAAGTGGGAATCGAACTCAGGACCAAAGTCCACCACCCTAACCACTAGGCCACTCCTCCACTGTTGCTACTATTTGAGATTCTACATGGAATGTTGCTATTCCACTAGCAACATTCCATGTAGAAGTCGGCCCTTGCAGATCACCAATGTGGCCGCGCAGGCTTCTACATGGAATGTTGCTAGTGGAATAGCAACATTCCATGTAGAATCTCCAAGAGTAGCAACATTCCATGTAGAATCTCCAATAGTATCTATTTTATTTTTGTTACATTTGTACCCTGCGCTTTCCTACTCATGCCAGGCTCAATGCGGCTTACATGGTGCGATGGAGGGTTAAGTGACTTGCCCAGAGTCACAAGGAGCTGCCTGTGCCTGAAGTGGGAATCCAACTCAGTTCCTCAGTTCCCCAGGACCAAAGTCCACCACCCTAACCACTAGGCCACTCCTCCTTTGTTGTGTCGCAGGAAGTAGGAAGTTCATTTGAGTCAAGGGGGTAGGCCTTCTTAAACAAGTTGGTTTTCAGTAGTTTCCTGATGTTAAGATGGTTATGGAGGAGTGGCCTAGTGGTTAGGGTGGTGGACTTTGGTCCTGAGGAACTGAGCTCAATTCCCGGCACAGGCAGCTCCTTGTGACTCTGGGCAAGTCACTTAACCCTCCATTGCCTACCGCACTGAGCCTGCCATGAGTAGGAAAGTGTGGGGTACAAATGTAACAAAAATAAATCTCATGGTTTTGGGCAAGGCGTTCCACAGTTGTGTACTTATGTAAGAAAAGCTGGATGCATAAGTTGATTTGTATCTAAGTTCATTGCAGTCTGGATAATGCAGATTTAAATAAGTTCGGGATAGGCTGGTACTGTTTCTGGGTGGTACTTTTATGAGATCCAACATATGTCCAGGAACTTCACCATAAATAATCCTGTGGACAAGAGTGCAAACCTTGAAGGCAATACGTTCCTTGGTGGGAAGCCAATGCAGTTTTTCGCGAAGGGGTTTGGCACTTTCAAATTTTGGTTTTCCGAATATCAGGTTCCCAAACCTGGACCTGGAAGCACCCAAGCCAGTCGGGTTTTCAGTATAACCACAATGAACATTCATGAGAGAGATTTGCATGCTGTGGAGGCAGTGCATCCAGATCTCTCTCATGAAATTTGCTGTCTTTGCACCTGAGGGCTTTTAATTCCAGCTTTGATGGGCCACATTTTCTCAGATTTTCTGGGTTTATGTGTATTGACATGCTGGTGGAATAATTTAAGGGGCAGCTGCTGCTTTCGGTGCCCTGTTCTTCAGTCAGAGCATGCAGGAGTATCAAGGGAAAGCTTGAGTTCTTGTATGTTTGCACAGATGTTTCTCCAGGAAGCCACCGATGATAAAACCAAGTTCTTGCAATAATGGATTTTCACAGCTCTGAAGTTTAGGGATTTCTCCTTTCTCACCCTTCTGAGCAATCAACTCTTCCATAAAATCCTGAAACCACTCTTAATAGCTTCTGACTTCCCTGCTCAAGCAAACTCATCAGTCTTCTGTGTCAGCCCACCAGGCTGCTGTAATATTTACCCAGAGAAGGTCAGTAACAGAATAAATGTTTACAGTTTCTGTGTCTTCTTCAGCGCCTCATGTGAGTTGAAATTTTAATTTTGTAATATATTTCAAAATCATTTCCCACTTCTCAGCTCAATAGTCTTGCCTCATTTCGTAAAATTGTCCTGGTTTTCCATAGGCCCACATCCTAGGGGAAGAGAATGAATTTCCATCAGAGCCCTTCACTGGACAAATGTTTGCATTAAAATAATTCATTACTTTTTCAAAACCAGAAAATTGAACTTTCTTTGTCCTGTCAGTCAGATTAAAAGGTTTCTTGTCATCAAGGACAGGTTAAAATCAGTCCTAGTTTTAAACTCCAGACCAATAAAGTTCATCCAACCCCATTATTTATAACACTAGGAACCCTATTTACCAAGTTGTATCAACTGTTATAATGACAATTAACATATGTTAATAGTTAATGTGAGTGCAGTTAACAGGGCACCTTAGGAGTTAAACACATACTAATCATCACATTAACAGCTAACATAGAACATGGTTGACAAAGGGTAGAGAATGGGTGGAGGCTGAACCTTTCAATTATCATGTGGGAAGTTTATAAATGAACTGTTAACATAAGTACATAAGTAATGCCACACTGGGAAAAGACCAAGGGTCCATCGAGCCCAGCATCCTGTCCACGACAGCAGCCAATCCAGGCCAAGGGCACCTGGCAAGCTTCCCAAACGTACAAACATTCTATACAATCAAGCCATTGTGACATCACTAATGAAGTTGGCTCTTATTGGTGGAATGAGCCACTATGACATCACAATAGGTTAAATCACTGCTCTATGTAATAAAAGTGAGCCAAGTAGAGGACATAAGTACATAAGTAATGCCACACTGGGAAAAGACCAAGGGTCCATCCAGCCCAGCATCCTGTCCACGACAGCGGCCAATCCAGGCCAAGGGCACCTGGCAAGCTTCCCAAACGTACAAACATTCTATACATGTTATTCCTGGAACTGTGGATTTTTCCCAAGTCCATTTAGTAGTGGTTTATGGACTTGCCCTTTAGGAAACCATCTAACCCCTTTTTAAACTCTGCTAAGCTAACCGCCTTCACCACATTCTCCGGCAACGAATTCCAGAGTTTAATTACACGTTGGGTGAAGAAAAAGTTTCTCTGATTTGTTTTAAATTTACTACACTGTAGTTTCATCGCATGCCCCCTAGTCCTAGTATTTTTGGAGAGTGTGAACAGACGCTTCACATCCACCTGTTCCACTCCAACCATTATTTTATATACCTCTATCATGTCTCCCCTCAGCCGTCTCTTCTCCATGCTGAAAAGCCCTAGCCTCCTTAGTCTTTCTTCATAGGGAAGTCATCCCATCCCCACTATCATTTTAGACGCCCTTCGCTGCACCTTTTCCAATTCCACTATATCTTTCTTGAGATGGGGCGACCAGAATTGAACACAATACTCAAGGTACGGTCGCACCATGGAGCGATACAACGGCATTATAACATCCTCACACCTGTTTTCCATACCTTTCCTAATAATACCCAACATTCTATTCGCTTTCCGAGCCACAGCAGCACACTGAGCAGAAGGTTTCAGCGTATTATCGACGACGACACCCAGATCCCATTCTTGGTCCGTAACTCCTAACGTGGAACCTTGCATGACGTAGCTATAATTCGGGTTCTTTTTTCCCACATGCATCACCTTGCACTTGCTCACATTAAACGTCATCTGCCATCTAGCCGCCCAGTCTCCCAGTCTCGTAAGGTCCTTCTGTAATTTTTCACAATCCTGTCGCGAGTTAACGACTTTGAATAACTTTCTGTCATCAGCAAATTTAATTACCTCGCTAGTTACTCCCATCTCTAAATCATTTATAAATATATTAAAAAGCAGCGGTCCTAGCCAGATAATGCAGCATAGGTAACCTGAACAGGTGTGGTAGCTGTATCCCGTTATCTGCCATTTAGTTAATATGCAATAAAGAACTTGTCTCTGTTTTAACCGAATGGCTAAATTCTGGAAACGGCCCAACAGTTACTGTGGAAGCTCTTTATTTACCACGCACTAATTTTGGCTGCTAATCCATTAGGACTGCAGTTTTTGAATTCCTGAGGCTGTAATGCATGTTGCTATTTCAGAATGGGTTTTATTTATTTATTTGTTGCATTTGTACCCCCACATTTTCCCACCTATTTGCAGGCTCAATGTGGCTTACATTTTACCGTAGAGGCGTTTGCCCAGTCGGTTGATAACAAATACAAGGTTGTATAGTGATCATATGAGGTATAAGTGGAGGGTCGGAAGGGATGAAGATTGCGTGTTGACCAGTACGATTATAGTCTTGCTGTGTTGCTGGGTGAAAAGGTTTACATGGGGTCGTTGGGGTAGGCCTTTTTGAAGAGGTTGGTTTTTAGTGATTTCCTGAAGTTCAAGTGGTCGTGGATTGTTTTCACAGCTTTTGGGAGGCCATTCCATAGTTGTGCGCTTATGTAGGAGAAGCCGGATGCGTAGGTTGTTTTGTATTTCAGTCCTTTGCAATTTGGGTAGTGTAGGTTTAGGTAGGATCTTGACGATTTGACTTTGTTTCTTATTGGCAGATCTATAAGGGCTGTCATGTATCCTGGGACTACGCCGTATATGATTTTGTGGGTTGTATTTAAACCCAACATAGTTTTGTTTTCCTAGGTTTTGAAGATCTACTGAGAAGCGTTTTTTTTTTTTTTTTTAATGCACCTTTGGACTTGTCAAAGAAAATCTGGTTGCTTAATTCTCACTTCTGTCAGCTGACTCACCACCCTGCCTGGAGAGAAAAAGAGAAAATATTTTTATTACATTTAACGATCTGTCACCGTGGGCCAATGACCTCTGCATCATATTTGCACATCATGAAAAAGAAAGTCATTTTTGATTAATTTGTGGTCGCAACCAAACAGAACAAAGAGCAAAACTGGTGAACAGGCAGGGGATCATTAGCAAATTTTTTTTCCATGTCCTGATTCTTCATTGCAGCATATTCAGTAGAGTGAAATCTCCACAGATAATACCACACATCTTAAGAAGTATTGCTCAACCATTGTAGGTGAGGGACAGTGATTCCCAAACCTGGTCCTGGAGGACCCTTGGCTGCAGCAAGCAGGCACAGCTTTGCTCCTGACAAATACATAGTAATGTAGTAACATAGTAGATGACGGCAGAAAAAAGACCTGTACGGTCCATCCAGTCTGCCCAACAAGATAAACTCATATGTGCTACTTTTTGTGTACACCTTACCTTGATTTGTATCTGTCATTTTCAGGGCACAGACCGTAGATGTCTTACCCAGCACTAGCCCCGCTTCCCAACCACCAGCCCCGCCTTCCCCCACCGGCTCTGCCACCCAATCTTGGTGTAGTCCTCAGTGTAGGGGGGAGGAGACGTAAAGGACTTTAGCCCATGCTGCGTCCAAAATTGCAGCTGCCTAAGGGGTCCTTTTAGAAAGGTGGACTGAAAAATGTCTTGCGGTAGTGTAGGCGTGGGTTTTGGGCGCGCGCCGATCCATTTTTAGTGCGCCTGTAAAAAAGTCCTTTAAAAAGTTTTTTGCAGAAAATGGACGTGCGGCAAAATGAAAATTGCCGCACGTCCATTTTGGGTCTGAGACCTTACCGCCAGCCATTGACCTAGAGGTAAAAACTCATGCGGTAACCGAGCGGTAATGACCTACACATGCCAAATGCCACTTGGTTGCGCGTCCGTTATGCATGCCCGAAACTAAAAAATATTTTTCAGGCGCGCGTATCAGATGTGCGCCAAAAATGAAATTACCGTAGTCGAGCGGTAACTCCAGTTTGGCACACGTTGGGTGAGTGTAGATGTTGCTGAGTAAAAGGGCCCCTTACGGCCTTAAGTTCTGTTCGCTGAAATGGCGATGCCAAAATAGCAATACTGAAAAGACCCACTTTGTCCCTGAACACATCTACATATAAGTCGCATCAAAGTACGCTCATTCTTATCACCAAACATACTTTTACGTGTGTAATCTGGGGTCATTTTATACAAAGCATTTTACACACACACAAAAAAAAAACCCTTTATACAATTTGCCCCTCACGGTCTTTCTAGGCAATGTTAGACTTTTCTGTGCCAGGAGACCTTTCCATTAACAAAAACCCACATACCCCAGCTTGTGCATCTCAGAGATGGAAGTGATTTAACACTTCTATTACTCTCTTCAATCTATTGATTAATGATAAAAGCCCCAAGAGAGCTTTGCAAAAGCAGTCCTAAAAGCTTTCTATTTACGCAAACAAGGTATATTAATGATTTTATTGCTCAGAGGAAAAGTCATTTAAGTAAAATGGAGTTTTTATTATAGTAGTCAAGAAGTTAATTAGGATAGGGTGTTCTATGAATATCCGCCATAAGGAGCTTTTCAGCTGAATCTGCGTCACAAAAGCTATAATGCAACCCACTGGCACTGCAGAGGAGAGATCGGCATTTAACATAGTAACATAGTAGATGACGGCAGAAAAAGACCTGCATGGTCCATCCAGTCTGCCCAAGACAAACTGATATGCGTATACCTTACCTTGAATTTGTACCTGTCCTTTTCAGGGCACAGACCATATAAGTCTGCCCAGCAGTATTTCCCGCCTCCCAACCACCAGTCCCGCCTCCCATCAGCGGCTCTGGTACAGACCGTATAAGTCTGCCCTCCACTATCCTCGCCTCCCAACCACCAACCCCTCTTCCCCCACCTGCTCCGCCACCCAATTTCGGCTAAGCTTCTGAGGATCCATTCCTACTACAAAGGATGGATCCTCAGAAGCTTAGCCGAAATTTAAATTATATATAACTGATAATCCGAATGGACATGCCACTAAAGGGCAAAACAAATTAAGGGGGTGAAAAGAGAGGAACCAAGCAGCTCTGAATCTCAGCCTGTAAATAAATGTGTACTCAACATGCTTAACTTGCTTGATAGAAACACCAATCCCCAGAATTCAAGATATCCCCTTCTGGAAAATCAATCTACATTCTCTGCAAATTGGAAGTCCCAGTTATAACACTAATCTTTAGAGACTCTTTATGCGTTTCATTGGTATTATGCTAATCTCATATTTCATCTCTGTTATTTGAATGTTCTTCCATGCTGTTTGTATTGTATATGATTGTTTTACAATGCCGTTAAATGTGTATATTTCTGATACTGTATCATGCTAGTCTTATTACTAGGTTTCAATCTGCATTTCCAAGTTTACTTCATTGACTGTATTTATTTTTATATTTGGTCATTTTATTATTGTTATGCTGTTAACAAAATTGTAAGTTTTATGTTATACTGCTGAATACCATCTTGGGTGAATCTCTTCATAAAGGTGATTAATAAATCAATAAACAAATAAATAACCAACTCGTCCAATAATCTGAACAGCTAAGACATACATAATTAAAGACTCTATACTAATAATTATAAACCAACAAAAATGCAACAATCAATCAAAACAAATATACAAGGGAAGATGTTATCAATGCCGGCTACTGTTCAGACATTATTTTACTGTTAAACCCAAGTATAAATAATGACATAAATTGGGACCTGTACTTAAATAGCACGTTAGTGGTAAAATAACACATAGCCTACATTGATAACCAGACCCCTAAATTCCTTACCCTACCTTGTTCTTAATGTTCCCTGCAGAGTCTCTGGAATTCGTTGCCAGAGAATGTGGTAAAGGCGGTTAGCTTAGCGGAGTTTAAAAAAGGTTTGGACGGCTTCCTAAAGGAAAAGTCCATAGACCGTTATTAAATGGACTTGGGAAAAATCCACTATTTCTGGGATAAGCAGTATAAAATGTTTTGTACATTTTTGGGATCTTGCCAGGTATTTGTGACCTGGATTGGCCACTGTTAGAAAAAGGATGCTGGGCTCGATGGACCTTTGATCTTTCCCAGTATGGCAATACTTATGTACTTATGTACTAAAATCTTCCCTAAAAAGAAAAGTTTTTATAGTTAGAAACCAGCATATTTTCAAAACTTAACTTCAGAATTCTTGGAGCTATCTACACATCTCCAGACCATTAAAGGTAAGCAGTAAGGAGGAGGTACCATTAGAGCACATCACGGTGAGAGGAACCAGGAATTCAGCTGGACCTGTGCAGGTTTACCAAGTGTTTCTGATGCCAAAGGAAATACTTATAATACACTGTCTGCCGGATTCTATATAGCATGCCCTAAGCGTATGCCATAACAATGCGTCTAACATAATTGACTTAATAAGCTAATCAGCATTGATAACAGCACCTAACAAGCAATAATGAGCACTAATTGGTATTAATTAGAATTTACACGTACAAATCGCTAAGCATATTCTATAATGAACTGTGCTAATATGAGCAGTTCAAAAGGGGTGCAGTTACGGGTGGGGAAAAGGGTGTTTCATGGGCATTCCAAAATTTACTTGCATAGTGTTTTTAAAGTAAGAAAGAAGGCTGCTTGTATCAGCTACTACTACTACTACTTAACATTTCTAGAGCGCTACTAGGGTTACGCAGCGCTGTACAGATTAAGAAAAAGGACAGTCCCTGCTCCAAGGAGCTTACAATCTAATAGGAAAAATGTCAAGTAGGGGCAGTCCAGATTTCCTGAATAGAGGTATGGTGGTTAGGTGCTGAAGGCGACATTGAAGAGGTGGGCTTTTAGCAAGGCTTTGAAGATGGGCAGGGAGGGGGCCTGGCGTATGGGCTCAGGGAGTTTGTTCCAGGCATGGGGTGCTTGTTTCAGCTCCCAAATTAGTACTCACCAACCGCCCGCAATTTAGAGACAGATAAAAGACTATGAGGGCCAGCATTTGAGAAAAGCAATTCTTTCATTTCTTTACCAAGTATATTGATACAATTAATATTTTCTCATGGGAGGATAGAACTACTGCATAAATATGCTGGCTGTATCTATCACTCCAACATACTGGACTAAAACAGCTATTTTTATACACTAGTGTTTAACAATGATTTACAAGGCTGTGGAAAATTATGACTTTCTTATACTCTGTGGCTCATTTTCAAAACAGAAAAATGTCCAAAAAGCTGCACAAAGTACAAGATACAAGTACAAGTAATAGCAACAGAATCTCGGATAGTAGCAACATTCCATGTAGAATCTCAAATAGTGGCAACAGAATCTCCAATAGTAGCAACATTCCATGTAGAAGCTCAACTAGGGAAAGAGAAATGAGACTTGGTATACTGCCTTTCTGTGGGGTTTACATAGTACATACAGGCACTAATTTGTACCTGGGGCAATGGAGGGTTAAGTGACTTGGCCAGAGCCACAAGGAGCTGCAGTGGAAATTGCACTAGCAATTAGGCTACTCTTCCATTACAGAACACTATCATAGCCTGGCATCAAAACGTCTTACATTTAGACGCCCGCAGGTACACCAGCCATAGAGCCGGTATAACTAAGCACAATGTAATTAAGGCACTCACAACTTAGAGTATTCTGTAAGTTACACGTGCAACTAGGAGTCATTGCCATGTCCCACCCATGCTCCCCCTCCCAGGTGTATGAGACAGAAAGGGACAGTTTCGACATGATGTCTAAATCCAACTTTGGACGTTTTGCTGAAAGCATCCAAAAAACCAAGTGGCGAACATGACCATTTTTGAACCTGAAAATCCCAATATCTATCTTTTTGTCTGAAATATGGACATTTCTTAGATATTTTTAGACATTTTGGGGCCGATATTCAGATCGCGGGAATTAGACCCGCTAACTCCCGTGCTTGGCACTGAGCCCCGATATTCAATGCCAGGCCATTTCCAGTGACCACCATTGAGTATCCTGTTTATTTTTGGGCAGTTTAAAGATAACCGGCCAAGTTGATATTCAGACTAGCCACTAACTAGGGATATTCAGCAGCGGATGGCTGGTTACCCCCCACTGAATATTGATGGAGAGCCAGTTAAGCGCTATTTAACCAGTCAGCAGCCATTCTGTCCAGTTAAAAAGCACTGAAAATCAGAAGGATTGTGCTCAGTGCATTTTTCTTTTGTGACCATTTTGCAACAAAAATGTCCAAGGGAAAAATGCACAAAATCAAGCCACTGGGACATACGGGGGGGGGGGGGGGGGGGGGGGGGGGACGACACAGCATTCATAGTAGACTGGCCACAAAGACAACCCAGCAGAGCAATGGAGCACCCTAGGGGGAGCTGCAGTGAACTTCACATAAAAGGTCCCAGATACACATCAGACCACTACCCTTTATATTGTATAGGGAGCCCTGTAAAAGCCACCAAAAACTTATTGTACCCAAATGTATACCACGACAACAGCCCTTATGGCTGCAGGTGTCACCTATATGTCAGTACAGTAGGTCTTGGAGGACTCACACTTTTCACCACAAGTGTAACAGAGTGAATTATTGGTCTGGGTCCCCTTCTCTACAGTGCACTGCACTGACCACTAGGCTACTCCAGGGACCTGCTTGCTGGCCATAACATCTGAAGGTGTCATAGAGGCTGATATATACTGTTTCTTTCACATCTTTGGGGGGTGGGAGGGAGTCAGTGACCACTGGGGCAGTAAGGTGGTCACGTGTAAACCTCTCCAGTGGTCATCTGGTCATTTAGGGCACCTTTTTGTGACTTAGTCATGATTGAAACAGGTCCAGACTAAAATGTCTAACTTTTAGCCCTGGACATTTTTGCTTTGTTCTATTGTAGCAGCAAAACGTTCCAAGAAAAATGTCCGTATTCCACTTTGAGCAGCTTTTTGGCCATTTTTCTGTTTTGAAAATGAGCCACAACATTCCACCAAGGAGAGCCTTCCATATGGGAGTCTCTCCAGACGGTGCATGCCCTAAGTGCGGGATGCAGGGCGCGACGCTAGGGCACATGTTCTGGTCTTGCTCAAAAATACAAAGATTTTGGACCAGAGTAATACAAATGACATCCAGTATGTGGGGCGCCACATGGAAGAAAGGGCCGCTGTTGCTGTTCGGAAGACCAAGGATAGTTCGACCAACCCCAGCAGGCTTCAAGGGATTTACTTGTAGAGCTGTAATGGCAGCGAAAAAAACTTATTCTCACAGAGTGGATTACAAATAAAGAGCCGACTCTGCAGAAGTGGCGTGAGCCGTTAATGGATTACATGAAATTCGAAAAGAGACTAGCAGATTATAGAGGAGAACGGAGATTTACAGACAAAGACTTCTATCGACTATGGACCCCGTTTTGGCAGACAATACCCCCAGGGGGTAGAGGACGTATTTTAAATATGTGAGAAATGGTCAATGTTATAGTCAAGAAGAATAGACTTTACTAAACAAGGGTTGAGGGCGGGAGATGGGAGGAGGGGAGGGGGGATGGAGATGGGGATAGAGAGGGGGGGGGGTAAGTCCTAACGAGCTAAGTTTAAAGTTTGTTATTATACAGAATACTGTACTGAGACTGGGAAGGGTCAATGTTCCTTAACCAGGCCTTTGTATAACCTATAGAATAGAATAGCATTGGAGAGATAGAAGAATTTGTAAAATGTTTTATTGTAATCACATGCAAAATAATAAACAAATTTTAAAATAAAAATGAAAATGAGCCACAGAGTATAAGAAAGTCATAATTTTCCAAAACCTTGGAAAACAGAAAATGTTTCAATTTCTTACAAGAAGTCATATAATGTGTCTCCAATTTGATTTCCTGGGGGGCAAGGAAACCACATTTTTTTGCCGTTTGATATGATAGCGGGCATGAGATGTGCACAGTCCCATTGCGCGTTTCCTGCTGTATGAATATGATACGGTCACTTTGCAACCATGCTGTTTCCATATTAGGTCTACCTCTAGTCAGTCCAACGTTCACTGCATGTGCCAGCGGGGCTACAGCGAAAATATCAAGGGGAGGGGAAGAAGAGGGAGCTGGGAATGTGATTCACTGATTGGCTAATAATTTATCTCTTTCTGTTAGCCTCAGTGAAGAAAAGAACAGAGTGGATGCTTTATCTTTATTCAGCACATGGTCCTTATGGGACCCTTGAACATGATTGCATCGTTTTCGGTGTCAAAGCCGATAAGAGATTGACTGTGGCTCCCTTCGCCCTCCGCTCAATAACAGAAAGCTCCCTTGGTACTTTGCACTGTTAATGTAAAGTGACTGGCTCAGTGCTTTAGTCCTGCGCCTGCCTTTGGCTCCTGGTTCTCTCCTGCTGTAGCACATTAAGGAAACAAATTAACATTGTAATTGCCTTTTAACTATTTATCAATATGGGGTGGGGGTGGGGGGTGGGAGACAACACTGCGGGCAAAAACCAAGTAACTAGCCCAGGACTCCAGTTCTGAATCTGAGCCTCAATCTGTTCCTATTATAATCAGCCAGTCTCAATGCTAATAAGGAAGGTGAGGTCCAATCATTGCGCTGCTTACTGGCATTTGGACAAAATTAAAGACCACCACGTCATGGGGATGAAATACATTTGCAAACAGACATGTTAGCTGTTTCCCTGGAATGTATTTTACGTTATTCCGTTACTGTTCATTTTTGCACTAATAATGATATGTTTCTAGCATGGACTGCCAAGTCTCATTTTCAACATCTACCCAGCTGTTCTTGTTTCTGAGCTTGTCCCAATAAAATACTCATCGCATTACCATGCAATAAGTAAATTAATCATGCATGTACTCCCTCTTTCATGTCCTAGGTCACCCTGAAACCCAGATCCATTCGTAATCATATATAAGTACATAAGTAATGCCACACTGGGAAAAGAGCAAGGGTCCATCGAGCCCAGCATCCTGTCCACGACAGCGGCCAATCCAGGCCAAGGGCACCTGGCAAGCTTCCCAAACGTACAAACATTCTATACATGTTATTCCTGGAATTGTGGATTTTTCCCAAGTCCATCTAGTAGTGGTTTATGGACTTGTCCTTTAGGAAACCGTCCAACCCCTTTTTAAACTCTGCTAAGCTAACCGCCTTCACCACTTTCTCCGGCAACGAATTCCAGAGTTTAATTGTACGTTGGGTGAAGAAATATTTTCTCTGATTTGTTTTACATTTACTACACTGTAGTTTCATCGCATGCCCCCTAGTCCTAGTATTTTTGGAAAGCGTGAACAGACGCTTCACATCCACCTGTTCCACTCCACTCAATATTTTATATACCTTTATCATGTCTCCCCTCAGCCATATCTAATGTATCTAGAACATTTCTATAGAAGACTCAAGTTACCCTTTAATATGTTCCAGACATGCAGGTCACATTTTCAAATTCACTAAATATGTTTTTACAGTAGATTTTACAGCAAAGTAACACATTAGATAGCAATCTTATATCAGCTTTAAGTAATGTATCATGTATAACTAATGTTCTCTACACATCAATTCTACATATACGGTCTGTGCCAGAGCTGGTGGTAGGAGGTGGGGCTGGTGGTTGGGAGGCAGGGAATCCTGCTGGGCAAACTTATACGGTCTGTGCCAGAGTCGGTGGTGGGAGGCAGGGCTGGTGGTTGGGGGGTGGGGATAGTGCTGGGCAGACTTATACGGTCTGTGCCAGAGCCGGTGGTGGGAGGCAGGGCTGGTGGTTGGGGGGCGGGGATAGTGCTGGGCAGACTTATACGGTCTGTGCCAGAGCCAGTGGTGGGAGGTGGGACTGGTGGTTGGGAGGCGGGGATAGTGCTGGGCAGACTTATACAGTCTTGCCAGAGCCGGTGGTGGGAGGCGGGGCTGGTGGTTGGGAGGCGGGGATAGTACTGGGCAGACTTATACGGTCTGTGCCAGAGTCGGTGGTGGGAGGCGGGGCTGGTGGTTGGGAAGTGGGGAATCCTGCTGGGCAGACTTATACGGTCTGTGCCAGAGCCGGTGGTGGGAGGCGGGACTGGTGGTTGGGAGGCGGGGATAGTGCTGAGCAGACTTATACGGTCTGTGCCAGAGTCGGTGGTGGGAGGCGGGGCTGGTGGTTGGGAAGTGGGGAATCCTGCTGGGCAGACTTATACGGTCTGTGCCAGAGTCGGTGGTGGGAGGCGGGGCTGGTGGTTGGGAAGTGGGGAATCCTGCTGGGCAGACTTATACGGTCTGTGCCAGAGCCGGTGGTGGGAGGCGGGACTGGTGGTTGGGAGGCGGGGATAGTGCTGGGCAGACTTATACGGTCTGTGCCAGAGCTGGTGGTGGGAGGCGGGGCTGGTGGTTGGGAAGTGGGGAATCCTGCTGGGCAGACTTATACGGTCTGTGCCAGAGCCGGTGGTGGGAGGCGGGGCTGGTGGTTGGAAGGCGGGGATAGTGCTGGGCAGACTTATACGGTCTGTGCCCTGAAGAGCACAGGTACAAATCAAAGTAGGGTATACACAAAAATTAGCACATATGAGTTATCTTGTTGGGCAGACTGGATGGACCGTGCAGGTCTTTTTCTGCCATCATCTACTATGTTACTATGTTACATGTTGTGTTCTATGTAGTCATGGTTATATCCACTTCTACTATAAGTGATATATATATATGGTATATTCCATGTCATAACCCATCTCTACTATAAATATATAGAGCATAACATGTCCAGGAATATGGGAGGGGGGATTCTATAAACAGCACTGAAAAATAGGTGCCAGAGTGAATAGAGTACTGATAGAATTGAAAAATGAATTTGAAGAACTATTGTTAGTAATATGCCATTTATATTTAAAATTGAGCGTCAATGTAATGTCGATTTTTAAAAAAGGTTCCAGAGGTGATCAGGGAAATTATAGACTGGTGAGCCTGATGTCGGTGCCAGGCAAAATGTTAGAGACTATTATAAAGAACAAAATTACAGAACATATTCAAAAACATGGATTAATGAGGCAAAGTCAACATGGATTTAGTGAAGGGAAATCTTGCCTCACCAATCTATTACATTTCTTTGAAAGGGTGAACAAACACGTGGATAAAGGTGAGCCAGTCGATATTGTGTATCTGGATTTTCAAAAGGCGTTTGACAAAGTACCTCATGAAAGACTCCAGAGGAAATTGGAGAGTCATGGGATAGGAGGTAGTGTTCTATTGTGGATTAAAAACTGGTTAAAAGATAGAAAACAGAGAGTAGGGTTAAATGGTCATTATTCTCAATGGCAAAGGGAAGATAGTGGGGTTCCACAGGGGTCTGTGCTGGGACCGCTGCTTTTTAACATATTTATAAATAATCTAGAGATGGGAGTAACTAGTGAATTTGCTGACGACACAAAGTTAGTCAAAGTTGTTAAATCGCAAGAGGATTGTGAAAAATTACAAGAGGACCTTACGAGACTGGGAGACGAGGTGTCCAAATGGCAAATGATGTTTAATGTGAACAAGTGCAAAGTGATGCATGTGGGAAAGAGGAACCCGAATGTTTACGCCTAACTGTAGATATGAGCACATACACCATTGTCAAAGGCTGGTGTAAGAGCTCGCGTCTGTTAACAGTTTGGTACATAACTCTTAATATTTATTTTATTTATTTCCAAATCTTTCTATACCGCTCTAATTGACCAGCAGAGCAGAGCGGCGTACTACTACTACTACTTATCACTTCTATAGCGCTACAAGGCATATGCAGCGCTGTACACCATACATGAAAAGACAGTCCCTGCTCAAAGAGCTCACAATCTAAATATGGAATGTTGCTAGTGGAATAGCAACATTCCATGTAGAATCTGAAATAGTAGCAACAGAATCTCCAATAGTAGCAACATTCCATGTAGAATCTCAAATAGTGGCAACAGAATCTCCAATAGTAGCAACGTTCCATGTAGAATCTCAAGTAATAGCAACATTCCAGAATCTCAAATAGTAACAACATCCCATGTTCCACTGCACTAACCACTAGGCTACTCCTCCACTAACAACATTCCATGTAGAAGCCTGCCCTTGCAGATCAGCAATGCGGTCGCACAGGCTTCTGTTTCTGTGAGTACGTGCAGGACGTCAGACTCACAGAAACAGAAGCCTGCGCGGCCGCGTTGCTGATCTGCAAGCGCAGGCTTCTACATTACTACTACTACTTATCACTTCTATAGCAATACAAGGCATACACAGCACTGTACACCATACATGAAAAGACAGTCCCTGCTCAAAGAGCTCACAATCTAAATATGGAATGTTGCTAGTGGAATAGCAACATTCCATGTAGAATCTGAAATAGTAGCAACAGAATCTCCAATAGTAGCAACATTCCATGTAGAATCTCAAATAGTGGCAACAGAATCTCCAATAGTAGCAACGTTCCATGTAGAATCTCAAGTAATAGCAACATTCCAGAATCTCAAATAGTAACAACATCCCATGTTCCACTGCACTAACCACTAGGCTACTCCTCCACTAACAACATTCCATGTAGAAGCCTGCCCTTGCAGATCAGCAATGCGGTCGCACAGGCTTCTGTTTCTGTGAGTACGTGCAGGACGTCAGACTCACAGAAACAGAAGCCTGCGCGGCCGCGTTGCTGATCTGCAAGCGCAGGCTTCTACATTACTACTACTACTTATCACTTCTATAGCAATACAAGGCATACACAGCACTGTACACCATACATGAAAAGACAGTCCCTGCTCAAAGAGCTCACAATCTAAATACGGAATGTTGCTAGTGGAATAGCAACATTCCATGTAGAATTTCAAATAGTAGCAACAGAATCTCCAATAGTAGCAACATTCCATGTAGAATCTCAAATAGTAGCAACATTCCATGTAGAATCTCAAGTAATAGCAACATTCCAGAATCTCAAATAGTAACAACATCCCATGTTCCACTGCACTAACCACTAGGCTACTCCTCCACTAGCAACATTCCATCTAGAAGCCTGCCCTTGCAGATCAGCAACGCGGCTGCGCAGGCTTCTGTTTCTGTGAGGGCAGGCTTCTGCAAGCGCAGGCTTCTACATTACTACTACTACTTATCACTTCTATAGCACTACAAGGCATACGCAGCACTGTACACCATACATGAAAAGACAGTCCCTGCTCAAGGAGCTCACAGTCTAAATAGGACAGGCAAACAGACAGAACAACTAAGAGGTAAGGGAATTAAAGAGGTGGGGATAAAAGGGTGCATGGCAAGTGAGTAGTGGTTAGGAGTCAAAAGCAGCGTTAAAGAGGTGGGCTTTTAGCCTGGATTTGAAAACATAACATAGGAAAGCATAATAATCACAGTGAGCATCAAATAAAAGGAAGGAGAAAAACAGAGAATAAAAGAGGAAGGGGTGGGCAGGGGAAGACCAACCAAAATGTTTATAAAAGGTAAAGGTAGCAAGTAGGATTGCTCGGGATTGTTTTGCTGGTGCTAACAGTCAGACAATCTTTCCGAACGCTTGTTGAAAGAGCCAAGTTTTTAGTTCAGCTTTTACATTCTTAAAAGAAATATTAGTGCAGAGAGAGAGAGGGGAAGATTGTTCCAAGTGTACGGGGAGAGGAAGAAAAAGCATTACACCACGTAGATTCCAGGTAAGCTGACCTTGGACTAGGTAAAACCAGCTGATGATCATTTATTGACCGAAGGGCAATAAGGAATGGTCAGGCGGGAGAGATAATCGGGAACACCAATTCGGGGAGCCTTGAAAGTAAGCAACGCAACTTTATATATAATCCGTTGTTCAACAGGAAACCAATGATAATTTTTCAATATGAAAGTGCAAAACCCCTAAGAGAGAAGCTTCACTGGCTCCCACTCAAGGAACGCATTGCATTCAAGATCTGCACGACTGTACACAAAATCATTCACGCAGACGCCCCAACCTACATGCTAAACCTCGTGGACCTGACTCCCAGAAACGCCATAAGATCAGCCCGCAAATCTCTCAATCTACACTCCCCCAGCTGTAAAGGACTAAAATACAAGCTGACACACTCCACCTCCTTCTCCTACATGAGCCCGCAGCTGTGGAATGCATTACCTACAGCCCTGAAATCCATTGACGAAATAACTTTCGCAAATCTCTGAAGACGCATCTCTTCAACAAGGCCTACAAAGAGAACCCATAGCCAGACTAAACTACCTCATAAACCCACCCAGTTATTCAAGTCTACCGTTAACACTATCCTGCCTAACACTTTCCTTCTCTCTTCCCTTACTTAATCTCTGAACATTATTACTTGTATCTGTCATCTTGGAATGACTAACATAGTAACATACATAGTAACATAGTAGATGATGGCAGAAAAAGACCTGCATGGTCCATCCAGTCTGCCCAACAAGATAAACTCATATGTGTATACCTTACCTTGATTTGTACCTGCCTTTTTCAGGGCACAGACCATACAAGTCTGCCCAGCAGTATTTCCCGCCTCCCAACCACCAGTCCCGCCTCCCATCACCGGCTCTGGCACAGACCGTATAAGTCTGCCCTCCACTATCCTCGCCTCCCAACCACCAACCCGTCTTCCCCCCACCTGCTCCGCCACTCAATTTTGGCTAAGCTTCTGAGGATCCATTCCTACTGCACAGGATTCCTTTATGCACATCCCACGCATGTTTGAATTCCGTTACCGTTTTCATCTCCACCACCTCCCACGGGAGGGCATTCCAAGCATCCACCACCCTTGGAATGCCCTCCCGCGGGAGGTGGTGAAGATGAAAACGGTAACGGAATTCAAACATGCGTGGGATGTGCATAAAGGAATCCTATGTCATAACAACACTCTGTAAGCCACATTGAGCCTGCAAATAGGTGGGAAAATGTGGGCTACAAATGCAACAAATAAATAAACATGATTGGATACGATACACCTTTGCCGTTAGGAGTCTTTTTTTCTACTTTGCCTTTCTGAACAATGTGATTTTGGACCCCCTGAGGCAGGCGTTTTCACACCGAAACACGGCCCGTGTCGGGTCTCTTTCAGAATAAAAGGACTCCATTTTTCTCAGTCTTGCGTTTTTTCATTCTTTTTTCTTTTTTTTGTTTTTCCCGATCGATGACGTGGCATAATAACCTGATGGCTGTGTTCTGCAATGTAGAATGAGGAAGACCAGCATAAATAATATTGCAGTATATTTTATAATTTAAGCACACATTTTATAGAATATACCGGCAGGCCCCTGAACTGCCCATGCCCCTCCCACACCCACACCCCCTGGAAGTTGCACGCGATAGAATTTCCATGTGAAATTTCAACAACAGCGACCAAGTTGGGTATGCAATTTTTAATTAGCACCAATTAACACCAATGTAAGCCATCAATTGGTTGTTAACTCTAATTAACAGTCAATTATTAAATTGGGCTGCACACAACTAACCTTATTCTATAAACTGAGCATGCAAATTTATATGCTAAGTGTAAATTTGGGCATGCAAGTTTAGGGGCTAGTGCTGTCCCCTGATCGCACCCTTGCCCTACTTTCTGTGATGCACCAGTGTAACAGATCATCATGTTTATTTATTTAGATTTTGCTCACAACATTTTCAGTAGTAGCTCAAGGTGAGTTACATTCAGGTACTCTGGATATTTCTCTGTCCCAGGAGGGCTCACAATCTAAGTTTGTAATGGAGGGTTAAGTGACTTGCCCAAGATCACAAGGAGCAGCAACGGGATTTGAACCAGCCACCTCTGGATTACAAGACCAGTTCTCTAACCACTAGGCCACTCCTCCACTAGCAACATTCTGTGTAGAATCTCAAATAGTAGCACCATTCCATGTAGAACCCCCAAAGAGTAGCAAGATTCTGGAATTGTAAAGAGTAACAAGATTCCATTCAGAATCTCAAAGTGTAGCAACATTCCATTTATTTTATTTAGATTTTGCTCACACCTTTTTCAGTAGTAGCTCAAGGTGAGTTACATTCAGGTACTCTGGATATTTCTCTGTCTCAGGAGGGCTCACAATCTAAGTTTGTACCTGAGGCAATGGAGGGTTAAGTGACTTGCCCAAGATCACAAGGAGCAGCAACGGGATTTGAACCAGCCACCTCTGGATTGCAAGACCAGTGCGCTAACCACTGGGCCATTCCTCCACGTATGCTGTAAATGACATTATACTGACATCTGTTATAGATGGAATGCACCTATACCATTGCCTAAGGACCTAATTCTTTCTCCTCCAACCCCCTCCCTTTCTCCCTCATTGGCCCCCTCCCTCCTCACCCCACACACACACACACAAGCTGAAAACTGTGACATTTTGTAATCATTAAATTTGCATTCTGTTTTTAAATAGACAAGCTATTTCAAGAACTCCCTGTTGAGATGGAACCTGGCAGACAGAGAAGGCTGGGAAGGTTTGGGGAGGGAGGGAAGAGCGGAGGTTGGGCTGACGTACTGATTTCAGGAGCAGCTGAGAGAAGCTGTCAGCAGGAGAGGGAATG
The DNA here is from genome assembly GCF_901765095.1 of Microcaecilia unicolor. NCBI lineage: Eukaryota > Metazoa > Chordata > Amphibia > Gymnophiona > Siphonopidae > Microcaecilia > Microcaecilia unicolor. The sequence goes on from NC_044038.1 coordinate 237,515,788, forward strand.
GCTCACTGCCAGCCTCCTTTACCATCTGAAAAGGCTAATAACCCCAATTATAGCCCAGTCCCTCCCATGATTCACCCAGCCTGCTGGGTTTATCCTCAGTATGAAAGACAATCATTTTCTGCCCCAGTGTTCCTGGCACCTGACGCATTTCCATCAGGCAGGAAAGCACAGTCAAAAAATATTAAAGGGAAAGGAAAACCACTAACAGCATGCAGCAGAGGTCCTGAATGCCAGTGCAACAACAAGAAGAATTGCAATGGCTTCCTAAAGGGACATTAGGATTCTGGCACAAACATGCAATAGCTAATGAAAAATCCTCCGCGTTATAGCAGTTTGTCTATCGTCAAGTAATTTCCTTTAATTTTATTACACAAATCTAGAGGCTGCAATGATCTAGGACAGGGGTAGGCAACTCCGGTCCTCGAGAGCCGCAGGCAGGTCAGGTTTTCAGGATATGCACAATGAATATGCATGAACTTGATTTGCATACACTGCCTCCATGGTATGCAAATCTATCGCCTGCATATTCATTGTGGATATCCTGAAAACCTGACCTGCCTGCGGCTCTCGAGGACCGGAGTTGCCTACCCCTGGCCTAGTGGTTAGTGCAGTGGAACATGGAATGTTAGCTACTGTTGGAGATTCTGTTGCCACTATTTGAGATTCTACATGGAATGTTGCTGTTGCTACTATTTGAGATTCTGGAATGTTGCTACTATTGGAGATTCTACATGGAATGTTGCTATTCCACTGGCAACATTCCATGTAGAAGCCTGCCCTTGTAGATCAGCAACGCGGCCGCGCAGGCTTCTATTTCTGTGAGTCTGACGTGCAGGACGTCAGACACAGAAACAGAAGCCTGCACAGCCGCATTGCCTCCACATGGAATGTTGCCAGGGGAGGAGTAGCCTAGTGCAGAGGTAGGCAATTCCAGTCCTCGAGAGCTGCAGGCCAGGTCAGGTTTTCAGGATATCCACAATGAATACGCAGGAGATAGATTGGCATGCACTGTCTCCTTGGTATGCAAATCTATCTCCTGCGTATTCATTGTGGATATCCTGAAAACCTGACCTGCCTGCGGCTCTCGAGGACCGGAGTTGCCTACCCCTGATCTAGGAGAAAACTGCCATCTTTGTAGGTTGTAATGTTTTTCTAAGGATCAACAAAATAGAGCTTTTGAGTCTTCACATGCCTCTTTACATATGTACATAAGTATTGCCATACTGGGAAAGACCAAAGGTCCATCGAGCCCAGCATCCTGTTTCCAACAGTGGCCAATCCAGGTCACAAGTACCTGGCAGAAACCCAAAGAGTAGCAACATTCCATGTAGAACTGCAAAGAATAGCAAGATTCTAGAATTCTAAAGAATAACAAGATTCCATGCAGAATTTCAAAGTGTAGCAACATTCCATGTAGAACCCCAAAGAGTAGCAAGATTCCATTCAGAATTCCAAGTATATAAGTGTTGCCATACTGGGACAGACCAAAGGTCCATCGAGCCCAGCATCCTGTTTCCAACAGTGGCCAATCCAGGTCACAAGTACCTGGCAGAAACCCAAAGAGTAGCAACATTCCATGTAGAACTCCAAAGAGTAGCAAGATTCTAGAATTCTAAAGAATAACAAGATTCCATGCAGAATTTCAAAGTGTAGCAAGATTCCATTCAGAATCCCAAGTACACAAGTGTTGCCATACTGGGAAAGACCAAAGGTCCATCAAGCCCAGCATCCTGTTTCCAATAGTGGCCAATCCAGGTCACAAATACCGGACAAGATCCCCAAAAATGTACAAAACATTTTATACTGCTTATCCCTGTCTAATTATACAAAATAAAATTAGGCCAAAAAATAAGAAAATAAAAATCTCTAAGGCACCTATAGGGGGCCTTTTACGAAAGTCTGGTATAATCTGGTGAAAGGAAGGGACTACTAGATTGCAAGGGAATTTGAAGGGGGGGGGGGGATGAGAGGCCACCTGGCGTCCACCAGGGCATTTTTTTTGTATTACAGGAATGGGGTCAGGTACAAGGGGACAGGTTGAGAGATGTTTGTCAGGGCATGGGTTAAGGAGATGTTGCTGCAGCATGCTTGGGTTTTTTTTTTGTTTGTTTGTTTTTTTTTAACCTTTCCTGTCATGCACCTGAGCCTATCACCACTCAAGCTCTGACAGGAAAGTAACACCGAGCCACAGATTACTACCACAATTTTTATGTGGCAGTAATTTGCATGCTCATTAGTTTTAGTATGCTGCAACAATTGTTTGAAGACTCTACCGTGAACCTTTGAGCATCGGGCCCCTGAGCCTCAGGAATGTTGCTGTAACGACCAGACTAGGGACAGTAAGAGGGTCTATTGAAATAAGGGGAAAATCACTGGATAGTTGTGAATGAAGGCTCATAACGCTTTTTTTTTGTTACATTTGTACCCCGCGCTTTCCCACTCATGGCAGGCTCAAAGCGGCTTACATGGGGCAATGGAGGGTTAAGTGACTTGCCCGGAGTCACAAGGAGCTGCCTGTGCCTGAAGTGGGAATTGAACTCAGTTCCTCAGTTCCCCAGGACCAAAGTCCACCACCCTAAGCACTAGGCCACTCCTCCACTGTTGCTACTATTTGAGATTCTACATGGAATGTTGCTATTCCACTAACAACATCCATGTAGAAGTCGGCCCTTGCAGATCACCAATGTGGCCACGCAGGCTTCTGCTTCTGTGAGTCTGACATGCAGGATGTCAGACTCACAGAAACAGAAGCCTGCGCAGCCTTCTACATGGAATGTTGCTAGTGGAATAGCAACATTCCATGTAGAATCTCCAATAGTATCTATTTTATTTTTGTTACATTTGTACCCTGCGCTTACATGGGGCAATGGAGGGTTAAGTGACTTGCCCAGAGTCACAAGGAGCTGCCTGTGCCTGAAGTGGGAATCGAACTCAGTTCCCCAGGACCAATTCCACCACCCTAACCACTAGGCCACTCCTACACTCAGGATCCCAGCACTGGTTTTGATTGAGCTGGAAGAAGAATAAAAATATCCAAGCTCCTGCAACACTGTACTGTCCAATCTTCAGCAGTTTCCCTGATGAACAGGACGCAAAAAGACTGGAACACCAGCCGGTATTCTGCAACATTGCTGAATCACTCAAGTACATTCAAATAGTCAGCCACAGTATATTTCCCTCATTCTGCTGACTCAGGAGATAATCAGTGCTCTCCCAGGAATCTTCCTTCATAAGAATAATAGTTTGTATCCCTCCACATTTTCTAGAACAATGGATGCGGCTTTTATTCTGAATAAATATATTTGTCCTTCATGTTCTGCCTTTTCAAGAGTCTACTATATGCTCTCATTATATGTCCTCATGTTTAGAAAGTCAATGTAAGCCACATTGAGCCTGCAAATAGGTGGTAAAATGTGGGGTACAAATGCAACAAATAAAATAAAAATAATGCCCAAAAATGCTGCTGGATGTGACTTACAAAGTTACATTATAAATGAGCCTCAAATTATAATACCCTACAATATTCGATTGCATCCTACAGATTTCTATCAGCGTTTTGTTTTATTCTCCTCAGATAGCAAACACAATACACGAACGCTATACCAATATGACACTAGCTCGTGACCTAATAACCATTTTGTTCCAAGTTGTATCCCCCAGGCTGTAAGTTACAAATCTTTCCTTTCAACAGCACGAAAACATCTGATTTAACCTCTGTCCGATTTCACATGCGACCGACTTGTGCCAGAAGCAATCATGGGGAAGGGTCTCCAGGGGCTGCTGCCGTGAATGCGCAGCTCAGCTTGTTTCATGCAAGGTGCAAAAATGACGGTCGGGAGCCTGGTCTGCGGGACACTCAAAGGGCAAAAGAGGTGGATGCGCCAGCGCCAAATAAAAACAAGGTGAGAAAACCAGACCGCTGTATTTAGACCCTGAGAACAAAAAGGGGTCATTCAAGGCCAGCAAGCGGCTCTCACCAATCACAGCTGATCCGAGTCCAGCAGAGAAGTGTGCTAATGACTTGCCACTTATTTGATTTCAACCTTCTTTGCAGACTGTAACGAATAAATACATCTAAAAAAGGACAAGATTTAACAGCGTAGCCGTTCAAATGGATCATCAGACTGGAAGATATGCCCTTTTTGGAATGGGTAACTAGACAGTGTGTCCTGGTATGTAAAGGTTTCTCCGGGGAATAAAGAGCAAGAAAACATTGTCCTCTACTATTTCTGTTATTATTCAAGGGTAGATGAATAAATGGAAGTGTAGAGTGATGAAAGACTCAGTGAATGGTATGCAAATTGCCAGTGGCAGAGCAGAGATCCAACCTCATGTTCCAGGAACACTTAATCTGCTGTGCTCTGCACACATCCTCCCACTACTACTACTACTCATCATTTCTAAAGCGCTACTAGACGTACGCAGCGCTGTACACTTGATCATGAAGAGTCCCTGCTCGACAGAGCTTACAATCTAATAAGGACAAACAGAACAAATAAGGGATAAGGACAAAGAGTAGCAACATTCCAGAACCCCAAGACTACTACTTATCATTTCTATAGTGCTACTAGACGTACGCAGCGCTGTACACTTGATCATGAAGAGACAGTCCCTGCTCGACAGAGCTTACAATCTAATTAAGACAGACAAACAGGACAAATAAGGGATAAGGACAAAGAGTAGCCAGGCAGTAACTCAGAATTGGCACACGTTGGGTGCGCATAGGCGCTTACGCAGCTTAGTTAAAAGGGCCCCCTAATTAGAGAGGGAGCAGATCATCCTGTTATTGATCTGAAATGAGAATAGTTGAATTGATCTTCCAGGTTAAAATGGTCATCAGATTCTAAGATTGTGGGTATGGATATTACTGAGGTAAAATGTGCTATTTTAAGGTTACCAGTCATCCCAGGTTTTTAGGGTCATCAAAAGGCTTCCTCTGAAACTTTCCCCTAGGCAGCTCCTGTTGTTTTGCCAATCCACTGTCCTAAAACCTTGCTAAAAGGCACAAAGAACTGTTGCTAATGCCACCTAGAAGCAGAAGGAGTCAAGCCACAAAGAGAAACTGCTACTAATGTGGAGATGGGGGGATGGGGGATATGGAAACCTGTAGCCAGTATGGATGTGCTCTTGCACCAAGCTGCAAACAGCTTATGAGGGCTTTGATGTAACTTTCTGTTCAAAGAGGCACATTTGGCAGAACCAGCAGCGGTGTGTACCGGGCAGTGGTCATGCAACTCCCTTCTATTTCCTGTTGCTGCCGCCATTGCTGTGGAGACCGAAGGAAGCAGCAGGCAGAGTGGAGGAGATGCTGAGTGAGCAAGTGAGTGAGCCAGCAGCAGAGGGAATGGAAAGAGGAACAGATGGGGCAATGCTGGATGAGGGATGGAGAGATAGATGGAGGTAAGGGATGTTGATGTTGAGTGAGTAGGGAGTGGGGAATGGAAGGTTACAGTTGGAGTCCGTTAATCACATACCATTTTTTAACACACATTAAAATGTTCATGTGTTCATTGCACTATTAACACATTAACTCCAGATGCTATAAAGTTGGCACCCAAATTTCCGACTGGTGTGCAAATTTGAGAACACAAGTTCTAGAATAGTGAGCGTACCTGTCGGTAATTGGGCAGTGCCATGTGCTGCCCCCTACTGCCACCTCAAAACGGCTGCGCAGCAAGTGCTTTACTTGCCGCATGGCCATTTCCTGCAGGAAAGAGAGACTGCCCTTTTACCCACTGCGGTAAAAGGGGGCCTCGGCACACGTGAAAAGCACGCACTGATGTCAGTGCGGGCCCCCCTTTGCCACAACTTGGTTAAAGGGGCCCATAGTTAGTTAACTCTCTTGGGAGGATATTCCACCATTTGAAAGCCTGATATGGGATGGTCTTTGACAAAATGGTTTTATAAACTACCTTTTTAGCAACTGGGAAATGAAGAGTTAAATAGTTTCTGGAGCTGATATCACAACAAGATCTATCATACAGCTGGGGCAAGTGCCACTAAAGAGAGAGACCAAGGTGTATAACTTAAAAAAACCACCCATGCCTCTATAGGAGAGCAATGCAACCTCACATACAATGGGGTAACTTTCTCATATTTACATTTACCAAAAATTAAATGAGCCACCATATTTTTCACTGTGGCAACACTAGCAAATTTTTGCTCTCTAGAAAAACTTTTAATCATTTTGGTTCAAAGAAAACGTATCTAGTATTTGCATACTTAATTATACGGTTATGGGAAAAACACAAAATATACAATGCAAAAGAGAACAAACCTCTTGGCACAAAGACAGAAATCATTTTCTGCGCAATTGAGTTTGCCTAGTAACCAGGGGCGTAGCCAGACTTTGGCGGAAGGGGGGTCCAGAGCCCGAGGTGAGTGGGCACATTTTAACCCCCCACCCTTGCAGCCGCTGCCACCACCACCACCACCAACCTTGACCCCCCTCCCCGCTGAAGACCCTCTCGAACCCCCGTCCCACTGCCTACCCTCCGCCGCCGTCGCTATCGGCTACCTTTGCTGGTGAGGGACTCCAACCCCCGTCAGTCGAGATCCTCTTCTTCCGGCGCAAGGCTTCGTTCTGTTTCTGTGAGGGTTGGCAGCGGGCCGGGGGTTCGAGAGGGTCTTCGGCAGGGGGGTCCATGGCCAAATCTACGGGGGTCCAGGCCCCCGTGGCCCTACGTAGCTAAGCCACTGCTAGTAACATCAAGAAAAACCCAGATCCCCTGTCCCATAAACTGTGCTGTATAGTGTCACGATCATATCCACATATTGTGAAAATCAAACATCACTAACAGCATTGACCTATTTATTTCATCTGTCATAGATTGTTCCAATAGGACTGTCACATCCAATCTATTTGCAAAGCCAGTGACCCAGTGCCATCATCTTCCACAGGTCCCTCTAGGCAAATAATAGATTTTACTAAAGGTGGTATCTCAGTCTCAGGGAGCTGGAACATCTCTATCAAATAATTTTAAAGATTTCTCTTGATGACTGGCCAAAAACATTAGGGAATTAAGGCCCCTGCTGTAATTCTCTAATTGTTCCTACTGCTGATGGACCACAGTTTTGTATTTGATTAACTCTACGTGGTCTTGTTTAAATTCCACTAAATAATTACAAACGCAAACAGCTTGTTTAAACGCAAGTTGCCTGTTTAAATTCCTCCACATTGTGATCCACAGTCTCAAGTCTTTCCTTAATATCAGCTAGAGTTCTTCCTTGGTTCTGAGCCAGTTTTTCCATACCTTGCTTAACCACTACAATATCTTTTATGGAAATATCCAATATAATAAAACGCACCTCCAACATTCTGAAGCTGACTGCATGGCTGAGGCATTCCTGCTCTCTGTAACCATCTCCTGAATTGACATCACCTACTTCCGGGTTCGTCACAAGCAGAAGTGACCAACCAGACGAGGTTTCTCGGCTTCAGAATGTTGGAGGTGCATTCTATTAAATAGGATTGGTCAGTTCCTTGAAGCACAGCCAGAGCTCAGCGTCCTGCACAGTAACGCTCAGACACCAGAGAGTGGGGGGGGGGGGGGGGGGGGAGGTATCTCTGTTACACACACTCTCTCTCTGTCTCTCACAGTCAATGTCTTTCTCTCACACTGTTTCTCACACACTCCATGTCTCACACTGTATCACATTCACTCTCTATGTGTCACACAGTCACTCACACACTCTCTTGGTCTCATACACTCAGTCTCACAGAGAGTCTGTGTCTCACACACAATCTCTCTCGCACACACTGTATCTGTGTGAAACACACTCTCTCTCTCACACTGTCTCACATACGCACTTGCACACACTCATTCTCATACACACACTCTCTCTCTCACAGACACACTCACACCCAGACTCACTCTCTCTCTCACACACACACACACTCGCACATTCACTCTCTCTCACACACAGTCACTCTCACAATACACACTCCGAGGAAAACCTTGCTAGCGCCCGTTTCATTTGTGTCAGAAACGGGCCTTTTTTACTAGTTTAATAATAAATCATTCAGCTTTAGTAATGCAGTCCAAATGGTTTCAAGGAAAATATTAAATAGTTTTGAAAAGAAGAAAATGGGGGGGGGGGCGGGGGGGGGAATCCATTAGCTCACACGTTACTACCACCTCCACATCAAGTCCCATAGCTCTGTTCTCCGAGTCTCCCATCCAACCTCCTTATAAGGTGCAGAGGCTGCCAGACTGGTAAACAGACAGCAAACTTGGTATACTAAAGCCTAATGACACCCCTGTCCCTGTTCCCAACCCTTATGGCCTCTTCCCAGTTCCTCCCATTCCTATTCTGTTCCCCTATATGACCCATATTGGGTTCATTCTCAACTATTCTCCTTCTCCTTGTCCTTTCCCCATAGGTGTTGCCACAAGGGGGAAGGGGTAAATACCCTTCCCTAAAAATTGTGCCATCATCCTTCATTCCTGTGCTAGAAGAAACAGAGCCAGCATCAGGCAAACAGTAGAACTTCAGCAGTGCCCTGTGCCAGTGCAGGAACAGGTAGGAAATGCATCCCATCCCTTTGCTGATGAGTTTATGGTGCTATAGAGTGGCCTAGTGGTTAGTGCAGTGGACTTTGATTCTGGGGAACTGGGTTCAATTCCCACTGCAGCTCCTTGTGACTCTGGGCAAGTCACTTAACCCTCCATTGCCCCTGGTACAAAATAAGTACCTGAATATATGTAAACCGTTTTGAATGTAGTTGCAAAAACCTCAGAAAGGCAGTATATCAAGTCCTATTTCCCTTTCCCTTATGACATCACAATATCAGAAGTGAGCCAAGCATCAGGCAATCAAGCCATTGTGACATCACTGATGAGGTTGGCTCTTATTGGTGGAATGAGTGGAGGAGTAGCCTAGTGGTTAGTGCAGTGGACTTTGATCCTGGGGAACTGAGTTCAATTCCCACTGCAGCTCCTTGTGACTCTGGGCAAGTCACTTAACCCTCCATTGCCCCTGGTACAAAATAAGTACCTGAATATATGTAAACCGTTTTGAATGTAGTTGCAAAAACCTCAGAAAGGCAGTATATCAAGTCCTATTTCCCTTTCCCTTATGACATCACAATATCAGAAGTGAGCCAAGCATCGGGCAATCAAGCCATTGTGACATCACTGATGAGGTTGGCTCTTATTGGTGGAATGAGTGGAGGAGTAGCCTAGTGGTTAGTGCAGTGGACTTTGATCCTGGGGAACTGAGTTCAATTCCCACTGCAGCTCCTTGTGACTCTGGGCAAGTCACTTAACCCTCCATTGCCCCTGGTACAAAATAAGTACCTGAATATACTACTACAAATCATTTCTATAGCGCTACCAGTCATACACAGCGCTCCAGTCCCTACTCAAAAGAGCTTACAATCTAAATCAGGACAGACAGACAGGAGGGATAAGGGTAGGACAGAGAGATAGGACACATAGGGAAAAGGGGACTATTGAAGAGAGGAAGACAAGATAAAGGTTACGAGCAAGTGACAAGTTAGGAGTCAAAAGCAGCATCAAACAGGTAGGCCTTTAGCCCGGATTTGAAGGCAGCCAGGGATGGAGCTTGACGTAACGGCTCAGGAAGTCTATTCCAGGCATAAGGTGTCTGGAGTTAGCGATGGAGGAGAAGGGTGCAATTAGCAGAGATTTACCTAGTGAACGGAGTTCCTGGGAAGGAGTGTAGGGAGACATGAGGGTGGAGAGGTAGTGAGGAGCTGCAGAGTGAATGCACTTATAGGTCAATAAGAGGAGCTTGAATTGTATACGGAAACGGATAGGGATCCAGTGAAGTGACTTCAGGAGAGGGTTGATATGGGCATAGCGACAAACCGCTTTAGTTGCAAAAACTGCAGAAAGGCATATCAAGTCCCATTTCCCTTTCCCTATTTGAGATTCTACATGTTATCAATAGAAATCAAACAAAATAAAACATGGAAAAGAAAATAAGATGATACCTTTTTTATTGGACATAACTTAATACATTTCTTGATTAGCTTTCGAAGGTTGCCCTTCTTCCTCAGATCGGAAATAAGCAAATGTCCTAGCTTTCAAGCATTACTATGACAGTCTGACAGGGTGGGAGGATGGGGGTGGGTAGGAAGTATGCATGGGGACATCAAAGTATATCATTGATATTCTAACAGGGTGGGTGTGGACCTCCCCTCACCTATCCACACCCACCCTGTTAGAATATCAGTTATGTCCAATAAAAAAGGTATCATCTTATTTTCTTTTCCATGTTTTATTTTGTTTGATTTCTATTGATAACCTTAAGAGTGGACTAACACGGCTACCACACTCCTCTACTTAAGATTCTACATGGAATGTTGCTAGTGGAGGAGTGGCCTAGTGGTTAGTGCAGTGGAACATGGAATGTTGCTACTATTTGAGATTCTAGATGGAATGTTGCTATTACACTAGCAACATTCCATGTAGAAGCCTGCCCTTGCAGATCAGCAACGCGGCCGCGCAGGCTTCTGTTTCTGTGAGTCTGACGTCCTGCAGGACATCAGACTCACAGAAACAGAAGCCTGCGCGGCCGCATTGGTGATCTGCAAGGGCAGGCTTCTACATGGAATGTTGCTAGTGGAGGAGTAGCCTAGTGGTTAGTGCAGCGGACTCTGATTCTGGGGAACTGGGTTTGATTCCCACTGCAGCTCCTTGTGACTCTGGGCAAGTCGCTTAACCCTCCATTGCCCCTGGAACAAAATAAGTACCTGAATATATGTAAACCACTTTGAATGTAGTTGCAGAAACCTCAGAAAGGCGGTATATTAAGTCCCATTTCCCTTTCCCTATAATGGAATCAAGTGGCAGGACATTGAGGGGGTCCTTTTACTAAGGTGAGCTGAAAAATGGCTTGCGGTAGTGTAGGCGTGGGGTTTGGGCACTATCATTTTTCAGCACACCTGTAAAAAAAGGCCTTTTTAAATTTTTGCAAAAATGGACGTGTGACAAAATCAAAATGACGAGAGTCCATTTTGGGTCTGCGGCCTTACCAACAGCCTTTGGCCTAACGGTAAAGACTCATGCAGTAACCAAGTGGTAATGACCTGCATGGGTCTGATACGCGAGTCCGAAAAGAAAAATTATTTTTTTGGACACGCATATTGGAAACACGCCAAAAATGAAATTACCACAAGAGCCACACGGTTGCCGGGCAGTATCGCCATTTTGGCATGCATTGGGCGGCTTAGTAAAAGGGCCCCTGACTTTACAGGTTCTTCTGAATCTCAGCTAAAAGGCTAAGAAGGGACCATCGAGATGTTTTGAGACCCTTAGCTTCAATCTCCATACACTGTTTAGCAATGTTCCAGATTCTAGCCATGATTCAAACCCTTGCCTGCTGGTTCACTGGGTGAACGTGAGCGTCAGAGAGAAGGTTTCATGTAGGAGCCGTGCATCATTAATTGTGAAGACAATGAGCTATGATTTTTTTTTTAATTTGTCATTTTTATTTTCTCATTCTAGTTTGAAAAAGAATTGACCTTTTGAACAGAGGCAGCTGATGGAAAAGAAAACAGGAATTTAATTTATGAAAGACTAGCGCTGATGCCTGCAGGGACCAGCAGACCTTTCTTCACTCAAATCACTGTATTAAATCGGTGCCAGTGTTACCATTTCTGTCATGAATGAACCAGAGACGGAATAGTCACATCTTCTGAATTTTCCCCATTTAGTGGTCAAAACCTTCATTCTCCTTTTTTCTCCACACCCAGCACAGAGGTAATTAATGCAATTAATGAAACACTGTGAGGACAGAGAAGGAAATAATTATGAAAAAGTATTGAACAGATCTCCTGAATTGTGCGTGAACATAGTGTGTGTATGTGTGTATGTATGCCAGGGGCATAGCCAGACTTCGGCGGGAGGGGGGTCCAGAGCAAGAGGTGAGGGGCACATTTTAGCCCCCCTGGCGCCGCTGAACCCCCTCCCCCGCCATTGCCAACCCCCCCCCGCCGCCGCCACCACCAACTTTGACCCCCCCCTGCTGACAACCCTCTCGACCCCCCCTCCTGCCACCAACCCTCCCCCACCGCCATCTACCTTTGCTGGCGGGGGACTCCAATCCCTGCCAGCCGAGGTCCTCTTCTTCCGGCGCAAGGCTTCGTTCTGTTTCTGTGAGTCTGACGTCCTGCACGTGCAGGACCTGGAGTTCAAGTTCCTGCGTTAGGCTCAGCTTTAAAATCTCCTGTGCACTTCTCTGCATTAGAGCCTAACAGCCTCATCACCATTTATTGTAAAATGCTGTGAGTTGGTGTGTTCTGCAGAAAACCCTTTTCTGCATTGCATGCCATAAACTATTGTGCACACATCTTGCCAAACACACGTACCATCTACATGTCAATAGCGTAGCCAGAGTTTAATTTTTAGATGGGCCTGGAGGTGGACTGGGTGGGCACAGGCCTCGCATTTCCTCTCCACCCACTACCGCCCGCCCACCGCCGCATTTCCTCTCCATCCGCCCGCCACCGTCGCATTTCCTCTCCATCCACTACCCCCGCGACAGCCCCCTGCACATGGTCAGTTCTGGTCATTTTTACTGCCCTGAAGCGCCGTTCTCCCTCCAGCACCGGCGATTCCCATAGCCAGCCTTCTGCCAGCGCGCGTCGTCGGAGCCTCTTCTCAGGCGCGTCCCGCCTACTCTGCAACTTCCTGTTTTCCGCAAAGGTGGGACGCAGGAAGTTGCAGAGTAGGCGAGACACGCCTGAGAAGAGGCCCCGACGACGCGCGCTGGCAGAAGGCTGGCTATAGGAATCGCCGGTGCCGGAGGGAGAACGGCGCTTCAGGGCAGTAAAAGTGAGCAGACCACGCGGATGGGGAGAGTGGGCAGAAGAGGCTGGGCGGGCCTGGAGCAAAAGTGGCTGGGCCTGGGCCCGTCCAGGCCCACCCGTGGCTACGCCCCTGCTACACGTGCTTTCTCCTTCAGCTCCTTAGATTGTAAGCCCTCTAGGGGCAGGAAAATACCTGCTCACCTTGAGCTGCAACTAACAAGGAATAAGCCGAAGCCACAACCACTCACTTGGGAGTTGTCTTCTGAGAAAAAACAAAAACTGGGGGTGGGGGGGGGATAGAAGACAAACTAGGAGAGAAGTGAGAGAGTACCAGGGGAAGTGGTATATATCCACTATTTTACATTTTTCGCATGGGGGAGGAGACAGGGTCATCTATGTTTTATCAAGAAAATTTTAAAATCAGCAGCCCTATATATGCATTGAAATAATAAACCTTCACCCAGCCCAGTAGTTGAATAAATTCTTCATTCTGTTTGTTTAGAGAATAGCCCTTGAGCTGTAAAATGTAAATCCCTCTCATCCCTGGACTGGCTTTTCAGGATCAGTCTGGCAATTGCCTTTATCATCTCATACAGTGTCCTGGCTCCCAGCTTATCTTCCAGCAACACAGGGGCTGCTATGTCAGCTCCTAATCAGTCCAGCAGTTGATAGAAAAAAAAATATTGACAAATCAGCCTGGTCCAAAGGGGTCCTTTCCTTTCTGATCTACGTGTTGTATTTCTGCTAACAGATAGCAGCAAAGAATGCACCTGTCCTATCGCCTGCTGTATTATCTCCCTCAACATAAGATGGTTTTTTCTCTGCATCCTGCTCCTTTTGACGGACAGAGAAGCCTGCGGGGGCCGGTGCAGACAGCGAAGATGGATTTACAGTAGGCGTCAGAAGGTGAGAAGTCCTTACGCCCAAAGCTGGGGACAGGAACCCATTCTAAGCGCTATTCTTCAAAAGTCACTTAGCGCTAAGCGGTCTTTCTAGGGGCTCCTTTTACTAAGCGACGGTAAACCCAATGCTTGCTTACCACTCACTGTTTAGGAAGTACCACCGGACTACCGTAGCAGCCCGGCGGTACTTCCCACTCCTTCCGCACCATCATTTCTGGCGCTATGCCAATTTGTAGCGCCGGATACTACCCGGTGGTAATCAGGCAGTGCCGTGCACCAGTGGCGTAGGTAGGTGGGGCCACAGGGGCCTGGGCCTCCCCCCCAAAAATTTCATCCGGGCCCCTGGTTTTGCTGGCAGGGGTTCCCAACCCCCGCCAGCCAAAGCCATCTTCAGCGCTGGTCTCCGGCGCGCCACATTCCCTGCCCTGTGCTCTTTCTTCCTGCTGACGTCCTGCACGTTCCTTTAAGTGAAACTGAGCATGCTCAGTTGGGGACCCCTGCCAGCAAAGATATTTGCTACTGTGGGGTGCGGCGGGGGGAGCGATGAAGCAGTGAAGGGAAGCGGTGAGGTGAGGGGGAGTGGCAAGACAGCGGCGTGGCAGACTAAAATGTGCTCCCCACCTTGGGCTCTGGCCCCTTCCCACCACGAGGTCTGGCTATGCCCCTGCCGTGCGCCACCCATTGAGGTGACAGTAAGGGCTCTCCCCCTGAAGTGGCCGAACGGCAAGTGCTTTACTTGCCGCCAGGCCATTTCCTGAAGGAAAACGAAACCAGCCCTTTTACCAGCTGCAGTAAAAGGGAGTCTCAGTGCACGTGTAAAACAGGGGCATAGCCAGACACCCAATTTTGGGTGGGCCTGGGTCCAAGATGGGTGGGCAGAACTCCATTTGTCCCACAAGTGATTTGGTCTCTCCCTCTCTCGCCTGCATGCCATATGGTCTAACATCCCCCCTCCCCCTCCTGCAAACCTTTTAAATAGCAGATTTTCACCAGCAGCGAGCAGCAACTAATACCCACTGCTCATGTTGGCCCCACAGCCTTCCTTCTGATGCAACTTCCTGTTTCCGCAAAGGCGGGAATACATCAGAGGGAAGGCAGTGGGGCTGGTGCGAGCAGTATGTATCAGTTGCTGCTTAGTGCAGGCGAAGATCTGCTATTTACAAGGTATACAGGAGGGACAGTCGTTGGGAGTTTTTGGCTGGTGGGGCTTGGGAATCCCTCCCAGCCACATCATAGGTATGCTGCTACTGGGTGGGCCTGAGCTCAAAGTAGGTGGGTCTGGGCCCACTCAGGCCCACCCTTGGCTACACCACTGGTGTAAAACACTTGCTGATGCCAACGCAGGCCCCCTTTTGACGCAGCTTAGTAAAAGGGGGCCTAGAAATGGCAATTAGTGCAGATCTCCCGCTGCCTAACTTCAGATGGCATTTACTGAATCTAATCCTCTATTCTTTCCTGCATTGACTCAATTTTTATATAAAGCCACTTCAAAATGTAGGTCCCAGGGCTCTTAAGTAGCTTTAGAAACAGAATAGCCTACTATAGATGAATGTACATATAACAAATAAAAATAAAGATTAGTACATGATTATTTCAGATTAGACAAAGTGCCAGGCCCTGAGAATACATTGAGCCGGTGCTCACCAATCTTTCTGTGGCTGTGACCCCAAATGTGCATGGTCTCCGGGCGGAGTAAGACAATGACATTCTAGGGACTGCCTGCCCAGATCACGAATCCCAAATGTGGGTTTTGTGACCCCATTTGGGGTCATGACCCAGAGTTTGGAAAGGTCTGTTCTAAACGAAAACATACAGGCTACGTGTAAAATCTATCCCACAGTATAAGTGGAAGCATCCTAACTAGTTTAAGACGGACAGTCAATGCATATTTGCCCAGGTTTTCTTCAGAAGGCACAAGGGACCTCAAGTAGAAGCAAGAGCCCCTCTACTCGTCTTCCTGTTGAGCAGAGTCATCATCCTCTAGCCATAATCGCCCCATGCTTGACAGTATTAGGGCACTAACGAGGTCACCCGCATTATCAAGCATGCATTTTTCAGCTTCGAAAGCCTTGGTTACTCAAGAGCACCATTTGGGAAATGATAGAAGAAATTTTCATCTTTCACATCATGGAACTCATTTTTGCTTTCATTTCAAAACGAATGGATTTCCATATTAGCACTAAATTGCTCTAAATTACGAGCTGTTGCCATGGTGTTCCTAGAAATGAAGCCAGAGCTATTACAGGATAAGCTTTAAGCCAAGTCATGCAAAGACCTGGGAGGTTACCCCCCCCCCCCCCTTTCCCCTACACACACACACACACCTGTTCGGCAGTATTACAATTATCGGTCTCATTTACAGTGAAGTCGATTATGAAAATACCCCAAAAGTATACTAAAGAAAGCTTCATAGACTGGATATTGCAACTGTAGTATTTATGGAGTGGAGGAGTGGCCTAGTGGTTAGAGTGGTAGACTTTGGTACTGGGGAACTGGGTTTGATTCCCACTTCAGGCACAGGCAGCTCCTTGTGACTCTGGGCAAGTTACTTAACCCTCCATTGCCCCATGTAAGCCGCATTGAGCCTGCCATGAGTGGGAAAGCGCAGGGTACAAATGTAACAAAAATGCAATAGTGGTTGTAATATTCCTACAAGTCTTTTTTACATATGCAAATCAGTCCGTAGGCCTAGCTTACAATATTACTATAAAGCTCATATCTGCAACTTAAAGCTATGTACCAATTATGTTGCCACATTGGACAGTAGTTCGTCTTCAAGCAAGGGTTCTCGACCCAGTCTTGGGAACACACTTAGCCAGTCAGGTTTACAGGATACCCATAATGAATAAGCATTAAATTAATTTGCATGCAATGGAGACAAGCTGTTTAGCATTGCAAAATGGTGGCCAACATTGGGGAGACATTTAGCTCATTCTGGGTTTCCTGAAACCTGCCTGCCTGGGTGTGTCCTGAGGAATGGATTGACAACCTCTGCCTAACTTAGGGTCCACGGGTCAATTTTAGCAGACAATGGAAAAGAGGCCAGTACTCAGTATCCCCAAGTACCCCCTCAAAAAAAGCCCTGGGTGTGAGTATGATTTGAGCCCCCTACTCTCTCCACTTTCCTCTGCTCCTCTACCCATCCACATTTGTTGATGTTGCCTTTAATGTTAATTTCTGTCCCTTAAATCTTTGGATCTCCTTCGCCTCCAGTGGATGGATCCAAGAATTTATCAAGCCAGCTCCTGCAGGACAGCCTCCAAGTTCTCAAATTATAGCCAGCGTCATTAGACAGATTCACCTGACCCTCATGCCAATCCCTTAGACTGCAAACATCGCCCATCCTGCCCCAGCTGCAATGGCCCAGGGACAATGAAGCTGAAGTCTCAAAAGGATGTCCTCTAGTCTGCAACTCATTCTCTGCTAATAAATAGGGCCATCCCAAGGTCTATGCAAGTGGTGCAGCCACATAAGGAACAAGGGAGATGGGGCAAAAATCGCTTCCTGTTCACACCGTCTTCACCGTGGAGGTGCAGTGTGGAGGGTGGGGCACACTTCTGACTTGGGACACTCCTGGTAATGAGTAACCCAGCTGGATCTACACCAGCTTTTTATTTTTATTTTTTACTTTTGCAACTGCCATTTTTCATACACTGCTCACCTGTCAGATTTTATGATCGCATTATCTGCAGGAACCAAATGACATGGAAATGGCACAGAACTGAATCCTAGGCAGCTTTACAGCACATACAAAAATGGCAGTGGCCTACACTTTAAACCTCTACTAATGTTCCAGTTACATTTTAGAGAAGAGACAACTATATAAAGAAGTATCGCCTTCAAAATCTGCACCTTGGTCCACAAGATTATCTATGGGGAAACTCCAGGATATATGGTCGACCTGTTTGACCTCCCAACCACAAACAGATCTAGAGCATCACGCACCTACCTAAATCTCCACTACCCGAGCTGCAAAGGTCTCAGATACAAATTAACCTATGCACCCAACTTCTCCTACATAAGCACACAATTATGGAATATGTTACTCATATTCTTGTGTAATTATTAATTGTATCTTTACTCAGCTATGGCAATAGCCAGGACGGAATATTGTAAGCCACATTGAGCCTGCAAATAGGTGGGAAAATGTGGGATACAAATACAACAAATAAATAGATATACTGCCAAAGACTGTGAAATCAATTTGCGACCATCTAAACTTCAGGAGATCATTAAAGACCTACCTATTCAGAAAAGCATTCCCCACCGACCTAACCTAGATGCCTCCAATCTGCAACGCAGCAAACCACAAACTGTACTGGACACTACATATTACTTCCTATCCTCGATCTCTTGGCACCTGAATATACTAACTTTACCCGACCCTAACATCAAATCGTATTTGTTTTCATACCGGACTAGGCGATCGCCTTGCGGCAAGATGTAAGCCACATTGAGCCTGCAAATAGGTGGGAAAATGTGGGATACAAATGTAACAAATAAATAAATATCTACTTAGATTTAGATCATGGTAGCTCACAACAAGTTGCATATCGCAGTCTTGAAGCAACGGTGCATGAAACGATCTGCCCAAGGTCGTCAGGAACATCAGTGGGAATTGAACCCTGGATTCTCTGGATCTCTCTTCACTTAAGATTACTTTGAGGAAACTTCTTCTCTTGAAGTTACTACAGTTTTAACAGTTTAGAAATGGATGCCAATTTTGTCTGTTTTAAAGTGTTGTGAAGGAAACCATGGTTTATGCAAAAACAGAAATTCCCCTCTAACCCCTGCATCATGCTTCAAACTAAGCATGACCAGCTCCTATTTAGTCTTGTAATGTACCTTGAAAGCAAAAGAAGGTAAGAATGAAATTACTAGCTAAAAGCCAACAAACATGAGAGAGCCTAACGCAGCATGTGCTTTGCCTTCCACAGATATCCTGCATACCATCTCGCCCAGTTCTAAAATGTATTAGATTCCTTTGCTTTGAAAACACAATTTCTAGCCTAAAAGGATATCAATAGAAATCAAACAAAATAAAACATGGAAAAGAAAATAAGATGATACCTTTTTTATTGGACATAACTTAATACATTTCTTGATTAGCTTTGGAAGGTTGCCCTTCTTCCTCAGATCGGAAATAAGCAAATGTGCTAGCTGACAGTGTATATAAGTGAAAACATTCAAGCATTACTATGACAGTAAAATAGATACTATTGGAGATTCTACATGGAATGTTGCTACTATTGGAGATTCTACATGGAATGTTGCTACCATTGGAGATTCTAGGTGGAATGTTGCTACTATTGGAGATTCTAGGTGGAATGTTGCTACTATTGGAGATTCCACATGGAATGTTGCTACTATTGGAGATTCTACATGGAATGTTGCTATTCCACTAGCAACATTCCATGTAGAAGGCTGCGCAGGCTTCTGTTTCTGTGAGTCTGACGTCCTGCACGTACGTGCAGGATGTCAGACTCACAGAAGCAGAAGCCTGCGCGGCCACATTGCTGATCTGCAAGGGCCGACTTCTACATGGAATGTTGCTAGTGGAATAGCAACATTCCATGTAGAATCTATAGAAATCAAACAAAATAAAACATGGAAAAGAAAATAAGATGATACCTTTTTTATTGGACATAACTTAATACATTTCTTGATTAGCTTTCGAAGGTTGCCCTTCTTCCTCAGATCGGAAATAAGCAAATGTGCTAGCTGACAGTGTATATAAGTGAAAACATTCAAGCATTACTATGACAGTAAAATAGATACCATTGGAGATTCTACATGGAATGTTGCTACTATTGGAGATTCTACATGGAATGTTGCTATTCCACTAGCAACATTCCTGCGCAGGCTTCTGTTTCTGTGAGTCTGACGTCCTGCACGTACGTGCAGGACGTCAGACTCACAGAAGCAGAAGCCTGCGCGGCCACATTGGTGATCTGCAAGGGCCGACTTCTACATGGAATGTTGCTAGTGGAATAGCAACATTCCATGTAGAATCTATAGAAATCAAACAAAATAAAACATGGAAAAGAAAATAAGATGATACCTTTTTTATTGGACATAACTTAATACATTTCTTGATTCGCTTTCGAAGGTTGCCCTTCTTCCTCAGATCGGAAATAAGCAAATGTGCTAGCTGACAGTGTATATAAGTGAAAACATTCAAGCATTACTATGACAGTAAAATAGATACCATTGGAGATTCTACATGGAATGTTGCTACTATTGGACATTCTACATGGAATGTTGCTATTCCACTAGCAACATTCCATATAGAAGGCTGCGCAGGCTTCTGTTTCTGTGAGTCTGACGTCCTGCACGTACGTGCAGGACGTCAGACTCACAGAAGCAGAAGCCTGCGCGGCCACATTGGTGATCTGCAAGGGCCGACTTCTACATGGAATGTTGCTAGTGGAAAAGCAACATTCCATGTAGAATCTATAGAAATCAAACCAAATAAAACATGGAAAAGAAAATAAGATGATACCTTTTTTATTGGACATAACTTAATACATTTCTTGATTAGCTTTCGAAGGTCGCCCTTCTTCGTCAGATCGGAAATAAGCAAATGTGCTAGCTGACAGTGTATATAAGTGAAAACATTCAAGCATTACTATGACAGTAAAATAGATACCATTGGAGATTCTACATGGAATGTTGCTACTATTGGACATTCTACATGGAATGTTGCTATTCCACTAGCAACATTCCATGTAGAAGGCTGCGCAGGCTTCTGTTTCTGTGAGTCTGACGTCCTGCACGTACGTGCAGGACGTCAGACTCACAGAAGCAGAAGCCTGCGCGGCCACATTGGTGATCTGCAAGGGCCGACTTCTACATGGAATGTTGCTAGTGGAAAAGCAACATTCCATGTAGAATCTATAGAAATCAAACCAAATAAAACATGGAAAAGAAAATAAGATGATACCTTTTTTATTGGACATAACTTAATACATTTCTTGATTAGCTTTCGAAGGTCGCCCTTCTTCGTCAGATCGGAAATAAGCAAATGTGCTAGCTGACAGTGTATATAAGTGAAAACATTCAAGCATTACTATGACAGTAAAATAGATACCATTGGAGATTCTACATGGAATGTTGCTACTATTGGACATTCTACATGGAATGTTGCTATTCCACTAGCAACATTCCATGTAGAAGGCTGCGCAGGCTTCTGTTTCTGTGAGTCTGACGTCCTGCACGTACGTGCAGGACGTCAGACTCACAGAAGCAGAAGCCTGCGCGGCCACATTGCTGATCCGCAAGGGCCGACTTCTACATGGAATGTTGCTAGTGGAATAGCAACATTCCATGTAGAATCTATAGAAATCAAACAAAATAAAACATGGAAAAGAAAATAAGATGATACCTTTTTTATTGGACATAACTTAATACATTTCTTGATTAGCTTTCGAAGGTTGCCCTTCTTCCTCAGATCGGAAATAAGCAAATGTGCTAGCTGACAGTGTATATAAGTGAAAACATTCCAGCATTACTATGACAGTCTGACAGGGTGGGAGGATGGGGGTGGGTCGGAGGTATGCATGGGGACATCAAAGCATATCATTGATATTCTAACAGGATGGGTGTGGATAGGCTACCACACTCCTCTAGCCTAAAAGGATGAATGGCTACGTATGAAGTCCTATGTACCTTGTAGCTAAAACTGAAAATGATTTTTTTTTTTTACCAGAAAGCCAGAGATTTAGACCAATTGGGGTTGCTAGGCAACCAGGGCCTGCACATGGCTGATAACACTCAAGGCATTATTTGCCTGCCTGACTGCACCAAATCAGAACAAAGGCCGGGTTAATGAAGCTTTCAGATGCTGCTGGCTTTGCCTTTGACGGTTCACAAAGGTTCACCATGTGTAGATGTGACAAAGTAGTAATTCAACATCCCCTCAAACCACAATGTCTCTGATTTCAGATGGGTAGACTCCAACAGAAAGTGACACAGACTCTCTCAATTGGGTGACAATATGTCTGACAAAATGGAGAAGCTTTTCAAAATGGAGGTCAGCTAAGGCAAGAGGACAGAACTGCTTTTACCTATAGACAAAATGGGACAATTGTCTCAGGCCCCACAATAACAGAAGGACCATCGGCAAAGGCAACCCCAAATGCAGGACACCTGCCAGCATGAACTTATTCCCTCCAACAAACCCCAGTCCACTGTTCAGTCCTCAGTTGTTTGAACCACAAAGCCCTATGCAGTTCAAACAGTTGATGTTCAAACTGCACAGGAATCAACAGGAAACCATACACTGTGGTTCAAAGATTAGATGTTTCCATTACAAGGCCAACAATCATCGATGGGAACCATAGGCCAAAGGTGGAAGGAGGAGGAGGAGGAGGAGTGCAGCCAGAACTGGAAGACTAGCAGAGATCCCTAGCCTAGTATGAAAGGAGGGGAGAGGAGCGGGGCGAAAGCAGTGGTGACAGGAGGCAAATGAGGGGTGTGTGTGGCTGAGCTAAGCGGACTAGTGGGGGGGGGGGGGAGGAAAGGATACTGATGCAGAGAAGATGGGTCATTCCTGGAATGAGTAGGGGAAGGACATGGAAGCAGAAGAGGGGTAGTTCCTGAGATGGGGGTAGAGGATATTAAGGATAGCATTCTGGGATGGAGTGAACGATACTGAGGCTAAAGGTGGTTGGGGCATAAGAGAAGAGTATTCGGGAGACTCAAGGAATAGGTTGGGTAGTAAAGAGAAGACTAAAGGATTGAGTGAAAAATCAGAGCGAGAGAGGGGAGCAGTGCCAGGGCTTTGAGTAGGTGGGTGGGGAGGGGAGAAGGCTGATGAGGAAAAATGGCAGAACGAGAATAGACCAATAGTATTCAAAAAAAAAAAAATGCCCAGGAAACAACAAAGGTAAATAAAGAAATTTTGTTTTCAAGTTTGTGATTGAAGTAAATTTGGAAGATACGTCTTTTATATGGTAGTAAATGGCAGAGTACAAGAGGGAATGTTTCGCTGTATGCAGGGCCTGAGTTTCTGAGTATGTCTGCGTATTTATTAAATTTCCTGGACACTTCTGCATCTGGTGAGACCCTGCTGTGTTCTATGTGCATGACCAACTTGAAGGACTTTGCTAGTGTATAATTTCAGAGTAAGGATTTATAGCAGGAGGGTTACTCTCTTGTGCATTAGGATTTTAGATGCTTCATGTTGTAGCACAGGAGTAGATAATTTTAGCTGCAAGATTCCACAAGTCATTTGGGTTGTCAGGACTTCATGTTTATGCATTATGGCTATCCTGAAAACCTGACTGACTTGTGGCACTCAAGGACTGGAGTTTCCTTCACTTGTTCTAGCTCAGTGGCTCCCAACCCTGGTCCTGGAGGCACCCTAGCCAGTCAGAATATCCACAAAGAATATTCACGAGAGATATCTGCTTTTTTTTTTTAATATGCTGTGTGCCACTTCAGAATTTAAGGACCATTCATGAAATTACAGCCGATGACTAAAGGTTTGCTGTTTTATTGAACTCCCCTGCTAAATAAGTAGAAAATGCCAGAAACAAAATGCCAGATGTGCCTAGGTTCTTAAAGGTGAAAAGAACCCAACCCTCCTTACTTACATAAGTAAGTACATAAGTAATGCCACACTGGGAAAAGACCAAGGGTCCATCGAACCCAGCATCCTGTCCACGACAGCGGCCAATCCAGGCCAAGGGCACCTGACAAGCTTCCCAAACGAACAAACATTCTATACATGTTATTCCTGGAATTGTGGATTTTTCCCAAGTCCATTTAGTAGCGGTTTATGGACTTGTCCTTTAGGAAACCGTCTAACCCCTTTTTAAACTCTGCCAAGCTAACCGCCTTCACCACGTTCTCCGGCAACAAATTCCAGAGTTTAATTACTCGTTGGGTGAAGAAACATTTTCTCCGATTTGTTTTAAATTTACTACACTGTAGTTTCATCGCATGCCCCTAGTCCTAGTATTTTTGGAAAGCGTGAACAAACGCTTCACATCCACCTGTTCCACTCCACTCATTATTTTATATACCTCTATCATGTCTCCCCTCAGCCATCTCTTCTCCAAGCTGAATAGCCCTAGCCTCCTTAATCTTTCTTCATAGAGAAGTCGTCCCATCCCCGCTATCATTTTAGTCGCCCTTCGCTGCACCTTTTCCAATTCTACTATATCTTTCTTGAGACGCGGTGACCAGAATTGAACACAATACTCAAGGTGCGGTCGCACCATGGAGCGATACAACGGCATTATAACATCCTCACACCTGTTTTCCATACCTTTCCTAATAATACCCAACATTCTATTCGCTTTCCTATCCGCAGTAGCACACTGAGCAGAAGGTTTCAGTGTATTATCGACGACGACACCCAGATCCCTTTCTTGGTCCGTAACTCCTAACGTGGAACCTTGCATGACGTAGCTATAATTCGGGTTCTTTTTTCCCACATGCATCACCTTGCACTTGCTCACATTAAACGTCATCTGCCATTTAGCCGCCCAGTCTCCCAGTCTCGTAAGGTCCTCTTGTAATTTTTCACAATCCTGTCGCGATTTAACAACTTTGAATAACTTTGTGTCATCAGCAAATTTAATTACCTCGCTAGTTACTACCATCTCTAAATCATTTATAAATATATTAAAAAGCAGCGGTCCTAGCACAGACACCTGAGGAACCCCACTAACTACCCTTCTCCTTCGCTGTGACTTTGTTCCATTAAAAATAAATAGGCACCTTTTATACATATAAATGATTCAAATGATGACAAATATGCACAGGTGTGTGCAAATGCCAAAAACCCACCCAGGCACAATTCCATAAATATGCACATATCCGAAATAGCAGTATTCCCACACCTGTTAGTGTTCCTAGATTTGTGTACTTCATGCATGTTCTAAATGGCAGAAGATATACACATAATTTATAAAATACCTTAAGTTAGAGATATATCTTTGGCATTTAGGCAAATAACATGACAGCTCTAGAGCTGGCAGCGCGTAATTCCACTCTGGAATTCGTTGCCGGAGAATGTGGTTAAGGCGGTTAGCTTAACAGAGAGGTTTGGACGGCTTCCTGAAGGAAAAGGCCATAGAATGTTATTAAATGGACATAGGGAAAAATCCACTATTCCTGGGACAAGCAGTACAAAATGCTTTGCTCCGTGGATCTTATCGGATGTTTGTGACCTGGATGGGCCACTGTCTGAGACAGGGTGCTGGGCTGGATGGACCTATGGTCTGTCCCAGTGTGGCGATGCTTATGTCTAAGTCCTTAGGCTTACATGAAAACACACATATCTACCCTAGTTCCATGAGTCTTCTGAAAAAGGCACCACAGAACTGCACAGTTACAGAACTACCCTGCATTCAGCTGCTACTACGCGTGTTATGCCTTACAACACTAACCCAACAATTTTTTTAAAATACACATCACCCTAAGTCTATAAAAGTGACCACAAATTGTGGATGCAAATTTAGACACATGCCCTATTTGTGCATACAATGTAACTGAATAATCTAATTAGTGCAAATAATTGGCTTTTAACAAGCTATTGGCACTTATTAGATTTAATTGGAACTTAGGTGTGAATATAAAGAAAGGGGCACGGAAATGGGTCAAGGGTGAAACAGGGAGTCCCTAGCACTTATGCCCGTTGTCATGGAATAATGGGGATACGTGTCTAACGTAGATGAACACAATTGCACCATGTTTCAGTTGCTGCAAACGGCTTTTCCTAAAAGTTAGGCACGAGTCCCGGGCGTAAACACTATTCTATAAACTGAACCTAGCTTTAAGCACGGCTTATAGAATAGCGTTTTTCTGTAAACTGCACCTAGCTTTAAGCACGGCTTATAGAATAGTGTTTTTCTGTAAACTGCACCTAACTTCAAGCACGGCTTATAGAATAGCGTTTTTCTGTAAACTGCACCTAGCTTTAAGCACGGCTTATAGAATAGCGTTTTTCTGTAAACTGCACCTAGCTTTAAGCACGGCTTATAGAATAGCGTTTTTTTGTAAACTGCATCTAACTTTAAGCACGGCTTATAGAATAGCGTTTTTTTGTAAACTGCATCGAACTTTAAGCACGGCTTATAGAATAGCGTTTTTCTGTAAACTGCACCTAGCTTTAAGCACGGCTTATAGAATAGTGTTTTTCTGTAAACTGCACCTAACTTCAAGCACGGCTTATAGAATAGCGTTTTTCTGTAAACTGCACCTAGCTTTAAGCACGGCTTATAGAATAGCGTTTTTTTTGTAAACTGCATCTAACTTTAAGCACGGCTTATAGAATAGCGTTTTTCTGTAAACTGCACCTAGCTTTAAGCACGGCTTATAGAATAGCGTTTTTTTGTAAATTGCATCTAACTTTAAGCACGGCTTATAGAATAGCGTTTTTCTGTAAACTGCACCTAGCTTTAAGCACGGCTTATAGAATAGTGTTTTTCTGTAAACTGCACCTAACTTCAAGCACGGCTTATAGAATAGCGTTTTTCTGTAAACTGCACCTAGCTTTAAGCACGGCTTATAGAATAGCGTTTTTCTGTAAACTGCACCTAGCTTTAAGCACGGCTTATAGAATAGCGTTTTTTTGTAAACTGCATCTAACTTTAAGCACGGCTTATAGAATAGCGTTTTTTTGTAAACTGCATCGAACTTTAAGCACGGCTTATAGAATAGCGTTTTTCTGTAAACTGCACCTAGCTTTAAGCACGGCTTATAGAATAGTGTTTTTCTGTAAACTGCACCTAACTTCAAGCACGGCTTATAGAATAGCGTTTTTCTGTAAACTGCACCTAGCTTTAAGCACGGCTTATAGAATAGCGTTTTTTTGTAAACTGCATCTAACTTTAAGCACGGCTTATAGAATAGCGTTTTTCTGTAAACTGCACCTAGCTTTAAGCACGGCTTATAGAATAGCGTTTTTTTGTAAATTGCATCTAACTTTAAGCACGGCTTATAGAATAGCGTTTTTCTGTAAACTGCACCTAGCTTTAAGCACGGCTTATAGAATAGTGTTTTTCTGTAAACTGCACCTAACTTCAAGCACGGCTTATAGAATAGCGTTTTTCTGTAAACTGCACCTAGCTTTAAGCACGGCTTATAGAATAGCGTTTTTCTGTAAACTGCACCTAACTTCAAGCACGGCTTATAGAATAGCGGTTGTTTGGGTGCCGTGTATAAAATTCACCCCATTAGGATGATGTATGTATATATGTATATAATATGCCAAAATCAAGTTCTATCCACCTTCACACGTGTGACTACAGAAAGCTGAGACATGAGCAATACTTCAGTAGTCTCAGATGACAAAGAAATCAACACGTCTGTCGTGCACTTTACAGTACTCATTATCAAGAAGTCAGCAGACATTTCGACCCACTTTCTGACAACCACTAAGGAGAACTACAGGATTGTAACACATTAAGGGCTAATAACAGCTGGCTTCACAAGCGATGCTGCAGGACAAAACATTAGCAGAACTGCATGGGTGAATGATTTGAAATGCTGTGACTATTATTATTATTACATTTGTACCCCAGCTTACATGGGGGCAATGGAGGGTTAAGTGACTTGCCCAGAGTCACAAGGAGCCTCCTGTGCCGGGAATCAAACTCAGTTCCTCAGGACCAAAGTCCACCACCCTAACCACTAGGCCACTCCTCCACTGTTGCTACTATTTGAGATTCTACATGGAATGTTGCTATTCCACTAGCAACATTCCATGTAGAAGTCGGCCCTTGCAGATCACCAATGTGGCCACGCAGGCTTCTGCTTCTGTGAGTCTGACGTCCTGCACATATGTGCAGGACGTCAGACTCACAGAAACAGAAGCCTGCGCAGCCTTCTACATGGAATGTTGCTGCTAGTGGAATATAGCAACATTCCATGTAGAATCTCCAATAGTATCTATTTTATTTTTGTTACATTTGTACCCTGCGCTTTCCCACTCATGGCAGGCTCAATGCGCCTTACATGGGGCAATGGAGGGTTAAGTGACTTGCCCAGAGTCACAAGGAGCTGCCTGTGCCAGGAATCAAACTCATTTCCTCAGGACCAAAGTCCACCACCCTAACCACTAGGCCACTCCTCCACTCATATACTGGCAAAGCTGCAGGGATGTACTGGGAAAGAAGTAGCCTTCCAGAACAGAGAGGCAGCAATTCAAGAAGGCATCTTCCCAATTCCTGCTGCTCATGTTCATAAATCACCAGCTTTGTGTTTTATTTTTTTTTTAACCAGCATGTTGCTTCTGGTCCTTGGGGCCGTCACTTCAACCCGTCTCAAACTTCTCTTAGGCTAAAGCACCCTAAGCCTTCATGTACAACACACGTGAATTTTTACCCTATTTAAATTCTCCCCCCACCCCATCACTTGCAACAGTTCTTTGCAAAGGGCAGCAGACTGCCCCTCTTACTAAAATCTTTTAGGAGTATTCAAAGCGATTTAAACAGCCAGAAACAGCTTCCAGCCATTTCTTTATTAGGATTTATTTACCGCCTTTTTGAAGGAATTCACTCAAGGTGGTGTAGAGTAAGAATAAATCAAACATAAGCAATAGACAATTACAGCAATAAAAATATTCAAATAACAATATAAAGTATAGCATAGTATACTATTTACAATGTCAACACAATGCATAATAAAACATTTTAATAGACAGCATAAGGTATAATCAAAGACTGAACATATAGATACATAAGACTGAGTAATAGGAGTATGAAAATAAGAGACCAGTGTAAAGAAAATTGCAAATTAGGGGTTGTGTGGCAGAGACACTTTAAGAGAATGTGTCTAGCAGCGGCGAAGAGCATTATTGT
Organism: Microcaecilia unicolor; assembly: GCF_901765095.1. Taxonomy (NCBI): domain Eukaryota; kingdom Metazoa; phylum Chordata; class Amphibia; order Gymnophiona; family Siphonopidae; genus Microcaecilia; species Microcaecilia unicolor. The sequence continues at coordinate 237,544,281 of NC_044038.1, forward strand.
GAGACATTGGAAACAGGCAGAAGCGCCATCTGAGAACTGGATTTTGAAGTTGTCCCTGATTGGAGAAATGGAGAAGCTCACGGACAAAAGAGTGGGCAGATACAGCACAACATCTGAGTTATGGACTCAGCTTCGGGAATTAACCCAAATGACTTAAGACAAAAAAAAAGGATAGCGGGGGGGGGGGGGAGGGGCAGGTGGTTGGTAGGGAGAGGGATGGAGGGAGCTGGAGGGGGAGTTGGGAGGAATAAAAGATTTTGTAAATGGTTATATGTAATACAATATTAAGTTTGTTAATAAAAAATTTAAAGTTAAAAAAAAAAAGAAAATTGGTGATTAAAGTTTATCTCAACTAGGGTAGGAGTGGATAAACACGTCCTGCTGCAGTATGTGCAGCCCATGTCACTCCTTGTGTGTTTGAGTGAGACTAACAAGTTAAGTTACGTCTTTCACTAGAGGCCTGGTTGAAGAGCCAAGCCTTCACCTGTTTCCTGAAGTAGAGCTAGTCTTGTGTTAAGCGGAGCCTTTCAGGGAGTCCATTCCAGAGCGTGGGGGCTACTCTGGAGAAGGCTCACTGGTGGGTATCACATCGTGTGATGTCCTTTGGACAGGGTGTGGTTAGGGATACTCCTGGGGAGGACCTTAGTGTCCTTGGAGGTGTGTAGAGGGTCATCCTGTTCTTCACGTACTCTGGGCCATTTCCTTTAAGGGCCTTGAAGATCAGAGTTTTAAATTTAGCCCTGGATTGTACTGGTAGACAGTGAAGCTTTTGCAAAAATGGTGTGATGTGGTCAAGTCGCTTGCAACCTTCTATTAGTCTTGCTGCAGCATTCTGACTCAACAGGAGCTGGTACAGACCATTTAAAATAACCTGTCCGGGGTTAATCAGGCATACTCAGCGGCACTTAACCAGACAGTGCCCCTGAAAATGCCCAGCTAGTAACAAAGCAGAAACCAGCTACTTTGTGGGTGTTCCCAGAACTTAGCCAATTAAGTACTGATATTAAGCAGGTAGGATAACCGTATAATGAAACAGTCCTATCCTTGTGTGGTTCACCATAGCCATTGAAGTGCTAAATAGTGTACGTAACTGGATCTGTTTTCGTCACATGTGTATACCCAGAAATTCAGTGCTGGAGCCCAAACATGAGCGGGGATTACCCCAGCACCAGTCAGCAAAACGCCGAGTGGCACCAGCTCAATATCTACCCTATATGCACGTACCAGGGGCTGTACACTCAGATGGCCATGGGAAACAGGACCAGGCTTAGGGACTGAAGCGCAATCTTCCACACAGCAGTGTGGAGCTCTACCACTGGCCTGGGCCAATGCCCACAACGCCAGCGTTATTAGCAAATAACACAGGAACAAATGCCAGAAAAACAGCCCTCTTAATGCTGGAAACTAATGCCATGCAAATTTTATGCACGCTGTAAGAGGGACGAACGTCCGTGGCACATGCACACAAGAGTTTCTCAGTAAGCGCAGCTTTTCTGTGCACACCCAGGCAAACCCGGCCACGAATAATACATCAGCACCGTGCACCTTTAACTAGAAGCCTTTCAAAAAAAAAAATTTTTTTTAAGTGAAGGCTTATATTTAAGTACAGAAAACTGGTGCCAATGTGTGTTTTCATTTTTGGCTTTGCTCAGACTCGTAAATGTGTTTTTCTCACTCCCACTCTCTTCAAACACCTTAATGCTAGCGCGGAGCGCATGTTAGATCTCAATGATTAAGGGTGGCTTTGGTTTGTGCGCTGAGCATAGGAAGAGAATAGAAAAGGACCTCATTTACATCCATTTGACTACATTTAAATACTATCTGTGCTCATCTTTGGAGTTTCCTGAATAATGTTGGTGCTAGTCCGTGGCTAATCAGCTCTGGTTCTGAGCATTGGCCCATAAGATTTATGTCCAAGTTTTAATTTAATTACTTATGTTTCCTTAGCCATTATCAGTTTAAGGTAGAGTCCAAAAAAAAAAAGAGAGAGAGAAACATGGGAGGCAATATTCAACCGATGGCGGTCAGCATTTTTTTTTTTTAATGCCTTCACAGCTGACTCAATCAGAGCTGGATATTCAATGCTGGCCCTGATCCAGGTATCAGCTCTGAATATCCAAGTACATAAGAACAGCCATACTTCCAACAGTGGTCAATTCAGGTCACAAGTATCTGGCAGAATTCCAAAGAGCAACAGGATTCCGGAACCTCGAAGAGCAGCAAGATTCCGGAGGAGTGGCCTAGTGGTTAGGGTGGTGGACTTTGGTCCTGAGGAACTGAGGTCGATTCCCACTTCAGGCACAGGCAGCTCCTTGTGACTCTGGGCAAGTCACTTAACCCTCCATTGCCCCATGTAAGCCGCATTGAGCCTGTCATGAGTGGGAAAGCGCAGGGTACAAATGTAACAAAAATAAAATAGATATTATTGGAGATTCTACATGGAATGTTGCTACTATTGGAGATTCTACATGGAATGTTGCTATTCCACTAGCAACATTCCATGTAGAAGGCTGCGCAGGCTTCTGTTTCTGTGAGTCTGACGTCCTGCACGTCATTAAGGGTGCAGGACGTCAGACTCACAGAAGCAGAAGCCTGCGCGGCCACATTGGTGATCTGCAAGGGCCGACTTCTACATGGAATGTTGCTAGTGGAATAGCAACATTCCATGTAGAATCTCAAATAGTAGCAACAGTGGAGGAGTGGCCTAGTGGTTAGGGTGGTGGACTTTGGTCCTGAGGAACTGAGGAACCGATTCCCACTTCAGGCACAGGCAGCTCCTTGTGACTCTGGGTAAGTCACTTAACCCTCCATTGCCCATGTAAGCCGCATTGAGCCTGCCATGAGTGGGAAAGAGTGGCGTACAAATGTAACCCAAACCCCCCCCCCCCCCCCCCCCCAAAGAGCAGCAAGATTCTGGAACCCCAAAGAGTAGAAAGATTCCATGCTACCAATCCCGGGCAGCAGTTACCGGGGCACCACAGATGGTACCAGCTCTGCCCCTACTGCTCCCGGACTGCCCACTAGAGACTGCCAGCAGTACTTAACAGAACTGCTCCTGCCTGATTAAACCATGCCAAATGTGGATTCCATAATACAAAATGTATCATCAAAACATTAAAAATATGAATTACAAAAGCAGCATTAAGCCACACGAACATAAAATATAGCAGAACCTTAACCCTTCATCGATTCCAATTTGTATAAAATCAGACTTAATACAGAAATGTAAAAACCAGAACAGACTTAACCCCATCCTCGGTAAAGTATTGACAAGGATTAACGCAGTAACTGCGGAGGAAGGAAAATCCTTTTTTTTTTTTACACTGGGACTTGCCCCCCCCCCCCCCCCCAGTAGCAACAACAGAGATGCATGGATTTGCTTTCCCACACTCCAGTGCTAGCTCACAAAGTGGAAGAGAGGAGTTATCCCTGCATTAAGTAGACGCTGAAATCTCTTGCAGGGCCTATCATTAAACCTCCCACTCAAAATCCTAATGCCTTCAGATCTACTTAAATGTGTAAAACCCTGTTTGTCACGTAGAGGATGTTTCATTTTGTCCATTTGTTCTCCCGTCGCAGGCAGTCAAAGGGCTGCTGAATTTATTAATTACAGTAATTTTATCTAAAATACAGACAGCTGGGAGTTTCAATCAGGTTCCAAATTACTTACTGTTTCCTAAGAGAATCCCACTCCTTCCCCTGCAGTCTTTTCCCCTCATCTAAACTACACATTCGCTCTGTCCACAGATAATCAGCATCCTAATTATAAGATACGTACAATAAAACTGCACTGAACTGCTGGGGGGGGGGGGGCACTGTCTGATAGTGTAGGCTATTAAGAGACCCTTTCATGCTACGCTACCTCTCTCCCCCCCACCCCCCGATAATTGTCTCACTTATCGACTGGAAAAAGCAGACCCACAAAGCCTCTGCTGCTACAATGCCCCAATTACTCCTTCATGCCCCTTTTGGCTGCCGCAAGCTCAGGCATAATTGTGAATCTGCTCTGGGGGGGGGGGGGGGACACTAAATTATCAAACTATTCCATTCCCCCTTTTTTTTCCCCTCCGAGATATTTATTTTCTCAAATGCATTAAAACAAGAGACCATCTCTCTCAACAGTTTCCACCTTAGATTCGGGTAGACAAGCGCTTCATCCCGCAGTCATGCCGGGATCGCCGAGACCGTCTGCTGTGTTACCATGGGTACAAAATGAGAATTTTAATAGTGGAAGTACTTTCCTGAAATTGCTGGTCTTCACAGATAACATTCAGTGTTAACAGTGTTTCCCCAGTTCTGTGGTGCAGGTTTTCTGAATACCCAATATGAATATGCACAGAACAGATTTGCATACATTTGGCAGTCCTGAATGACAGAAGAATTGTGTGTACTTTCAGGCCTGCAACTGGGTAACTGCTGTACAATTACACCAACAGGTGGCGACATGTTACACACCTAGCCAAAAAAAGGAACTTCAGTTTTTTTTGTTCATTTGCTCACACCTTCAAACAAATGATTCCGGGGGCGGGAACAACACCAATGGCAGAGAGAAGTGACACACACACCTTGGAGTGGAGGAGTGGCCTAGTGGTTAGGGTGGTGGACTCTGGTCCTGGGGAAACTGAGTTCGAGTCACACTTCAGGCACAGGCAGCTCTTTGTGACTCTGGGCAAGTCACTTAATCTTCCATTGCCCCATGTAAGCCACATTGAGCCTGCCATGAGTGGGAAAGCGCGGGGTACAAATGTAACAAAAATAAAATAGATACTATTGGAGATTCTACATGGAACGTTGCTACTATTGGAGATTCTACATGGAATGTTGCTATTCCACTAGCAACATTCCATGTAGAAGCCTGCGCGACCACATTGGTGATCTGCAAGGGCCGACTTCTACATGGAATGTTGCTAGTGGAATAGCAACATTCCGTGTAGACTCTCCAATAGTAGCAACAGTCCATGTAGAATCTCCATGTAGAATCTCAAATAGTAGCAACAGTGGAGGAGTGGCCTAGTGGTTAGGGTGGTGGACTTTGGTCCTGGGGAACTGAGTTCGATTCCCACTTCAGGCACAGGCAGCTCCTTGTGACTCTGGGCAAGTCACTTAACCCTCCATTGCCCCATTGCCCCATGTAAGCCGCATTGAGCCTGCCATGAGTGGGAAAGCGTGGGGTACAAATGTAACAAAAATAAAATAGATACTATTGGAGATTCTACATGGAATGTTGCTACTATTGGAGATTCTGTTGCTACTATTGGAGATTCTACATGGAATGTTGCTATTCCACTAGCAACATTCCATGTAGAAGGCTGCGCAGGCTTCTGTTTCTGTGAGGCTGACGTCCTGCACATATGTGCAGGACGTCAGACTCACAGAAGCAGAAGCCTGCACGGCCACATTGGTGTTCGATTCCCACTTCAGGCACAGGCAGCTCCTTGTGACTCTGGGCAAGTCACTTAACCCCTCAATTGCCCCATGTAAGCCGCATTGAGCCTGCCATGAGTGGGAAAGCGCAGGGTACAAATGTAACAAAAAAAAAAAAAAAAAGCTGCAAAAAATACTTTTCAACAATGAGCATGTCCATGGATTATAGACCTTTAAAAAAAAAAAAAAAAAATCACCTCAAACAATTCAGGAGGTAAAAGAGCCCTGAACTTCTGTGGCAGCTCCTGTGCCCGTTCTTCCCAAATCTCTTTATTCAAACTGTAAAGAAAACCTGTTTTCAGCCCCTTTTAAATCCACTGCAACTTGGGAAAACTCAAACATCGACCACGATTTTCTCAAGGGAGGTGGAAAACCATCAAAATGCAATCCATGTGCTTCCAGCTACGCGAACCAAGTAAATCAGGTCCAAAGATCAAGGGAAATAAAATATCTAGTGCTCCAAACATAAGATGAACTAGAAAGTGACGTTGCATACCTGTGCCAAGGATTCTCCCTAGACAGCAGGAAAAATTAGACACAAGAGTGGGTGACATTATCAAACAGGGTTAACAACAATTGCTCTCATAAAGTTCAGACAAACCTAAGCGATTTTTCCTGGCATGTGTACATAACAGCATAAGTGTTGCCATACTGGGACAGAATAAAGGTCCATCAAGCCCAGCATCCTGTTTCCAACAGTGGCCACTCCAGGTCACAAGTACCTGGCAAGTGCCCAAAACAGTAATGCTGCTTATCCTAGAAATAAGCATTGGATTTTCTCAAGTAATGGCTTAAGGGACTTTCCTTTTAGGAAACTATCCAAACCTTTTTTTTTTTTTTTTTTTTTTTAACCCTGTTAAGCTAACTGCTTTTACCAGATTCCCTGGCAACGAATTCCAGAGTTTAATTACACGTTGAGAGAGAAATATTTCCTCAAGTTTGTTTTAAATTAACTACTTAGCAGCTTCATTGTGTGCCCCCTAGTCCTAGTATATTTGGAAAAAGAGTAAAACACGTGATTCACGTCTACCCATTCCACTCCACTCAGTATTTTATAGACCTTTCGGTTTGAAAGATGGGCATTGACTGAAGATACACAGTCACACCATCCTGATTATCAATGACCATACCGGGTGATGCAAATCACTCGTTTGACAACACACACCACATACCTGTTCCCTCAGCTCACAATTTCCATAGCTTTATTACAGTCAATTTTTATAATACAATTTTTAAAAAATGTTATAGATATTTTCCCCCCTACAAATAGAAAATTGTCAAGAATATACAATGTAGTTTATAAATTATAAAGAGCCATTTACTGCAATGAACAAAACCACACAAGGGCTGATACATCAGGGAGGCACTGAAAAACAAGACTGACATATCTGCAATTTAATGCAAATGGCAAAAAAGCACAAGGAGCCTTGAAGTTGGGGGCATCTCAGCTTGGCTTTATAAATCAGATCCGACAAGATCCATGTTTCGGCTGAAACCACCTGCGTCAGGGGTCTTATAGATTCTGTCAATTTCCAAAGATATCAATTATCCACTATAAGAAACTCCTTGCTGTCTTGAAAAAGGCAATTGTATTTGAATGAAAGACGCCAAAACTGGCAACGCGGGAACTGTCAATGCCTCCCCTCCCAGCCAGGGAACAGACCGGAAGTCCGGCTGGAAGGAGAGGCGCTGACCGAGCCGGCATCAATTTCTGCATTGCCAGTTTGGCGTCTTTCATGCAAGAATTTTCTTTCAGTGGATAATTGATATCCTTGGAAATTGACAGCATCTATAGACCCCTGACACAGGTGGTTTTAGCTGAAACACGGACCGCGTCAGGTCCGATTAATAAAGTCAAGCTGAGATGCCCCAACTTGAAGGCTCCATGTGCTTTTTTGCCACTTTGCTTCTGTGCTTCTGGATTCCCTCTCCTTTGTAGATCTGCAATATAACCACTTTGAGGGTATTTTGAGGAGGCGCACTGCTTTACCCACTGAAATGGGATTTTATAAAATTACCCATCCTATGTATGGCTAAAGTTATGCACCTTCAGTTTGTATGCACTTAACTTTATCTGCAAGAGGCGAACGTGCTCCAGAGGGCAGGGCTGCGACAGGTTTGCACCTTCGGACTGTCAAAAATATACACCAATGTACCTGTGTACACAGATTTCCTGGTACAGTTTTCAAAGCCAAAGCGTTCTTGTACTTTTGTCTTGAAAATCCAGCAGGGTCCACATACTCCCTAATTCGATAAACTTGCGTGCCCAACTTTATGCATAGCGTACAGATCTGCATGTGCAAGTCACAGAATGAAGTCAGTTGTGTGCACAGCTGAACCTAATTGGAGTGAACAACCAATTACTGGCTCACCATTGGTGTTAACTGGTGCTAATTTTAGCACCAATTGGCCATTGCATGCCCAACTGCTCTTAATTCTATCACGTGCAACTTCCTGGGGAGGAGCATGGATGTGGGAGGGGCTTGCCTAGGACTTATGCACGCATGTTATGGAATAGTAGGAGATACGCCCCTACCTGCCAATAGTTAAGCGTGAACACTTACACCAGCCTATGACCTAGCAATAGCGTTCACACATATAATTAGACACAAAATTACAGATTTTCCCTAGTATTCTACACCACCAGTTCTGCGCAGTACCTGCCATTACAAAATTCACCCTTAGCAACACATCATCCCAGTTGCCTACATTTTGGCGCTCTTTCTTCAATCCACTTCACTCGTAAAAGGCAGTTATAAAAATGATTCTTTTTGTTAGAAGAACAGCTTTAAAAACACTTTTTTTTTTAGGAGGCGTTCAGAGGGTGTAGTCTGGAGCTCAGTTAGAGGTCCTTTTACAAAGGCGCGTTAGCATTCTTAGCGTGCACGTTAAATATGCATGCACTAAACGCGAGAAATGGCCACATATTACTACGGGCGTCAATAGCACCTAGCACACACTAATCATTAGCGCAGGCTAAAAACGCTAGATCCGTTGTAAAAGACCCCCTTCGTTGGTGATTTTGGATTTATGGTTATACATTTTAACCACATGGTATTTCTGTCCTTTTCCATCTGTTTGTTTCTGCTCCTTCCTAACCTACATGTTGGAGTTCCTTTCCACTCTTAATATTTTATGTAAACCTTGACCTGTTTTATCAGAATAAGTGTATAGGAAACGCAATAGACAATTAGAGAGAGAAAGAGAGAGAAAGAAAAAGAGAGAGAGAGAAATGGAATTAGCTGGGTTCATTCTCCGCCGATGTCAACCATCTTTCCCCCATGCTGTCTATTCTTCACTTGTTCTTCCTATTTTGCACCGTAAAGTAATAATGGGGCAATATTCAGCCTTGGCAATCAACGTTTTTTTTTTTTATTGGTTTCTACTGTCTTAACTTTATCCAGATAATTAAGCGGTTAGCAGACTAAATACCGTTATTACCCAAGTAACTCCCAGGTCTGTCCAGAATTTCAGCAACACAATCTGGGTGAGTACCGCTGAACCTCATGGTATGACTGGGTCAGGGAGACTGCTCTGAGTAGGAGACAGAAGTCCTGCCATACACTGTCCTGATCTTTTCAGACTAAAAACCTTGCTCGTAATCAAAAGGCGGAAGATCAAAAAAAGACAACTAAAAAAAAAAAAAACTACTGAAACCCATTCGAACATGTTGAGCTTTGGACAATGAGGTAGCAATAGCTCCATGCAGGTGAGAGGCTCAGCCATCTTAATGTTCGTTTTTTTGAGGTTTCTTCTTTTCAATAAAAGGGGCAGTTCTGTAACTGGGCTCCCCTTCTGCATGTCGTTTATGGAATACTGTCGCGTATCCGCAGGGAGGCCTTAGGACTATTCTGCGAGAGTGTATGTAAGTGGCATACTGTAAATGTGAGAGGACGTGCATATGGGCGGGGCTCCCACTCACACACGGAACTTACACGCATTTCAGCTGCATTTACGTCACGTCTATAGCTGAAGGCACATAAATTGTTAGGTGCAGCAAGGCTGCAGTACGCTGGCGTTCTATAATGGAAAGAGGTTCTCAACTCAGCCACTCAGATGTTCCCAATAATCTGCAAAGCCTGGTCCGCCGCGCGACATGTGCCTGTATTGTAAAGCTGTGTGCCGGGAAATTAACTTTGCAAATAATTTAAAAGGTGCTTAAGCCAAAAGAATGCCTTAATTCGCCTATGTTTCCTTTCAGACATAGGGGAGATGGTGCATGCAAATCTATTCATGCATATTCACTGTCACTATCCTGACAACTCAACTGACTTGGTTAAGACACCCCCCCCTCCCCCCAAAAAAAAAAAAAAAAATAACGATAAGAAGACAACAAAAATAAAGTGAAAAGTGGAAGAGTGAAAGAAAGGGGATACGTTAAACTAGGTCTGAAGGTGAAGGGACTGGAGAAGAGATGGAAACAGCATGATGAGAAGATGAGAAAATGAAAAACAGGAAAACAAGGTTTTTAGAAAAAAGAAACTGATAGAAGAGAATGGAGAAGTCTCTTTTCTGGTAAATCTAAATCGTTTGGTTGGTGGTTGGAGGGGGGTGGGGTAGTCAGCGTTCTCATAGTGCTGCTGCTTCTTCCCACTCTTACATCCCACATCCCTGAGAGTGAAGCGACTAAGGAAACAGATTTATCCTGTGTGTCTCACAGGGGCGTAGGTACTATGGGGCCATGGGGGCCTGGGCCCCCGTAGATTTGGCCCTGGACCCCCCTGCCACGACCCTCTCGACCCCCCCCCCTTCCCGCCACCATCGCATACCTTTTCTGGCGGGGACCCCTCGGTCGTGCGGCATTGCTTGCTGAATGATCTGATCAAGATTCTGTGTGTGTGTCTGACGTCCTGCACGTTGTACAACGTGCAGGACGTCAGACGCATGCACAAAAACTTAATTAGATCATTCAGCAAGCAACGCCGCGCAGCCAAGAGAACTTCGGCGGCGGGGGTTGGGGTCCCCCGCCAGCAAAGGTACACAGCGTGGGGGGGGGGGGTGAAAATTGGTGGCGGCGGTGGCTAAAATGTGCCACCTCACCTCGGGCTCTGGACCCCTTCTCGTCGAAGTCTGGCTACGCCCCTGGTCTCCCCCCCCCCTCATCAGCACAAGGAGAGAAACAGAGCCAGAGCAGGACTGAAAAAAACAGAAACAGATGTTAAAGGGTGAAAGATGAGGTAAAAAAAAAAAAAAAGGAGGGGGGACGGAATGAGGGACAGAAATGAGGTCACTGGTGTTCCCTCATCCAACATTATTAAAGGAAACTGGTACCCGAGATACATAAAGGAGTCCTATTCTGAATGATTTAATTGGCCAGAAATAAGCTCCTGGCAATTAAAATTGCTTGTCTGGAGCTAACTTACCATTTTCAACCGGACAGTTGCCATTGAAAATGCCTGCTTAGCACCTAAGCTAAAACTGGCTACTTTGTGGGTGTCCCAGGAGCAGAATCAGCACTTAAATAGGATCAGATAGAGCACAGTCCTAGCTTTATGCGGTTCATCTTAGCCACTTAAGTACTGAACATCGACCTTATCCAGCCGTATATGCCTGGATACTTAATGCTGCTGCAGTGGCATACCAAGGGGGGGGGGGGGCGGTCTGCCCCGGGTGCACGCCGCGCGCCTGTCTGCTCCACTCGTTCCGTGCTCCCTCTGCCCCGGAACAGGTTACTTCCTGTTCCAGGGCAGAGGGAGCATGGAACGAGCGAAGCTGACAGGTGCGCGGCACCCCCCAGCAGGTAAAAATACACCCGGGGGGGGGGGGGGCGCATCGGCAATCCGCCCCGGGTGCCAGCCACCCTAGGAACGCCACTGTGCTGCTGCTCAGACATGGCCCAGCAAGAATAAGCAGGAATAAAGCTAGTAAGCGGTAAGCAAGACGCCAACTGCTGTCAGCTGAATACTGGGCTCTAAAATTCTAGCCCTGACCCTGCTTCTGCTGGGACACTGATGTTATGGGCAGCAAGACTAATTCCCACATTAAGGTGCATAATAAACACACATTCGTGCATATCCATACGCCATTTTATATTTCAAAATACATATAGGCTTCTGCAAACGCTGCTGCTGCGTGTCTTTCTTGAAACGGATTCTTTTTGCCTTCTTCGGGGGCCAGTGTCCACCAGCAAAGCTGCCAAGGAAAAAAGTTACTGCATGTCACATCTCCAGGGTCTGCACTGCTCCTTGGCGCTGCCATCAGGGACTGTCTTATACATCCCCTTTACTGGCATAACTACTGAACTTGTGAAACTGAAGGACAGCCTTTTAAATCCAAGTTTGTGGTATTTGTATTGTTTGCATTGGTTAATGGTTTGGACATGTTTAGTCCTCTATACACTGAAAAATACAAAATCAATCAAGCCATTCCTTTGGAAAACAAAGGTAAACTCCATTCATGCTATTTTGCTTCTGCACATAAGAGGCTGAATAAAAAAAAAATGTTAATAATTTTAAAAATAAAAAGTGAGGGAGGGGAGTTAATGTCATTTTTCAACGGTGGAAATAACACCACCATTGCGTCAAACAATGGATAATTCTATGCAGTCTTCAAGAGGCTCGTTACATTTTCCTTTGGGATGTGTCCACCTTTCTCTTTCAGCTTGAAAGTATTTTGGGGCTTCTGACCCAGTGGTTGACTGGTAGATATTGTCACCATCCTTCAGTGATATGTTTAATACTATAAAAGCATGACATTTTTGGCAGCTCCCTTGGTTCTGGGCTGCTTCAATCAGAACTTTGTTCTGCCTTCTGTCCCGACGAACAGTTTCTGGACTGTGCCGTCTTCTTTTATAGCACTGGTGGTGAAGGAGGGTTTTGCTTTATTATCCATTCGCCATTCGGGTTAATGTTGTATAAGTCCAAGAGATACGTATCTGGGTCCAGGCATCGCTCATCTGTTAAGGGAAAAAGAGTAACAAAAAAGGTTTTCAGTTTTACGGCAAGAGGGGGCGTATAAGAAGGTGGCCCGATGGACTGATGACAATGAGAGAGATCAGAGTTTGATTCCTACACTCAGGTCCCAGCTCCTGGTGCTATTGAGAGACAGAAAGTCAGCTATAACTCAGGAGACACCTGCCGACTTGCACTAGATCCAAAGGGAAACATCTTCCAAGCCCCACAGTCACAAGATTATCGTTTCAGTAGTGGCGGTCGTAAAACAGTAGAGAGCAGAAACCCGGGAAGGGGAAGCAAAAAAGGTACTTGGCAAACAAATTATTTATCTAGTTTTATAAGCATTCAGTGGTGTGCTGGAGCTGGCTTGCTCCGGCTCGCAAGAGCCGCTTGTTAAATTTTGACAGCTCTTGCGAGCCGGTTGTTCTTGAGGGCGAGCTGGCTCCATTACGGGAGATAAGCATGGCAGGAGGGCGCCATCACAGGTCATGCTTACCTCTCCTCCCGCTCCCAAACATGTCCAACGATGTCCTTTGCCCCCACCCTCCCCTCCCGCTCCCATCTGTCAGTTTCTATTACCTCTCTCAAAGCGCCGTGTTATTTAAAGCCCTGCTGCCCGTCTCCAGCCTTCCCTGCTTGCGTCTGATGAGTTCGTGCCCTTAGTCCCGCCTTCTGGCGTCATTCTGACGTCATTTCCTTTTTCCGCGAAGGCGGGACTGAGGGAACGAACGAACTCATCAGACGCAAGCATGGGAAGGCTGGAGACGGGCAGCAGGGCTTTAAATAACGCGGCGCTTCGATGGAGGTAATACAAAAAGATGGATGGGAGTGACGGAGAATCACTGGACATGGATGGGAGCGGGAGGGCAGAGGAGGGAGGGCAGGGAAGAGAATTGCTGGGCATGGATGGATAGAGAGGGGCAGGGGAGAGAGTAGAGTTTCAGGACATGGATGGAGGGGAGGGCAAGAGAAATTCTGGACATGGATGGAGGGGAGGGAAAGGAGAGAGAAGAAATGCTGGACATGGAGGAAAGATAGAGGAAGGAGAATAGACGAGGGAAAAGGAAGTGAGGAGAGAAACTGCACATGGATGGAGAAAATAGGCAGAAGCTGGATCCACTGTACAGTCAAGTCTGCGGAGGACCAGAAATGAAGAAGAAAGGAGGAAAGAAAAGAAATGAATGGAAAGGAAGCCCTCAAAACGGAGTCAAGGGAACAGATAGAGAGCAGCAGAATCAGATACTGGACCAGCATGATCAGAGAAACAAAGTCACCAGACAACAAAGGTAGAAAAAATAATTTTATTTTCATTATAGTGTTTGGAATACGTCCACTTTGAGAATCAGGTGCTGAACGTTAAAAGTTTATATTTATTTACTTATTTATGGCATTTTATCCCATATTAAACATGAATTAGATTGGAACCTGGGATCATTTAATTTTTTTTTCCTGGAGAGAGTAATGCATTGCCCCCCCACCGGCTATAGCCAGCTCTGCAATTTGGGGGGGGGGGGGGGCCCAGTGGTGGACCGGGGAGAGAGCCTGTTAAAAATTTACCAGCACACCACTGTAAGCATTCACTGTTATGCTATTAACAAAATTGTAAGTTTTATGTTAAACTGTGCCTGCTGTACACTGCCTTGGGAGAATCTCTTCATAAAGGCAGTTAATAAATCCCCCCAAAATAAATAAATCCTACATTCACTTCTTGTTTCACATTTCTGTGCTGGTTTTCTAAATCTAAACAATCCTCAGATCATTGATTAATGCAGTTACTTAACTCACAATATAAAAGCAGTTATCCACTGAGCCACATTACTTTGGGATGCATCAGAGCCTGTGTCCTTGGAGGTTTTCAGAAGCTGATCAGATAAACATGTCTCAAACAGTTTAAATACAGAGGATTCTGCCTTGAGCCAGGGGAATAGATTACATGACCTTCCAACGTTCTAGGTTATTGGAAAACTGCACACAATGAAGCAGGTAAAAAGCTACGGCACTATATTGTTAAAAAAAATATATATATATATATCAGTTATAGGCGTTTTAAATTTCTGTAACATCAATTTGGTGTTAACTTACTTATATTCCCACCTACTTCGTACAACACCAGATTGGAAGAGTCAACGGATCCATTACTGTAAAAGCACAAAAAAGAGAACGTCATGAGTTCACAGAGTTTCCAGCGTGGAGAATTAAATTTGGTGGTTTCTATGGTTTGTTTATTTTTTGCTGGTAGGGGACATAGGGGAACTACGTCTTGCCCCATCCTTGGCCACCTTTAAATCTAGACTGAAAGCCCACCTCTTTAACATTGCTTTTGACTCGTAACCACTCGCCTCCACCTACCCCTCCTCTCCTCCTTCCTGTACACATTAATTGATTTGATTACTTTATTTATTTTTTGTCTATTAGATTGTAAGCTCTTTGAGCAGGGACTGTCTTTCTTCTATGTTTGTGCAGCGCTGCGTACGCCTTGTAGCGCTATAGAAATGCTAAATAGTAGTAGTAGTCTCTTGTAATCAGAGGTGATATTGTGATGTCATAATGCCTCAGGCCACCAATAAGAGCCAACCTCATCAGTGATGTCACAATGGCTTGATTGTCCTATACTTGGCTCACTTTTATTACATAGCTCTTTGAGCAGGGACCGTCTTTCTTCTATTACTACTATTACTACTATTTAGCATTTCTATAGCGCTACAAGGCATACGCAGCGCTGTACAAACATAGAAGAAAGACAGTCCCTGCTCAAAGAGCTTACAATCTAATAGACAAAAAAATAAATAAAGTAAGCAAATCAAATCAATTAATGTGAACGGGAAGGAAGAGAGGAGGGTAGGTGGAGGCGAGTGGTTACAAGTGGTTACGAGTCAAAAGCAATGTTAAAGAGGTGGGTTTTGTCTAGATTTAAAGGTGGCCAAGGATGGGGCAAGACGTAGGGGCTCAGGAAGTTTATTCCAGGCGTAGGGTGCAGCAAGACAGAAGGCGCGAAGTCTGGAGTTGGCAGTAGTGGAGAAGGGAACAGATAAGAAGGATTTATCCATGGAGCGGAGTGCACGGGAAGGGGTGTAGGGAAGGACGAGTGTGGAGAGATACTGGGGAGCAGCAGAGTGAGTACATTTATAGGTTAGTAGAAGAAGTTTGAACAGGATGCGAAAACGGATAGGGAGCCAGTGAAGGGTCTTGAGGAGAGGGGTAGTATGAGTAAAGCGACCCTGGCGGAAGATGAGACGGGCAGCAGAGTTTTGAACTGACTGGAGAGGGGAGAGGTGACTAAGTGGGAGGCCAGCAAGAAGCAGATTGCAGTAGTCTAAACGAGAGGTGACAAGGGTGTGGATGAGGGTTTTGGTAGAGTGCTCGGAAAGAAAGGGGCGGATTTTACGGATGTTGTAAAGAAAGAAACGACAGGTCTTGGCGGTCCTCTGGATATGAGCAGAGAAGGAGAGAGAAGAGTCAAAGATGACCCCAAGGTTTCGAGCTGAGGAGACAGGGAGAATGAGAGAGCCATCAACAGAAATAGAAAACGGGGGGGAGCGGGGAGGTGGGTTTGGGGGGGAAAATGAGAAGCTCGGTTTTGGTCATATTTAATTTCAGGTGGCGTTGAGACATCCAGGCAGCAATGTCAGACAAGCACGCTGAAACTTTGGTTTGGATGCAAGGTGAGATATCAGGGGTAGAAAGGTAGATTTGGGAGTCATCAGCATAGAGGTGGTAGGAAAAGCCATGGGATGAGATTAATGAACCAAGGGAAGAAGTGTAGATAGAAAAGAGGAGGGGACCAAGAACAGAACCCTGGGGTACGCCGACAGGCAGAGGGATAGAAGTAGAAGAGGATCCACCAGAGTGAACACTAAAGGTGCGGAGGGAGAGGTAGGAAGAGAACCAGGAAAGGACAGAGCCCTGGAATCCAAGTGAGGACAGGGTATCGAGAAGTATGCTGTGATCGACAGTGTCAAAAGCAGCAGAAAGATCAAGAAGAATGAGGATGGAATATTGACCTCTGGATTTAGCCAGTAATAGGTCATTGGAGACTTTAGTAAGCGCAGTTTCAGTTGAGTGGAGAGGGCGAAAACCAGATTGTAATGGGTCAAGAATAGCATGTGAGGAGAGAAAATCAAGGCAGCGGCGGTGAACAGCACGCTCAAGTAATTTGGAGAGAAAAGGAAGGAGGGAGATGGGTCGGTAATTAGAGGGACAAGTAGGGTCAAGTGAAGGCTTCTTAAGGAGAGGTGTGACCAAAGCATGTTTAAAGGCAGCAGGGACAGTCGCAGTGGAAAGTGAGAGGTTGAGAATATGACAGATAAAAGGAATAAGAGCAGGAGAGATGGCATTAAGAAGGTGGGTGGGAATGGGATCAGAGGAACAGGTGGTACATTTTGAGGAAGAAAGGAGAAGTGTAGTTTCCTCAATAGTAACTTCAGGAAAGGAGGAAAGGGAATGAGGGGAAGGAGAGAGAGGGGAACGGACTAGTGGAGGGAGAGTTAGTGAGGTAGAGAAAGCAAGGTTTATCTTTTGAACCTTGTTGTGAAAGAATTCAGCAAGGGTCTGAGGAGATAGTGAAGGGGGAGTTGGGGGAGGGGGCACCTTGAGGAGAGAGTTCAATGTGGTGAAGAGAAGTCGAGGATTAGAGCCAAGAGAGTTGGTCAGTTGGATATAATAATCCTGTTTGGCACGTAAAAGAGCAGATTGGAAGGAGGTCAGCATGAACTTAAAGTGTAAGAAATCAGCAAGGGCCCGAGATTTCCGCCAGAGGCGTTCGGCGGAGCGGGTACAGGAACGTAGGTAGCGGATATTAGAAGTCAGCCAAGGTTGGGGTTTTGTACGCCTTACAGGGCGGGTCATCAAAGGTGCAAGAGTGTCTAAGGCAGAGGATAGAGTATTGTTGTAAGAAGAAACAGCCTCGTTGACAGACGTGGATGGTGCCACAGTAGAGAGGAGGTTTGAAACATGGGAGGATAGAGATGAAGGGTCAATGTCGTGAAGATTCCTAGATAAATTAGATAGGATAGGACGGGACTGGGAGGGAGGAGATTTAAGTGTGAAAGTTATAAGATGGTGATCAGAGAGGGGAAGATCGGAGGCAAGGAAACTAGAGGGTGAACAGTTGGAGGAGAAGATGAGATCTAGACAGTGACCATTTTGATGAGTGGGGGAGGTGGAGCATAGTTGGAGATTAAAGGACGACGTTAAAGCGAGTAACTTGGAAATGTTTGTGCAGCACTGCGTACGCCTTGTAGCGCTATAGAAATGCTAAATAGTAGTAGTAGTAGGTTTTTTTTTTTTTACTTTATTTATAAATTTTAAGATTCATACAGTCATGTAACGCTGTTAACAAATGTTCATAAGGGAACTAGTTTGACATTTACGACTAAGCCATTCATAGGCATAGAGGCGTATTTTCAAAGCACTTAAGACTTACAAAGTTGCACAGTAACTTACGGAATTTTGTAAGTCCGTGCTTTGAAAATTAACCCCATAATGTTTCATCCGTGATTAATTCTGCATGGTCACTTCAGTGCAAAAGTGAGTGATCGATCCTGCTTAAAGAAATACTTTCTGTGGCTAAAAAGTAAAAGTATGCTAAGATTACAATCCGAGTGCCTGCTTCCACTTGCAACGTCAGACGGTAGGTTGACTACTTAACATTAAAAGGAAAGCCATCTCCTCTGTGGAACCCTAACCATAACCCTACGCGGATCACGGCGAAATATTCCATAATGCTTAGCTTCGGCAGCTAGAATGTATCTTCAGCTCTGTGCACAAGAACTGGTGGGCAGACTGCATTGGCCAAGTGACCTTTACAGGGCCACCGAGG
This sequence comes from Microcaecilia unicolor, assembly GCF_901765095.1. Classification (NCBI taxonomy): domain Eukaryota; kingdom Metazoa; phylum Chordata; class Amphibia; order Gymnophiona; family Siphonopidae; genus Microcaecilia; species Microcaecilia unicolor. The sequence goes on from NC_044038.1 coordinate 237,562,416, forward strand.
GGGGAAGGGGGCCCAGCGCCGGGGTCCCTTTCTCTCTTTCTCCTGCTCCTTACGGGACCCGGGTGATCGTGTCCAGACAGGAGCAGAAGAGAGAAAACTCTGGCGCCGGGTCCCCCCTTGAAGGCTGGGGAGGCACCGGAGGAGCAGACACTGCAGGTCTTCCTTCAACGCTGCTCTTCACTCTAACCCGTCTCCAGCCTTCCCTTCGAGTTCGTTCCCTCAGAGTCCCGCCTTCTGACATCATTCCCTCTTTCCGCGAGGGCGGGACTCTGAGGGAACGAACTCGAAGGGAAGGCTAGAGACGGGGCAGGGCTTTCAATAACGCGGCCGCTTCGACGGAGGTAATCAGGGGAGCGAGGAGAATCGCTCTCACACACACACGCTCGCACATTCACTCTCTCTCTCACACACAGTCACTTTCACATGCACTCTCTCAAACATACACACTCCGAGGAAAACCTTGCTAGCGCCCGTTTCATTTGTGTCAGAAACGGGCCTTTTTTACTAGTATATATATATAACAACACTTTTTGTAGCCTATGCTGTGAAGTTTTGATTGACTTTTTGAATTTTGGTAACTTTTAGTCCTGGTTTGGATACTTGTTCTATTTATATACCAGAGACTGAAGGATTTTTTTGTATTAGTATCTGAAGGTGCAAATACTGGCGCACAACTAATGGCAGTTGGGCGCATTTATGATCCTATTCTATAACATCGTACCTAAGTTCTGGAAACATCCATACCCCCTCTTTTGAGCTGCACGCTATGAAACTTAGTCACTCTGTTACAGAGCTGGGCACGGAGTGGAGGAGTGGCCTAGTGGTTAGGGTGGTGGACTTTGGTCCTGGGGAACTGAGTTCGATTCCCACTTCAGGCACAGGCAGCTCCTTGTGACTCTGGACAAGTCACTTAACCCTCCATTGCCCTATGTAAGCTGCATTGAGCCTGCCATGAGTGGGAAAGCGCAGGGTACAAATGTAACAAACATAAAATAGATACTATTGGAGATTCTACATGGAATGTTGCTACTATTGGAGATTCTACATGGAATGTTGCTATTCCACTAGCAACATTCCATGTAGAAGGCTGCGCAGGCTTCTGTTTCTGTGAGTCTGACGTCCTGCACGTACGTGCAGGACGTCAGACTCACAGAAGCAGAAGCCTGCGCGGCCACATTGGTGATCTGCAAGGGCCGACTTCTAGTGGAATACAAACATTCCATGTAGAATCTCAAATAGTAGCAACAGTGGAGGAGTGGCCTAGTGGTTAGGGTGGTGGACTCTGGTCCTGGGGAACTGAGTTCGATTTCCACTTCAGGCACAGGCAGCTCCTTGTGACTCTGGGCAAGTCACTTAACCCTCCATTGCCCCGTGTAAGCTGCATTGAGCCTGCCATGAGTGGGAAAGCGCAGGGTACAAATGTAACAAAAATAAAATAGATACTATTGGAGATTCTACATGGAATGTTGCTACTATTGGAGATTCTACATGGAATGTTGCTACTACTGGAGATTCTACATGGAATGTTGCTACTATTGGAGATTCTACATGGAATGTTGCTATTCCACTAGCAACATTCCATATAGAAGGCTGCGCAGGCTTCTGTTTCTGTGAGTCTGACGTCCTGCACAGAACTCACAGAAGCAGAAGCCTGCGCGGCCACATTGGTGATCTGCAAGGGCCGACTTCTACATGGAATGTTGCTAGTGGAATCTCAAGTAGTAGCAACAGTGGAGGAGTGGCCTAGTGGTTAGGGTGGTGGACTTTGGTCCTGGGGAACTGAGGAACTGAGTTCGATTCCCACTTCAGGCACAGGCAGCTCCTTGTGACTCTGGGCAAGTCACTTAACCCTCCATTGCCCCGTGTAAGCTGCATTGAGCCTGCCATGAGTGGGAAAGCACAGGGTACAAATGTAACAAAAATAAAATAGATACTATTGGACATTCTACATGGAATGTTGCTACTATTGGAGAATCTACATGGAATGTTGCTATTCCACTAGCAACATTCCATGTAGAAGGCTGTGCAGGCTTCTGTTTCTGTGAGTCTGACGTCCTACACGTAAGTGCAGGACGTCAGACTCACAGAAGCAGAAGCAGAAGCCTGCGCGGCCACATTGGTGATCTGCAAGGGCCGACTTCGCTAGTGGAATAGCAACATTTCATGTAGAATCTCAAATAGTAGCAACAGTGGAGGAGTGGCCTAGTGGTTAGGGTGGTGGACTTTGGTCCTGAGGAACTGAGTTCGATTCCCACTTCAGGCACAGGCAGCTCCTTGTGACTCTGGGCAATTCACTTAACCCTCCATTGCCCCATGTAAGCCGCATTGAGCCTGCCATGAGTGGGAAAGCACGGGGTACAAATGTAACAACAACAACAATCCTAATATTTGCCAATTAAGTACCCGGGAACTCCGCTTATTAATTGTTAAAGTCTAATTAAGTAATTAGTTTGCATGAAAGACGTGTCCAAAGCACAGCCTAAGTTTTCAGTCCATTCTGATTTACAAGGGTTAGGTTTTTAAAGTCAGCGAGACAAGTTACCATTTCAGAAGGTTAACTGTGCTGACCAGGTTCCAGTTGTTCTGACAGACGTTCTTGTGAAACTGCTTCAGTACGTCAACAGCTTTGGTCCCGTTATCCAAGTGAACCTCAAGCGGGTCTTTAAGGAAGAGAGAAGCTTGGATCTTCACCATCTTTGAAGGCTAAATCAGAAACAGATGATAAATGGGGATTGCTTCACACATACAGGTTCCACAAAGTTACTTATGACTCAGTATTGAAGCAGAACAGGAGACATATTAAATTGCCAGAGAACGTGGTAAAGGCGGTTAGCTTAGCGGAGTTTAAAAAAGGTTTGGATGGCTTCCTAAAGGAAAAGTCCATAGACCGTTATTAAATGGACTTGGGGAAAATCCACTATTTCTGGGATAAGCAGTATAAAATGTTTTGTACTCTTTGGGGATCTTGCCAGGTATTTGTGATCTGGATTGGCCACTGTTGGAAACAGGATGCTGGGTTCGATGGACCTTTGGTCTTTCCCAGTATGGCAATACTTATGTACTTACGTCAACTGTCATCAATTTGGATTTGCACATGTATCATCTGCCCTAGGTGCTATTCTAGAACAACTGCGCCTAACTTTTATAGCATGCAACTCCAAACGGGGTGAAGAGCATGGGCGGATCTGGGGGGCGTTCACAGAAGTTGAGTGAGACGTGATAGAATTACTTCAAAATGTGGACCCAACTGCTGTAAAATCAGGCACCAGCATTTAAGTGAGGTTTCAGCAAGAGTATATGCTGCCGCTCAAAGTTAGGCGCAAAATCCATGCTAAGCTAATATTCGGCAAATGGAGCTCGACAACAAGCGACCTTTCCTGAATACTATCTCAACGCAAATCTTTATGGTGCCTAACTCTGGGATTCTTTTACTAAGCAGCAGTAAGCTCAACGCGGGCTTACCGCTCGCTATAACAGGAAATACCACCGGACTACCACAGCAGGCCCGGTGGTACTTTCCAACCCTAGTGCACCGTAATTTCCGGCGCTACAAAAAAATGTATTTATTTTTGTAGCGCTGGGAGTGTACCCAGCGGTAATCGGGCAGTGCTGAGCGCTGCCCGGTTACCGCCGGGCTAACGTGGGAGCCCTTACCGCCACCTCAACGGGTGTAAAACACGCACCGATACCAGCCCCCTTTTGCCGCAGCTTGGTAAAAGGGGCCTTTTGGTTGCCATTTACTGAATACGGCCCTTGGTGTCTAACATTAGCCCTCTAATTCTGTAAGAGTCACCAAAAATTGCGCACCCAATTTAATTCGATAATGAGTTAATTAGTGCCAATAATTGGCTTTGTAACAAGCAATTATTGTCACCAATTTAAAATCAATGTGTACGCGCATATATTTAGGTGCATGATCCGTGCCTAAATCTTACGCCTTTCCTTCCCCCAAAAAAGGGGCCGCAGAAATGGGAGGGTCACGGGCGTAGATTGGAGTCATGCGCAGTTATAGAGTATGGGGGTTCTGTGTGTAAATTCACGGATGCACCTAAAATTTACGCACGACTCTTGCACTTAAAACGCTACTCTATAAACCACACCTAACTTTAAGCGTGGCTTATAAAATAGTGCTTAAGTGGTGGGTTTTTGCGCTGATTTTTTTAAAAGTGCAATTTATAAAATTCACCCCTAGGTGCCCAAGTTTTAGAACGAGGGGTTTAATCTTTAAAAAGTTCTTGCACAATGTCGTGCCAGCTAAATATGGTGGTTCAGCAGCAATTAAGCAGCAATGGATTTAATTGGACTCTCCTTTCCGCCTCCCAGCCCCCCACCTTACAAATTTTGCAAACACACCTCAGCCTGGTTCTTCTCTGCCTTCTCCTTGTCCGTGTGCATTTTTCGCAGCAGGTTTCTGATTCGTCTGTCATAGAACTGATACCTTCTGCCGTTGTTCTCATTCAGCTTCCTCACTTGAGCAACCAGAAAAGAAGAAACCTGTTTTTAGGAACACAGAACAAGGAGTAGTAAGTGAGGACAACGGCAGAAATAGCAAAGCAATTAAGAACATTCAGCTTTATAGTCTTGTAAATAAAAAAATAAAAAAAATAGGATATTTATCAACATGCTTCAAATTATCCTAATTCTAACTATTTATTTGTTGCTTTTGTACCCCACATTTTCCCACCTATTTGCAGGCTCAATGTGGCTTACATAGTACCGTCAAAGGCGTTTGCCCAGTCGGTGGATAACAAATACAAAGTTGTATAGTGATCGTATGAGGTATAAGTGGAGGGTCGGAATGCATGAAGATTGAGTGATGTCCTGTTCGATTATAGTCATGCTGTGTTGGTAGGTGAAGAAGGTTACGTGGGGTCATTGGGGTAGGCCTTTTTGAAAAGGTTGTTTTTTAGTGATATACTGAAGTTCAAGTGGTCGTGGATTGTGTTCACAGCTTTTGAGGAGCCCATTCCATAGTTGTGCGCTTATGTAGGAGAAGCCGGCTGCGCAAGTTGTTTTGTATTTCAGTCCTTTGCAATTTGGGTAGTGTAGGTTTAGGTAGGATCTTGACGATCCGACTTTGTTTCTTATTGGTAAGTCTATAAGGTTTGTCATGTATCCTGGGACTACGCCGTACATGATTTTGTGGACTAAGGTGCAGATTTTGAAGATGATCAGTTCTTTGATTGGGAGCCAATGCAACTTTTCTCGAAGGGGTTTGCCATTTTCGAAGCACTTTCGAAGCGTGTTTTGCTGAATATCAGCCTGGCTGCTGTATTTTGGGCGGTCTGGAGCTTTTTTTATGAGTTGTTCTTTGCAGCCCACGTAGATTCCGTTGCATAATCTGCATGGCAACTATTTTTGTTTTTTAAACTCCGCTAAGCTAACCGCCTTTACCACATTCTCTGGCAACGAATTCCAGAGTTTAATTATACGTTGAGTGAAGAAAAGTTTCTCTGATTCGTTTTAAATTTACTATATTGTAGCTTCATCGCATGCCCCCTAGTCCTAATATTTTTGGAAAGCGTAAACACCTACGTTAAGGTGCTCCAATATAAATAGTTTGGTGCACTTGGATTAACACGGTAAAGAGGTTACATGATGACATCATGGGAATTCTATACGGCATGTTTTACATATGGAAAATGGCTCTTCTAAAACTTGTGTGGGTGTGTACATGCTTTTGTAAAAGCCTGTGTGTCAATAAGAGCACAAGTACTTTTATGCCCTCTGCAGGAAGGCATTTCAAGGTACGTGGTTTGAGGAGAGCAAGGGCGGAGTTGCAACAAAGACATGTGTCCGCACATCAAGTACAAGCTCAGGTAACAGCATGTGTATGCTATCGGGGACTAATGCAGGAAACTACTTCCCCAAAAAAGCATACAGGTGCTTATGCTGCCTCTATAATAGGCATGCCAAGCAGTTAAGGGAACAGTAGAAGAATCGTAGTAATGCCGATGCAGAACCCAGTTCGAAATGCGATCGTGTTGGTGTTATGTTGCTTCTTTCCAACTCTACTTTGAAACATTTTACATTTTTTTTTAAAATACGGATTGTTAAATTTTTGATGAAAAATAGAAAAAAGTTTCAAAATCTTTTTCAAGGTGGACCAATGATTACAATTGACTTTACGTGGAAGACTAAGCAGTTGAATCTCCAATAGGTTTGTTTGTCTGACGGTCCACTATTGAATGTATATCCCTTTTTGAGAGCCTTAATTCTATCTGAATAGCGAGAGGTTTGAAGCAGGGGCGTATCTGGACTTCAGCGGTAGGGGGGGCCAGAGCCGAGGTGAGGGGGCACATTTTACCCCCCCCCCCCCAGCGACGCCCCCCCCCCGCTATTGCCGACACCCCCTGCCGCCGCCAGCACCACCTCCAACAAGTTTGACCCCCTCCCCCCTCGACCCGCCCGCCATCCGTCGCCGTCTGTATCTTTGCTAGCGGAGGACCCAACCCCCCGACAGTCGGTCTTCTTCCTGCGTTTGGTTTCTTCTGACGTCCTGCTGCACGTACAACGTGCAGGACGTCAGACTCACAGAAACAGAACGAAGCCCTGCAGATCACAAGGCTTCGTTCTGTTTCTGCGAGTCTGACGTCCTGCACGTTGTACGTGCAGCAGGACGTCAGACTCAGAAGAAACCAAACGCAGGAAGAAGACTTCGGCTGGCGGGAGTTGGGGTCCCCCGCCAGCAAAGGTACAGATGGTGGCAGCGGGTTGGTGGGGGGGGGGGGGTTGAGAGGGGCGACGGTAGGGGGGTCCAGGGCCAAATTTACGGGGGCCCAGGCCCCCGTGGTCCCATAGCAGTTACGCCCCTGGTTTGAAGCGTGTGGCCTTTATAATATAGGCACTGAATAGGTGCAATTTTTTGTGGGTTCCCCATTATAAAAACGACCCTTCTATATACAGTAAGGAATGACCAATGAAAACTCGTCATATCTTCTATAACTCTACAATACATCAACCAGCAAATATTTTACTAGTTTCCTCCAATTTTTCGATTAAAATGAAATAAAACTGTATAAAATCATTCTAAGGGATGGGAAAGGATATATGATTTTGTAGGTCCTTATTAAACAAACTTCATCACTAGCCCAAGCCTCTTCCCATCAGTCAGCCAATAACTCTCTGTAACGTACAGTCCAAAGCAGGTCCTGATAGTGGATCATCATGCGCACAACGTCGGCAGCACCCTCCGCTAGCTGCTTCTCTTGTCCTTCGGGGATCTTCGCTGGCACCGCTTTGTGCATGAAGAGATTAGGGGCAATGACGGTAGAAATATTCCACAGGTTCATCTTGTTGTTCTTCTCTTGGACAGCCACTTTTCGGAGAAATTCCAGCAGTGCCTACAACAGGATAAACAAGGCTTGATTAACTCAACTACTGTAGAAGTCGAGGAATAAAATACATTAAAATATTAAAATTTAGCACTCTGTAGTAGCAGTTCAATATGGGACAAGTCTGAACATAGAGCCATCCATTTTAAAACAAATATAAAAGAGAAGGGATAGACTTGAGACACAGACAAAACCACTTTGCTTCATGATCCTTTTTGCCTAAAATGGCCCAAGACGAAAAGTCATGTCTTGAACACAGTTACATGGTTGGAGGAGACAATCCAAGCATTATTAGGCTCAAAGAACTACATTGACTACAACTGGTACAGAATACAGGGCTTCGATTAATCAATATCATCAAATTCGAACATATTACACCCTCTCTGAAATCAGCTCACTGGTTACCTCTCACCCACTGAATATAAGCTCCTTCTTCTAGTATTTACAACACTGTCCGCAGGTGAAGCAGCTTATCTTTTTCGTCATTTAATACACTACTGTCCATCCCGAGACCTTATATCTCTTAATCAAAACAGACTGATTAGTATTACTAGAGACTCCATATTCTCTTTGCAGGGCCCCCAACTTTGGAATCTATTGCCCCAGCACCTACGACTGCAGGCATCCCTTGCCCAATTCAGAATCCATCTCAAGACATTTCTTTTCATTGACGTCTTCCGCTGATCACCAGTTCGCTTTTGAGACCCATCGAGTGATCCCTGGAAGACATTAGCACCTACCCTCTTGTCTCTGCCCACCCAATCTGTCCTATTTTTATTGTAGTTCTGCCCTCCTTGCCCACTGTTGGTCTTATGCGTGTTGCCAACTCCTTTTACTTTACTTCATCTTAGAATGAAAGCTGCCTAGATGGAATACCCCTGTAAGGAGGGGTAGAAAGTTTTAATAAAACTTGAAAACATGACCAGATGATAACAGGAGAACACCAGAGGGCTCCTGGCCTAGATTGTGCCTGATCTCATCTGCACTCAGCAGCCAACCCAAGTTGGACCTGGTTAGTATTTGGCCAGATGACTTCCTGGGAATACCAAGTGCTGGACGCTAGATGATAATTGTACATCTCTCCCTTTGCTTTGAGCCCTCTAGTACTCAGAAATTGCCAGAACAAGGCACAAGATCATGGTGTTCCTTACAGAGTTTGGTGTTAGTCTCAGATTACCAGAAAACAGGAGGCTGGAGTAGTACAAAAATGAAAGACACAAACAATCTGAAAACTTAGGTCAAGTAACGAATCAGGATCAGTGTAGAATCTGCAGACAATCGTAGTCAGGAACTGGGCACTGTTTATATGGGACATGCAGGTCATGAACCATAAAATAACTTTACAACAGTAACTGAGAATTATGAGCAAAGGTAGGACTCTATAAACAGGTTAAGAGTCACTGAGAAGTTAAATAATAAGAATTACACAGAATGTGAATCTCATGTCAGCTTGCCCTTCTGTTGGAGAGACAGGCAGATATGGAGTCATAACAGAGATATGTGTAGCAGGAGAATACTGTACGTGAATATAGTAATGTAAGGGGAAATTTGCTGCTGACCGTGAAAGCAGAGACACTTTGGTTGCTGGGAAGATGGTTTTTGCAAAGTAGGATAACCTTACTGACCTTACTTATGATAAGCAAATATGTTATGAATAACTTTGCTTCTGTAAGATAGAATTTACTAGCATATGTTAGAAAATGCTGACTTTGTACTTCCAATACTAGTCTATGGGAGAAAAGGGTATAAAAGGAGAATCATGGACAGAGACAATCAGAGAGCTAATGTCAGAGGTCACGTTTGTGTCTCGGTTGCTGTCTCATATGAGAATTAATTAATTATATTACGTATTCTAATTGTAGTCCTGATTGGTAAGTGTAATAAACAATTACTGATTATTCTCATATTACTAAAGCCTTCTGTGTCTTTCTGTCTCTCCACCTGGTGGCGTTAGGACCATAATTCCCTGGAGTCCTGGACATTCCAGGTTACAGGTAACTAGTACTTTTATATCTGGGAGAGAGCAGAAAGATAAACAGCACTAATCAGGGCTGGTGGAATAGGTTCGGTACCGTCAGACAAGCAATGGCAGAGAGAATTCACAAATGAACCTTATCAAAAGGCAAGGCAGAATAGGAGTTTAATTAGCTTCAGGGAACAGCATCAGTATATGACTTGTGATGGCTTAAAAAGGCTGAAGGAAGCCTTGGCACACTTTTTTAATATAAGGAGGGTGCGGGGGGAGGGGGGGTAAGTAACAGCAGAAGTGGGAATCTCACCTAACAATGAATTATAAAGAGTAAAGGTGTCAGAGAATGCCTTTATTTGGCAGGCCTGATGTACTGCTAAGTGTCAGGTGTCATTGTGTCAAAACATGGTAACCACCAGGGCCGGCGTGCTTTTTTTTTTGTTACATTTGTACCCCGCGCTTTCCCACTCATGGCAGGCTCAATGCGGCTTACATGGGGCAATGGAGGGTTAAGTAACTTGCCCAGAGTCACAAGGAGCTGCCTGTGCTGGGAATGGAACTCAGTCCACCACCCTAACCACTAGGCCACTCCTCCACTGTTGCTACTATTTGAGATTCTACATGGAATGTTGCTATTCCACTAGCAACATTCCATGTAGAAGTCGGCCCTTGCAGATCACCAATGTGGCCGCGCAGGCTTCTGCTTCTGTGAGTCTGACGTCCTGCACGTATGTGCAGGACGTCAGACTCACAGAAACAGAAGGCTGCGCAGCCTTCTACATGGAATGTTGGTAGTGGAATAGCACCATTCCAAGTAGAAGCTCCAATAGTAGCAACATTCCATTTAGAATCTCCAATAGTAGCAACATTCCACGTAGAATCTCCAATAGTATCTATTTTATTTTTGTTACATTTGTACCCTGCGCTTTCCCACTCATGGCAGGCTCAATGCGGCTTACATGGGGCAATGGAGGGTTAAGTGACTTGCCCAGAGTCACAGGGAGCTGCCTGTGCCTGCAGTGGGAATCGAACTCAGTTCTTCAGGAGCAAAGTCCACCACCCTAACCACTAGGCCACTCCTCCACTTCAGTAAGGTCTTTATTTCCATGGTTGAGTGCGTAATACGTGTTTGTTTGTTTGTTTGTTTTGGGGGGAGGGGCTAGTAGTATAAAAGCCAAGTTGCTTTTTTCTTCCTTTAAAAGTATTGTTCCTCCCAATATTTCCTTATTTTCCTTCAATGAAGAAGAAAGATGAGGGATGTAATTTGAAGACATATTGGGGTTGATTCTATGATTCCCTTTTCTATCTTACACTTCCTTTAAAGAAGCACATTTGATTTTCCTTTGATGAAATTTTAAAAATCCTCAACAAACAAATTAAAATCAAAATAAATTGATAACCTCACAACGTGCACCAAGGCCTGTTGCCCTTTTGACCACGGATTCTCAAACCCCGTCCTCGGGACACAACTAGCCAGTCGGATTTTCAGTCAATATGCACGAGACAGATTTTGCGTAGAATGGCGGTGGTGCGTGCAAATTTACATCACGCATAGTCATCATTGTGGATATCTTGGCTGCTTCGGCGTGTCCTGAGGACAGGGTTGAGAACCCCTGCTTTAGGCAATAAAAAGAAAGGTATTTCCTTAGGATCCAGCAGTTTCCGTTTAGTCAGAAAGGCAGACTGGTGTCCAGACAACTACTACTACTTAACATTTCAGAGCGCTACTAGGGTTACGCAGCGCTGTACAGTTTCACAAAGAAGGACGGTCTCTGCTCAAAGGAGCTTACAATCTAAAGGACGAAATGTCAAGTTGGGGCAGTCTAGATTTCCTGAAGAGAGGTATAGTGGTTAGGTGCCGAAGGCAACATTGAAGAGGTGGGCTTTGAGCAAGGATTTGAAGATGGGCAGGGAGGGGGCCTGGCGTATGGGCTCAGGGAGTTTATTCCACGCATGGGGTGAGGCGAGGCAGAAAGGCCGGAGACTGGAGTTGGCGGTGGTGGAGAAGGGTACTGAGAGGAGGGATTTGTCCTGTGAGTGGAGGTTATGGGTAGGAACATAAGGGGAGATGAGGGTAGAGAGGTAAGGAGGGGCTGCAGATCGAGTGCTTTTGTAGGTTAGTAGGAGAAGCTTGAACTGTATGCGGTACCTGATCGGAAGCCAGTGAACTGACTTGAGGAGAGGGGTGATATGAGTATATCGGTCCAGGCGGAAGATAAGACGTGCAGCAGAATTCTGAACGGACTGAAGGGGGGATAGATGGCAAAGTGGGAAGCCAGTGAGGAGTAGGTTGCAGTAGTCAAGGCGCGAGGTAATGAGAGAGTGGATGAGAGTTCGGGTGGTGTGGTCAGAGAGGAAAGGGCGAATTTAGCTAATGTTATAGAGGAAGAAGCGACAGGTCTTGGCTATCTGCTGGAGCAATTCTATAACCAGGCACCTGAAGTCAATCACACGCAAGCAGTTCAACAGTGGTATCACGGGGGCCCTTTGGGCAACTGACTTTTGAAGCTCTAATGTGCCCTCTAATTTCCGCATGCCTTGTCACTTACCTTGAGGGCATTTCGGTTTGCCTCGGGAAGAATTAAAACAAGCAAATTCAGGGCCTGCAGTCTTTGCTTCAGGTCTGGTATATCTAGAAGAAAAGAACAGAATAATATTTTTTGGATAATTTACCATAGATGAGATTCCTAATAGAACGCAATTCACCACTACCTGTTTCCAGGAGGTAATGTCACTAGAACGCAGTGGTGCACATGCACCACAACCTTGAAACAATTTTTTTTTTTTTAAACGTGCGCCTGCACCTTCAAAATGAACAGGTCACATCCTGACAAATACACACACTCTTAGAACTACCAACACTTTAAAAAAAAAGGTTTTGTATCTACCCGTATGAAAATAAGCAGCTGTGTGGTTTGGTTGTGTTTATTTGTGTGTTTTGGGCAGGGGCGTAGCTACGTGGGGCCACGGGGGCATGGGCCCCCACAGATTACGCCCTGGCCCCCTCTACATTTGACACACACACACCCCATCGCCCCCGCATCAGGTACCTTGTTTGCTGGCAGGGGTCCCCAATCCCCGCCAGCCGAAGAGCCTTCGCATTCGTTGTGTGATCATTTGTTTCTGATGCCTTACGTCCTGCACTGTGCATGTAGCCCACTGCAGGACGTAAGGTGTCAGAAACAGATGATCACACAACGAAATCGCCAGAGTCAACCGGCGCTGAAGAGGACTCTTCGGCTGGCGGGGATTGGGGACCCCCGCCAGCAAACAAGGAACCTGATGCAGCGGCGGGGCAAGGGGGGGCTAAACAGTGCCCCCCACCTCGGGATCTGGCCCCCCCCTCCCGCCGAGGTCTGGCTACGCTCCTGGTTTTGGGGTCCATTTTGTGCTCAATTTTCTTTATAGAATACTAGTGTAAGAGGTCAAATGTGAACCTATAATTTACACATAGGCTCGAGGGCTTACACCAGACATAGAACTGGTGTAAATGTTTGGGTCTAGAATATGAAAATACGTGTATCCTACCCATGTTCTGTCAATTCAATTGCCCACCTGCAAAGTAAATGCCACGGAGTACTGGCCCGTAGCTCATTAAAATGTGCCTCAGGGCCCTGTTTACTAAGGTGCGTTGGTGTTTTTAGCGAGCCTACACTTAGCGCGTGTGCTAACCACGTAGGCGCCTATAGGGATATTGTAGGCATGTACATGGTTAACACGCATTAAAAACATTAACGCGCCTATAACGCTGCTCAGTAAACAGGGCTGTTTCACATACTTGCATATATGACTAGAATACTGACCTTTATGCATGTAATTACTGCCTAAATCTAGGCAATTCCTTATAACACCCAAGTGTATTATCGTGATCAACTTATTATTTGCCCCGTTTTCTGTATTATTTACAAAATGCTTAAAAAAAAATTACTAGAGTAGGGGTTGTGTACGGAATAGCTTTGTGGTTAGAGCAACAGGCTGACGGGGTTAAATCCCATAGATTCTCCTTGAGACCTTACGCAACTCACTTCATCCTCCATGAAGTAGCCTAATGGGAAGTGGGTTTGAACCCCACTGCAGCTCCTTGTGACTCTGGACAAGTCACTTAACCCTCCAAGCACCAGGTACAAAATAAGTACCTGAATATATGTAAACCACTTTGAATGTAGCTGCAAAAACCTCAGAAAGGCAGTGTATCAAGTCCCATTTCCCTTTCCCTTATGACATCACAATATCAGAAGTGAGCCAAGTATCGGGCAATGAAGCCATTGTGACATCACTGATGAGGTTGGCTCTTATTGGTGGAATGAGTGGAGGAGTAGCCTAGTGGTTAGTGCAGCGGACTTTGATCCTGGGGAACTGAGTTCAATTCCCACTGCAGCTCCTTATGACTCTGGGCAAGTCACTTAACCCTCCATTGCCCCAGGTACAAAATAAGCACCTGCACATATGTAAAACGACTTTGACTGTTGCATACTACTAGTAATATTTGAGAACAGACATACGTTGCACAGATGCGAAAGCAGAGATGTACTCTGTTGTCAACAGTGGGGTGGGAAGCTCACGAATAAATCTCTTCAGTAAACCAGATATATCATTCTGATGCACCTCTTCCCAACTGAACAGGCCTGCGTAGAAGTCATTTTCCAGCTTCTGCTGTAAACTCTGTAAAAAAAAAAAAAAAAATTACAAGAATTTAGAGAGCAATTTGGTTATTGATTACGGGTATTATTATATAAAAATAGTGCCCACATTTAGATGCCAAGAGCATGCACAAATGATCAGAATACCAGCATATACATGCATGCATAAAGCATGATAGTTTACCTGTAATTGGGGTTCTCCATTGACCGTAGACTAATGCAGACATATAAAGTGAATCACCCGATGACTACCAGCTAAGATCACTGCTCCCCAAGCCTCAAACTTATCACCGAGCTTGCTCCATTCTTCCCACGTTGCTCTCCCATCATCAGTCTGTCATCATCTGGTGAAAGGGATAGTACCTGGCTTTAGTCTGAGGTCTATGGAGAATCTCCAATACAGGTAAGCAATCACGCTTTCTTTGTAGACCATCAGAAAAATGCAGCCACGCTCAATGTGACGTCAAAGCCTTATGGGAGGCAACCCATGAAAAGAAAAAGTATGGGCGAATGGAGGATGAAAGGATCAAGGAAAAACATTTTGAAGGACAAACGTTGACAAAAATAGTTTCTGATCTGGAAAATGTGCCTCAAAAGTAATGCTTAGTAAAAGCAGGAATAGTTCAGAAGTCTACGTTCAATAGGAAAAGTAAATCCGATATTTGCTCTCGATGTGGCCTTAGCTTGTAAAGAATGAGCAGCAGTTTGTTCAGGTGCAGGCAAGGATGCTTGTTGGTAACTAAAGGAAATACAATCAGACTCAAGAAAATGGAAGCGGTGCAAAGAAAAGCTACGAGAATGGTATGAGATGTGTGTTACAAGACGTATGAGGAGAGACTTGTGGACCTGAACATGTACACCCTGGAGGAAAGGAGAAACAGGGGTGATACGATATAGACGTTCAAATATTTGAAAGGTATTATTCCGCAAACGAACCTTTTCCGGAGATGGGAGGGCGGTAGAAAGAGAGGTCATGAAATGAGATTGAAGGGGGGCAGACTCAAGAAAAATGTCAGGAAGTATTTTTTCACGGAGAGAGTGGTGGATGCTTGGAATGCCCTCCCGCGGGAGGTGGTGGAGAGGAAAATGGTAACGGAATTCAAGCATGCGTGGGATAAATATAAAGGAATCCTGTTCCAAGGGAATGGATCCTCAGAAGCTTAGCTGAGATTAGGTGGCAGAGCCGGTTTTGGGAGGCGAGGATATTGCTGGGCGGACTTATACGGACTGTCCCAGAGCCTGTGGTTGGGAGGCAGGGATAGTGCTGGGCAGACTTATACGGTCTGTGCCCTGAAAATGACAGATACAAATCAAGGTAAGGTATGCACAAAAAGTAGCACATATGAGTTTATCTTGTTGGGCAGACTGGATGGACCGTGCAGGTCTTTTTCTGCCGTCATCTACTATGGCTCCCGATCAGATACCGCATACAATTCAAGCTTCTACTCCTTACCTACAAATGCACCCGCTCTGCGGCTCCTCACTACCTCTCTACCCTCATCTCCCCCTATGTTCCCACCCGTAACCTCCGCTCACAGGACAAATCCCTCCTCTCCGTACCCTTCTCCACCACTGCCAACTCCAGGCTCCGCTCATTCTGCCTTGCCACACCCTATGCCTGGAACAATCTTCCTCAACCCCTACGCCAAGTCCCCTCCTTACCCATCTTCAAAACTCTGCTTAAAACTCACCTCTTCAATGCTGCTTTCGGCACCTAACCTTTCGAGAAACATAGTAAGCCCTATCAGATCGACTCTACACTTGTCTCTAGATTGTACATTTGTCCTTTAGATTGTAAGCTCCTTGAGCAGGGACTGTCCTTCCATGTTAAATTGTACAGCGCTGCGTAACCCTAGTAGCGCTTTAGAAATGTTAAGTAGTAGTAGTAGTATGTTACTATGTTACTGATAAGTTCTTTTGTACATGTGAGGATGAGAACTCAAAGACACAGTACCCTCTTGTTTTCTAGAGAAAAGTTCTCTCAGAGTAGAGCAATAATATTTAATTTACGCCACAGTGTCTTTGACCTTGTCTCCAAAAAGGCTGTCTCCTTTATAGGGAGCTTCGGGGAGCCAATCATATAGGTCCTCTCAAAGAGCTGACACCCATTGTGCGAGTGGCTATGCAACATGCAGGCTATTCTGGAGGTATCATAGGCATTATGAGTGAATTTAATCAGGTGAAAAAGTATATTCCTAAATCCGATGAAAGCTGATAGATGAGGTAATCACTGTCATGAGATAACTGTTTGATATAAAAAGAGAGTTCCTTCTATAGTTCTGCATGCTATAAATGCAAAATATAAAGCTGATGAGCTGTGATTCTAGAGCTAAATGTTACTCCTCGAAATACCTTATTTCCCCATAGTATCCAAAATTTTGGAACCTCTCCCCGGGGTCCAGAAGACCGAGACCTAACCAACTGGAATTTTTTTCAGTGCCGATTCTTATCGCAGATTGATGAGATAGTTAAGGCTTCTCGGAACCTGAGAAAGCCTGGATTTTACATCATTTCAACAAAGCTGGAGTGGACGGGAGGTCCCACCAGATCTTTTCCTGGAGATTTTGGAGAACGGAGTGAACTGGACAGCCACTGATTCTTAGGATGCATCCACAGATAGCAGGGATCTTCAAAGTCATGTCTGGTGTCTTTAATCTTTGGAAGATCTACAGAAAAGTACTTGGAATAACTTACATCCTCCTTTGGTTCAATAGCAAGAGTGACAGAATAAGGTATATTACCAAACTGGACAGGACGGTCTTGTCCTAGTGGTTCCATATGGGACTTCCAATTATAGTGTATCGAGAGAGAATCTGCCTCCATATTATTGAAATCAAACTGTATGAAGAATGGGGATCATCCTCTATCTCACAAGCTCCCAGGACAGAGAACTGCTCAGGGTGAGTTTCCAAACTTTTGTTGAAAGTCAGGTCTTCGTTGTGGATAGCAGATGAACACTGGCTAGGTTGGACTCTGGACGCTGACACACAAAGGATTGAAGGAGACTATGGCTGGCTAAGCGTTGCTGCGTTTGAGAAAGCAGATCCAAGAACCTAGGATTCTGATCTTTAGATGGCTGTTCTTCAGAGATGTATGGGGTGTTTTAGCTTATATCTTTGCTGGAATCTCTTGCAGCTCCTACAGAGAGATCTGTGCTTCGGCAATCCTATCACTTTAAGAGCTGATTTGCCTGAGGTGCTGGAGTGGTCCTTGACAGCAGAGTCAACTAAAAAGTTTTGAGCGTGCAACTTCTTCCAGAGTTAGTGTGAGAGAGATGGGTTTCTCTCTCTTTCGGTACTGAATCTATCATAAACAAAATGGGCCCCGAGGTGTCCCAAACCACAATAAGCAGAAGGAACAGGAAAGCAGACCGACCACCGAGACAACAGGGCAGTGCCCGAGAGCCCACAGAAGTAAGGGGCCCATTCTCCCCAGCCTCCATCTTGTTTAAACCGCTGAAAAGTGAAAATCAGAAGAAGAAAACAGGTAGACCTCTTTGAGGCCAAATTTATCAGCGAAGGAGGAGAAAGTGGATGATAAAATAATTGTACCTTAATCCTGGCCTGGGACCCAGAAATCCTCAGAATGCCTTCAGTATCCAATCCTTTCTTTTCCAAACTAGAGAGTAGCTATAAAAGAGGAAAATCTAATTAAATACACCACCGAAAAACATTGAAGAATGTAAAAATCTGTAGCAGAGAGTTAAAGCAGTATGTCCATGACTATTTACCCTTGGATTCTATATATCACGCCTAGATTTTGACACGGATATTCAAGCAGATCCCATAACAATGCGCATAACTTAATTGGCTAACAAGACAATCAGCGCTGTTAATTGGATGTTTCCTGCGCTCGCTAAGCGCATTCTGTAATGTGATCCGCTTAAATTGTAACACGCGTGATCAAAAAAGGGGGCGTGGCCGCAGGCAGGGAATAAGTGGGTTGTGGGTGTCCTGAAAATTTACACGCAGGGCATGCCTGGTCAAAAAGGGAGCAAGGCCATGGGCAGGGAATGGGTGGGTTGTGGGCATTCCGAAAATTTACGCAAAAGGGTTATAGAATATACCTGCTCCGCGCTTTAGGCGCTGGTATTTACACCAAGCTTTACTTGGCGTAATAGCTTGCGATTATAGTTGCGCAGACGGGCAATAAAAACTATTCTATAAACCGTGCAGAAATGTAGGCCAATTCTGTACTTTGTAGAATACACTCACCGGGTGTGGGTCTAAGGATCTTGGAGGCTACGGGAGGTCGAGAATGTTTTTCTTCCTTGGACAGTACGTCTGCCCTGGAGGTTGAGCTCCAAAAAAAGTGATTTGGGGAGAGTACAAGACACAGGCTTTTCTCCACACTTATTGTAGCTAGTGAGAGGGTTACGGTTGTGCTTTGCAACCAGTAATGGAAGTTTAACTATCACACCTTAGGAGGGTGGGAACTTTAGAGGAGATGGAGGTGGGGGGGGTTGGAGGGAGGGGGAGGTCTTTATGTATGTTTTCACTGTTGCGATCTGTTTTGGGAGGGCGGGTGGGGATGAAATAGTGAAATGTTGATGACAAGGCAATTTTTTTTTCTGGTACTGTTGTATATGTTATATTTGGTTCTTTGTCATCAATAAAAATGTTAAAAAACTAGAATACACTTAAGTCGGAATTTTTTTCAGCGTGGGCAGACTGATACGGTCTGTGCCAGAGCCGGTGGTGGGAGGCGGGGCTGGTGGTTGGGAGGCGGGGATAGTGCTGGGCAGACTTATACGGTCTGTGCCAGAACCGGTGGTAGGAGGCGGGGCTGGAGGTTGGGAGGCGGGGATAGTGCGGGGCAGACTTATACGGTCTGTGCCAGAGCCGGTGGTGGGAGGCGGTGCTGGTGGTTGGGAGGCGGGGATAGTGCTGGGCAGACTTATACGGTCTGTGCCCTGAATAAGGCAGGTACAAATCAAGGTAAGGTATACACAAAAAGCAGTACATATGAGTTTATCTTGTTGGGCAAACTGGATGGACTGTGCAGGTCTTTTTCTGCCGTCATCTACTATGTTACTAGCTTCCCCGGCTGCTGTAAGCACCAGGTTTACTATTCCACACCACTAACCAGGCACATTTTCTAGGGAAATTAGCTATAAGAACGCATGCTAAAAGCACCCATGCAGTTACAGTAATTTCATAAAGGCTTTGCATGTGTAAACAGTTTTTTTTTTTTTTACTTGCTCAAGTGGGTCTTATATGATTGGCTGCGGTTATAAGCATGTAGAAAGCTGGTTTTATACAAGCAAGCTCTTACAAAAATTTCACTTAGCTATGCAAGACACGGCCTTCTTTAAAGCCATGTGCAGCCAGGTGCTCTTGGAGCACAGTTTGGGTGGAAATGCGATGCACGTCTTTTAAAGAATACGCACACCCCCGGATTCTATATACGGCGCCTCAATTTCCACACAGAAATCAAAGCGTATTCAATAATAATGTAATTGGTTAATCAGCGCTGTTAATCTGATGTTAACAAGCAATTAACGTGTGACGTCAGCTGGGCTTTAAAAGTTACGCCATTTTTTCCAGGGGTTGTCTCTGTTGCATCCGTCAGCAAAACTGAGCGGAAGTTAAGTACACTGTTAAGATAACCTTTGAAAATATGAATAAGTTTTACTGAAAGTTGTTTTTTTATGTTGATGTTAGATTGTTTGTCCAGTGATCCTGAAGCAGAACAAGCAAATCTGAAACGCTGGCCGCCGTTGATCAAGGTCAATGTCAACAGGACAACACAGAGATCGACTAAAATTAAGCTAAGTTCATTTAATCATTGATTGGCTGAGTTTAAAAGTCCGAGAAAAAAAAGTATAGTAAAGTAATACTCTATATGGAGGGTTTTTCTGGCCGATGATGAGGAAGTCCAACTCCTTATTGACCTTTTTATGTGTCAAGGGGTTTCTCGAGGCCTTTTCCTCCAAAAGCCAATAAGTGTATTTGCTACAAGTATTGAGAACCTTTTACATATTTACATTAACAAGCAATTATCAGCCATAATTTAGATTGAGATTTACACGCACAGCTCGCTAAGTGTAATCTATAATATAGTGCGACTAAATTCTAAGTGCCATAGTTGAAAGGGGGCATGGCATGGGTGTTTCTAAAATCTATGCACATCATTATAGAATACACCCGATCTGTGCCTAATTTAGGCGTCGGGATATACACCAAGTTAAACGTGGCCTAAATGGACACGACCAAATTTGGTCATCTAGAAAGCCGCTCAGCGTATTCTATATACTGCGTGAAAATTTAAGCCTATTCTATAAAACATAGGTGTACTTTTGCAGAATATGAAGTGTAATAAGGCGTCATGACAGGACAAAAAACACTCACCGCCTGAAGAATCAGTGGGACTCTAGTGTTGGGGATAATCTTTTGATCATTTTCCCATAAGACGCTGAGCGGAACGCCAAAAATCCGATTCTCTGTATGAAGACACAAATTAGTTTCATCATTTCTACTCATCTACGGTGGTAACCCAGAATATTTAGAAAAATTGTGCTCATGTAAGAATAGTGTTTGCAGTACATATGAAAAATTATAATTTATGGAACCCTTATAATTGCACAAAAATCCATCGATTAAGGCAAAGGGGTCCTTTTACTAACCTGTTGCCTTAGCACACCCTTATGCGGGTACTTCTCGCACACTAAGGCCATTTTTACCACAACTGTAAAAAAAAAAAAATTTTTTTTTTTTTTTTGTATTAATGGCCATGTGCTAATGTTGCGATTGACATGCAGCCATGAAAAAAAAAAAAAAAAAGTTTACCGCCACCCATTTTGTAGGTGGTAAGGGCTCATGTGATATTCCTGCGTGCTAATGTAGATGCAGTGTTTAGCACAGGAACGCCCACTCTCCACCCCCCTGACATGCCACCTCAAAAAAATATAAATGAATTATTTTTCTAATGTGCAGTTAACACGTACAAATTCTGCGGTTACCACAGAATGCCCGAGCCATGTCCAGTGGTACACAAATTTAAGCTGTATTAGGTGCATGTTAGCAACCGAGTAAAAGGTTAGGGTGGTGGACTTTGGTCCTGGGGAACTGAGGAACTGAGTTCGATTCCCACTTCAGGCACAGGCAGCTCCTTGTGACTCTGGGCAAGTCACTTAACCCTCCATTGCCCCATGTAAGCCGCATTGAGCCTGCCATGAGTGGGAAAGCGCAGAGTACAAATGTAACAAAAATAAAATAGATACTATTGGAGATTCTACATGGAATGTTGCTGCTACTGGAGATTCTACATGGAATGTTGCTACTATTGGAGATTCCACATGGAATGTTGCTATTCCACTAGCAACATTCCATGTAGAAGGCTGCGCAGGCTTCTGTTTCTGTGAGTCTGACGTCCTGCACGTATGTGCAGGACGTCAGACTCACAGAAGCAGAAGCCTGCGCGGCCACATTGGTGATCTGCAAGGGCCGACTTCTACATGGAATGTTGCTAGTGGAATAGCAACATTCCATGTAGAATCTCAAATAGTAGCAACAGTGGAGGAGTGGCCTAGTGGTTAGGGTGGTGGACTTTGGTCCTGGGGAACTGAGGAACTGAGTTCTATTCCCACTTCAGGCACAGGCAGCTCCTTGTGACTCTGGGCAAGTCACTTAACCCTCCATTGCCCCATGTAAGCCGCATTGAGCCTGCCATGAGTGGGAAAGCGCAGGGTACAAATGTAACAAAAATAAAATAGATACTATTGGAGATTCTACATGGAATGTTGCTACTATTGCAGATTCTACATGGAATGTTGCTATTCCACTAGCAACATTCCATGTAGAAGGCTGCGCAGGCTTCTGTTTCTATGAGTCTGACGTCCTGCACGTATGTGCAGGACGTCAGACTCACAGAAGCAGAAGCCTGCGCGGCCACGTTGGTGATCTGCAAGTGCCGACTTCTACATGGAATGTTGCTAGTGGAATAGCAACATTCCATGTAGAATCTCAAATAGTAGCAACAGTGGAGGAGTGGCCTAGTGGTTAGGGTGGTGGACTTTGGTCCTGAGGAACTGAGTTTGATTCCCACTGCAGGCACAGGCAGCTCCTTGTGACTCTGGGCAAGTCACTTAACCCTCCATTGCCCCATGTAAGCCGCATTGAGCCTGCCATGAGTGGGAAAGCGCGGGGTACAAATGTAACAAAAAAAAAAAAAAAAAAAAAAAAACAGCCCCAAAATGTCCCTGCTGAAGGGAGACACTGACACACGTGACTTCCTTATTCTGTGTGGGGGGGGGGGGGGGGGTGAGACAGACTGGCTTGGCCCCGTGTGACAACGGCAGCTAGGAAGGTGTGCGTATGCCGCACTCTCATAGGGTTCAAGAAGTTGCGCCCCTCAGTATGGATTTTTCATCTTACTTGTCCTTGAAAAATCACATCTCCAGTTCTTTTTCCGTTGCCAACTGAGGATGTGCCAAGATTGAGGGAGATGGGCAGAGCGGCAACAGGGCTCCAGAAGTTGTTATTTCTATGTTAAGGGTATGCCTGAGGAGGGGGATGGGGTATTGGGCTGGATTTGTTTTCATTACTGATGAACCATGAAGAAAGGGGTCTGCATCTTTGGGTAGGTTTTATTAAAATACTTACGATAAGGAGTGCTGGGAGGGAGGGACATAGATTTAGGTTGGGGGTTTTTTTTCCCCCAATATGTGGCTCAAGGGAGGATAGCAGAGAGGCAACCAAACAGATTTAGAGTCACTACTGCAGCCCCTAAATTTATCTGGCCAAATTTTACCAGTTAATACCGACTATTACACTAACCAGCTAAATACCAGACACACCCCGGGCATGTCTGTTAACCTGGCCGCTTTGTCCACGTAAACTTTGTCTGCACAGCAATTTTGCCAAATTTCAGCATGACAGAGAAGATCAAACAGTTATACGTTTTAACCGCATAAATATTTCTGAGTTATCAACTTCTCAGAAGGCAAAACTTGTGCAGCAAAGCATTTTCATCCAACATAACTGTAAATGTACAAAAATTGATCCAAGATAGAAAGGAACAGATGTGTCTGCCTCTGTAATACATTAATGAAGGAAGCTCCTAACCCCTGCCATTACTCAGAGAGTAACTTAAAATCATCTCCAACCCTACCCAAATGAAAGCCAAACAGCTGTCATCAGGCCGTTCCCTACAAGATGTCATTTCTCTTGGCATAAAACAAAATTGGCACTTCAAGAAGAAAAAAAAAAACTGTACCAGACGCCTTTCTTTTCACTGCTTTGTTTCTCTTCAGATCCAGGTCCAGTACGTCACAGAGAGCCGTCAGCTCAATCAGAGCCAAGGTGGGAATCTTCTTCATATCCTGAGGAGACAGGTCTCCAATCCGGGTCACTCCCAATCGGCCCTTAGGAATCTTCAGCTTCTGCAGAGGAAGGAGAAAAAACTTCAGACACCGAAGCAAATACTTATTATTATTACATCTGTACCCCGCACTTTCCCACTCGAAGCAGGCTCAATGCGGCTTACATAGTAATAGGGATTACAGGATATTGATAAAGAGATTTTAAAAAAAAAATTAAGTATAACAGAATAACAAAACTGATAGGTAGGTAGAGAAGGACAGGGGTGAAGGAGTAGGAGAGGTGTGAGCAAGGGTAGAAGAGGCAGGAGGGGATGAGTTACAGGAGGAGTGGCCTAGTGGTTAGGGTGGTGGACTTTGGTCCTGGGGAACTGAGGAACTGTAGGTTCAATTCCCACTTCAGGCACAGGCAGCTCCTTGTGACTCTGGGCAAGTCACTTAACCCTCCATTGCCCCATGTAAGCCGCATTGAGCCTGCCATGAGTGGGAAAGCGCAGGGTACAAATGTAACAAAAATAAAATAGATACTATTGGAGATTCTACATGGAATGTTGCTGCTACTGGAGATTCTACATGGAATGTTGCTGCTATTGGAGATTCTACATGGAATGTTGTTACCATTGGAGATTCTACATGGAATGTTGCTATTCCACTAGCAACATTCCATGTAGAAGGCTGCGCAGGCTTCTGTTTCTGTGAGTCTGACGTCCTGAGTCACAGAAGCAGAAGCCACATTGGTGATCTGCAAGGGCCGACTTCTACATGGAATGTTGCTAGTGGAATAGCAACATTCCATGTAGAATCTCAAATAGTAGCAACAGTGGAGGAGTGGCCTGGTGGTTAGGGTGGTGGACTTTGGTCCTGGGGAACTGAGGAACTGTAGGTTCAATTCCCACTTCAGGCACAGGCAGCTCCTTGTGACTCTGGGCAAGTCACTTAACCCTCCATTGCCCCATGTAAGCCGCATTGAGCCTGCCATGAGTGGGAAAGCGCGGGGTACAAATGTAACAAAAATAAAATAGATACTATTGGAGATTCTACATGGAATGTTGCTACTATTGGAGATTCTACATGGAATGTTGCTATTCCACTATCAACATTCCATGTAGAAGGCTGCGCAGGCTTCTGTTTCTGTGAGTCTGACGTCCTGCACGTACAGAAGCATAAGCCTGTGCGGCCACATTGGTGATCTGCAAGGGCCGACTTCTACATGGAATGTTGCTAGTGGAATAGCAACATTCCATGTAGAATCTCCAATAGTAGCAACAGTGGAGGAGTGGCCTAGTGGTTAGGGTGGTGGACTTTGGTCCTGGGGAACTGAGGAACTGAGTTCGATTCCCGGCACAGACAGCTCCTTGTGACTCTGGGCAAGTCACTTAACCCTCCATTGCCCCATGTAAGCCGCATTGAGCCTGCCATGAGTGGGAAAGCGCGTGGTACAAATGTAACAAAAATAAAAAATAAAATAAACATATGGAATTTTGGTGGGAAAGATCGTCAAGGTCATTGTCGTTATCTCCTGGATATGTGATGGGTAGTAGGATTCATAGAATTAGTTTTAGTCCATGGCGTATTTGGATGGCATCCCCAATGTTTGGCTGACTCGTCATGCTAACATAACATGCTTGTGCTTTGAGAACAGTACCAGCAAGGGAGCGGAGGTGGTTTGGCTTCTCTTGATCTAAAATCTATTCCCTCTCCCCCTACCTTTTTAAACAAACACATAATAATGAAAACTCTCTGCAGAGGCTGCAATCTCAGGGGTACTGGTGTAGAAAAGACCCCTGGATTGCCCTCAAGCTTTATCAAAAGGCTCAGGGCTAGATGCATCAAAGTCGTCGGTAATTCCCGTTCCCTACCGATTTCATAGCGAATCGATAGGGAACGGGAATTCACTAAGGAAAGGGAATGCAAATGAGCTACTCGTAGCTCATTTGCATTCTCTATTCCTTCGGTACCTGAGTCGGAGAATCGGGACGTCCCTTTTGATTATGCTCCTCTTCCAGGTCTCTTCAGCCAGTCAAAGCGCGTCTAGCTTGCAGGTGCCAGCTAAACGCACTCTGATTGGCTGAAGAGACCTGGAAGAGGAGCATAAAAGAATTTTTTTAGGGGTAGTCTTTTTTCCTTTTCTGTCGGGTCAGCCATGTTGCCGTCATGAGAGCAAAAGTGAGGGCAGGCGGTAGGGATGGAGATCCGCTGTGAGCAAAACGGCAAAAAAAGAAATAAAAGACCAAGCGCAGGGAGAGTACGTCTATGGACGCCCCTCACGTGCGTTCGCTGCTTTTTTTTTTTTTTTTTACCTTTTTTGGTGCCTTTTTCTTTCCGATTCCCTCACAGGAGCCCTAACGAGAGGTGCAGACCTCCCGTTAGTGTTCCCACGGTAAGGGAATCGGAAAAACGGTAGTGCAGCTCATTATAATAGCCTTTGGATAATTTGCATTCTGTTTTCGTTGCCTGCTACCGTGACAGGAAAAATGCCCTTGGTGCATGCCCCGGTAAACTACTTGCATTTTAAACTGCCTGGAACCAGTTTAAAACACAAGTTGTGGGCTCGTTAGGTTTTGTGCATCTGGCTCTCAGTCTCCAAAAGTTGTAACACGTACTCTGTTCTCAGTGACTGAATATTCCCATCAATTGCACCAAGTCCTTCAAACTAACACAAAAGAGTCTTAACCAGAAGCCCCTAATGTTTAAGGCTTAAAGATCTAAATGCAAAAAGTGCCTAACATTTTTCAGTGACATGGAAATTCGAGAACAAGTGGTCATGCTGGAAGGCTGAATGTGAACGTCCATGCAAGTGCCCTTCAGGAAAAGGGAACTGCATGGATGTCACTGCAAAAAACATCAGAATAAAAATGTTAAAAAAAATTTTTAAACAATGTGCAGAGGATCCTGAGCTGTAGAGAAATGAGGGGAAAGCCAGATATCAAGCAGAACCCGTAAGGGTAGTTGGGCAATGAAATGGGTTTTTACGGTTATCTCCCGAACACACATTTCTTCAGGGGTGGGGTTATGTTTCTTTAAATAGAGAACAGAATTTACAAGGCAGAACTCACAGGTAACAAGCAATCCTCTTGTAACCTCCTGGGCTTCCGCTGCAAGTTTCTCTTTGGTCCAGCTGCTGCCTGTTCAGAATAGGCCACATCGGTGTTAAAGAGTTCGTCTTTCCCAGGGACTCTGGAGGGGCTCATGAACCCTCCAAGTCCTCCTTCAACTGCTATATACAGAAAAACAACAACAACAACAAAAAAAAAAAAGATACTGTTACCATCTACCAAGATCTGTCAATTACTTACAGTTTTATAACTGACAACACGATAATTCTATAAGAGAGGAGATTGATCAAGACCCCTGAGGCAGGCCTTAGGGCCGAAACACGGCTATGTCGGGTCGTTTTTTTAATTACCCAATAAAGTTTTTTTTGGTACAAGTTCATGACTGAATGTACAATTCTCAGAGGTTATGATCAAGGAGTGTTGGGCTCCTCTGTTCACGTTGACATAGGTTTGCTTTTTGTATCTAATATAATAAAACGCACCGTGAACGTTCTGATGAAGACAACGTTCTGAAGTCACTCAAACAGTCCCTGAAGGGTTCGTGGATTCATGGTGTGAAGCCACCCAGCCGTCTCTGCCCCGCCCTCGCGTCAAACGTCATGACGTCGAGGGCGGAAAAAAAACCAAACTGATTTACCTACGTGGTGGCGGTTCCGGCAGCATAGCGTCAGGGAAGGAGGCGGCGCTCCCGACGTCTCTAGCCTTCCCTTCGCTGTGTTCCGCCTTCTTCTGACGTCAAGAATGACATCAGAAGAAGGCGAAACACAGCGAAGGGAAGGCTAGAGACGTCGGGAGTGCCGCCTCCTTCCCTGACGCTGCGCTGCCGGAACCGCCACGGAGGTAAATTTAAAAAGAAAAAAAAAAAGAAAAGGGATGTTGGGGGGAGAGAAGAGGGTGGGCAGTAAAGTTGAAAAATGGGAGCGGGAGGGCAGGGGAGAAACGACAGCATGGATGCGAAGGGGGGAGGCATGGATGCGAAGGGGGGGGGGGAAGAGGGCGGGCCAGGCTGGGACATGGTTGAGAGAGGAGCATGGATGCGAGGGGGGGTCATGGAAGGGAGAGAGGGGAATTGCTGGAAAAGAATGAATGGAGGGGGCAGGGGAAAGAGGAGCATGGATGGATATGGATTGCAGGGCAGGGCTCAGGGAGAGAGGGGAATTGCTGGAAAGGGATGAATGGAGGGGGCAGGTGACAGAGGAGCATGGATGGGCATGGATTGGGAGGGCAGGGCTCAGGGAGAGAGGGGAATTGCTGGAAAGGGATGAATGGAGGGGGCAGGTGACAGAGGAGCATGGATGGGCATGGATTGGGAGGGCAGGGCTCAGGGAGAGAGGGGAATTGCTGGAAAAGGATGAATGGAGGGGGCAGGGCTCACACTCTCTCTCTCTCATATACAATGTCTTTCTGACTCTCACTCTCACACACTCTGTCTCACACTGTATCACATTCACTCTCTATGTGCCACACAGTCACTCACACACACTCTCTCTCTCGCACACACACACACTCTCTCTCTCACACTGTGTCTCACATACACACTTGCACACACTCTCATTCTCTCACACACACTCACACCCAGACTCACTCTCTCTCTCACACACTCACACTTTCACTCTGTCTCTCACACAGTCACTCTCACAAACACTCTCCCAAACATACACACTCCGAGGAAAACCTTGCTAGCGCCCGTTTCATTTGTGTCAGAAACGGGCCTTTTTTACTAGTGTTTTAATAAACTTCATAAATTCAAAAGAAAAAAAAAACATTTTCAGATGGAAAAGGCCTCTTAAAAATATTAGCTCGTGCTTAATGTACACATGGTGGAAGCTGGTGCATATTTGTACAGTAGGCATACATGGGGGAGGAGGAGTTAGGGCTGAGTGCTGATTTACATAACAGCATGCATATGTAACGTACATGCTAATACGGACACCTGCTTTAGAGAAGGCATGATATCCGTGCCTTCCAATGCAGGCACAATTTCTGCAAGATTTGTGCTAGCATTTATTCTATAGAGAGAGGTAGGGGGTCTTTTACTAAAGGTTAACTTGAGTTACCCTGCAGCAGGGTCCATAGGAATAAAATGGGCCCTGCTGCAGATAACTCAAGCTACGCTTTAGTAAAAGACCCCCATAGATGCCGACGTGCTTTCTTAAGATACGCTCGGACAAAACGTTGAGATAGCAGTAGTGCTCTGCTTTAAAAATGTGGGGTGCCCCAGGGATCCATACCGGCTCCCGTTTTATTTAATATCCACCTCAAGCCTTTGGCTGAGATGCTTCGGTCAATGGACACAAAATTCTACATCTGTTCTGATGATGTGCAACTGCTCACGTTCCCTGATTACAGAGCCCAATATCACTTTTTTCTGGGGGGGGGGGGGAGGGGGAGGGCATCAACCATCAATCACTGAGGGACTAAGGAGCAACCATCAAACATATAAATGGCAAGAGGCATACTCACTCGCAAACGCGCAGTAGAGACCCTCTCTGCCCCGCCCCCGCGTCAATACGTGATGACGGGGCCGTGACAGAGAGGGAACCTGCGCACCTGCGAGTGAGGGAACCGCCGTCCCCACCGCTCCCCCCCCCCAGGGTTGCCGCTACCGCTCCCCCCCACCCACCCGGAGTCGCCGCCATCGCCGCCACCCACCCTCCACCCGGCCCGGGTACCTGGCTTCACTATTCAAACCGCCGGAACGCAGCACACAACTCATCTGAGCTGCCGTTGGCCTTCCTTACCTGCCTGTGTCCCGCCCTCACCGACGTTACGTCACACGAGGGCGGAACGCACGCAGAGAAGAAGGAAGGCCGACGGCAGCTCAGATGAGCTGTGTGCTGCGTTCCGGCGGTTTGAATAGTGAAGCCAGGTACCCGGCCCGGGTGGAGGCGGCGACTCCGGGGGGGGAGGGGCGGCGGCGACCTATCCGGGGAAGGGCCTTTCAAACCCCCCCCCCCTTCCTTTACTAGCCCCGTTTTTATGGGCTCAACGGCTAGTAGTAACATAGTAGATGACGGCAGAGAAAGACCTGCACGGTCCATCCAGTCTGCCCAACAAGATAAACTCATATGTGCTACCTTTTGTGTATACCTGACCTTGATTAGTATCTGCCATCCTCACGGCACAGACCGTAGAAGTCTGCCCAGCACTAGCCCCGCCTCCCAACCACCAGCCCCACCCCCCCACCACCACCGGCTCTGCCACCCAATCTCCGCTAAACTTCTGAGGATCCCTTCCTTCCCCTCCTAATCCCTCCAATGGAGCATGCTCAATGTGAGCACTTCTCTGAATCTTACAAGTCCTGGGTAACAGGTAGAAATCAATTATCTTTTTGGCAACAGACATGCAATTCCCCATCTGAAGAGCGACACTGCTCTTCTTTTCGAGTGTGTTTCTATTTTTATGTAAAACGAACGCTTCCGTTGTACATGCCACCAAATACACGACTTTTATCCCACTGTCTTGAACATATTGTGCAAACAGCTCTGC
The DNA here is from genome assembly GCF_901765095.1 of Microcaecilia unicolor. Lineage (NCBI taxonomy): Eukaryota > Metazoa > Chordata > Amphibia > Gymnophiona > Siphonopidae > Microcaecilia > Microcaecilia unicolor. The sequence continues at coordinate 237,592,223 of NC_044038.1, forward strand.
ACTAAGGGGTCCTTTTACTAAGGTGCACCGAAAAATGGCCTGCGCTGGTGTAGACATGCGTATTGGACGAGCGCAGATCCGTTTTTCAGCGCGCAAGCAAAAATGGCCGTTTTTTAAAATATTTTTTTTTAGCCAGAAATGGATGTGCGGCAACATAAAAATTGGTGGCACGTGTGCATTTTGGGTCCTGAGACCTTACCACCAACCCATTGACCTTGCAGTAAAGTCTCACACTAACTGGGTGGTAATCATCAGCGCACGTACAATGCTGATTACCGCCCGGTTAGCGCTGCAGGCCAGACACATAGAAAATGAAACTACCGCCCAGGCCACGCAGTAGCAGGGCGCTGGTTCAAAATTGACGTGAGTAGGACGCGTGTACGCGCCTACATGGCTTAGTAAAAGAGGGTGTTTGAAAATTGTTCCTAATAATTTTGATCTTAGACTTGCAAGGAACTTATTTAAATCTGACTTTGAAGATACTGTAGCAAATTCATTTATACATCATTTTAAGCAGAGTATGTTCTCCAAGTTACTTCACAGGACGCTTCCTTACGTGTGTTATGTAATATCCTCGAACCTTGCTCTGTCAGATCCCGGGCCGATTCCTCCGTTTCTGTCAGGATTTCCTGCGTAGAAACAAACGTGAATAATATGGAACCATTCAAAAAAGAGCCTTAAAATAGACAGAATTCAGCCTAATGTATGCAACTTTACCAGAGTGTAACTAGGCATAAAAAGCACACGAGACGGGCCGCCTTAATGGACAGGAAGCTTTCGAACAAGAGTGAAAGGAGGCAGACTCGGGAGTAATCTAAGGAAATACTCCTTTACAGAAAGGGTGGCTGAGGCTTGAAGAGCTAGTGAAGATGGTGGAGACCAGGATATCTGACTTCAAGAAAAGACGGCAGAAGCACAGAGAATTTCCAAGGAAGAAGGATCCTTAAAAGACTGCACAGCTGAGTAGTTGATGTGGAAGGGTAGACTAGCCAATGCCAATATTGTTCCTTATTAATTGCTATTTCCCCTGTAATGAGGGTTCAACGCAACGTACAAATAAAAATAATCCTAAATTAAATATAACACAATAGACATAATAAATGATTAATAACAAATGTAGGGGTCCTTTTATTAGGCTGCTGGAAAAAAGGTCCTTCACTAATGGCGAGGGCTGTTTTTCCCACGTACCAGGGCCCATTTTACCACAGCAGGTTAAAAAAAGCCCCCAACACATGGCCATGTGGTAAGGGAACTTGCGTTTGAGATGGCGATAAGGGCTTCCGTGCAAGCCATTTCTGGGGGGGGGGGGGGGGGGGGGTCCCCCTGGAAATGGCGCACGCTCAGGGCGGGACTACCACATTTGCATTCATTTTAATACAACCAGCCCTGGACCCCTCTGCCGATGACCCTCCCGACCCCCCTCCCACTGCCAACCCTCCCCCACCGTCGCCGTGAGCTACCTTTGCTGGCGGGGGACCCCAATCCCTGCCAGCCGAGGAGGTCCTCTTCTTCCCGTGAAGGCTTTGTTCTGTTTCTGACGTCTTGCACGTTGTACGTGCAGGACATCAGACTCACAGAAACAGAAACAGAACAAAGCCTTGCAGATCAGCCAGGCTTCGTTCTGTTTCTGTGAGTCTAACGTGCAAGACGTCAGAAACAGAACGAAGGCTTCGCGGGAAGGGGTTGGCGGCTGGAGGGGGGGGGGGGTCGAGAGTGTCGTCGGCAGGGGTCGTCAAAGTTGGCGGCAGTGGCGGGGAGGGGGGAGGCTAAAATATGCCCCTCACCTCGGGCTCTGGACCTCTTCCCGCCGAAGTCTGGCTACACCCCTGCTCGGCACATACAACCCACAGGAATTCTACGGCTAAGCCCGCACTTATTTTCTTCATTGGCCCAGAGGTCCTGCATAAGTACGTAAGTATTGCCATACTGGGACAGACCAAAGGTCCATCAAGCCCAGCATCCTGTATCCAACAGTGGCCAATCCAGGTCACAAATACCTGGCAAGATCCCAAATACATTTTATGCAACTTATCCCAGAAATAAGCAGTAGATTTTCCCCAAGTCAATTTAATAATGGTCTATGGACTTTGCCTTTAGGAAGCCGTCCAGACCCTTTTTAAACCCCGCTAAGCTAACCGCCTTTACCATGCTCTCTGGCAACGAGAATTCCAGAGTTTAATTACACATTGAGTGAAGAAAACTTTTCTCCGATTCGTATTCAATTTACTCCTCAAAAGTATTCTGTGGTTTCACTGAATGCACTGCTGCCATTCCGTGGCTTTTAGTTTGGCATCTCCGACATGCTCATGGCAGCCCCTATTACCAACAGTGTATCAAATCTATTAAAAGGTGACAAAACAGCCCTTGGCAGATGAAAATGTTTTAATAATGAGATTCTTTGCATTAAAAATAATGCATTTTTTTATTTTATATTTTTGTTACATTTGTACCCTGCGCTTTCCCACTCATGGCAGGCTCAATGCGGCTTACATGGGGCAATGGAGGGTTAAGTGACTTGCCCAGAGTCACAAGGAGCTGCCTGTGCCTGAAGTGGGAATCGAATCCAGTTCCCCAGGACCAAAGTCCACCACCCTAACCACTAGGGCACTCCTCCCTCTATTTTATCCTAAAGCCACACACCTACCCCCCTTTCTCTCTATTGCTTCACTGCTTCTTAGCACCCCCTACTCCCACCTGATTCTTCCTTCGTTATTCAGAGTTTCCTGCAAAGGATCCTCTCTTCCTTTTTTTTGCATTAACAGAAAAGAAATCCTAGCTGAACGATGCCAGAAGAGCGTCAGACTAGGCCTTTTAGCTCTTACAAGCCATAATTTTTTTTAAGATAAAGAAAATGTTTTTTCTAGCTTTAAATGAATTGGTTTTCTGCAAATTTATGGGAAAATCTCATACATTTGGTTTACATCTAGAGAGGGTGAGGAAAAGAGGGACAAAAAAAAAAAAATAAAGAGGGAGAAGGAGAGTTATTTTATTAGTATTTACCCGAGAAGCAGCTGCTCCAAATACATCCCTGACATCACGCACAGGCTGCTTGCACTTTTTGCGCCTGGAGTGGGAATACGTGTCCAGCCTGCGCTGCACAGCTGCCGTCTGGGTCTTGGTCAGGGTCGATAGCAGCACCGCGTTGCTGCCGTCAGAGGCGTGATCACTGATCAGGTCAGACAGGCCCGTGTCCTGCAGCCACTCTGCTTCTGCTTCTCCCTCTGCAAGACAAGAAGAGAGGGGGGCACCATCAGAATGCACACCTAACCCGCTGAACAGTCAACACACTTGTGACTCTGGGCAAGTCACTTAACCCTCCATTGCCCCTGGTACAAAATAAGTACCTGAATATATGTAAACCGCTTTGAATGTAGTTGCAAAAACCTCAGAAAGGCGGTATATCAAGTCCCATTTCCCTTCCCCCCTTTCCATTATGACATCACAATATCAGAAGTGAGCCAAGTATCGGGCAATCAAGCCATTGAGACATCACTGATGAGGTTGGCTCTTATTGGTGGAATGAGTGGAGGAGTAGCCTAGTGGTTAGTGCAGCAGACTTTGATCCTGGGGAACTGGGTTCGATTCCCACTGCAGCTCCTTGTGACTCTGGGCAAGTCACTTAACCCTCCATTGCCCCTGGTACAAAATAAGTACCTGAATATATGTAAACCGCTTTGAATGTAGTTGCAAAAACCTCAGAAAGGTGGTATATCAAGTCCCATTTCCCTTTACTGGCATCAAAGATAGCAGCAGGGAAAAAGAAAAGAATATGGCACCATCTAGTGTTCTGAACAGGTACTGTTAGTTGACGAGTGCTTCAGAAATCAGTGCATGGCAACTCAAGAATTCATTCATTCATTCATTCATAAGGAATATAACCTAATATAAGGGGGTCATTTACTAAAGCTTAGCTCGAATTATCTGCAGCAGGGCCCATTTTATTCCTATGGGCCCTGCTGCAGATAACTCGAGCTAAGTTTTAGTAAATGACCCCCATACTGATTTAACTACAACCATGGAGTTATCTGTAAAGGCAAAGGAAAATACAAAAGGTAAGATATAAAGCAGAGAAAACGTTTAACTGGGGAGTATTGAGAAAGTTTATGTTTAAATCATTTTTATTCAAACAATACAACAATAAGAAAACTGTTCTTGTAACAAGAAAGAATTTTAAATTTCTTCTCCTCCTCCCCCTTCTATCCCCCCCCCCAACCCTCCCCCCGTTCCCCCCCTTTTTGTTCTATGGCTAACATCACATTATTTATAAATTCAATAAATGACTTCGCGCAGATGGAGTTAACGTGCTCCAAAGAGGTGTCCACAGTTGTTGAAATTTTTCCCCCTCTTGTGATTCAAAGTCAACAATCCCTACCCTCTCAATCCACATCATTAACAACATTTTCCACCGCCACTGCTGGAGGGTAGGAGCATTAGGCGACAGCCACTCTGTTAGAATAATTTGCTTGCCAACTATCACGGCCCTAGCGACAAAAGCCGTAAAGCCCTTCGCCAAAGGCTGCCGCATCGGAGGTTGGCCAAACAGTAGAGCCGGACTATAACTCCAACATGTTGACATATTTTATGATGGCCTTTCAGATTCCTTCTATGTTTTTGCATGTCCAAAACATGTGCCCTAAGGTGGCACCCTCTGCTCTACACTTCGGGCACTCCCCCCAGGATGACAGACCCATGTAAAATGCTCTTCTAGGGGGTATGTGCGTATTGAGAAAGTTTAAATAACTGGCATAATAGGTTAGCAAAGGAGGTTGGGATCTGAGCTGCAGGGTTTCAAAAAGCTTCTCAGTTCCCAGCTACACTGAAACATACCCAAAGTATCACCTCCATCATACCTCTGGTTCAGTACGATTCATATTTCATGACATGCATGCACAGCCACCACCGTGCTAACCCTAAAATGCCGGATTTTCTAAAGATTATAGTAAGCTTAGCTTGATTCATTTGCCAGGCTGCCTCTCAGTGTTATAGCTGAAATATAAAATCATCCACAAAAACACCCGAAACATTTAAAATCACGTTACCCATCAGTTAAACAACAGGAGTCTGTAGTAGTAAGCGGCTGGCAAGCACTTCCAGACACAGGCTAAACTACCCCGGATATTCGATGCCAGGGCATGCACAGCTCATGGCATGAGGAGACCCAAAATTTGAGTGCTTTGTCAATATAAAGGCGATTGCTCGTGCCTGTCTGCTGGAAGTTATTTTGGTCCACCCCTTACTTCATTCTCAAAAAGCAAAACAGAGGCCCCTCAGGAATTATTAGGAAAGGAAGAGAGAATAAAACAAAACATTGCTTTCCTTTTTGGCACCACCTAGCCAAACTCCAGAGGCACAGTTACAAAGCACTGTGGACTTGACAGCAATTTCTGCCAAGCAGCAGTATGTGAAAGGTCATGGATGGTGTGTGTTTCCCTACAATGTACCGATTTCAGCTGGCCTGAGGCTTCCCGCCGGAAGACAGTATTTATCTATAAGGACTGGACATGAAAGACAAAACATGGCACATGTCTAGGGCATTCTTATGCAGCCACGTGGTGTACGCCTCCTGGAGCCGCCACATTCTCCAACACCACCATTAAGATGATTCTTTTACAGCATGTAGACAAACAGCACGGATGGCTGAAATCTGACCATTGCTCTGCAGAGAGAAGGAAACTGGGCATCGCCATTGTTTTTCTTACAGGCTTAGGCCCAGAACATTCACTGAAGGGCATAAAAGTATATTCGTTTTGCACTGCCAACTTCGGTTGCCAGCCCATTAACCCTCAGATCTCAGTGCAAAGTGTCTTTTCCTGATTCTCTATCCTTTGCTTCTGATCACCTCCAGAAAGGGGTAAGAGCTGGGGGGGGGGGGGGGGGGGGGGGACAGTGCTTCACCATTCCTGAGACAAGACTCACATTTGGTCATTCCTGGAATTAGAGGTTGGAAGGCCATTATAATTAATTCTTTTAGTATTGGGGACATTTAGGAATGTTTTAATTGCTCTGTGAAGTTTATTATTTATTGGAATTTGATAAAAACGCAAATCAGAGCAATGTACAATCAAAAGATAATAAAAGCAGGGAAAGGAACTCCATAAAACATACCCAGGGAAAAAGTCAGATCATGTCAGTACTGGTTATATTTGGCTTTGTTTATCAAATACATTATTAGTGATTAGATTTAAGCATTGTTATACTGGGACAGACTGAAGGTCTCCTAAGCCCAGTATCGAGTTTCCAACAGTGGACAATCAAGGTCACAAGTACCTGGCAAGATCCCAGAACAGTAAAACAGATTTTACACTGCCTATTCCAGAAATACGTAGTGGATTTTCCCAAATCCATCTTAATAATGGTTTATAGACTTTTCTTTTTTAAATATTTATATCAAGTTATATTACATCTCAAATAGAACACTTGATAACAGAAAATGCCATCAATTCCAAGAAACGAACATCAATGAAAAATAAAAAGGAAATTCAAATACGGACTTATTCAGCATATACAACCTCTAAAAAAAGGGGAAAAAAAAAGATATGGCCTTTTCTTTTAGGAAATTTAGCCAAACCTTTTTTAAACCCTGCTAAGCTAACTGCTTTTACCGCATTCGCTGGCAACAAATTCCAGAGCTTCATTACACATTGAGTGCAGAAAGCTTGTCTCAAATTTGTTTTAAATTTACTACTTAGTAGCTTCATTGTATGCCCCTAGACCTTGTACTTTTGGAAACAACAAACAAGAGATTCATGACCACCCGTTCCACTCCACCCAGTATTTTATAGACCTCTATTTGTAACAGATCAAGTGCCAAGAACTTATTGCTTACAAATAACCGGTCATATTTACAGAACCTTGCAGGTGTGGTCCATATTGCGAGCACATAATGTGCCCAAGGGACAGGGATTGGTCTGTATGGACCCCTAGACAAATATGCACCTCTGTTTTCTCACACTGCCACACACTGAGCAATATATTGTTCATGATGACACCTAGATCCTTTCCCTGGGTGCTGACTACTGTACCCCATTGTTCCCTCCTTTAATAGCTTTTGAGCTTACAGGCAGAATATAAAAATTAAAAAAAAATCATGTAGTTATAATTTGGGTTATTCTTCCCAACATACATCGCTTTGTACATGTCCACAATAATCTCCCAAGTTCCACCTGCAATTTCTCAGTCTACGTAAAACTTTCAAGCTTTTCTCTTGAGACCAACCATTTGAAACCAAATGATGACTATATAAATATATTGTAGCCCAGTGGTTAGTGCAGTGGACTGTGATCCTGGGGAACTGGGTTCAGTTCCCACTGTAGCTCCTTGTGATTCTGGGAAGTCACTTAACCCTCTATTGCCCCTGGTACACATAAGTTCCTGTATATACTGTGTAAATCTCCTTGAATATAGTTGCAAAAACCTCAGAAAGGCGGTATATCAAGTCCCATTTCCCTTTCCCCCTTTCCCTTATGACATCATAATATCAGAAGTGAGTCAAGTATCGGGCAATCAAGCCATTGTGACATCACTGATGAGGTTGGCTCTTATTGGTGGAATGAGTGGAGGAGTAGCCTAGTGGTTAGTGCAGTGGACTTTGATCCTGGGGAACTGAGTTCTTCGATTCCCACTGCAGCTCCTTGTGACTCTGAGCAAGTCACTTAACCCTCCATTGCCCCTGGTACAAAATAAGTACTTGAATATATGTAAACTGCTTTGAACGTAGTTGCAAAAACCACAGAAAGGCAGTATATCAAGTCCTATTTCCATTTCCCTATTGAACATGAATCGTTTACATGTTTTATGCAAGACCTGGCCAAGCATGGAGTACCAAATTTACAGGGGTAAAAAGCAGAAACAGCAATTCAAGGGCAAAACATTTATTCCAACTACTGCCCTCTTGATTCAACATCTGTCCACCTTTCATGGAACTATCTAGACAGACACTTGGCTTCACCATGTGTCATGCACGATGACCTTTTATTTGCTATCCTTCCACAGCAGCAAGACTATGACACGGAAACCACCTTTGCTTTGGGTCACATCTTCCACCTCTGTCACTCAGGGCTTGACTAGCATTTTGAACTGCAAAGGTCACCCATACTGCACTGCTATTTCACACCAGCGGTATTGGCTGTGTGGGGTAGAAAATGAAGCCCTCTGCACAGTCACCTACCCTCCTCCCTCCTATCGGCCCCTTGAGGGGAAATTCAACTAATAAAGACAGTTGCAAACACATGTGCCGGTCAGCTACCAGCTACTTCCTTGATCCAATCCCTAGTCTCCTGAAGCAATTCTGCAGGAACTGGACCATTGCACAGTAAAGGTTAAATTGCGTACTCCTTCCTCCCCTTCACTAACCTTCTGGAGTTTTAGCATCTACAACGTTGCCTTCCTCAAGTTCGGAGTCGCTGCTCTGTTTGATATTTTCCACTTCAGTCCAGAAATCATCCATAGACAAAGAGCCCGAAAGATCAGTCCTAGAGTTCAAGCATGGGGCACGCTGAACTGAGTCTTTCCAAGGAGTCGAGTTCATTTTGCATGGACACCGCCTATGGCTGTCGAAAAAACAAAGATACAAATAAAATTAAAAATCTTTTACGATTAGCATCTGGGCTCAACATTAAAAATAAGCTGTGGTACTTTAATAGTCGCCACTGCAAGTATACTGCCGGTTAGCAGTAAGTGGATAGTCAGTTATATCACGCGATATAACCGGCTGTCCGCCACTTTTCAGTGTGTCGCTGGCCCAGTTGGACGCCAAATAGGGCCACGTTTATACCTGGAATATACCTTCGGCTGATTCAAACTTAACTACTACTACTTAACATTTCTAAAGCGCTACTAGGGTTACGCAGCGCTGTACAATTTAACATGGAAGGACAGTCCCTGCTCAAAGAGCTTACAATCTAAAAAGACAAATGTACAGTTAATCTGAAAGGTCAGACAGATTGGGGCAACCTATATGTTCGAAAGGTTAGGTTCCGAATGCAGCATTGAAGAGGTGAGCTTTAAGCAAGGATTTGAAGATGGGTAGGGAGGGGGCTTGGCGTAGGGATTGGGGAAGGTTGTTCCAGGCATAGGGTGAGGCAAGGCAAAAATGAGCGGAGCCTGGAGTTGGCAATGGTGGAGAAGGGTACTGGCAAGTGCTATAATCCTCTCTCTTTTTTTTAGCTCAGAAATAAGTTATTTATTTAAATTTATATTCCTCATTATCCCAATAGATCTGGTTCAATATGGCTAACAACTTATTGTAATTAACAGTACAAAAAAGTGATACGGGATAGTATACATTAAGTAGACATAAAAGGAGGATTGAGTAATTACTATTTGTCATTTGGAAACGATTGCTAGATGCAAAAAGGAAACAATTTATAGTCATCCATATACAACAATCAGAATGGAACTGAGACATTGAATAATTGTACAGTTAGGGGTTTAAATTAATTATGATCATCTGTGAGAAACTGCTTATAGACAAGCTTTAAGGCGTTTCTGGAATATCAAGTAATTAGGTTCCCATCTGATGAATTTCAGGAGGGACTATCCACCATTTGGTACAGAGGTAAGAGACATGATAGAGGTATATAAAATAATGAGTGGAGTGGAATATGTGGATGTGAAGCATCTGTTCACGCTTTCCAAAAATACTAGGACTAGGGGGTATGCGATGAAACTAAAATGTAGTAAATTCAAAACAAATTGGAGAAATTTTTCTTCACCCAACGCATAATTAAACTCTGGAATTTGTTGCTAGAGAACGTGGTGAAGGTGGTTAGCTTAGCAGAGTTTAAAAAGGGGTTAGACGGTTTCCTAAAGGACAAGTCCATAAACCGCTACTAAATGGACTTGGGAAAAATCCACAATTCCAGGAATAACATGTATAGAATGTTTGTACGTTTGGGAAGCTTGCCAGGTGCCCTTGGCCTGGATTGGCCGCTGTCGTGGACAGGGTGCTGGGCTCGATGGACCCTTGGTCTTTTCCCAGTGTGGCATTACTTATGTACTTATGTAGAATCCTGACATGTAGATTGACTTGTAGATCACATTTTTGCAACTGGGATGGTGGAGGCTTAGATAATCTCTTGAACCAGGGAGAGCATTGCGAAGGGGGAGATCAATTAAAGGTTGCATGCAATCAGGGGTTAAAGTCATATATAGTTTTGAAAACAAATGCGCATAGTTTGAATGTTATTCTGGCTTTGATTGAGAGCCAGTGTAACTTTATAAGCGAAGGGGCTGCATTTTCAAATCTCGTAGCCTTGTAGACTAATCTGGCTGCTGTATTTTGAGCTGTCTGCAGGTTTTTCAAGGAAGATTCCTTACAACCAGCATCAATGGCATTGCAATAATCAAAGTGAGACATTACAGCTCATTGTACAAGACTCGTGGTGATTGTGTGCTCACAGGCATCAGTGCATCTTTTCAGAAAAGGACTCTTCAATAGTTATAAAGAAATTATTCTTCCCAAGTCTGGTCTGTTATAAATAGAACACCTAAGAAGGGCATTTCCTACTTGGTAATTGGGTCTCCCAGAACTCTATCATAACAGCCCAGATGCCCCACCCTAAAATTAAAGTATTTGATGTTGTAAGACATATCCACTTTTTTATTTCACAAAGTTAATTTTATTTCTTTAGTGATGCAATTTTATGATACAATCAGTAGCTCGATTGCATAGTGTGTCCACAACCTGCGTTTGACACTGGAGTTGCAGTAGGTCTTCTGAAGAAGTGTCAACTCGTCTACAATGCTTACCAAAGCATCAGTCTATCTGGACATTGAGGAAACTGCAATGAGTGGGACTGCTGGATACAACCACTTGTAGCACCGCTCCAGGGATATAGATATTTATTTATTTAAATAAGAGACTTCTTTTCCAAGGCTTAATCCCAAGGTTCTTAATGGATCACATAAATAAATACATAGTATTTGAAAAACAAACCAGACTCGCATTACTACTACTACTACTACTACTACTACTACTACTATTTAGCATTTCTATAGCGCTACAAGGCGTACGCAGCGCTGCACAAACATAGAAGACAGTCCCTGCTCAAAGAGCTTACAATCTAATAGACAAAAAATAAATAAAGTAAGCAAATCAAATCAATTAATGTGTACAGGAAGGAGGAGAGGAGGGTAGGTTGAGGGGAGTGGTTAGGAGTCAAAAGCAATGTTAAAGAGGTGGGCTTTCAGTCTAGATTTAAAGGTGGCCAAGGATGAGGCAAGACGTAGGGGCTCAGGAAGTTTATTCCAGGCGTAGGGTGCAGCGAGACAGAAGGCGCAAAGTCTGGAGTTGGCAGTAGTGGAGAAGGGAACAGATAAGAAGGATTTATCCATGGAGCGGAGTGCACGGGAAGGGGTGTAGGGAAGGACGAGTGTGGAGAGATACTGGGGAGCAGCAGAGTGAGTACATTTATAGGTTAGTAGAAGAAGTTTGAACAGGATGCGAAAACGGATAGGAAGCCAGTGAAGGGTCTTGAGGAGAGGGGTAGTATGAGTAAAGCGACCCTGGCGGAAGATGAGACGGGCAGCAGAGTTTTGAACCGACTGGAGAGGGGAGAGGTGACTAAGTGGGAGGCCAGCAAGAAGCAGATTGCAGTAGTCTAAACGAGAGGTGACAAGGGTGTGGATGAGGGTTTTGGTAGAGTGCTCAGAGAGAAAGGGGCGGATTTTACAGATGTTGTAAAGAAAGAAACGACAGGTCTTGGCGGTCTGCTGGATATGAGCAGAGAAGGAGAGAGAAGAGTCAAAGATGACCCCAAGGTTTCGAGCTGAGGAGACAGGGAGAATGAGAGAGCCATCAACAGAAATAGAAAACGGGAGGAGCGGGGAGGTGGGTTTGGGGGGGAAAATGAGAAGCTCGGTTTTGGTCATATTTAATTTCAGGTGGCGTTGAGACATCCAGACAGCAATGTCAGACAAGCACGCTGAAACTTTGGTTTGGATGCAAGGTGAGATATCAGGGGTAGAAAGGTAGATTTGGGAGTCATCAGCATAGAGATGGTAGGAAAAGCCATGGGATGAGATTAATGAACCAAGGGAAGAAGTGTAGATAGAAAAGAGGAGGGGACCAAGAACAGAACTCTGAGGTACGCCGACAGGCAGAGGGATAGAAGTAGAAGAGGATCCACCAGAGTGAACACTAAAGGTGCGGAGGGAGAGGTAGGAAGAGAACCAGGAAAGGACAGAGCCCTGGAATCCAAGTGAGGACAGGGTATCGAGAAGTATGCTGTGATCGACAGTGTCAAAAGCAGCGGAAAGATCAAGAAGAATGAGGATGGAATATTGACCTCTGGATTTAGCCAGTAATAGGTCATTGGAGACTTTAGTAAGCATTACAGCTCCATGAACAGTTAAACAGTGGAAGAACAAATGCTGAGAAGAAAGCACACCATCCCTGTCCAGAGTTCAGATATAAGAATGTCCAGCTTGCTCTACTTCCACAATTTATGCATGATGACCACAGTTGACCAGAGCTAGTTATTGAAAGTGCAGGGGAGGACTGGAGGACTTAATTACTACAGGACTTGAGTCCCTCACTTTTAGGTGAGCAGTTTACATGTAGCTCAAAGATGGCAGTAATGAAGTTGTTCACCAGGGCAGGGGACATGTGGGGCCTGGAAAAAAACGTTCAGGAACAGACCTTTGCCAGAGTAGGATTCCCTGGAGGTTGAGAGTTATTCTCTTTCAGAGACATTAAAAGGAGGCGATACGAGAAGCTTCTCCAGGACAACTGGCACTTTTCTCAAGCACCATGAGCCCAAAAGTACTCTGGAACAATAGCTTATCCTAGTGCAAGATCACCACAGCTGTACAGGACCCTCCAAAGCATAGGCCCGGGCAGTTACCCTATCATCCCTCCAGAACTGTTGACGGATGCCTTTGTGAAATAAGTTGGTGGTTTCAGTTGAGTTCAGTGAACTTTCATGCACCCCCTTCTAAACCACCACCGATCTTATACTTCCTGTAAGTATTAAAGTTCATTATTAAATCAAATAGAATCTTAGTTGCTGCTATTTTGTATTCTGACATCCCCAAAACAAGCACCTCTATATTATACTTCTTTCAAAAAGAAGAGGGAAAGTTGAAGCAACAAGTTAAGGGACTGTTCTCAGAAGTTTATCTAACAGCAGCTGCCAAGGACAAGTTGACCTCAACAACATACACTGCCAAGGCCGTTCCTGTGTGTTCATTTTTTGTCCTAAGGAATGTCACCGTGCAGCTTCTCAGGTTATGGCGATGACGCATAGCTGGAAACAAATGGAATGGGGAATGAGCACCTCTGGGAAAACCATACATCAACTGTACCCCACTCAGGGCCCCTTTTACAAAGTGGTGGTAAGCCCAACACGGGCTTACCGCTCACTAAAAATGAAGTGTCATTGGGCCACCACAGCAGCCCGGCAGTACTTTCCACCCCCAGCGCGCCGTCATATCTGAAGCTGCAAAAATATATTTGCATATAATGGAGGCTATGCACGCAAATCAAGTTCATGCATATTCATTGTGGATATCCTGAAAACACTGACCTAAGCCGTCCTTCTGGTATTTCCCATCACTGTTTGACCACCTTAAAATCATCAGATACGATCGCTTCCAAGTCTCACTCTTCTCGTGTGTGCAGAAGTACTTTGCCCCCTATACTGCAGGGGCGTAGCCAGACAGCAGATTTTGGGTGGGCCTAGGCAAGAAGTGGGTGGGCACCAAATGTTCTCTCCCCCACCCCCACAACAAAATAAATATCTCAGCTGGTGGGAAAATGCTTCTCTCCAGTCTCCACCTTGGTAGTCTGCAGCAGGCATGCACTGAAAACTGAGCATGCGAAGGTGCCAGTATTGTGGAGAGCAGCGTTTTCATTACCATGCGATACTGTTGGATGGGCCTGAGCCCTAAGTGGGTGGGCCCCGGCCCACCTGTGGCTACACCACTACTATACTGTACAGGATTTTGCAGCACAAATGCATGACCCTGAGTTTTTAGCTTTAAATTTTAGCAGTCAAATTCTAATCCATTCTTCAAGCATCACTAAATCCCTCCTCATGTTATCCACATCATTCACAGCTTCTTCTGTAATGAAGATTTTAGTATCATCTACTACTACTTATCATTTCTATAGCGCTACTAGACGTACGCAGCGCTGTACACTTGAACATGAACAGACAGTCCCTGCTCAACAGAGCTTACAATCTAATTAGGACAGACAAACAGGACAAACAAGAGATAAGGGAATATTAAGGTGAGGATGATAAAATAAGGGTTCTGAATAAGGGTTAGGAGTTAAAAGCAGCATCAAACAGGTGGGCTTTTAGCTTAGATGTGAAGACGGCCAGAGATGGAGCTTGGCGTACCGGCTCAGGTCCATCTACAAATGCTGGCTCCTCCCATGACCAAATGGCTTGCATTTGGTCGTTTCTAAGATGGACGTCCTAAAAGGGCAACCTTACGAGACAGCCCTTCTGCAATATCGCTTACAAACGTTAAAGAACTGAATCAAGGGCCAATACCAGTGGTGTGGTAAAGGGACAGTCCTTTCCTCAGAGTGAACTCCATTAACCACTACCCTTTGTCACCTCCCACTCAACCAGCTACTAACCCAGTCAATCACTTTAGGGCCCACACCCAGGGCACTCAGTTTATTTATTAGTCGTCTATGTGGACCCGTGTCATGGGCCTTGCTAAATACACCACACCCAGTGCTCTCCCTCGATCCATCTCTCTGGTCACCCAGTCAAAGAAAATCAATCAGATCTGTCCAACAAGACCTACCTCGGGATTCCAGAAATTGCACTATCCTCTGTTTTAGTAGCATATCCATTAAATTTACTCACCACCGAGGCTGGACTAACTGGTCTGTAGGGAAGTACAGTATCTTAAAACTTATATCAGATAAATAACAAGTTTAAAAAAAATAAATAAATAAAATAAAAAATACACCCCCATCCCCCCCATTTTTAACCTCTTCCGCAGCCTTGCTATCAAAAAAGAAACAGTCATAAAACTAAGAAAAATTCGTAACATTATGATACAATGAAAATTTCCTGGCCAACTGCTCTGAGGAGTGGAGAACTAAGAGAAAAAAAAAGGGAGGAAAAAAATAGGAGAAAGGAGAGATAAAATGGAAAAAAAAAAGAGAAAGAAGGGAAGGGTGGAGGAGAGAACAATTACGGGAAGAGAAAGATGAATGGATTTGAGACTCTCCAGGATTTACCCCGTTTCGGTTTTTGATTGTACTAGGGTACACGGTGAGCTTCCTGCTATATTTATCTTGTTTAGCTCTCCCTGTAATGTGGTTAAAGCTGTTAGCTGTATTTGTTTTCCTTTGTATCGTGATTAGGGTTTGTGGTATTTGTATTTATGCTTATTTATTTTATTGCATTTGTATCCCACATTTTCCCACCTTTTTGCAGGCTCAGTGTGGCTTACAATTCATTATGAATGATAGAAATACATTATGTTACAATTCGGTTATGGATTACATTGTGAAGAGTTATACGAGACAAAAATCAAAGTATCGTTAAGGAATATATCAATGGAAAAGAACGTTGAAACATTGGACGGAAACAACGAGAAGCTAAAGGGAAATATATAATAACAAAAAACATATGGTATACATTTTTTTTTCCTGTGAGTAGAGGTATGAGTGTGGTGAGATTTCAGGATTGAGAATTCATAAGTGGATGTGTTGATGTATTACTGAACAGTGAGTGTGGATTTTATGTGTTTTGTACTTTATATTTTGATGTTACCCAGTTGCACAATGTGCGACCATCTCTGGGAAAGCATGACTAAAGTTCTTTTGTTTCTGGTCACATTAATCGTGCTTTCCCAGAGATGTTTAAACGTTGTTTATTTTTTCACTGGATGTGTACTTTTTCTTTACCTTGAACCTTGCAGTAAGATTGGAAGTATTTGGGGCGACATGTTGTGGACCCCTGATTATGGTTGTGATAATATGTGTATATTATCAATAAAAAAAATGTTGAAACATAACTTGAACCTTGCATTGGGCATATCTATGACAAGCCCGCAAAGAGGTGGGAAAATGTGGGATACAAATGCAAACAATAAATAAGGTAAGCAAATCATTTCTCTCTTGTTCTTGCCTTCTCCCCTCTATTTATTTATTTGTAGCATTTATACCCCGCTCTTTCCCGCTCGATGGCAGGCTCAGTGCGGCTTACAATAAATGGGAACAAAGTGTGACAGAGATAACAAAAGATAGACACATCATTTTACAGAGATACAAATAGTGTGGGGAATGAGAAGACGAAGGGATATGGGGGCAGGATGAGGTGTGGTTAATGCTAGTGGTTTGGTTTAGAGATGTGGTTTAGGTAATTAGATTAAGTTGGGTCGTTCGAATAGGCTCGTTTGAAGAGGTATGTTTTCAGCAACTTTCGGAAGGGTAGAAGTTCGTTGGTTGTTCTAATGAGTCTTGGTATGGCGTACCAGAGTTGACTGCCCATCACGGAAAAGTTGGAAGCGTAGTAGGTTTCGTATTTAAGGCCTTTGCAACTAGGAAGATGAAGATTGAGATATGTTCGAGAGGATTTGGTCCTGTTTCTGTTTGGGAGGTCAATTAATTTGGTCATGAAGCTTGGATACTCCATGGAGGATCTTGTGGATCAGTGTGTGTATTTTAAAATTTATTCGCTCTTTGATGGGGAGCCAGTGTAGCTTTTCGCGGAGTGGCGCTGCACTTTCAAATCTTGATTTACCAAAAATTATTCTGGCTGCCGTGTTTTGGGCGGTTTGGAGTTTTTTCATTATTTGGGTAGTGCAACCAATGAAGATGCTATTGCAGTAGTCGGCGTGGGTGAGTACTGTGGATTGTACCAAGTTGCGGAAAGTTTTTAGAGGGAGGAATGGTTTTATTCTTTTCAGTACCCACATCATGTTGAACATCTTTTTCGTTATTGCTTTTGCGTGAGTTTCCACCTTCCCTCTTTCCTTTCCGTACTTTCAGCTTCCTTCTCTCCATCATAGATATTTGCCCATTCTAGTTGAGCAGGAAATAAGGTGCATAGCATCTTCTGTTTACGCTTTCCAAAAATACTAGGACAAGGGAGTCATGCGATGAAGCTGCAGTGTGGTAAATTTAAAACTAATCAGAGAAAAGTTTTCTTCACTCAACGCATAGTTAAACTCTGGAAATCACTGCCGGAACAACAAACATAGTTTGAAATGTCTATATGCGAATGCCAGGAGCCTAAGAAATAAGATGGGGGAGTTAGAATATATTGCACTAAATGAAAAATTAGATATAATAGGCATCTCTGAGACCTGGTGGAAGGAGGATAACCAGTGGGACACTGTCATACCGGGGTACAAATTATATCGTAGTGATAGGGTGAATCGGATTGGTGGAGGGGTAGCATTGTATATTAACGAGAGCCTTGAATCAAATAGATTGAAAATTCTGCAGGAAGCAAAACACTCCTTGGAATCACTGTGGATTGAAATTCCATGTGCAAAGGGGAAAAGGATAGTGATAGGAGTGTACTACCGTCCGCCTGGCCAGGACGAACAGACGGATGCGGAAATGTTAAAGGAAATCAGGGACGCAAACAAACTGGGCAACACAATAATAATGGGGGATTTCAATTACCCGCATATAGACTGGGGTAATGTAACATCTGTACACGCAAGGGACATAAGATTTCTTGATGAAATCAAGGACAGCTTCATGGAACAGCTAGTTCAGGAGCCGACAAGAGAAGGAAAAATACTAGACTTAGTCCTTAGTGGTGCTCATGATCTAGTGCAGGGGGTAACGATACGAGGGCCGCTTGATAACAGTGATCATAATATGATCGGTTTTGATATTGGCATTGAAGGAAGTGAAACTAGGAAATCAAGTACGCTAGCGTTTAACTATAGAAAAGGTGATTACGACAAAATGAGAAAAATGGTGAAAAAAAGACTGAAAGGAGCAGCTCGCAGAGTAAAAAACTTGCATCAGGCGTGGATGCTGTTTAAAAACACCATCCTGGAGGTTCAGGACAAATATATTCCACGTATTAGAAAAAAGGGAAAAAAGACTAAACGTCAGCCGGTGTGGCTAAACAGTAAGATAAAGGAAATCATTAGAGCCAAAAAACAATCCTTCAGAAAGTGGAGAAGAGAACCAACTGAAAGTAACAGGATAGATCATAAGGAATGCCAAGCCAAATGCAAAGCGGAGATAAGGAGGGCAAAAAAGGACTTTGAGAAGAAATTAGCGTTGGAAGCAAAAATACATAGTAAAAACTTTTTTAGATACATTAAAAGCAGGAAACCGGCCAAAGAGTCGGTTGGGCCGCTGGACGAATATGGTGTTAAAGGGGCGATCAAGGAGGACAAAGCCGTAGCGGAGAAATTAAATGAATTCTTTGCTTCGGTCTTCACCGAGGAGGATTTGGGGGGGACACCGGTGCCGGAAAGAATATTTGAAGCGGGGGAGTCGGAGAAACTAAACAAATTCTCTGTAACCTTGGAGGATGTAATGGGTCAGTTCAGCAAGCTGAAGAGTAGTAAATCACCGGGACCTGATGGTATTCATCCCAGAGTATTAATAGAACTAAAAAATGAACTTGCGGAGCTACTGTTAGAAATATGCAATCTGTCCCTAAAATCGAGTGTAATACCGGAAGACTGGAGGGTAGCCAATGTTACTCCGATTTTTAAGAAAGGTTCCAGAGGAGATCCGGGAAATTATAGACCGGTGAGTCTGACGTCGGTGCCGGGCAAGATGGTGGAGGCTATTATTAAGAATAAAATTGCAGAGCATATACAAAAACATGGACTGATGAGACAAAGTCAGCACGGATTTAGTGAAGGGAAGTCTTGCCTCACCAATCTAATGCATTTTTTTGAGGGGGTAAGCAAACATGTGGACAATGGGGAGCCGGTTGATATTGTATATCTGGATTTTCAGAAGGCGTTTGACAAAGTGCCGCACGAAAGACTCCTGAAGAAATTGCAGAGTCATGGAATCGGAGGTAGGGTATTATTATGGATTAAGAACTGGTTGAAAGATAGGAAGCAGAGAGTAGGATTGCGTGGCCAGTATTCTCAGTGGAGGAGGGTAGTTAGTGGGGTCCCGCAGGGGTCTGTGCTGGGTCCGTTGCTTTTTAATGTATTTATAAATGACCTAGAGATGGGAATAACTAGTGAGGTAATTAAATTCGCCGATGACACAAAATTATTCAGGGTCGTCAAGTCGCAGGAGGAATGTGAACGATTACAGGAGGACCTTGCGAGACTGGGAGAATGGGCGTGCAAATGGCAGATGAAGTTCAATGTTGACAAGTGCAAAGTGATGCATGTGGGTAAGAGGAACCCGAATTATAGCTACGTCTTGCAAGGTTCCGCGTTAGGAGTTACGGATCAAGAAAGGGATCTGGGTGTCGTCGTCGATGATACGCTGAAACCTTCTGCTCAGTGTGCTGCTGCGGCTAGGAAAGCGAATAGAATGTTGGGTGTTATTAGGAAGGGTATGGAGTCCAGGTGTGCGGATGTTATAATGCCGTTGTATCGCTCCATGGTGCGACCGCACCTGGAGTATTGTGTTCAGTACTGGTCTCCGTATCTCAAAAAAGATATAGTAGAATTGGAAAAGGTACAGCGAAGGGCGACGAAAATGATAGTGGGGATGGGACGACTTTCCTATGAAGAGAGGCTGAGAAGGCTAGGGCTTTTCAGCTTGGAGAAGAGACGGCTGAGGGGAGATATGATAGAAGTGTATAAAATAATGAGTGGAATGGATCGGGTGGATGTGAAGCGACTGTTCACGCTATCCAAAAATACTAGGACTAGAGGGCATGAGTTGAAGCTACAGTGTGGTAAATTTAAAACGAATCGGAGAAAATTTTTCTTCACCCAACGTGTAATTAGACTCTGGAATTCATTGCCGGAGAACGTGGTACGGGCGGTTAGCTTGACGGAGTTTAAAAAGGGGTTAGATAGATTCCTAAAGGACAAGTCCATAGACCGCTATTAAATGGACTGGAAAAATTCCTCATTTTTAGGTATAACTTGTCTGGAATGTTTTTACGTTTGGGGAGCGTGCCAGGTGCCCTTGACCTGGATTGGCCACTGTCGGTGACAGGATGCTGGGCTAGATGGACCTTTGGTCTTTCCCAGTATGGCACTACTTATGTGGTTAAGGCGGTTAACTTAGCGGACTTCAAAAAAAGGGTTGGACGGCTTCCCGGAGGAAAAAGCCATAGAATGTTATTGAATGGATGAGGGGAATAATACAGTATTTCTAGGATGGGCGGGACAAATTGCTTGTTCTTTTGGCCGCTGTCGGTGACAGGGTGCTGGGCTCGATGGACCCTTGGTCTGTCCCAGCGTGGCGATGTTTATGTACTTATGTTTGCCTGCTGCTAGTTTTTGTCTACAAAAGGCTCATTCAGACCAGGGGCATTTACCCCCTTACCCCAACCCCCAAATTCCACTTAGGATAGAAAGCATAGTAAAAACAATACTTTTCATGAAGCAAATTCAGAGAAGGAAATTCATATGTTAATGTTAGGATAGAGGATTATAAGTCACAACATCTTGAAAAAAAGTTGGTCTTAATATATGAAAGTTTTACTGTGAAACAGTCATTTTGATTGTATTGAAAACAGCATCCAAATGTTTAAAAATTATATATTCTCACAAAAGATTTAAATACAATAAAAATGGTTTGTACGTTCTGACCTTCTACCGAATTATTGAAAGATGCTCTACATCAGCTTTCAAGACCATAGTCATTCATTCCTTATCTTATGCAATCTGCAAAGCTCAGGTCCAATATCATTCTCCTACAGTGATGCTATGAAAAGTTATTACAGACTGCAAGGCAGTTCTATTCTTCCAGCGCTCAAATCCACAATAGAAATAAACATGCAGTTTTAACTGTTCACGCTTTCCAAAAATACTAGGACTAGGGGGCATGCGATGAAGCTACAATGTAGTAAATTTAAAACGAATCGGAGAAAATATTTCTTCACTCAATGTGTAATTAAACTCTGGAATTCGTTGCCAGAGAATGTGATAAAGGCGGTTAGCTTAGCAGAGTTTAAAAAAAGGTTTGGACGGCTTCCTAAAGGAAAAGTCCATAGACCATTATTAAATGGACTTGGGGAAAATCCACTATTTCTGGGATAAGCAGTATAAAATGTGTTGTACATTTTGGGGATCATGCCGGGTATTTGTGACCTGGATTGGCCACTGTTGGAAACCGGATGCTGGGCTCGATGGACCTTTGGTCTTTCCCAGTATGGCAATACTTATGTACTTATGTAATGTGTTAGAAGTTTAAAAATTTTTGGACCAGTTTTCTCCTGCTCTTCTCGACTTCCAGAACAAATCAGAAACATGCTGAGGTCTGGCCCCAGAAGACTACACTCACAACCACCTAGGTAGTTTCTCCCTCTATCATATACTCCCCTCCCAACATTAATCCAGTCATTACAACAGTCCCTGGCTGAGGGGTGGCATGCATCAGGCCTCCATCAAGGGACCTAAATCTTTCCGCTAAGCGATTATGTTGTACAAAGACCGACTGCCTTCCCCTAGCAGCTGAGAGACTGCATCCACTAAATCCCCCATTCCCGTTAACCTAGCCACCAACGGCCTGAGAAGGAATCGGACTTAGGTCCTTCCGCAGGGTGGTGCACAGTGCGGTCGCTCTGCTATCTAGTTGACCTTGAGTTACAATTTAAGGAATGCTGACCATAATCCTGCAAAACAATCCATTGCCCTGTAGGTTAAATCATCATGCCGCATTCGTGATGGTTGCTTCGTTTTCACCCTGAGCCTTCCCAAACCATCCAGCTACAAAAATCGTCAGGATAAAGAAACAATCCATACCTGCATACGACGGGCTCCATTGACCGTGCACAACCAACAGACTTATGTAGGATCTGAGGTCTGGGAATCCGGGTCCTGGTAAAGCCAATGTTGTGGTTAATATCCTTCATGCTTAAAACCTACAGTGGCCAGATCTCCTCGTAACAACTACGGCGCCACTTAAAGCAGTGACAGAAAAGGAAGTCACGGCACCACCTACAAGAGTTTGAAGGCACAGGTTAATTGACTGGCAGCTCCTTCCTCCTTTGCCCTGGCAGCAACAGATAACTGCATTGTACACAACAAGCAAGCATGCAACTTTGTGGTCTTGCAAGAGAGATACCCACTGCTAGCTAAAATGCACTCCGCAATAACAGGTTGAGGAAACAGCCAGTCGTTTTTGGTAAATAGCCCGAGATCCTGCAGCAAATTATACTGCCACGTCAAAGAGATCAGGTGCCAGGTTTCTCTGCTCCTCCTTTGGTTTCAAAACAGCTTGATAGATGTTTTGAGAGACAAGGGTGATTAATAATACAGCAGCCTTGGCAGCAATGAAACTGGGAGTCAACCGTCCTGATGCATTTCATAACAAGGATTAAAGTACTAGGGGAATATTTATGCATTTGAGAACTACTTACTATTTTCAACATCTTCTATATATTTTTCATGTTAAGAGTTTTATTGGCTGGTGAATGGGCCGAGTAGATAGAAGGCTTCTGGGTTTTAATTGTCAATTTTTATTGTTCTAACACAAACTGGGCTTTTTTGATGAAGGGTGATATTAAGTATAATAAAGGAAAGCAGAATAATTCATTAATGTTATGAGAGTGAAGAAATTTCACCACCTCAAGAAGAGCGTGTTATAATTTGGGTATTTCATCTAACTGAATTATTATTTATATATGGCGTTGGCATCCGAAAGCAAAACCCAAATAGGTTCATGAAATCCAAAAAACACATACAAGCTTTAAATCTAAATCCAAATGCATATTTAAAAATGGCTAGTGCAAAAAAAATAAAATCTTCTAGATCACAACATGGGCATTATATTAAGGTCTCACTAATTTTGTTGACTTTAAATTGCCAAATTTAGAAAAAAAAACCAAACTTTTTTTTTTGCTATTACTGCTGTTTTAAAAAAAGTTGCACATGTTATTCGACCAAATATGTTTTATGTTTATTTGCAATTTAGAGGCATATTTTCAAAGCACTTGGGGCCGTTTACTTTTTTATTTTATAAATCTTGTTTATTGACATCGGTACACAAGGAAACTTAGAACAAACATGTAAAATACAATATTAATAATCCTTACAACCAAAACAGTTCCCCCTGTTTTCCTTTTTTATTTTCCCTCCTTTCCCCCCCCTATTATCCTCCCCCTCCCTCTATCCCGCCTTCTCCTCCCTCCCTTCCCTTACTTTCAAGAGTTTAATATTCTACTTTTTGTCGTTGCAGTCAAAGTCTCCCAAAATGGGGCCCATCTCCTTTTTTGGAAGCTAAGTCCGTAATTCTTCTCCGTTCTAAGGAACACATGTGGATCATAAGTGCTCTCCACTATGATACCGTTGGGCTTTCTGAAGACAGCCAAACTTGCAAGATCACCTTTTTCCCCATTAAGACTGTCCTCTGTAAAAAGGTTTCCATGCCAGCCGGTTTATGACTTTGTATTGTAAATCTATGAAATAATTGTCTCGGGGAGTGGTGCCATTTTACTTTCCACATGTCTGACACCTGCTCTGCCAGGGCTTTCCAGAATTTATGTACCTTTTGGCATGACCAAAACATGTGGCCTAGATGAGCATTTGCTAAACCACACTTTGCACAGTCATCATTGTCTCTTAGTGTCGCTTTATAGGCCCTGTGTGGTGATACATAAAGGCGTAGGATAAACCTATATTGCGTTTCTTGCCAGCATGCATTTTCAGTCAATTTATAGATCCTTTGTACACAATTTTCCAGCTGTTCCGCTGTAACAGTTACTCCCAAATCTGCTGTCCACTGTCCCGCTTCTTTGTCATAGTCATATTTCTTAACATGTTCCCGAAGAAGACTGTGAAAGCATTTAAGTGGTATCCGTGTTTGATCATCCAGACCCAATATTGTGTTGTATGTCTCCCATCTTCCCGCGCAAAGCGATGAGCTGGGCAGGGACTGAATATAGTGCCGTAATTGCATAAATGCGAATGCATCTTTCTTGTCCAACTTGAATTCCGTGCACAAATCTTCGAATGGCTTTATCGTACCTTGCTCTGTCACCACATGGAACAGGTATCTAACTCCGTGTTCCTCCCAGTTCTTGAATATCTTGGACGTGTCCCCCACAGGGAATGCTGGGTTGCCCCTAATTGGTAATAATGGTGAGGACGCCGTGGTCAGTGCATTGGGGCCCAGTTTACTAAGGTGCGTTAGTGTTTTTAGCACGTCTACACTTAGCATGTGCGCTAACCATGCAGGCACCTATAGGGATATTGAAGGCACGAACATGGTTAGCGCGCCTATAATGCTGCTTAGTAATCAGGGCCCTTGGTAAGTTCAGTTACATGAAGGGGTATTTTCGATATAATGTCTAAATCCAACGTGGGGGGGGGGGGGTGTAGTAAGAAATGCCAGCAACCGCAGAGGGGAGGGGATGTGGAGGATATTATACTTTGTCTTTGTACTGTCTTTATGAGATATTATGAATGTACTACATATGTACTCTGCCTAGAACCAAAGGATAGAGCGGATTATCATAAGTACATAAGTGTTGCCATACTGGGAAAGACCAAAGGTCCATTGAGCCCAGCATCCTGTTTCCAACAATGGCCAATCCAGGTCACGAGTACCTGGCAAGATCCCAAAAATGTACAAAACATTTTATACTGCTTATCCCAGAAATAGTGGATTTTCCCCAAGTCCATTTAATAACGGTCTATGAACTTTTCCTTTAGGAAGCCGTCCAAACATTTAAAATAAATAAATAAATAAACGCCAGTAAATGCGTGGAGAGGGCATGTGAAGTATGAAAGGCTGGTAACTGCGAGAGACTCAAATATAAACAGAGATTCTCATTTTTGGCCTTTTCTTTTTTTTCACTCCAAAATCTCAGTTTATATTCCAGTATATATGGTACCACTAGGTGTGTTGGCACCGGTTTGAGATCAGGATTTGAGAAAAGCAGAACTGACTGGAGATCAATCTTCCTCTCACTAGTCTACCAGGAAACCCAGACGGAGCTGCAGGGGAGGGATCAGGGGTTGGAGTGGTCAGCTCCGAAAGGGCCACATAGGGAAGGGTGTGGATTTCAGGAAGGGGGTGACTGGTGACTAGGGAGACTTGTGCTTCTGGCAGGAGGGAACCAGGGGATTATGGAGTGGAGGAGTGGCCTAGTGGTTATGGTGGTGGACTCTGGTCCTGGGGAACTGAGGAACTGAGTTCGATTCCCATTTCAGGCACAGGCAGCTCCTTGTGACTCTGGGCAAGTCACTTAACCCTCCATTGCCCCATGTAAGCCGCATTGAGCCTGCCACGAGTGGGAAAGCGCAGGGTACAAATGTAACAAAAATAAAATAGATATTATTGGAGATTCTACATGGAATGTTGCTATTCCACTTGCAACATTCCATGTAGAAGGCTGCGCAGGCTTCTGTTTCTGTGAGTCTGACGTCCTGCACGTACGTGCAGGACGTCAGACTCACAGAAGCAGAAGCCTGCGCGGCCACATTGGTGATCTGCAAGGGCCGACTTCTACACGGAATGTTGCTAGTGGAATAGCAACATTCCATGTAGAATCTCAAATAGTAGCAACAGTGGAGGAGTGGCCTAGTGGTTAGGGTGCTGGACTGTGGTCCTGGGGAACTGAGGAACTGAGTTGGATTCCTACTTCAGGCTCAGGCAGCTCCTTGTGACTCTGGGCAAGTCACTTAACCCTCCATTGCCCCATGTAAGCCGCATTGAGCCTGCCAAGAGTGGGAAAGCGCGGGGTACAAATGTAACTAAAATAAAAATAAATAAATATCAGGAGCAGCGATTTTAAAAAGCTGTTTCCAAGCACATTTGGGGTGAAGCCTTTAAAAAATATATATATATATATTCTGCTCCCACTGGACGAGGCAAGACACCACAGGAGGCAATGCATCAGGCAGAATTTTTGTAAAATGCTGTGGGGATTTTCCACATCCCAACCTAGACGCCTTAATTCCTCACTTCCGCCTAAGTTTACTAAGCAGCACTATTGGGCGCTTTAGCGTTTTTAATGCGCATAAATGGTTTACGTGCGTTAAACACTAATGTGCCCCTAGAAATGTATAGGCATTTAACGTGCCTTAAGTTTACAGGCGCATTAAAAACGCTAACGCACCTTAGTAAACATAGCCCTCTCTAGGTTATCAATAGAAATCAAACAAAATAAAACATGGAAAAGAAAATAAGATGATACCTTTTTTATTGGACATAACTTAATACATTTCTTGATTAGCTTTCGAAGGTCGCCCTTCTTCCTCAGATCGGAAATAAGCAAATGTGCTAGCTGACAGTGTATATAAGTGAAAACATTCAAGCATTACTATGACAGTCTGACAGGGTGGGAGGATGGGGGTGGGTCGGAGGTATGCATGGGGACATCAAAGCATATCATTGATATTCTAACAGGATGGGTGTGGATAGGTGAGGGGTGGGGTGATCAACAGAGACATACAGACATCCTCCCACCCTGTCAGACTGTCATAGTAATGCTTGAATGTTTTCACTTATATATTAAGTAGAGGAGTGTGGTAGCCGTGTTAGTCCACTCTTAAGGTTATCAATAGAAATCAAACAAAATAAAACATGGAAAAGAAGATAAGATGATACCTTTTTTATTGGACATAACTTAATACATTTCTTGATTAGCTTTCGAAGGTTGCCCTTCTTCGTCAGATCGGAAATAAGCAAATGTGCTAGCTGACAGTGTATATAAGTGAAAACATTCAAGCATTACTATGACAGTAAAATAGATACCATTGGAGATTCTACATGGAATGTTGCTACTATTGGAGATTCTACATGGAATGTTGCTATTCCACTAGCAACATTCCATGTAGAAGGCTGCGCAGGCTTCTGTTTCTGTGAGTCTGACGTCCTGCACGTACGTGCAGGACGTCAGACTCACAGAAGTAGAAGCCTGCGCGACCACATTGGTGATCTACAAGGGCCGACTTCTACATGGAATGTTGCTAGTGGAATAGCAACATTCCATGTAGAATCTATAGAAATCAAACAAAATAAAACATGGAAAAGAAAATAAGATGATACCTTTTTTATTGGACATAACTTAATACATTTCTTGATTAGCTTTCGAAGGTTGCCCTTCTTCCTCAGATCGGAAATAAGCAAATGTGCTAGCTGACAGTGTCCTCTCTAAAAATTGGGCTCCACATCTGAAAATGTAAACCCGGCAAGAGCCCACCATCCTAAAACAAATGTACGGAACTTAATTTTCAATTCGTGACATTATGTAACTTTGTAACAGACAATCCGAAACTTCTACCTAAATTCAGAGCTACTCAATTTACCAGCAACAATGCCGTTCTTCACCTGAAGGATTCTTAACTTTGTAGAACAGGTTTTCCTGTAGGAAAATTGCCCGAGGGGAACTCAAAATAGAACAAGCAATGATTAACATGGTACAGACTAACCAGGAAAATAAACTGGCAATGGAGGTTTGTTAGATAAGCTTTAGGTTCCGAGGATAATTAATTCAAAATATAGCTCGTACTCGGATTTTTAAAAAGTTAAATACCTTAATGGAAAAAGTTAAATGTTAATGTTTTTTTTTTCTTTTTAGTTTTAAGGCTTTCTTTAAAAGATATCTGGAGATGCCAAGGGTGAATCATCCCAGAGAGTGAGATTGAAGATCAAAGAGTGAAATAGTTCAGATGATGCTTCCACCAGGCCTGACCCTGCCACTAAGAACACTAGCTTTCCAACTCTTGCAGAAGAGGCCCACACAACTCCTGCCACAGCTCGCCCCCTTCCGAGCGCCTGTGACAAAGGGAAATGGGACTTGATAAACCGCCTTTCTGAGGTTTTTGCAACTACATTCAAAGCGGTTTACATACTTATTTTGTACCAGGGGCAATGGAGGGTTAAGTGACTTGCCCAGAGTCACAAGGAGCTGCAGTGGGAATCAAACCCAGTTCCCCAGGATCAAAGTCCACTGCACTAACCACTAGGCTACACCTCCACTCATTCCACCAATAAGAGCCAACCTCATCAGTGATGTCACAATGGCCGATACTTGGCTCACTTTTGACATTGTGATGTCATAAGGGAAAGGGGGAAGGGAAATGGGACTTGATATACTGCCTTTCTGAGGTTTTTGCAACTACATTCAAAGTGGTTTACATATATTCAGGTCCTTATTTTGTACCAGGGGCAATGGGGGGGGGGGGGGGGGGTTAAGTGACTTGCCCAGAATCACAAGGAGCTGCAGTGGGAATTGAGCTCAGTTCCCCAGGATCAAAGTCCACTGCACTAACCACTAGGCTACTCCTCCACTCATTCCACCAATAAGAGCCAACCTCATCAGTGATGTCACAATGGCTTGATTGCCTGATAATTGGCTCACTTCTGATATTGTGATGTCATAAGGGAAAGGGGGAAGGGAAATGGGACTTGATATACTGCCTTTCTGAGGTTTTTGCAACTACATTCAAAGTGGTTTACATATATTCAGGTCCTTATTTTGTACCAGGGGCAATGGAGGGTTAAGTGACTTGCCCAGAGTCACAAGGAGCTGCAGTGGGAATTGAGCTCAGTTCCCCAGGATCAAAGTCCACTGCACTAACCACTAGGCTACTCCTCCGCTCCCAGTTCCTGCTGTGATACTTTCTATAGGGATTTCTTTAGTTGGAAGCATTTCAACTTATTTGCTTTTCTTTGGAGCGTCCGAAAGGATACAGAGTGGACAGGACATAGATGAAGGTAGGCTCAGAAAGTCCACATTAGAGGGGCTGAGTCTTGGCAGCATTCAAGCATGAGTTCCAGAGAAGGTAAAGCCTTGTGCCAAAGCTGGGCTTTTATTTTATTGCAGTGGCAAGCCTGGTGGAGGCAGGGTAGCAGCTGCAGCAAGGGGAAGGGAAGAGGGAGGAGATGCTAGATTTGGGGGTAAGAGGACAGGAAAGAAGAAATGAGATACTAGACCTGGGGGTAGGTGGGGATGAGAAGCTGGATATAGGGGGAGAGGGCAGGGTTTTGAAGGGGGCACATGGCCAAAGGTTTCCCTGGGACATAATATACCCCCTTGGGTCAGCCCTGGCATCCAGGGTATTAATCAAGGATTTTAGTTCTGCATATAAAAAACGTAAACCACTTTGATTGTGCCACAGAAAGGCAGTTTATCAAACCCCATCACCCTTGTCCTTACCACTTTGCAAATGAAACAAGTAGAATAAAATATTTGCTTTTCTTTGGAGTGGACAGGACAAGGGTAAATTCTCTGGGCTGGAACTTGCCCTCCATTCAGTGGTGAAAAGCATTGGAGCCACCTCTGTGGGTGCTGTGGGTGCTTGAGCACCCCCAATATTGAGAAAAATTCCTTGTATGTGTTCAGGGAGGGGTCATTTCCATTGGGCTTAGCACCCCCAATAATTTTGAAAAGTTGGCTCCTATGGTGAAAAGTATATGTACAGATTTCACAGCATGTAATACTTGCGGGTGCAGGGAAAAGGGATGGGGCAAGGGGAGGAAATATGGATGAAGGTAGGCTCAGATTTCTTCCTACAGTTGAGGTCATGTTTTTCTCCTCTTAGGCTTAACTCGTACATGGCGCTGGCACCGAGGCTGCAATGAGTGTGAGAAAGGAACGTGACACACTCCTATCAAGAGAGACTTGGCATTGCTGGATATTTTATCTGGCTTTCTGCTAATTTTCTGTAGATCCTCCTTGGGGGCTTCCAAACAACACCGAATAAACAAGCTTTTCACTGCAACACAGGAAGATAAACAATGGCTAAGATAATAAAATTATTTTAATTATTTTCTTTTGCCGCAGGGCGAGTAGGACTATAATTTTAGTACAACTCCTGCTGGAGCTTTTTAACCTTGGCAATCAGATAAGTTGAAAAGCTTCCAACTAAAGAAATCCCTATATAAAAGGATCACAGCAGGAGCCCAAGGTATTTACATCCATAGTAATGAGGGAGTGAAAGTAGGAGGAGCTTTAATTTAAGAATCTCCTCAGGAACAGACTAGAAAAAGAGAATGAGAGGATCTTAATTATGTAATTTATTCATTTTGTTAGTCTGCTGCGTTAAACTGGTACATGCAGACATAAGGATTCATGCAGTGCAATCTGGGACTCCCTCACTTCCACTGCGTCACTCTTTTGGTACTGATGCTCAAGGTCAATGAGAGGTCTGTGCACACATTACTGATCACGTGATGCAGAAAGGAGTTCAGCGCGGCAGTTAACACTGCACAGCGCAGCGTATTAAAATGAATGGTAACAAGACTATTAGCTATATTCACTTCAGTGTGAAGAAGTACAGAGACAATCTGAAAGCGAGCAAAACACGAGAAATTTACCACCAGGTCAAAGGTGGTGTTGGGTTACTACTACTTATAATTTCTAAAGCGCTACTAGACGTACGCAGCGCTGTACACTTGAACATGAAGAGGCAGTCCCGGCTCGACAGAGCTTACAATCTAATTAGGCCAGACAAACAGGACAAACAAGAGATAAGGGAATATTAAAGTGAGGATGATAAAATAAGGGGTCTGGACAAGTGAATAAGGGTTAGGAGTTAAGCATCAAAAAGGTGGGCTTTCAGCTTAGACTTGAAGATGGCCAGAGATGGAGCTTGACGTACTGGCTCAGGGTTAGTTTGAACTTTTGCAGTAGTTCCACTAGGGAACAAAAGAATAGCCTTGTTACCATTCACAAAAAATAACCCTGGTGTCTAGCGGTACCCCCCCCTATCCGCCTCGATCCTACAAGTAAATATCCCTGGCGCCTAGTGGCTCCCAGGACCCCCCCCCCCCCATCCCTGGTGCCTAGTGGCTCCCAGGACCTCCCCCCCCCCCCCTCCCAGGCACTCTCTGGCATCCACATCACCATCTTCAAATTTTGAGCTGCAACATGCCGATCAATCTGCTAAATAAGTGTGTGTGTGTGTGTGGGGGGGGGTTCACTGCAAATTTTTTTCCAGAAAGGGCAGCATGGAAGCAGGATGGAGTGGGCATTGCTTCTGCATCATCTTGAAATATGGAACCACAGCACATGGTTTTCTGAATCAACCCCTTTGTTTTTCTAAAAGAGGAAACAAAACAGCTGGCCGTGACTTTGGACGTATGCCAGCTCTTCACTGCAGAGAAATTTGTCTTATGAGAATAAGTTTTATTTTATGCCAGAGAAATAAACAGCTTCACTGAAATAACACTGACTACATTTGTCGGGGAGGGGTGGGGGAAAAGAAGGGAAATGGGTTTTTTTTCCTCTCCTCTTGCTGCTCAAATACAAACTAATTGAGATAGTAATAAATGCAATTAATTGCCCTAACTTTATTAAATATCCAGCTAAGTCTCTAGAAAACTCACCTAGTTTTTAGTGATGTTTCTTTCTTAGTGTTAAATAGTTCAGGTAAACGATAAAAAGGTGAGGACTGAACACATGCAGATGATATCTTTAGGAACAAATTTGATTACACATGAAAAAAATAAAGGGTCCAAGAAAACAGGGCAACCAGTCTGCAAACTCCAAAATGGGAAAATAAAAGAGCAGATCAATGAGAGAAATATCAATTTATTATATGACAAAAATATTCAGAATCAGCCCGACACTGGCCGTGTTTCGCCCAGCAGGGCTGCGTCAGGGGCTACAAAACAAATGATATGACATATAAAAACATAAAGAAATGTATTGATGTCCATAAAAATCAATGATTAATATACTCAATAACAACCAATAAATATGATATATATATTCTAAAAGCGAAATATATATATTAATGCAGAAATGTTTATATACAATTTTTATTAAAAAAACAATTTTTCATAGAATCTTAATAAGTCTACCAAAACTAAAATAAAACAATGAAATATAAATATCCCACATTAAAAAACGAAATGATGACATGTTAATATGATATATTGTTCTTTTATAATGTACTATATGTTTTTAATTTTGTATATCTAGACACATCTCGTTTGTGATTATACATGTTTTTAAATGTTATGCCATTTGTTTTGTAGCCCCTGACGCAGCCCTGCTGGGTGAAATACTGATCGTGTTTTTTTCAGTATCTGTAGGGTCCAATATTTCTTCTCTTAAAATGTGGGATCCCTTAATGATCTTCTCCCTTCTTGTTCAATCTATTTCAGTCCTCTGGCAACTTTAATTCAATCCTTTAATTGCAGATTCTACATTTACGCCGATTACATCTTACCTTTTTTTTTTCCTGGTCTCTCTTTTAAAATATCAATTTGTACCCGCTCCAGACTTGCTTGAATGCAATAGCATCATGGCTGATATCTAACAAATTAAGGGGCCCTTTTACTAAGGCAATGTAGGCGCCTACACATGTCCAACACGTGTCAAATTGGAACTACCATCTGGCTACCACGTGCCCTGGGTGGTAATTACATTTTTGACACTTGTCCAAAACACATGGTAGAAGTTTTCTACCACATGGCGCTTACCCGACAGTAATCAGCAGTGCACGTACGCTGATTACCGCCTGGTTAACGTGTCAGACCTAAGTCAATGGGTGGCGGTACGGTCTCAGGCCGAAAATGGATGCGCACTGGTTTTAATTTTGACTCTGGGCAAGTCACTTAACCCTCCATTGCCCCATGTAAGCCGCATTGAGCCTGCCATGAGTGGGAAAGTGCGGGGTGGTACAAATGTAACAAAAAAAAAAAAGTCATGCTGAAAAATGGACCTGCGCATGTCCAAAACACGCGCCCAGCGCAGGCCATTTTTCGCCCCGCCTTAGTAAAAGGGCCTATAAAACTGAATCCTGGTAAAGGCACTGTGTGTTGGATCTTTGGGTCTACGTCTCAGCCCTCTCATATTCCTGTTTTTTTTTTTTATCTTCCCCTTGCCCTGGTCTCTTTGGATCGATTCTGACTTGGCTTTTACACAGCACATTTTGGTTTAGTCATATCGGACTTGCTGCTCTTCAAATGTTATGTTCGCTTTGGCCTTCTCTTGATTTTGATCCACTGCATACATTA
This sequence comes from Microcaecilia unicolor, assembly GCF_901765095.1. Classification (NCBI taxonomy): domain Eukaryota; kingdom Metazoa; phylum Chordata; class Amphibia; order Gymnophiona; family Siphonopidae; genus Microcaecilia; species Microcaecilia unicolor. Next base: position 237,625,236 of record NC_044038.1, read on the forward strand.
TTGCAATTCTGTTTACATAGGTCTCCCCTAGTCACAGATTAAACAATTTTAAACTCTTCAAAATTGTGCAGCAAGCTTCCTTTGCAAATCCAGAAGATCTGACCGTACTACCTTACTCTCGTGTCTACACTGGCTCCCAATTCCTGGTCAGATTACATTTAAAATTTTGACTTTGACCTATAAAGCTCATCACTCTGGTATCCCTGCCTATCTCTCTTCTTTAACCATTCCTTACATTCCTCCCCCTGCTCCCCCTCCCTTGATGAAAATCATATGGTTCTCCCTGGACCGCAGCAAGACCATTTTAGGATCCACCCACCAATCTACATTCTACATTATTGCCCCCACACTCTGGAATTCCTTGCCTGGTCATATCTGTCCTAAGCCCCCATTTTCCTGATTCAAATCCCTTTTTAAAACCCACTAATATTCTTTGGCTTTATCGGGTGGATCTTGATGAGCCCTGGTCGGTGGTCGACCTGCAGAGCCTTTAATGGCATTAATGTTAATTAGGTTGCTTGACAATGAATATTTGTTTTTATCTTTCCTATTTTAAGATGGAATTCCTTTCTTTTCTGTTTATATGGGGTTTTTTTTTAAGCTGTAAATCACTTACATCCCCCAGCTAGGAATATGCAACATAGTAAGCTTTTAATAAACAGTATTAAGAATGACATGTGGGAATCCACTGCTTATTTCCAGGATAAACAACATAAGAACATAAGCATCCCCATGTTGGGACAGACCAAGGGTTCATCGAGCCCAGCACCCTGTCACCGACAGCGGCCAAAAGAACAAGCAATTTGTCCCGCCCATCCTAGAAATACTGTATTATTCCCCTCATCCATTCAATAACATTCTATGGCCTTTTCCTCCAGGAAGCCGTCCAACCTTTTTTTGAAGTCCGCTAAGTTAACTGCCTTAAACCACTTTTTCCGGCAGCGAATTCCAGAGTTTAACTACGCGTTGAGTGAAGAAACCTTTCCTCTGATTTGTTTTAAAATTTACCACACTGCAGCTTCATCGCGTGCCCCCTTGTCCTAGTATTTTTGGAAAGCGTAAACAGACGCTCCACATCGACCCGTTCCATTCCACTCATTATCTTTGCTTTTTTGGGATCTTGCCAGGTAGCTGAACCTGGATTGGCCACTACTACAAACAGGATACTGGGCTTGATGAACCTTCGGTCTGTCCCAGAACGGCAACATGGACCGTATTTCCTGTTTTCTATAATAGTTCTATTGCCAAATCATTTTTTTTTTATTTCATACAAACTATAGTAAAAAAAAAAAAATAGAAACATTTAAAAAGCAAGCCAGCTGGAAGACTATCCACATGCAACAATGTCCCTATTTCTTACAGGTATACATATATAAAATGTTTCATTCTGTTTTACATAACTTACCATCCTCTTTCACAATGCAATTATATTCCTACATGAATAAAAACAAAATTCCTCTGTTACTCGCTGTTCTACAATGTAGTGCTATTAACTTCAGCAATCAGGAACTCAAGTCAAAATCCTATCAATGATGGACCTGTAATACTGCTGCTCTTACTTCATTTCAAGGTCACAGTGTTACGTATCCACCTAAATGTTTTGCAATCAGTTACAATGGGGCACTCCCAAGGGGACAGCGTTGCTCATGAGAACTCCATTGTGTAAGATTCATTTCATTCACATCTAACTGGTATGCACAAGCCCTCAGGTAAGTGAAGAACTAAATACCTCTACGCAAATGGGCAAAAGGAGCAACGTCTGGAAAGCAGTATATGCTAAATATGGGCAATAAGGTTTTTAGATCTTGAGGCTGTGATGGAAGACGACGATTTGGATTTAACGGCGATCACAGAAAACATGATTCACAGAGAACCATGACTGAGATATAGTTATACCAGGCTATAATCCGTTCAGGAAAGAGAGTAGGGAGGGGTGTGGCATTATATGTTAAAGATTATGCCACACAATTGAAAGAAACTGAAATCTCTCCTGACCACTGCGTCTCCTTTGTCACGTCCGGAAATCAGACCACGCTTCCCCTTATCTCCATAAATACCATCGGCTCCTGGTTGAGCAACGTATAACGCTACAAAACTTCTCTCTCTTACCTTCAAGGATTTCCAGTTAGGCATACTTGCGTACTTCCCTACTTTTACCATTCCTGACTCACCCACCCGTTTACTTCGCTCCATTAATGGCTATGATTTAGTTCTCCCAAACCCACGTGCTGCTCGAGAGTCCATAACACACCATGCCTTTTTCTTTGAGCTCCTTCACTTTGGAACTCACTACCCTTATCGATCTGTGCCGAATTCTCCTTTAAACATGCTTTTAAACCCTGGCTTTTTTTTAACAAGCCTTTGGCATAAATTAAACTTGGCTCCCCGACTATCCGCTAGTTCGTACCCCTTCTTTCCCTATTTGTGTCCTACTATTTGCTTCCTTCTATCCCACATTGGTTGCTCTTGCTGCGAATGTGATTCTGTAATTCCTTTTTCAGCATTCTGTGTGGTTGGTTTTACTCTGTAAACTGGTTGAATCTGCCAGTTAGGCTAAGTGGTATAGCAAGTTAGGCGTCATTTATAGACTACACATAGACTTGCTGACCTGAACATGAATACCCTGGAGGAAAGGAGAAGCAGGGGTGATATGATACAGACATTCAAATATTTGAAAGGTATTAATCCGCAAATGAACCTTTTACGTAGATGAGAAGGCGGTAGAACTAGAGGACCTGAAATGAGGTTGAAGAGGGGCAGACTCAAGGAAAAATGTCAGGAAGAATTTTTTTATGGAGAGAGAGGTGGATGCTTGGAATGCCATCCCGCGGGAGGTGGTGGAGATGAAAATGGTAACGGAATTCAAAAATGCGTGGGATAAGCATAAAGGAATCCTGTTCAGAAGGAATGGATCCTCAGAAGCTTAGCCGAGATTGGGTGGCAGAGCAGGTGGTGGAAGGTGGGGCTAGTGGTGTGCAGACTTCTACCGTCTCTGCCCTGAAAATGGCAGATACTAATCAAGGTCAGGTATACACAAAAAGTAGCACATATGAGTTTATCTTGTTGGGCAGACTGGATGGACCGTGCAGGTCTTTCTCTGCCGTCATCTACTATGCTACTATCAGGCTTATTTTCGAAAGTGATTGCCGGCCATTTCCCGACATAAATCGGGAGATGGCCGGCGATCTCTCAAAAGCGGCAAAATCGGTATAATCAAAAGCGGCGTTTTTGACTGCATTGCTGTTTTCCTGTGGCCTTGCCAGCAAAAGTTCAAGGGGGCGTGTCGGCGGCTTAGAGAAGGCGGGACATGGGCAGGCATGGGCGTGGCTACCAGATGGCCGGCTTTCACGAAAAAAAAAAGCGGCGTTAATCAGTATTTCACCGGGTTTACTTGGTCCTTTTATTTTCACGACCAAGCCTCAAAAAGATGCCCCAACTGACCAGATGACCACTGGAGGGAATGGGGGATGACCTCCCCGTAGTCCCCCAGTGGTCACCAACCCCCTCCCACACTAAAAACATAAAAATAAAAACTTTTTTGCCAGCCTCAAATGTCATACCCTGACAGCAGTATGCAAGTCCCTGGAGCAGTTTTTAATGGGTGCAGTGCACTTCAGGCAGGCAGACCCAGGCCCATCCCTCCCTACCCGTTACACTTGTGGTAAGTGTTGAGCCCTCCAAACCCCCCCAAAACCCACTGTACCCACATGTAGGTGCCCCCTTCACCCACAAGGGCTATGGTAATGGTGTAGAGTTGTGGGGAGTAGGTTTGGAGGGGATTTGGGGGGCTCAGCACCCAAGGTAAGGGAGCTATGCACCTGGGAGGTTGTTTTGTACTTTTTTTAATTTTTAGAAGTGCCCCCTTAGGATGCCCGGTTGGTGTACTGGCATGTCAGGGGGACCAGTGCACTACAAATGCTGGCTCCTCCCACAACCAAATGCCTTGGATTTCGTCGGGTTTGAGATCGCTGACATTTTTTTCCATTAGCGCTGAAAAACAAAACCGGCGATCTCAAACCCGGCGAACTCTGGCATTTGGCCGGGCTACACCGTATTATCGAAAGAAAAGATGGCCGGCCATCTTTTTCGATAATACAGTTCCACCCAGCTGTAGCGCTGCCGCCAAAATAGATCGCTGGCGACGTTCGATTATGCCCCTTCACATTACATAGCATCTATCCCCATGACTACAATTTAGGAGCAACCATGTAAACCAACTAAACCCTGGTGTAAATGCCCACACCTAATTTAGGCGCAGATCGGGTGTACTCTATAAACGTGCTCGTAATTTTTAGGCACGTCCATGAAACACCCATGCCCATCCCGTGGCCACGCCCCCTTTTGAGATTCACATGCACCACTTTACAGAGTTCACTTAGAAAGCTGTGTGTGTAAATTCTAATTAGTGCCAATAATTGGTTTCTAGTGGCCAAGTATCAACACTGATTAAGCAATTTTGCGTGGGCAAATCGGCCACATGTGCTGATTTGCGCATGCAACTTTAGTCGCTGCTGAAAGAATCTGGGGGACAGGGCCTCAAAAGTTAAAGGTATGATTAAATAGAGGGGGCCATGACTCAAAGTCCATCATGGAGTGGAACAGGTGGATGTGAAACGTCTGTTCACGCTTTCCAAAAATACTAGGACTAGGGGGCATGCGATGAAACTACAGTGTAGTAAATTTTAAACAAATCGGAGAAAGGTTTTCTTCACCAAACACATAATTAAACTCTGGAATTCGTTGCCGGAGAACGTGGTGAAGGCAGTTAGCTTGGCAGAGTTTAAAAAGGGGTTGGACGGATTCCTAAAGGACAAGTCCATAAACCACTACTAAATGGACTTGGGAAAAATCCACAATTCCAGGAATAACGTGTATAGAATGTTTGTACGTTTGGGAAGCTCACCAGGTGCCCTTGGCCTGGATTGGCCGCTGTGGTGGACAGGATGCTGGGCTCGATGGACCCTTGGTCTTTTCCCAGTGTGGCATTACTTATGTACTTATTATGATCCCTTTGCATGCTGAAAACAACACAGGTGTCACATTCTCTTTACTTTGAATAAACTGCTACCTTTAAACACACAAAACAAGCCTTACCAAAGAAACAGAATAAGATACACTTTGCATACCAGAGGGAAAAAACATACAAAGAATACCAGGGCTTCTTCTTTATTTATTTTTGTTACATTTGTACCCTGCGCTTTCCCACTCATGGCAGGCTCAATGCGGCTTACATGGGGCAACGGAGGGTTAAGTGACTTGGCCAGAGTCACAAGGAGCTGCCTGTGCCTGAAGTGGGAATTGAACTCAGTTCCTTAGTTCCCCAGGACCAAAGACCTAACCACTAGGCCACTCCTCCACTTGTGTAAGATGCCAGGCCAACTACAAATAAAGATAGAAATCAATGCAAGTTAACAACTGTTTACGTGTCTTGGTGACCCAGGCACATGGTTGCAGTAATCAACACAAGCTGCCACACAGCAGCATATCAAGCCAGAATCACACTTGGTGCAACTTGCCCCCAGCACTCCAGCTCTGCCCGCTGTGCCAGGCCAAGAAGAGGAGACAATGGACGGGGATCAATTTTGCTGCCCCACCTCCCTTGTGCCCTGGACGGCCGCAATGCTTGCACAGCCCAGAGAACAAAATGATTTCAAATAATTCACCTGACCAGAGACAAATGCCAGCTTTTGTTCTCGATATTTCACAGTTTTTGAAACCCTCCTCCTCAGCCACATTCACCACTAGGAATCTATTACCCACTACTATGACACCACGTGGACCAAGAACAATTTTACACAGACTTTTCCCTACCCAAACAAGGATTAAATATTACATTTCTTGTGTGCAAATGTTACTCAAATAGAATTTCGCCCAACTTGAATTCAGCTATTCCCCAATGTCTTGTTGCTATTCACTATGAAAGACTGCCATACACCCCACATGAAGAGCTGAGCATGGGTTACCTATTGCCTATAAAATTCCTTTCAAAATTCATCATATACGAATATTCCCTCTTTTCTAAGCACTTTACTCATTCCCCACACTCCCTCTCAATCCCAATGTTTGGCCCATCACAATCTTCTGGTTGTCCATTCCTGTTTAATAGTTGGACCTTGATATGACCCTTGTTTCAAAATTGTTGCCCTGACGCTTCTGGATCACCTTCCTTTAGATCCCCGTTTTCTTGAAAAACTCAAAACAAGCTTTGAAAACATTTTACTTCAAAAAGGCATTTTCCCCAGTAACATGAAAACAGGAACACTTCCCACCCCACAAACAAACCTCCCCGTGTCCTTTAACCTGCCCCCACTTAACTCAAACTAACGCCCCCTGCCCCACCCCTCCCCGCAAAAAATGCGCTAATTCATACCATTCATCAGCTTCTTTGCAAAAGTACCATAAAAAGTTATAAAATTTAAATAAAAAGGCATTTTCCTCTAATTAGATAGTACAGTACATTTAAAAGAAAAATGGAGCAAGGTCTCTACTGCAGGATAACCTGGACTGTTGTGTTGTTTTTTTCTTTCCTATATCCTTCCCTCTTCTTGTATTTTAATTTTTTTTTAATTTCGTTTTATATTACATTGTTACCTGGGCCTCCTATTATACCTTTCCCTTTTCTACTTCCCACTGTTAACGTCGTCATATTATTTAAAGGTATTGTAAACCAAGTAGACAGTCTATGATTGGCAATATCCTATATAATAATTCTCACCTCCAACAGGATGTGCCTGGGACCATGCCTGCCGGAAGTGGTCTGCTAGGCAGGCATGCACTGACCTCAGTGACAGACAACTTGGCAAAGCTAAACAATCTGAGTGCTGGCCATTAGGACACAGGGTTGATAGGAGAGTTTTAAAAGACTGAAGGAACCAAAAGTGTTAAATGGGGGGAGGGGGGGGAGTTCTGAACGACTGAAAGACATGAACATTTGGGAAAGGAAAACAATCTGAATGCTGGCCATTAGGACACAGGGTAGATAGGAGAGTTTTAAAAGACTGAGGGAAATGAAAGTGTTAAACTGGAGAAGGGGGGGGGGGAGTTGTGAATGACTGAAAGACATTCAAATTTGGGACAGGAAAATAATCTCAATGCTGGCCATTAGCACACAGGGTACATAGGACAGTTTTAAAAGACTGAAGGAACCAAAAGTGTTCAGGGGGGGGGGGGGGGGCAAGTTCTGAATGAATGAAAGAAATGAAAATTTACGAGAGGAACACAATCTGAATGCCGGGCATTTGTACACAGGGTAGATAGGACACTTTTTTTTTTTTTTTTTTTTAAATGAAGGACGTAAAAGTATTACATCTTGGGGGAGGGGTGAGGAGGAAAGCAGTGGGGTATCCGGATACTGGGCGTTAGGGCCACAGGGGTACATAGACTTTTGAAAGCCTTAAGGAACCCAAAGTGTGGGAAGGAGGAGGAAAAGGAGGGGAGGGAACGGGGTAAGGGGCATTAGGAACAGGGGAGGGGGCTCTGTCACACACTCTCATTCTTACACACACACTGTCACACAGACAGTCTCACTCTGTCACACACCCGCACATTCACTCTGGCTCTCTCTCTCTCAAACATACACACTCCCAGGAAAACCTTGCTAGCGCCCGTTTCATTCGTTCCAGAAACGGGCCTTTTTTACTAGTATCAAATAAAAGGAGAACTATGAAGTTACAATAGCACAAAGATCCTTCCTAAACACCAAACAATGAAACTCTTCCAGAACTAGACAAAACCGAACTCTCTACACCTGACTGCTTAACCCACTATGTAAATAATGAACGTTAACGCTTCATCAACTAACCTCCCACGCCGGAAATGAACTGATTATCTAATTTTAAGTTACTCCATCATTTATGAACTTAATGAAATTCCATCTTGTATTTCTCATTCTGGAAATGGCGATCGCCACTACGGCACACTGTAAGCCACATTGTGGGCCGTATAAGTGCTGGGCAGACTTATACGGTCTGTGCCAGAGCTGGTGGTGGGAGGCAGGGATAGTGCTGGGCAGACTTATACGGTCTGTGCCCTGAAAAGGACAGGTACAAATCAGAGTGGAGGAGTGGCCTAGTGGTTAGGGTGGTGGACTTTGCTCCTGGGGAACTGAGGAACTGTGTTCGATTCCCGGCACAGGCAGCTCCTTGTGACTCTGGGCAAGTCACTTAACCCTCCATTGCCTGCCGCATTGAGCCTGCCATGAGTGGGAAAGCGCGGGGTACAAATGTAACAAAATAGGGGGGGAATATAAGGTAAGGTATACACAAAAAGTAGCATATGTGAGTTTATCTTGTTGGGCAGACTGGATGGACCGTGCAGGTCTTTTTCTGCCGTCATCTACTATACTATATTACTATATTGAGCCTGCAAAAAGGTGGGAAAATGAGGGATACAACGGCAACAAATACATAATAAAGAAATATTAGGAAACAATCTCAAAAAGAGTCAGCCATAAAAAAAATAAAAAGGAGAGAGAGACGACCTGAGAATAAAAATGGCTAACGAACGGCTAAGAAACTGCTTCTCATTTTGGAGAAAGAGGAAGCCAAAATGCTCCAGCTCTAAAATAAAAGAACATAGCATGTGAAGGAAGAGGAAGAGTCGCTACATTGTTAAAAGTTTTGTTTATTATGATAAACTTTGACTAGACTAAGTAGCTACATTTGTTTTCCACTTCCACACCTGCATTTCCAATCAATCTGAATATAAGGGGGGGGCAAAGCATCTGCACAGTCCATTTCCTCTCCAGTAGGCTGCCAGGATTTCCTTCCAGCTGCATTACCCGTATTGCTTTAATTGTCGCTGCTCAGCACTACTAAATGTTTGTACTTACCTTGACCTAGAAGTATAGCCTTAAAATGGGAGTATTTATTTACCTTATGCTGCAGATACAGAAAAGGATGTCGTTTCAAGGACATTTTTTATTTATATATTTATGGTATTTGTGCCTCGCATTATCCCAAAAACAAGCTGAGGTTCCATGTGGCTTACGCCAAACTTTTAAAGCTAATTGCAATAAGAGAAGTATAACGAAAATACAAAACAACAATAGGTAAAAATATCCAAGACATAAGATGAATCATTTTGAAATAAATTAAAAGAATAAATCACCAACAGCGATTTTACAATAGGAAGCACCGGTTCCTTAATTTTTTAACATTTTTGTTACATTTGTACCCTGCGCTTTCCCACTCGTGGCAGGCTCAATGCGGCAGGCAAAGGAGGGTTAAGTGACTTGCCCAGAGTCACAAGGAGCTGCCTGTGCCGGGAATCGAACTCAGTTCCTCAGTTCCCCAGGACCAAAGTCCACCACCCTAACCAATAGGCCACTCCTCCACTGTTGCTACTATTTGAGATTCTACATGGAATGTTGCTATTCCACTAGCAACATTCCATGTAGAAGTCGGCCCTTGCAGATCACCAATGTGGCCGCGCAGGCTTCTGCTTCTGTGAGTCTGACGTCCTGCACGTATGTGCAGGACGTCAGACTCACAGAAACAGAAGCCTGCGCAGCCTTGTACATGGAATGTTGCTAGTAGAATAGCAACATTCCAAGTAGAATCTCCAATATTAGCAACATTCCATGTAGAATCTCCAATAGTATCTATTTTATTTTTGTTACATTTGTACCCTGCGCTTTCCCACTCATGACAGGCTCAATGCGGCTTACATGGGGCAATGGAGGGTTAAGTGACTTGCCCAGAGTCACAAGGAGCTGCCTGTGCCTGAAGTGGGAATCGAACTCAGTTCCTCAGGACCAAAGTCCACCACCCTAACCACTAGGCCACTCCTCCACTCACTAATACATCTCTGTTTCTCTTTTTTTTGTTTTGTGGTCTCCTAGAGGCCAGTTGCGTTTTCACGATAGTCCCAAGCAGTGGCGTAGCCACAGGTGGGCCTGGGTGGGCCGGGGCCCACCCACTTAGGGTTCAGGTCCAACCAACAGTAGCACACATTTACTGGTAGCTGGTAAGGATCCCAAGCTCTGCCAGCTGAAGACTTCTCCCTGCTGGTAACGAAAACGCTACTCTCCAAGATACAGACACCTGCGCGTGCTCAGTTTTCAGCATATGCCTGCTGCAGACTACCAAGGTGGAGAGAAGCATTTTCCCACCAGCTATTTTTTTGGCATGGGGGGGGGGGAGAACATTTGGTGCCCACCCACTTCTTGCCTAGGCCCACCCAAAATCTGCTGTCTGGCTACGCCCTTGGTCCCAAGCGAGACTTGCATGCCCGTCACCTCCATTATATGCAACTCTCACTCTCTCTCGTGCGTATTCATTAGGGATACCCGGAAAAACCCGACTGGCCTGCAGACCCCAAGAACAGGTTTGAGTACCCCTGCCCTACATGATCTAAAATGGTTCAGAGCCTCCGAAATCGCATCTGCGTAGCCTTGGTTGAACAGAACTTGGGAGGGAAAGTATAAAACCCAGATGAGGGATTGACTACTACTACTAAACATTTCTAGAGCGCTACTAGGGTTACGCAGCGCTGTACAGATCAACAAAGAAGGACGGTCCCTGCTCAGAGGAGCTTACAATCTAAATTGACTTATGTAGAGCTAAAAAGATGTGGGTGGCTACTGAAACATCTGAGGAAATTATTAGGAATAACCTTTTCTTAACTCCACCCCCACAGAAACAAGACAAATTATGTAACAGAAGATTGCTTTGTGACTCAGAAGTATATGCCTGCAGCAGGAACCATCTGAAATCCGACAAAGACAAAACAGGATCTTATTACCAAGCTGTCACCGAATACCCCAGGCAAGGGTGTCTATCAGCTGACGTTCAATACAAGCCACAGGGCTGGGTAATATGTAAAGAGTTTTCCCAAAATAGTCGTTCTGGTGAAATTTCATATAAAGTTCCAAGCTATTTTCACAATCATCCCGAAAAACAGTGCCATGTGCTTTTACTTGTTTGGTGGGGGGGGAGGAGAGCATTTATAACTGACAATAGGTTAGTGTAAATGGTAAAAATAAAATCTCACTATGGGCCTTCCCCAATTTATCTTTCAACTGTAGTCTTGCCTCCCTCCCTGGACTTCCCTTCTCCCACTGCTACCATCCCCCCCCCCCCCCCCCCCCCCCCCCCAATTTAACCTCTCTTGGTATGATTGAAAATGGTTTATACAGATCTCCGATCTCTCATTTAAATATTGTATTTTCCCATTTTCTTTGTTTTCTACCTCTTAATTCAGGGGTTTTCAGCCCAGTCCTCGAGCCACACCCAGTCAGCCGGGGTTTTCAGGATACCCCATTGAATATAATGGAGTGGTGGCCTAGTGGTTAGGTTGGTGGACTTTGGTCCTGGGGAACTGAGGAACTGAATTCGATTCCTACTTCAGGCACAGGCAGCTCCTTGTGACTCTGGGCAAGTCACTTAACCCTCCATTGCCCCATGTAAGCCGCATTGAGCCTGCCATGAGTGGGAAAGCGTGGGGTACAAATGTAACAAAAATAAAATAGATACTATTGGAGATTCTACATGGAATGTTGCTACTATTGGAGATTCTACATGGAATGTTGCGATTCCACTAGCAACATTCCATGTAGAAGGCTGCACAGGCTTTTTTAGTATCATTTGTATGTTGGGGGGGATGGGCAGGTCTCTGCGCCACAGGCCTTATCCCTTTGATACATATTCTGTTTGAACGTCATATAATTCACAAATTCTGAGAAGCGATTTGGCAAATCGTACAATCCTTAACATTGCTGCTATATTTGTAAGATCCTCTCTCTCAAATTTAGGATTATCCTCCATACACCAAATTTTATATGACGTTCTAATTGACCTTACCATTCAAATAATTGTAAGTAACAGAAAAAAATAATTCCGATCTAGATTCTATCTGCCACTTTCAAATTCGGGGCTCTGTTTACTAAGGCACACTGTAGGTGCACTAAGACTAGAATCACCCATAGAAATATCCATGCATTACTCTTTTTTGGGATCATTTTGTGAAGGTGAGGTTTGATTTTCTGCTTGCCAAGTAATAGTGAAAACGTCTTTCAAACTTTAGCCAGTTCCTCTTTAAGCTGAATTAACTCTTTGTTTCTGGTACAGAAAACTGCAGACAGTGTGAAATCCTTTTTGACCACACTAACATTTCTATGTCGATTCAAAATTTCTGAAAAAGGCAAATGCCAGTGTATTTCAGGTCCATAGAATATTCACCAGTTAATTCAGGATGCTCCGTACATGGCATCCAACATAAGGAAGTTGATTGAGTGTGTTATATAAATAAACTAGACGTATTGGTCTGTTCTATTTTCAAGTCTCTAATTCCCTCCCTCCCTCCCAGCTCCAAGGCCCCCCTCCCTCCCTCCCAGCTCCAAGGCCTCATTCCCTCCCTCCTCCAAGGCCCCCCTCCCTCCCTCCGTCCCAGCTCCAAGGCCCCTCTCCCTCCAAGGCCTCCCTCCGAGCTCCAATCCCCTGCCCTCCAAATTTTAAAAGTCACCATACCTCGTCGGGTTACAGCGGCAGGCAGCAGCAGTGAAAAGCTTGCGAGCTGTGCGCTTCAGGAGCCTTCCTTTCTCTGTCTCAGCTGTGGTCCCGCCCTCATTTCCTGTTTCTGCAAGGGCGGGACCACAGCTGAGACAGGGAAGGGAAGGCTCCTGAAGCGCTGAGCAGCTCGCACACTTTCTACTGCTGCCGCCATAACCCAGACGACGTAACTTAGATGACTTTTAAAATTCAGAGGGAGGGGGACTGGAACTGGACGGCCAGTCGGGGCGGAGTTCAGGCGCGCCGCGCGGGGCTCCCTTGAGCGTGAGGCCCTATGCGGTAGCCTTGCCCTAAGACCGGCCCTGCTCGCCCCACCTCTGGACTGTTGCTGTCTGAACGGTCGGGCTCTACTGCGCATTTGCGGGTGAGTCGGTCACTTGTCATTTATATAGATTGATGATAATAGAGCACCAACAAAACATCCCATAAGAGCAGCTATGATAAGACATTAACTACTACTACTACTTACCATTTCTATAGCGCTACTAGACGTACGCAGCACTGTACACTTGAACATGAAGAGACAGTCCCTGCTCGACAGAGCTTACAGTCTAATCAGGACAAATAGGACAAATAAGGGATAAGGACAAAGGGTAGCAAGATTCCGGAATCCCAAAGAGTAGCAAGATTCCGAAACCCAAAGAATAGCAAGATTCCAGAATCCCAAAGACTACTACTACTACTACTACTTATTTCTAAAGCGCTACTAGACGTACGCAGCGCTGTACACTTGAACATGAAGTCCCTGCTCAACAGAGCTTACAATCTAATTAGGACAGGCAAACAGGACAAACAAGAGATAAGGGAATATTAAAGTGAGGATGATAAAATAAGGGTTCTGAACAAGTGAATAAGGGTTAGGAGTTAAAAGCAGCATCAAAAAGGTGGGCTTTTAGCTTAGATTTGAAGACAGCCAGAGATGGAGCTTGACGTACCGGCTTGACGTAACTAAAGGCGGGGGGAAGAGAAGCATTCAGAAGGTCAGATGCCTACTAGGACTAAAGATTACATTCTTTGTATTTCAGAGAAGAAAGAGAGGATCCTGACAACAAGGCTACAGTTAATTTGAAGAATTGGTAACAAATTCAGCCAGTGTTATACCAAGAAATCCAGAACTTAAGTGTAATGGGGGAAGTCCCCATCAACTGATTCACCCTCTAGGGGAATTCTGCTCAAAAGGTTTGAAAATTCTGTGCACAGTATTTTAAAATTGTAAAAATAAATTCTGCGTAGTTTTATTGTGGTGTTTTTGCACAGAATTCCCTCATCATAAAGCCTAAAGTTCCCTCCTGCCTTTCTCTCCTCAACTAGTTCTCTCACACTCTTTAACTCTCAACAAGACCCCTTCATTCTTTCTGCCCCCAGTCTTCTCTCATATACAATACCCTCACCTCTACGGAGGAGTAGCCTAATGGTTAGAGCAGCAGCCTTTGATCCTGGGTTCGATTCCTACTGCAGCTCCTTGTGGCTCTGGCCAAGTCACTTAACCCTCCATTACCCCACGTACAAATAAGAGCCTGTATGTACTATGTAAACCCCACAGAAAGGCAGTATATCAAGTCCCATTTCCATTTCCCTATTTGAGATTCTACTACTGCAGATTCTGCATGGAATGTTGCTACTATTTGAGATTCTGTTGCTACTATTTGAGATTCTACATGGAATGTTGCTAGTGGAGGAATAGCCTAGTGGTTAGTTCAGTAGACTTTGATCCTGGGGAACTGGGTTCAATTCCCACTGCAGCTCCTTGTGACTCTGGGCAAGTCACTTCACCCTCCATTGCCCCAGGTACAAATAAGGATCTGTGTATACTAGTTGCAAAAATATATCAAGTCCCATTTCCCTTCCCCATCCCCATGGCACACCCAGCCACCAGCATTAGCTGCTCGCCTGAAATCTCTCTCCCCTTTTCCCCCCACAGACACTGCACATCAAGAGGAGCAGGAAATTAACTGCAGCACGTTGAGCAGCTTCTTCTGCCCCTGCCAGATTAGACCAGACTATTCAAGTGAACCATGCGGACTTCTGTATAGCCCTGTGGTTCAAATGAACAGTCTGGTCTAGTCTGGCAGAGGCAGCAGCAACTGCCTATGTGCAGTGGTTAATTTCCTGCTCCTCTTGATGTGCAGTGTCTGTAGGGAAGAGGGGAGAGAGATTTCAGGAGAGCAGCTGACGCCAATGACTGGGCAGAATTCCCCCAGAAGTAGAATGTGTAAATATTAAAGGGCTCTTTTGCTAAAGCTTAGCACGCGCTAACAGAGATTATAATACACCATGGACCAAGTTCTATAAAAGTGCCAAAGATTTTTTTTTTTTAAAACGGCGCTCAATGCTATACTATAAATAACACTCACAGTTAGGCACTGTTTACAGAATAGCGCTTAATGCCAGGATCCACAACTGAACCCTGGTGTAAATCCTCACACATTATTTAGGCACGAACCCTCATTATACTATAGCAGCGCATGTAAATTGTGGGAACGCCCCTGATCTGCCACATGTAAAATTGATGCACGGATCTGGGTGCATAAATATGCACACGTAAATTTATATTAATGCCAATTAGCACTAATTGTTAGGTCCAATTAACAGTGCTAATTGTCTTGTTATTCAATTAATTTGCACAGATGCCATGTATAGAATTTGGGGGATAGTGTCCTATGGCCTACAGATATAAATAAGACGAACAACATTTAGTAGATGACGGCAGAAAAAGACCTGCACGGTCCATCCAGTCTGCCCAACAAGATAAACCCATATGTGCTACTTTTTGTGTATACCCTACTTTGATTTGTACCTGTGCTCTTCAGGGCACAGACCGTATAAGTCTGCCCAGCACTATCCCTGCCTCCCAACCACCAGTCCCACCTCTGGCTCTGGCACAGACCGTACAAGTCTGCCCAACACTATCCCCGCCTCCCACCCAATCTCGGCTAAGCTCCTGAGGATCCATTCCTTCTGACCAGGATTCCTTTATGTTTATCCCACGCATGTTTGAATTCTGTTACCGTTTTCATTTCCACCACCTCACGCGGGAGGGCATTCCAAGCATCCACTACTCTCTCCGTGAAAAAATACTTCCTGACATTTTTCTTGAGCCTGCCCCCCTTCAATCTCATTTCATGTCCTCTCGTTCTACCGCCTTCGCATCTGCGGAAAAGGTTCGTTTGCGGATTCATACCTTTCAAATATTTGAACGTCTGTATCATATCACCCCTGTTTCTCCTTTCCTCCAGAGTATACATGTTTAGGTCCGCAAGTCTCTCCTCATACGTCTTGGAACGCAAATCCCATACCATTCTCGTAGCTTTTCTTTGCATTGCTTCAATTCTTTTTACATTCTTAGCAAGATACGGCCTCCAAAACTGAACACAATACTCCAGGTGGGGCCTCACCAACGACTTATACAGGGGCATCAACACCCCCTTTCTTCTGCTGGTCACACCTCTCTCTATACAGCCTAACAACCTTCTAGCTATGGCCACCGCCCTGTCACACTGTTTTGTCGCCTTCAAATCCTCAGATACTATCAACCCAAGATCCCTCTCCCCGTCCGTACCTATCAGACTCTCACCGCCTAACACATACGTCTCCCGTGGATTTCTATTCCCTAAGTGCATCGGCCAAGTGCTCATCAGGGACGCCCTTTTTTTCCCCCATTAAGGGTTCAGGACGCCCATGTGTTAGGCATGTTAATTCCGTTAATGCACACTAACCATTAGTAAAGGGCCACTTCCTGCTTACGTCCTCTTTCTTTTTATCATGCGAGTAGACAAGTTGGTTACGGGCACATAAGAAAAGATTCTGCCCTAAGAAAAACAGGGGAGATTTTGTGAACAGAATGGCCTTGTTCCCACTGGAAAAGACATCCAAGGTCTGATTAGTCAGAGCACAGAATGGAAGAAAAATGCACAATCAAGTCTGTAAGCTCACTGACTCATCACCATCATGCAGCAAAAATAAAAACTGAACTTTTTGGCTGATGCAGTTGGTTCCAGCTAAATAATTCATACTGAACTGAAAAGAAACTCCGTTTACATTCTCGATATCAAGTACAAGAACTTGGGCATTTAAACTTCAATAGTCAAATAGCTAATCCAACGACGATACACACTCAAGTGACATCTGAAGCTGTGGGGTGGGGGTGGAAGGGCTTCGCAGCCCACTGTGCCCCAACATGGAGAAAAATTAGTGAAGGGTGTCTTAGAGCCAGGGATTGTAGGAAGCAGACCCCCCTGTAAACCAGCAGTTTCCAGCCTCTATCTTTATTTAACAAAACACCGCAGCCAGACTCATATTTGGAAAATATACTCTGGAGGAAAGGAGAAGCAGGGGTGACATGATACAGACGTTCAAATATTTGAAAGGTATTAATCCGCAAACGAACCTTTTCCGGAGATGGGAAGGTGGTAGAACGAGAGGACATGAAATGAGACTGAAGGGGGGGGCAGACTCAAGAAAAATGTCAGGAAGTATTTTTTTCACGGAGAGAGTGGTGGATGCTTGGAATGCCCTCCCGTGGGAGGTGGTGGAAATGAAAACGGTAACGGAATTCAAACATGCGTGGGATAAGCATAAAGGAATCCTGTGCAGAAGGAATGGATCCTCAGGAGCTTAGTCAAGATCGGGAGGCGGGACTGGTGGTTGGGAGGCGGGGATAGTGCTGGGCAGACTTATACGGTCTGTGCCAGAGCCGGTGGTTGGGAGGCGGGGATAGTGCTGGGCAGACTTATACGGTCTGTGTCCCGAAGAGCACAGGTACAAATCAAAGTAGGGTATACACAAAAAGTAGCACATATGAGTTATCTTGTTGGGCAGACTGGATGGACCGTGCAGGTCTTTTTCTGTCGTCATCTACTATGTTACTATGGAAAAACAAAATTCGAAAGTGCCAAATGTGATGCCAAATGTGAAATGTGATGGTTTTTCACCATGTGATCCAGCAAAGTCCCACTGTGGGAAACGTGCTGACCAGTTACTGGAATAAAAGGGATGCTACTCTGAGCAGCTGCTGGGAGCATTTAAGTAAACTCTCACAGCCACAAGAAATTGCTGGAAGACATCACCGACTACAGGCCAATTTTGGCTGGAGACGGTATGAAAATACAGACAATGATATCCTCAGGAAGTGTGCAGAATCGCTACACACGCTTGCATTCAGATATTTTATAGCAGGCAATAACATTAATGGGCTCATTTTCAAAACAAAACTAAGTCCAAAAAATGTCACAAGGTGGCAGGAAGACATTTTTCTCTCAAAAAAAAAAAAAAACACACTTCCAAGTTGTGATTTTCGACATTCCAATTTTAGACATTTTGCTCCACAGTCTGTCCAAATTTCAAGGGGACGTGTTTTGGGTGGGACATGGACGGCACCAAAAGATAAGATGTTTTTTCTGCAAAAACGAAAATGTCTTGGGCCAAAATTAAGACTTTTTGGCTAGACCTGTTTCAATTACAACTAAGTGACAAAAAGCAGCCCTAAATAACCAATGGAGAGATTAAGGCGTAACTCCCCTTACTCCCCCAGTGATCACTGACCCCCTCCCAGTCCCCTACGATATGACAGTGACAGTACATACCAGGCTCTGACAGCGTCAGATATAATGGGCATTCCTAATAAAGCAGCAAGCAGGCTCCAGGGGTTCCCTAGTTGTCAGTGCAGTGGCCTGTAGATATGGGGACCCAGGCCCATATCCCGCTCTAACTGGTACAGTTGTGATGGAGCATGTGAGCCCAGAGGTGAGATATGTACCTGGGACCTTTTAGGTGGCCTCTAGGATGCCCCACTGCTCTGCTGGGATGTCTTGTGTAGCCAAAATCAACTACCAGGGTGGAGAAACAAGTAGGCATATTTTCAAAGCACTTAGCCTCCCAAAGTTCCATAGAAACCTATGGAACTTTGGAAGGCTAAGTGCTTTGAAAATATGCCTCAAGGTCTACTATGAGGAACACAATATAAAAGCGAGGGAGTAGAAAGACCAAGAGGACTCTTCCAAAAACCAAGGGAGACAGGAGTATGGTGTAAAAGAAGGGTCCTTCATTGAAGTAGACCTGACACGACACCATGTTTCGGCAAAAGTACCTGCCTCAGGAGTCTGTACTTTGTTATAGTTCTATATCAAATGTATAACCAGGCACAAGTCTTTAAAAAGACTGATGATGAACTGATAAAACACTGGACACAGTGAAAAATTTACAGACTGTGACCTATGGGCTGAGGTTGGCCAACGCCCACCATCAATTCTGTATGGCCAATCAACTAAAAATGTTGCCCCCCCCCCCCCCCCCCCCCCCAATACATCTCAATGACTTGTTTTTGTCCCATTGTCCCTTGGACATTTTTTTTTCTTCGAAATGGACATGTTCACTACTGGATTTTTGGACTTTTGTTTTGTAAAACGTCCAAAATTGGATGTGGATGTCATATTGAAAATGCCCCTCTATATATCATAGTGTAAAAATATTAACATATTACAATAATACATAAATTACCAAGTCAAAACTCATGTGAGTGAAGCGTACCTTAAACTAAGAGTTTGCAGAAGCTTTTAACATTTTGGAAGTCCAATCTATTTACAAAGATAATGTGAAAATGCACTGTATTGCTATAAAAACTAATACAATGAAGTCTGATAAAAAAAAATGTAAGACCTTTTGTTTTCATAAACTGAAAATAATGTGCATCTTTTCTGTGAATAAGCAAAATGAAATTATAACTTCAAGACTGTCTTCTCTCATAGGCTGAGCTTTTGGAAGGGACCATTTTCAAGAGAGAGACAGGCAGCACAAGTTAACTTGAGCCCTACCAAAGTTTTGCTCTCAAACAATTAACTTTTCTGCAAGGTGAAAAGAACAGTCTTTAGGATACGGCGCAGAGCTATGAACTGAGGAGAAAAAAAAAAAAAGGCTCCTTGCTGTCCTTTTTGGCCGAGAGAGAAATGGGAGGCGGTAATTAAAGCCCTGGCACCCAAACCCCCAAAGCAGGAAGATTAAACCTCACACTTGTTAGGTTTATATTTAAAATCAAATATGTGGAGTATGAGCAGCAGGTGCAAAACGGCCGTTCAAGGAGTAGAGAAAGAGGCATGGGCGGCCCTGCACCGTACCTAGCAACGGCCACACTGTCCCTAGCAACCGTGTCAGAGGCGCGCGCGGAAAACTACAGTACCAGAGACAACGCTGCACGCAAAAAGGAAAATTAGGAAAGGAGAGAAGCACAGTTTACTCACGTGCTGACCCGAGGAGGCGGGTGGGGAAACCAAATGCAACAGAGGGTACAATGCACTTTGGTGCGCGCGGTGTCCGGGGGTTACACAGGGGCAACTTCAAGCCGGAGAGTGACTGAACCGCTCCCCTTCCCCAATCCCGACCTCGCATCTGTGGCTCATTGTTCCTTCCAGCCCGCAAGGAAAGGAGGGGCCTGGGTGAGGGAGTGTACTCTTAAAGGGGCCGAGGCTACTTCCCCCCCCCCCCCCCCGGGATTTTTATTTTGTTGAGGAGGCGGGTGAGCTATTTTTGACCCCGGCCCCCACCCCTCATGCTACATGGACTTGCAGTTTGAGTTTTCTTTACTTTTTTTTTTTAGTTCCAACTTTATTAACTTTTTAGAAAAAACAAAACAACCATAACAACAATACAACAAACATGGATGTCAAAGAACAAAGGCACATTAAACAGAATGGAAATAAGTTCAGAGTGAGGAAAACATTTAACCAAAATAAGACACTGGTTCCCTATCCGTTTTCGCATCCTGTTCAAACTTCTTCTACTAACCTATAAATGTACTCACTCTGCTGCTCCCCTGTATCTCTCCACACTCGTCCTTCCCTACACCCCTTCCCGTGCACTCCGTTCCCTGGATAAATCCTTCTTATCTGTTCCCTTCTCCACTACTGCCAACTCCAGACTTCGCGCCTTCTGTCTCGCTGCACCCTACGCCTGGAATAGACTTCCTGAGCCCCTACGTCTTGCCCCATCCTTGGCCACCTTTAAATCTAGACTGAAAGCCCACCTCTTTAACATTGCTTTTGACTCGTAACCACTTGTATCCACTCGCCTCCACCTACCCTCCTCTCCTCTTTCCTCTACACATTAATTGATTTGTTTGCTTTATTTTTTGTCTACTAGATTGTAAGCTCTTTGAGCAGGGACTGTCTTTCTTCTATGTTTGTGCAGCGCTGCGTACGCCTTGTAGCGCTATAGAAATGCTAAATAGTAGTAGTAGTAGTAATATACTAGGAAAAGATAATGTGAAAAAGAACTATATTGCTATACAAATACAATCAAGTAAGATAAAAATGTAAGACCAATGGGCCTTAGATTGAGCCAAATATAACTCCACTGGTTTTCCATATATCTTTAAATTGATATCTGTTTGATTTTTCAGCTGCGTTATTTATTTATTGCATTTGAATCCCACATTTTCCCATCTACTTGCAGGCTCAGTGTGGCTTACATTGTACCGTAGTGGCGATCGCCAGTTCCAGATCAAGAAATACATAGTGGTATTGTAATAGAGTTCGTAGATTGCAAGTGAATTAAGCAGTCAAGCGTTAAAGATTTTTCCGGGGTAAAAAGATCAAGTGGTAGTGCGTTAAAGTTCAGTAATTGACAATGTAGGTGAGGTATTCAGGTGTTTAAAGTTCATCTTGTCTATTTCTGGTATCGGTTTCCTTGTCTGGTAATTAGGATGGATCAATTGTGGTATGCTTTTTTGAACGGGTTGGTTTTCAGTGATTTTCGGAAGTTCATGCGTCGATTTTATGGCGTTTGGTAGTGCATTCCATAATTGCGTGCTTATGTGTGAGAAGCTGGATGAATATGTTGATTTATATTTTAGGGTGGTGGAGGTTCAGGAATGTTCGTGCTGACCTTTTTGTGTTCCTGGTTGGTAAGTCTATGAGGTCATTCATGTAGATTGGAGCTTCGCCGTGAATAATTTTGTGTACCAGGGTGCAGATTTTGAACGCAATCCGTTCTGTAAGTGGGAGCCAGTGTAGTTTTTCTCTTAGGGGTTTGGCGCTCTCAAATTTCGTTTTTCCGAATATGAGTCTGGCCGCTGTATGGAGTTTTTTGATGATTTGTTCTTTGCATCCGGCATAGATTGCATTACAGTAATCTAGGTGTCTTAGTACCATTGATTGTACCAGGCTGCGGAATGTTTCCCTTGGGAAGAAAGGTTTTACTCTTCTGAGTTTCCACATTGAATGGAACATTTTCTTTGTTGTGTTTTTCGCTTGGATGTCTAGAGTGAGATTTCGGTCAATTGTGACTCCGAGAATTTTGAGGGTTTCTGAAACAGGAAGGGTGTACTTTGAGTTCAAGGGCCTTGTTTACTAAGGTGCACTAGCATTTTTAGTGCGCGCTAATGCTAGAGTCGCCCATATATTTTTATGGGTGATTCTAACCTTAGTGCACCTACAGTGAGGCTTAGTAAACAAAACCCCAAATTTGAAAGTTTGGCAGATAGAATTTAGATCGGAATTATTTTTTTCTGTTACTTACAATTATTTGAATGGTAAGGTCAATTAGAACGTCATATAAAATTTGGTGTATGAACGATAATCCTAAATTTAAGAATGAGGATCTTACAAATATAGCAGCAATGTTAAGGATTGTTCTTACGATTTGCCAAATCGCTTCTCAGAATTTGTGAATTATATGACGTTCAAACAGAATATGTATCAAAGGGGGCCTTTTACTAAACCGCGCTAAAAAAAATAGCCGGCGGTAGTTTTTACCACATGGGTTTCCCCATATCGCTGCAGCCATTTTTAGCACGGCTCTAAAATGGCCAAAATTCTATTTCTTGCCACTAATGGCCACGCAATAACGTCCAAACTAGCGCATAGGCCATTACCGCCTGAGCCTTGTCCGCCTCCTATTTAGTAGGCGGTAAGGGCTAACGCACTATTCGTGCGGTAATTGGGCAGCATGTGGCAATGTGCCATGCTCTGCCAGATTACTGCCAAGAATGCCTACTCCCCGCCCCTGTATTAGAAAATACAAATTATTTTCTAGTGCGGGAAATGGCACGTGGCAAACACAGAATTACCAAAGGGCAACTGGGCAGGGCCTGATGACAGTGCTCTTTTGTCACATGCTATCCCTCCTCTTTTCTATCTACACTTCTTCCCTTGGTTCATTAATCTCATCCCATGGCTTTTCCTACCATCTCTATGCTGATGACTCCCAAATCTACCTTTCTACCCCTGATATCTCACCTTGCATCCAAACCAAAGTTTCAGCATGCTTGTCTGACATTGCTGTCTGGATGTCTCAACGCCACCTGAAATTAAATATGACCAAAACCGAGCTTCTCATTTTCCCCCCCAAACCCACCTCCCCGCTCCCCCCGTTTTCTATTTCTGTTGATGGCTCTCTCATTCTCCCTGTCTCCTCAGCTCGAAACCTTGGGGTCATCTTTGACTCTTCTCTCTCCTTCTCTGCTCATATGCAGCAGATCGCCAAGACCTGTCGTTTCTTCCTTTACAACATCCGTAAAATCTGCTCCTTTCTTTCTGCGCACTCTACCAAAACCCTCATCCACACCCTTGTCACCTCTCGTTTAGACTACTGCAATCTGCTTCTTGCTGGCCTCCCACTTAGTCACCTCTCTCCTCTCCAGTCGGTTCAAAACTCTGCTGCCCGTCTCATCTTCCGCCAGGGTCGCTTTACTCATACTACCCCTCTCCTCAAGACCCTTCACTGGCTCCCTATCCATTTTCGCATCCTGTTCAAACTTCTTCTACTAACCTATAAATGTATTCACTCTGCTGCTCCCCAGTATCTCTCCACACTCGTCCTTCCCTACACCCCTTCCTGTGCACTCCGCTCCATGGATAAATCCTTCTTATCTGTTCCCTTCTCCACTACTGCCAACTCCAGACTTCGCGCCTTCTGTCTCGCTGCACCCTATGCCTGGAATAGACTTCCTGAGCCCCTACATCTTGCCCCATCCTTGGCCACCTTTAAATCTAGACTGAAAGCCCACCTCTTTAACGTTGCTTTTGACTCGTAACCACTTGTAACCACTCGCCTCCACCTACTCTCTCTTCCTTCCCGTTCACATTAATTGATTTGATTTGCTTACTTTATTTATTTTTTGTCTATTAGATTGTAAGCTCTTTGAGCAGGGACTGTCTTTCTTCTATGTTTGTGCAGCGCTGCGTATGCCTTGTAGCGCTATAGAAATGCTAAATAGTAGTAGTAGTAGTAGTATCCACACGGTAGACCTACCGCGCATGCTAAATCTGTTTGTGCACCTTAGTAAAAGGACCCCATAGAAACACGAAGGCAGATAAAGACCATATGGCCTACCCAGTCTGTCCATCCTTGCCATCTACTCTCCATTCTATACCATCAAATGCCTTTTCAGCGATACAGCTACCATTGGCTCATTTTCCTTACTAGCAGTAGGGTTAAGATCATAGAATAATCTTTATGTTGCAACCAGTAAAACATCCTATATAATAATTTGCACCTCCAACGTTCCATCGCTGTCTGGGTTCGTAACATCGTAGCCTCCAGCATTCCATTCCCCCTCACTGCCCCGCCCTCGCGTCAAAACGTAATGATGTCAGAGGGCAGAACAGTGAGAGGGAAAGGAACGCTGGAGGCGAGCTGATGTCAGTATGTTACCAACAGAAGGGAAGCCATCCAGGCCAGCCAGAAAACGATGAGGTACAAAGGAAGAGAGAATCGCGGCACATCGAGGGGAGGGCAGGACAGAGCAGAATCGATGGACATGGATGGGATGGGATGGGAGGAGAGGACAGGAGAAAAGAGAATCGCGGGACACGGATGGGAGGGCAGGGAAGAGGAGAATTACTGGACATGGAGGGGAGGGAAGGGAAGAATCGCTGGACATGGAGGGGAAGGGGAGGGCAGGGGAGAGACAAAAAATCGCTTACAAGAGAGCCTTTCTAGGGCCTGTTTCGTTGTTGAGGAAACGGGTTGGGTTCCAGTAGTTTTTTCATAAAGCAGACTTGAATTGTAAGTATTACTATGTCCAGGACTTTGTTTAATCTGGGGTCCTTTTACTAAAGGGTTGCTATGAGGCAAAGGGCTTGCCGCAAGGCAACCCAGAACTACCGCCAGCTCAACGCAGCAGTTCCGCCTCGAGCATGACATTTCTGGCGTACGGAAATGTTTTCTGTAATTATTAGTGTGGCGCTAACCTGGCCATAATTACCGCCAGGTTACCGTGGGAACCCTTACTGCCACCTCAGTGGGTGACAGTAAGTGCTCCCCCCCCCCCCCCCCCCCGCATGGCCACGCAGTAAATGCAATTTTACCACATGGACTTGTCGATTTTTGGCCTTTTGTTTACCTACTGCGGGAAAAGGGCCCTGGCGCACAGCAAAAATGGCCGCTGCTGCTTCTTTGTTTGCGATCAATGTTCAATAAAGAAACTGGCCTATAATTTTGAGGTTTTGTGGGATCTCTACCGGCTTTTGGGATTAAAACTATCCCCCTTGTTTACTAAGCCATGCTAACAGCTGCCGCTCAGCAACACCGACGCAGCCCATTCAAAGTGAGTGGGCTATGTCAACATTAGCGCACCACAAGCCGCTAGCATGGCCTAGTAAACGGGGGGGGGGGGGGTATATTAGCAGTTGCAACATAGGAGGTACCACGTAAGGAGGAGGACATTCTTCAGGGAATTAATTTTTTGGTCTTTTTAAACTTAAAGAAATGGAATTGTGTATCCTGCTTACCATTTCTGTTCTTTGACATTTCTGTGCGATTAATCGCAATTAAAACTTTGAATCGAAATCCAGCCCTAGTAAGAACACCTATGTGGGTCAGTTTTCTTATAGAATTGGCTGCCTGTGAATATTTGATGACCTGTTAAAAGAACAGCCTCCCGAGTGACTATGGGTGAAATGAAGGATATTTCTAGAGAACCTTCCACATGCTCAGAGCATCATTAATACGATGCTATGAATACCTCCCAAATCTCTGTTACTGCTATTCATTATTTTTCTTGGCACTGTTCGTCTTCTAGAGGCCAAAGAGAATTTAGGTAAAGCAAGCCCTCTGTAATCTACTTAGCCTACATACTTTGCATACTAGTGAGTGGGAAACCAGCAGTGTGGTAACAAGGTTAAGAAGTGACTAATCACAATGCATCGTACACGTGTTTCTGAAAAGCAGTCAGTTCACGAGCTAGCATTCCCTTCATACTTCAACTTCCAGCTCCCTCTATCGTGTTTGCTTTCTGAAAATAATGACACAGTGTTTAAGAGCTGAAAATGTGTTATCTTTACAGGTACTTACTGTGCATCGCTATTAAGTAGGGCAAGCTATTTCAAAACTCAGTAGAACTCACATTAGCTGATATGAATTTCTACTTTTGTTTGTACTGAGTCTTAGGAAAAACAGGTGTCTGCCTAGGGTTGGAAGAATTTGGAGGATGGCAGCTCAGCTCTGGCTTGTACAAGAATCTTCCCCCTGCTGGGTCTGCTGCTGCTTTCCCCACGCCCAGCTCCAGAGCTGCCCAGTTACCCACTTCCGGAAGGGAGACTCTTTGGCTGGTCATGGTTTTTAAACTTACATCCCAAAGCAGTGTGGGATTAGTAGTCCCTGATTCTATCCATTGAAATCAGTGCAGCCTGGCCTATAATGCATCTTGGCATGTTTGGACGCACACAGGTCAATTTTTCAGTGCACCTGGAAAAAAGGGCATTGTACCTCTATCCAGGAAATCTAGACTGCCCCCAATTTGATTGACTGCACTTTTTTGTCCTTTAGATTGTAAGCTCCTTTGAGCAGGGACTGCCCTTCTTTGTTAGATTGTACAGCGCTGCGTAACCCTAGTAGCGCTTTAGAAATGTTAAATAGTAGTAGTAGTATTTTGTGGCCGAAAATGGACGAGCAGCAAAATTAAAACCATACTTAAGTTTCAAAACAGAACTTAAGACCTTTACCTCCATTTACTTATACTTCTCTCTACTCAGCAACCGTGGAGGGTGAACCTGCTTGCAGAGTTTTAATGCTCCTTCCTTTTTTTACCATCCCCTCTTTCCTATTTAGTCATTGTAGTTCTGCCCCCTCTCCCTCCGTGTCCTGTTTTGTCCATGCATATGTGTTTATGCTGTTTTGATGTAACATTAGTGTGTAAGGCGCCTAGACATTTTGCTGTCATAGGTGGGATAGTAAGCCTTTAATAAAACTTGAGAATGCATGTGTGAGCAAAATCAGTGGGTGAGCCCTTACTGCCACTTTAAAGCTGCAATGAGAATGCACCGGTGCTTATCTTAAGTTTATATGTGTTTATATAAGTTTATATGAATAGGCAAGTAATCAAACATGCGTGGGTTAAACACAAAGGAATCCGGTTTAGAAGGAATGGTTCCATGGAATCTTAGCAGAGATCGGGTGGCAACACCGGTAATTGGGGAAACAAAACGGGAGCTGGGCAGACTTCTACGGTCTACGCCCTGATCGTGACTGAATAGATAGGGATGGGCTGGAGTGTAAATTTTAAGGGGCTCCGACGTTAGCTTCAGAACTTAGTACAAGAACAGTGCTGGGTAGACTTCTACGGTCTGTGCCCTGAGAATGGCAAGGACAAATCAAACTTGGGTATAAAGTATCACATACCATGTAAAATGAGTTTATCTTGTTGGGCAGACTGGATGGACCATTCAGGTCTTTATCTGCTGTCATTTACTATGTTACCACGTTACTCTCTGAGGTTCTACATGGAATGTTGCTACTAATTGGGATTCTGGAATCTTGTAACTCTTTAGGATTCCAGAATCTTCAGAACTTTTAGTACAAGAACAGTGCTGGGCATACTTCTATGGTCTGTGCCCTGAGAACGGCAAGGACAAATCAAACTCGGGTATAAAGTATCACATACCATGTAAATGAGTTTATCTTGTTAGGCAGACTGGATGGACCGTTCAGGTCTTTATCTGCCGTCATTTACTATGTTACTCTTTGGGGTTCTACATGGAATGTTGCTACTAATTGGGATTCCAGAATCTTGTAACTCTTTAGGATTCCAGAATCTTCAGAACTTAGTACAAGAACAGTGCTGGGCAGACTTCTACAGTCTGTGCCCTGAGAAAGGCAAGGACAAATCAAACTGGGGTATAAAGTATCACATACCATGTAAAATGAGTTTTTATTTTGTTGGGCAGACTGAATGGACTGTTCAGGTCTTTATCTGCCGTCATTTACTATGTTACTATGATGAGATTTTTGGCCAGTCCTGGGTTTCTGACAATCTCCCTCCTGAAAATGGGTACCTTGAAAGCTCTGATGTCCATCTCCACCTCTGCCTCCTCCTGTGCTGACCAGGGGCGTATCTGGAATCCGGCGGTAGGGGGGGCCAGAGCGTTACTTCCTTGAAGCACATGGCCACGGAGGAAGACGAAATATGGAGATTGCGGGTCGGACCTCGGCTGGCGGGGGTTGGGGCCCCCACCAGCAAAAGTAAGCAGCGGGGGAGGGTTGACGGCGGGGAGGGGGGCCAGGGCGAAATCTGCGGGGGCCCAGGCCCCTGTGGCCCCACGCAGATACGCCCCTGGTGCTGACCTCCAGCTTAAAGAACGGTGAGCTCTGAGCAAGCCCTGTAAACACAGGCACTCACTCAAGTGTTACCTTGTCGTTGTTTCCCCCCTCCCTTCCCCCTCTGAGGCAGACTTTCTATCAAAGATGGACGGACATGACAGCCTGGGCCTATAAAAGGACCTGCATAGCTCTCACTCTTCTTTAAGCTCAGGGCCAGCAAGGGAGAAACTAGTGGGATGTCAGAAGGACCCGGAAGTGGAAGGGAAAGGAGATGCTGGACATCAGGTGAGGCTAAAGAAGGGGAGATGAGATGCTGGCCAACTGGATCAGAGGTTAAAGGGGAAATGCTAACCGTCTTGGAGTGGGATAGAGTGGGGAAGAGGTAATGATGATCATGGTGATGGGGAGGGGGAGGTAGAGTGGGGAAAGGGAAATGTTGAACAAGGAGGAGGGGTGGTAGGGCCTTCTGCTACCCCTGGAGGAGGGGCATGGGTGGCTGAATGCTTACCTAGGGCAGTGTTCTTCATTGCAAGAACCCTAAGTATAGCCCCCCCCCCCCCTATTGATCTAAATGTGGCTCCTTGACTCTTTTCCCAGTCTCATCCCATCTTTTCCTTAGATTTGCTGCTGATACAGTTCCATAAAGTTATTTTATTTAATATTTATACCATGCAGATCTGAGTGAGTTCAAGCTATATGCTGCCCCAAAATCCCACTCTATTCTCACGTGCAGGTCAAACATTGAGAGTTATGTCAGAGCTACCAAGTTATCCATTCCAGGAGGGAGAGTTTTTGGCTGGTCATGGATCACTGTCAACCTCATCCTGGTGCATTATGGGACCTGCAGCACTGATTTCAATGGATAGAATCATGGACTACAAGTACTACGCTGCAGGGGCGTAGCCAGACCTCGCCGGGAGCGTGGGCCATAGCCCTAGGTGGGGGGGCACTGTTTAGCCCCCCTCCCCGCCGACCCCCCCCCAACAATCCCCTTGAACCCCCCTCCCGCCACCAACCCTCCCCCCGCCGCCGTCGCCGCCCGCCCCGCCACTTCAAATACCTTGTTGTTTGCTGGCCCCGCCAAAGGGAATCTAGTTTTTCGGCGCCGGAGTAGCACCTTCATTCAATGCAGTTCCTGGCGTGATCAGCTGTTTCTGACGCCGTATGTCACATACGGCATCAGAAACAGCTGATCACGCCAGGAACTGCATTGAATGAAGGTGCCACTCCGGCGCTGAAGAACTAGATTCTCAGCTGGCGGGGCCAGCAAACAACAAGGTATTTGAAGCGGCGGGGCGGGCGGCGACGGCGGGGGGAGGGTTGGTGGCGGGAGGGGAGTTCAAGGGGATCATCGGGAGGGGGCCAGGGCCAAATCTACGGGGGCCAGGCCCCACATAGCTACGCCACTGCTACGCTGCTTTGGGATGTAAGTTTAAAGGAACGGCCAAAAAGGCTGTCTCCTGGAATGGGTAACTTGGCAGCTCTGTTATGTGATGCTGAAAGAAAACAGGAGACACCACAAGCAAAGCCTCCAGAGATTAAAAACTGGAGAGTGGGTGAGTCAGAACCAGCTTGAAGAGGAAAGGAGCAGAGACAGGATGGTGGAAGTTGTCAGGGTGTTTGGCATTTTGTCTAGTGATGATCTTGGCTCTCACACTGAACTGTTTTGACAACCTGGTCTCCATTTGAAAAACAGCAGGCATCCAATACCCTGAAGAAGTGAAAACAAACCTTAAGTTTTATAAATGAGACAATGAGTATGTTTGGTGTTCCTCCACCTTTGTGTTTTGGTCTTCATTCTGAACAAATCAGTAGTAATTGTATAAACGGTTTTTCTTGCATTTCTGTGCAAAAGGTAACTAAGCTAGTAAGGGGGGGGGGGGGGGGGGGGGGGAGAGAAGAGTCTAGATTACAACATGGAGATCTTTTGCTGCCACCTAGTGGCAAGTGCCCAATAAAGCACACATTCCATTCACACAATTTTTTGTGGTGAATAAATTCAACTTTTTATGAAAGCTTTATGGCGATTTGCTTCTTTTTTTTATTTTACTCTGTGTTGGATCTTGTGAGTCGCCTGCCTACTTGTTTCCTAAAATCACATTCCTCCCACCTGTCCGTATATGGCCAACAATCTTCAGCGTAATTCTTGTGCACCCCATTCCAGTGGGTCAGACAGACTCCAGAGAAGAAACAGTGGAGAACTTTTCATTTTAATCATATAGAGCGTAGAGAGCACTGAGATTCTGCTTTCTAAAAAGCATGTCCGAGACCTCTAGTGACTCTATCAAGAATAAGTATGTGACCTTTTGAGTTAGAAGATTTTCACAGCTTCTGGAACAAGGGATGGCTCTTCTATCTATGATTGATAATGGTAGGAGGAGACACTATTTGGAGGAAGACTGTTTCAGTATAAACACCAAACCCAGTGGGGTTAGCCTTGTTTTTGGCTTTAGCTCCCTGGACATTGTACACTACAACAAGTGGGAGAGGTTTGGCTCTATTCTCTCTGCCTTATAAAAAGAAACAGGGTTTCTGTCTATTCTAGCCATTGTACTATCTTATTCCTACCCTCTTCCTAATCTGGAACTCTCTCTATAATTGCTTGATCTTCCACATAATGGAAGAAAAGCCTCAACAGACTCCTTGACGTGGCTCTTAGGCTCTTAATTATCCGGAGCTCTTGCTGTCATCATTGGCATAAAAACCTCCAATCTAGACAATCTCTTTTTTTGTATATATATATTGTTTTTCATAAGTTAAATGTTAAACCAACACTTATCTTGCTGTTGTTCAGTCTGCTGTCGCTCAGTCTCTCCTTTCCACGGCCGACAATGGCCAAGGTTTCGGTCCTTCTTTCGGTTCCTGCCTCAGGGTCCGTGGTACTGGCGACTGTCTACACAAGGGAACAGCGGTATAATTTGAGTCATAAACAGTCCTTGCAAATCGCAAATATGTAAAGCTCCATCTGTATTCCTCACTTCACTGCAGCCCGGTATTCTCTCCGGAAGTGTTCGCCTACTTGCGATTTGCAAGGACTGTTTATGACTCTAATTATAACGCTGTTCTCTTGTGTAGACAGTCGCCAGTACCACGGACCCTGAGGCAGGAACCGAAAGAAGGACCGAAACCTTGGCCATTGTCGGCCGTGGGAAGGAGAGCGACAGCAGACTGAACAACAGCAAGATAAATGTTGGTTTAACATTTAACGTATGAAAAACTATATATATATATATATATATATATATATATATATATATATATATAAAGAGACTGTGTGGCAGAGCCGGTGGTGGGAGGCGGGGCTGGTGGTTGGGAGGCGAGGATATTGCTGGGCAGACTTATACGGTCTGTCCCAGAGCCGGTGGTTGGGAGGCAGGGATAGTGCTGGGCAGACTTACACGGTCTGTGCCCTGAAAAAGACAGGTACAAATCAAGGTAAGGTATATACAAAAAAGTAGTACATATGAGTTTATCTTGTTGGACAGACTGGATGAACCATGCAGGTCTTTTTCTTCCATCATCTACTATGTTACTATGTATAGATTGAAGATTTTTATGCCAATGATGACAGCAAGAGCTTCGGATAATTAAGAGCCACATCAAGGAGTCTGTTGAGGCTTTTCCTCCATTACGTGGAAGATCAAGCAATTATATATAGAGCGTTCCACATTAGGAAGAGGATAGGAGTAAGATAGTACTGAAGTAGGTTTATCCTCTTGGGCGCTCAAGTTAGTGAGTAGGTATTCTAGCCATTGCACTTGGAGAGAGCAGGAGGAAAGTGTATCCAACAGAGCTCAGCACCCTTCCTATAAAGAAGCAAGAGGAAAAGAAATGTTTCACCTTATTTTCTTTCCTTTGTTTTGTTTTATCTGTATTTATTACCTTTACAAGTGGACTAACACAGCTACCACCACTTTACATTTAGATGCTTCCTAAACAAAAAGGTCCAAGGACATTCCTAGATTTATCATTTCCAATCCTTCACACGTTTGCTGCAAAACTAAACTATCTTTCGCCCCAGAAACTCCTGTTGCTTAAAGGTGCTCTGCGGCTCCCACTTTCTTTTCCAACACTCCCAAACTAGTATCCACTTCCTGGAGCTGGTCAGAAGATTACTTAGAGAACAAACATAATTGAGTCTCTAACCCTTTTAACATAGGAACTCTTTTACTAAACTGCTTTAAGCACTCAATGCTCAGTTTACACCACATTAACTGCTAGTGCAAAGCTGCATTAAAAGGCTTTGTGGTATTTCTGCAATTAGCATATGCAGTAAAACACACATTAAGTGCTTTTTGCATCACAAGGTGTGGTGGCATGACAGGCACTGGGCAGTTACCGCATGCTAGCTGTCTAACACAGAGTTAACATGGGACCACTTACCACCTCCTAAACAGGAAGTGCTAAGTGCTTACGCATTAGCTGGAAGTAAATACAGAGCATTAATCTGAATAAGGTATGGGGTACCTAATAACCTTCCACCAGACCTGGATAAGGACATACAGCAAAATACTATTGTCAGTGAAAAGGGAGTGAGCAACCAAGGCTAAGGCCCAATCAACCATTTGCCCCTCAGAGCATCAGCAACTAGGGAGTTTATGGTGCAGGAAGAGAGGCCCATGGAAAATACATAGAAATATAGAAAATGGCAACAGATAAAGAACATATGGTATATCCAAACTACAGATTTTGGGTGGGCCTAGGCAAGAAGTGGGTGGGCTCCAAGTGCTCTTCACCCCCCCCCCCCCCCCCCCCCCCCCCCCCCCCCCACAACCACCACCAACAAAAATTTCTCAGCAGGCGGGGAAATGCTTCTTTCCACCATGGCAGTCTGCAGTACGCATGTGCTGGTATCATGGAGAGTTGTGTTTTCGTTACCATTAGAGGGAAGTCTTCAGCTGGCTGTGCTTGGGATCCCCACCAGCTACCACTAAATGTATGGTACTGTTGGATGGGCCTGAGCCCTAAGTTTCACCTTCATCCTATTCCCCCTTGTTGCAGAGCTTCTTTTCCACTGAGAGACTCGGCTCTTCTGCATTTGCCACAGAGTTATTTAAACATCTCTATTGTATCTCCCCTCTCCCACCTTTCTTCCAAACTATAAATATTGAGATCTTGAAATCTGTTCCCATACACTTTATGAGGAAGACCACTGACCATTTTAGTAGTTGCCTTCTGGACCAACTCCATCCCGTTTATATCTTTTTGAAAGCACAGTCTCCAGAATTGTAGATGGTTCTCTAAAGGATGTTTCACCAGAGACAGAGCTTCCAAGTTACCCAGTTCCAGGATGAAATCTTTTTAGGGAGCCCTACTGGTCTGGTGCAATCATCCCATCATAAAACAGGGCAGAGTCATCCAGGAGAGGTCCAAAATCTCCCTGCCCTGGGACCTGGCAAATTTGACAGCTCTGAAAATACAAGAATTTCTTCTTTAGGAAGGTTTTGTTTTTTTTTAGAGTCAGGATCCAGAAAAGGGAGCACTGCAAAGCGAGTACATGGGCAAGCCCTTCACTGTCCCCACCAGCACTTTTGAAGTATCCTGCAGGCTTTTCGAGCTTTAGTTCTCAGGGCGGAACGATTTTTAGGACGGAACCAAAGTTCCCACCCTCGATTTCCGCCCGGACACTTTTCACCGCAGGACTCTCAGAGGCCAAGATGGCCGCCCCAGCGCCGGCTTCCAACGTGCATCACTTTCGGGAGAGTCGCGCGGTGCCCGACCCGTTCCTGGAGCCCAGCCCGGCCCTGCGGATCCCCCACCCGGTGCCGCTGGTCCTGGACAACGGCTCGCTGCAGGTGCGCGCGGGCTGGGCCTGTCCCGGGGCCGAGCCCGAGCCGCTGCTGCTCTTCCGCTCCCTGGCCGCGCGCAGCCGGGGCGCGTCCCGCAGCCTGACGCAGATCGGCAACGACATCCCCAACCTGGAGCCCCTGCGGTGGCTGCTCAAGAGCCCCTTCGACCGCAACGTGGTGGTGAACCTGGAGCTGCAGGAGCTGGTCTTTGACTACGTCTTCCAGCACCTGGGGGTGGCCTCGCAGGTAAAGAAACGGATGGCCATAGGCAGATCCGGGGAATCCGGTTTTTACCCAGGCCCATTCCCCTGCAGGGATTCCCTTATGCCTGGAATAAACTTCCTGAGCCGTTACATCTAGCTCCGTCCCTGGCTGCCTTCAAATCCGAGCTAAAGGTCTACCTGTTTGATGCTGCTTTTGACTCCTGACGTCACTTTTATCCTTATGTGTCCTTCTGTCTGGCCTTCCCTCAGTGGCGTTCCTAGGGGGACTGACACCCAGGGCGGATCGCCGATGCGCCCCCCCCCCCCGGCGAAAGAACCCTCCCCCCCCCCCCCCCGGGTGCACGCCGCTGGGGGGGGGGGTGTGCCGCCTGCCTGCCTGCCTGCCTGCCTGCCTGCCGGCTCTTCATTTTCATGCTCCCTCTGCCCCGGAACAGGAAGTAACCTGTTCCAGGGCAAAGGGAGCATGAAAACGAAGAGCTGACAGGCGCGCGGCACCCCCCCCCCCCCCCCAGTGGTGCGCACCCAGGGCTAGGGTTACCATATGGCTCCAGAAAAAGGAGGACGGATTGAGCCAGCCGGGTTTTACTTCCATTGCTTTCCAAGCAATGGAAGTAAAACCCGGCTGGCTCAATTACTTCCATTGAAAGCAATGGAAGTAAAACCCGGCTGGCTCAATCCGTCCTCCTTTTTCTGGAGCCATATGGTAACCCTACCCAGGGCGGACCGCCCCCATCGCCCCTCCTCCCCTTGGTACGCCACTGCCTTCCCTTCTCCTTTTTGGTCCTGTCTGTTTGTCCTGATTTAGATTGTAAGCTCTTTTGAGCAGGGACTGTCTTCATGTTCGATTGTAAAGCGCTGCGTACGACTGGTAGCGCTATAGAAGTGATTTATAGTAGTTGTGATCGGTCAGCGCCTGCTGGTTCACTGTCTGCTGTGCGAGAGCAGTTGCCTGAGAACCAGGGAAGGAGGGGGGTTCAAATCGCACTCTGGCTTTTTGTGGTCGTGAGCAAGTAATTGAGCCCCTTCATTGATTCAGGTACGAACCTTGATCTTAAGCCTGCTGGGACCAGGATCATTCCTACTGTACCTTAGTGTAACTCGCCTTCAGCTAAATCCAAAATCTCTCCATCCCTTGTGAGTCAAGTGTGAGGTTTCAAATCTTTAATAACTGTACCGTTTTGGTTTCACCCACAGCCCAGCAACTACCTGAATTTGTTCTACAGTGCACCTATGCTAGAGACTGCTGAGTATCTTTGTTTTTTTAATGGGGTATGGAAGATAAGCCAGCCAGCCTCTATCCCTGACCCCCAGGTTACCTATTCATTGATGCTGTGTGGGGCAAAAGGTTTCAGGAACTGTGGCCCCAGTGGTTCTGCCTGGCTTGTGAAAGTTCACTTGCCAATTTATGCAAAACCAACATTAGTCTCCTAGGACACGCATGAGGCATCAGCTACATATAGGATTCAAGACGTGCACCAGGTGGAACAAAAAGATGTTTGTTTTTTTAAATTTTATTTTATTTGTACCCCGCGCTTTCCCACTCATGGCAGGCTCAATGCGGCTTACATATTGTATACAGGTACTTATTTGTACCTGGGGCAATGGAGGGTTAAGTGACTTGCCCAGATCACAAGGAGCTGCCTGTGATGCTGATTTCCCACAAGGTTTGTTTCTGATAATTAGGACCAACCCACCTTGTGGATACCAGGCCTCCACTGTGCTGATATGTCCCATAAGCTTATTGATAACAGGTCCTCAGGGACTTTTTAAACTCCCAGGAGCTTCCTTCCAACCAGCCACCCCGCACACTACAGGTTCATGCTTCGCCTTCTAGCTTGCTTCACCGTTTTCAGCCTTAGCCCCTGTTTGCCTGGGCTCTCTCCATGATGGACATTCCCCTCACCAAAGACGGCACCCCCTCCCTCAGGAGCTGTGGAACCCTTGCAAGCCCCCCTCCCAAAATTGTGCTGATATCAGAGCCGTTGATGTCGTCTGCAACATCACTAACACAGCAAGAAATGGCTTGGCCCTAAGCATGGGACACAAACCTCAACAACGCTCATATTTTGTTGTATCTGATGCATTTCTTCAATCCTATATATGGCTGATTTATTCTGTTGTCCATGGAAAACCCCATTACAGGTAAGTAACTCTGCTTATCTTCTGTGCCAGGGTATCTCTTCCAAATGGACCGTTGAGCTCAGAGTTTCCTGGATTCCATTAGTACTTGGTTTTATGACTCTAGTGTTGGCCAAGTAAAGCAGAGCTAGAGAAGTTAGTGACGCATTGCTGGCTTGACATAATCCCATGCAGCGATGAAGCATCATCCAGAGAACTTCTAACTCTTCACATTTACCAGCCATTTTCTTCAGTATGTCTTTTTTTTTTTCTTGCCACCATCAGGGTTGTGTAGACCATCCGATTGTGTTAACAGAAGCACTGTGCAATTCTCTGTATGCAAGGCAGATGATGTCGGAGCTGTTGTTCGAGTGCTATCAAGTCCCAAAAGTCTCCTATGGAGTTGACAGCTTGTACAGCTTTTATCACAACAGAAAAAAGGATGCGCCTCATAGCGGTCTAATCATCTCGTCAGGATATCAGTGTACCCATATCCTGCCAGTGTTAAAGGGGAGGTGAGTTACAACTCTTCTTTCTGGGGAAAGTTAAACCGAATCACATGGTGTTTTTCTTATAGGACATTTCTGAGATCACAATCGTTCTTTTGAGTGGAATGTGACATTGATGTTTTTGGATCTGCTTTACTAAATGTGATTTCCAAAAAAAACACAGAAGGGGAGAAAAACCTTAGGCCCCTGTTTACTAAGTCGTGTTAGCATTTTTAACACGCCTACAATTAGCATGCGTATTAACCTTGTAGGTGCCTATAGGGATGTTGTAGGCATGTACACGGTTAACACGCTTTAAAAATGCTAATGCATCTATAGGGCCTTAAACCTCATTTTCTCTATATGAAATTATGTATTTAAATGATGTCTTATTCCTTGCTGCTGAAGAATCATCATGGAGACTAAGGATGTGCACAGACAAGAAACGAGAAGAATTTTATTTTTATTTTTCTCACAAAACTTTTGCAGTTTTTTTGCATATGTGGTTTTTTTTTTTGTTGTTGTTCATTTCACCCATTTTTAGTATGTGCTAAACTGATTTTAATTCACACTGAATAATTAAGATGCACTATTAGCAAATGTTTAAAAATTTTAGTGCATGCTAAATTGATTTAACTGGTCACATTCCCCTGCTTTTAATGGCTGCGCAAGTAAAAATGCTCTAGATAAGAGGCTGGGTTCTGTATCCTGATCGCTGAAGGCCTCCTGAAAGACCCAGAACTCTGCTCCCTACCCCAGCCTTTCACAGGCAAGCCACAGTTGAGCTGTTCCCATGAGATTTTAGTATGTGTACTATTTTAACAAAGCAGTTTAGCTGTGCAGATTAGAAATCTACCACATAAAAATGCCCATCCTACTACTACTACTATTACTATTTAGCATTTCTATAGCGCTACAAGGCGTACGCAGCGCTGCACAAATATAGAAGAAAGACAGTCCC
Organism: Microcaecilia unicolor; assembly: GCF_901765095.1. Lineage (NCBI taxonomy): Eukaryota > Metazoa > Chordata > Amphibia > Gymnophiona > Siphonopidae > Microcaecilia > Microcaecilia unicolor. The sequence goes on from NC_044038.1 coordinate 237,662,853, forward strand.
TGCTCAAAGAGCTTACAATCTAATAGACAAAAAATAAATAAAGTAAGCAAATCAAATCAATTAATGTGAACAGGAAGAGAGGAGGGTAGGTGGAGGCGAGTGGTTACAAGTGGTTACGAGTCAAAAGCAATGTTAAAGAGGTGGGCTTTCAGTCTAGATTTAAAGGTGGCCAAGGATGGGGCAAGACGTAGGGGCTCAGGAACTTTATTCCAGGCGTAGGGTGCAGCGAGACAGAAGGCGCGAAGTCTGGAGTTGGCAGTAGTGGAGAAGGGAACAGATAAGAAGGATTTATCCATGGAGCGGAGTGCACGGGAAGGGGTGTAGGGAAGGACGAGTGTGGAGAGATACTGGGGAGCAGCAGAGTGAATACATTTATAGGTTAGTAGAAGAAGTTTGAACAGGATGCGAAAACGGAGAGGGAGCCAGTGAAGGGTCTTGAGGAGAGGGGTAGTATGAGTAAAGCGACCCTGGCGGAAGACGAGACGGGCAGCAGAGTTTTGAACCGACTGGAGAGGGGAGAGTTGACTAAGTGGGAGGCCAGCAAAATAGAATTAAAAAAAAAAAAAAAAAAGGAAAGTTAAGCACTTAAACACTCAAAACAGCACAGAACAACAAAATTCCTATTCTTTCAAGTACCCAAAGTACAGAATATGCTGGCGATGGTATCAGCTGATCAGGTAAGATGAATATGCACTAGTAGCATTCAATTTCAAAAATGCCCATCCCTTTCATCTTGTCTCTAAAATGTAGCTTCCCCACAAGATGCAAACAGCCGGAGTATTTTCTATGATACTGTTAACATACTTATTTGTAAACTGATTTTCCTTAAATTTGGGGGCATTCTGACTCCCTCCCGGATTCATCTAGATATTGAAGCTCAGCTTTTTGGAGGGCTTCACGCTTATGCTGCAACTTTCATGACAATTCGTTAGGAGGCCAAGATGTAGATAGCTTTGCCACACCCTCAAAGATCATTCTAAGATAGAGAAAAGTATACATTTTTAACAAGCCGATATTTTTATGTTGTATATATTGCTTTATGCCATCATACATCTGCCTCGGTTGATTCAGCATTCTTTAATGTTCAATTTCCTGTATTTTCAGCACACTACATCCCTGAATAAGATAGAAATGTTATTTTTACCAAGATTTTCAGCCTGATACATTTCAGATTAGAGTAAAATGTTTCTCAAGCTTGAATTTAAGAGCTTTTTTTTATTTCTTTCAGTAAAATTTGGAATTTAATTTTCTGGAAGAAATAAAGAAGAGTATTCCAAGTCTAGGTAAGTTAATTTTGCAGACTGTGCTGATAACAAATATTCTGAACTGCACAAGAAAACACACTTTGATTGCAGTAGTATTTTTGCAGGCAACGGTTGCCCTTGGAATCATGCAATTTTGGGGGCTGTGTCTGGGATTTTCACAGCTCGTTTTTCTGTGTTGGGGATGCTCACTTGTAGGGTGGAAGCGATGAACTGCAAACGTATCAATCTAGGAGGAAGCCAAGCTGCCACGTACCTTCAGCGCCTGCTGCAGCTCAAGTATCCGGGACATTTTGCAGCCATCACGCTGAGCCGCATGGAAGAAATCCTACATGAACACAGCTATGTTGCCGAGGATTACTTTGAAGGTAGATATCAAAAGCACCTTGGGGGGGGGGGGGGGGGGTAGTTCTATAAATATGGTGTCTGTTTTCAGGTGGGAAAGTAGGTACCTATTGCTTTTTATGGAATACTGATATAGCAGAGCAAATATTAGGAGCAACCATCGGCCATAGAGCTGCTGTAAATGCTCACACCTAGATTAAAAAATACAAGGAAATTATAGTGTTTTATAATATACTTGTATAATTGTTTACTCCAGCCATAAGTATGCCTGTCTTCAAACTAGAGAGTTGCATGGGGACAAAAATTTCATCCATCCCCAATGAAATGTAATCCAAGATCTATTCCATCTAATCTGCAGTTTATAGACCTTACTAGTCCAAGCAAGAGGTTCAAGGCGGTTAACAAAATAAGATAACTCAATACAAAGTAAGGAATTACAAAATTACATAAAATATTAAAATACAACCTAAAATTTATTGAACAAAAAATGTTTTAATTTGTTTGCGTAGGCGTGTGTAATTCATCTCAGAACGAATTTGCATAGGAAGAGCATTCCAGATTGTAAGTGCCCGAGAAGAGAACAAGGCCTCAAAATGGTGTTTTAATTGAATGCCATTAAATGCAGGAAGTTTCAACAATAAAGACTTGCACGATCTTGATGAAGAGGAAAAAAAGACCAGGAAACATTTGAATAAGCAATTCAGAAGCATTACCATACAAGACCTCAAATATAAAAACGGATTTGAAAGCAATGCATGCTTTTATAGGAAGTCAGTGAAGTCTTCCAAAATATAGAGACACTCCTATCAAATTTTTCAGATGAAAAATAACCCCCACCCTTTCCTGCAGAAGTCAACTCTATTATTTACTTCCTCACAGCCCTCTTGTTTCCTCCCAACCCCAACAGTCTCCCCCCCCCAACAGTCTCCCATAGTTTTTTGGATGATATTCACTGTTCAGCCAATGAGTATTCCAAGCCTCAGTCTGGTTCTCCAGTGGCCTCAATGCATTCCTTTTTTTTTTTTTTTTTATAAAAATTTTTATTGTGACAAGGGAAATGTACTTTAACAGCAACCAACATGCAAAATCAAACAGCCACTTACAGGTCGACATGTACAAACTTTCACAAGTATCTTGTACTACTCTTGCGGTGTTCTCTGACAGCATATACATACAGGAGTAACCAGTCCCGCCAGTCATATCCTGAAGGTAACATTTCCTCTTGAGCATTTTCCCATTTTCACCCCTCTACTACCCCCCTGCCCAAGAACCCAGCCCACCTCCCACTTACCCTCCCTGCCCCGCCCCTCCCTGGAGACCTACTAACAGTGAACTTATTGTTCAATCAACTTTATTGGTGGTGTGCACAACACTCCTCACGCTAGGCAGCTGTGCCATAGCCTCAATGCATTCCAAGCCTCGTTCTGGAGTCCCGTGGCAACTTCTTCCATATATGCGGGATTCCCAAAAGTCCCATTCCCGTGCAACTCTTCAAACTATGCAGCAATGCGTATAGCTGCCATTTTATAGAGTAGTGCATGGCTAGAATATTTGAATTTTTTCTGCACATAATGCCGTTATTCTGGTCATTCACTTGCATTCTTAGTGCCTAATTGTTGGCGCCTTGTTTACCCCTGTCGTGAGAGATAATTATAGCTGGTTTTCATTGATGTTTGGACTAAAACCCATTTCACATCCAAGTTTCCACTCATTTGCCTCCTTTTTCATGCCCTACTAATCTGTCCTACAAGATAAGGACAAAGGAAGAGTTTGCTCGAAACCAACTAAGTTGGTTCTAGTAGGTTGGCGGTGGCTAGTTACTGTCCAGGAAGACCATTGTGACCTGTTTTGATAGGTGTTTGGGATCCCAGTCATGGTTCAGTACCGACATCTAGTTGCTGAATTTGGGGCCTGTGATTTGCAGAGTACCAGAAGCTCTGGTGTGTTGGAATAGGGAATATTTAAAAACAAGTGGGGAAAGTATGCAGAGCATAGCTCATGGAATTCTCCAACCTCTATGCATGTAAATGCCACCCGCATGCGAGAGTGTGTATGCTGAGAGGGAGTTGTGTGTGCATGTATGTTTTTGTGTTGGTTTGTATGTGTGTATGTTTTCTCTGTAATCAGGAGAGAAGATGACGATGGAAAGCTATGGGGGGGGGGGGGGGGGGGGGGGATTCTATATATGATGCCTAAAAGATCCACAAGGAAAACATTTCCACCGAAGAGTATTCTATAAATGGCGCCTAGATTTAGCCACAGTATATAGAATACGCTTAGTTGATATCCCAGCGCCTAAAACTACACGCATCCATTTACACCAACGAAAAAATGGCGTAAATCCCGGTGCAGAGGGCCATATTCTATAAATACACATGTAAATTTATGGAATGTCCACGAAACGCCCATAACCACGCCCCTTTTTGTCTGCGTGCGTTCGAAGTTAGGCACAGTATGTTACAGAATACGCTTAGCGAGTTGTGCACGTAAATTCTAATTACTGCCAATTACTGCTTAAGTGTTGTTATCAATGCTAATTAGCTTGTAAAGCCAGTTACACGCATTGTTATAGAATCCGCCTGAATTCCGGCGCAGATCTCTAGGCGCACTACATACAATCTGGGGGGATAATGCAGAGGTCAAACACCTCCTGCTGGCCAAAGAAGGGAAATACACTGAAGGGAAGAAAAGTGTCATAGGACAGCATTACAAAGCATGAAAGTCCCCAGTTTCACCATACCACTTCCTCAAATAAACACGCTGACCACCACCACCAAGAAATGGAAGCAGGTCTAAATTGTTATTCCTGTGGTGAACTAATTGAACATTTTAACTCTGTAGAACTTCAGAAGTGGAGGTCCCCGGAGTACTATGAAAATAACGTGCATAAGATGCAGCTACCCTTCTCTAACAAACTCCTGGGCAGTGCCCTGACATCAGAAGAGAAACAGGAGAGGCGGCAGCAGCAACTGCGTCGGCTGCAGGAGCTCAATGCCCGTCGCAGGGAAGAGAAGCTACAGCTTGACCAAGAGAGACTGGACAGGCTGCTTTTTGTGCAGGTAACACACTTTTTCATTGCCGAGCCAGTGTGTACATGGAAAGACTGCATTGTGTTTGAATGAGTGCTAGTCATCCTTACCAAACCACAACCTTGATGCCACAGGACACAGCGGGTGGCCCCAAGCTACAAACAGTTTTGTTTCCGTATCCACAGTAATTCTGATTGCAGTGTTACCGTTACCAAGGGTTTACTGTGGTTTGCCACAGTAACCGTGTCATTCTCTACCTAAAACTTAACGGACAAAAGGAACTTGGGTCGGTGGAACCTCAGCATCCCGCCACTGTTAATGATATCTCCAAAAGCCTTTTCAAACAAGTGTGTCTTAAGGGCAGCTTGAAATTTGAGGTAGGGATGCTCCAAGCAAACCTGAGGGGGGAGAGTATTCCATAGTGATGGAGCAGTGAAATAGAAGACACTGTTCCTGGTGGTCTCCAACGTGGCATTCCTAGGAAAAGGAATATACAAGCACCAGTTTTTCAGGGAACAAAAGAGTCTTGGTGGGGGCGTAAGGGGTTAAGAAGAGAGGCAAAGTAAGAAGGGCTGCCACAATGAAAGATCAGAGGTCAGAATAAGAATCTTAAACTGTAAATGCTAAGCCAGAGGAAGTCAGTGGTGAAAGATGGTCATAGCACTTGGCCCTCACAAGTCGCATGTGTGAATAGATTCACTGGTACAGCACACATTTAAGTGTTCTTCCCCTTACATCTTTTTGTTTCCAAAGTGAACATTACTAAGTTCCCAGCTCTTCATTCAGAGTAGAACCATCAGTAGTGGTTAGTGTATCTGGGTTTAAAAAAGGTTTGGACAAGTTCCTGGAGGAAACGTCCATAGTCTGTTGTTGAGGTAGACATGGGGGAAGCCACCACTTGCCCTGGGAATGGTGCTACTAATTGAGTTTTTGCCAGGTACTTGTGACCTGGATTGGCCACTGCTAGAAGCAGGATACTAGGCTAGATGGACCATTGGTCTGACCCAGTATGGCTATTCTTATGTTCTTATGTCGGAGAACTTGGGCAAATATTTTTTGCCTCGGCCTTTCATTGGGATGTTCTGTTTTCAGGAACTTCTGGAAGATGGTCATGTGGACCAGTTTCACAAAGCCTTGATAGAACTGAACATGGATTCTGCAGAGGAACTGCAGTCATACATTCATAAGCTGGGCCTGGCCATTGAACAAACCAAGCAGAAGATCCTACAGGCTGAAGTCAATATTGAGGTTGATGTGGTGGACAGCAAGCCAGAGGTAAGCCACCCTGTGGTCACTCACTGAATTACAACCCAGATCAATTTGTCAGTCTGTGGTCTTCTCCTAAATGTGTCTCAAGAAGAGGTAAGTTGTTTGTGACAGGTCAGAGTGACAGCCAACCTCTATCTGTTGAAAAAGGAACAGTTGAAATTCCTTTCCGCGGCATTTAAGTACCCGTGTCTATTGATATTTACAATGAAAATAGATGTTTTGGTGGAAAGCAGGTGTGTGATGATTTGGGTGGAGGAGATAGTGAGCGGCATTCGTACTGAATAATGAAAAACAAACTGAGCTTAGAGCTAAGTGTACCATGAGTTACTTTGAATGGAAATGCAGCGCTTCTGTTCCAGTCATGCTTCAAATTTTCTGGATTGACATGGACTGTTCCTCAGTAGAATGATGTTCTTTTGCAATTTCCCATAAAACATTTTTTTAAAGATTGACATTCTGAAATAATGAAAATGACTAGTGATATTTAGAAAATCTCCTGTTCCTTATAAGATATGTAGAGGCGTATATTTTCAAAGTACTTAGACTTACAAAGTTGCATAAGTTACTGTAGACCTTTGTAAGTCTAAGTGCTTTGAAAACATGCCTCTTTGTAACTTTGTACATCTAAGTGCTTTGAAAATGAGCACCATAGTGACATATAAGTACATAAGTAATGCCACACTGGGAAAAGACCAAGGGTCCATCGAGCCCAGCATCCTGTCCTCGACAGCGGCCAATCCAGGCCAAGGGCACCTGGCGAGCTTCCCGAATGTACAAACATTCTATACATGTTATTCCTGGAATTGTGGATTTTTCCCAAGTCCATTTAGTAGCGGTTTATGGACTTGTCCTTTAGGAAACAATTTAACCCCTTTTTAAACTCTGCTAAGCTAACCGCCTTCACCATGTTCTCTGGCAACGAATTCCAGAGTTTAATTACACGTTGGGTGAAGAAATATTTTCTCAGATTTGTTTTAAATTTACTACACTGTAGTTTCATCGCATGCCCCCTAGTCCTAGTATTTTTGGAAAGTCTGAACAGACGCTTCACATCCACCTGTTCCATTCCATAACATAGTAAGTGATGGCAGGTAAAGGTAGCATTGTCCATCTAGTGTGTGCAGAAAGGTGGTCAGGGTTGCATCTGCTGCTCCATGTAGGTTATTGCTGTCTATGCATACTTGCACTTTGCCCTGATTCATGCGTGAGTACAAAATTACCTGTGGTTTGTTTGCAATCTGAATTTTCAAAAGGGAAACTCGGTTGCATGTTTTTCTTGTTGAAAATTTATTTGCAGTTTCACAGGTTTTCAATTTTTGCCCTCTGCTGGTAATGAAAAACTAAGTTTGTCCTGTTTGCTCTCAGACCCCTGACTTGGAACAGATAGGAGGCGAGCCATCTTTGGAGGACATAGAAAGTATGAACGAACTGGACCCACTGTTTCCAGAAGAGCAGGTGGAAGTGGAGAAGCCGGTTACCCCAGTACAGGTATGGGAGAGAAGGGTCACTTACTTGTTTTTAATTGGGATGAAAATAGGCTTAAACAGTATTGTGCACAGTGGAAACTGCTTTTGACTATTAAGTCTGGAAGAGACTCTGGTTTAGAGAGTTGCACGGGGACAGAAACCTTACCCATCCCCGCCCGTCCCTGCTAGAATCTCACCCGTCCCCACTCGTCCCCACTGGAATCTTACCCAACCCCACCCATCTCCGCAAAAATTTAACCCATCACAACCCGTCCCCGCAAGAATCGAACCCATCCCCACCCATCCCTGCAAGAATTTAATGGCACATAAAAGAAAATTCTGGTCAGCTCCCTCAGTCTCTCTCTGAATTTGAGCCACATCACTGTAGGCAAGGAAGGATTGGAAGCTGAAACTTAGAACACTCTGGTGTACACATGTAAGATTTGTCTCTGATTTCTGGCACTGTGTGCTGAGAGGTCACCACATGCACATGCCAGTAGGTCAGGTGTCAGACCTGAGGTCTGCACATCAGCATAGGAGCAAAGAGGATTAATTGTAACATAGTAAGTGACAGCAAATAAAGACCTGAACGGTCCATCCAGTCTGCCCAATAGTCACACTCATTATCAATTCATGATTAAATCAACGAGTGTGATATTATATACTTTCTTTTGTGTTTCTGGAACATTGACCATAGAAGTCTATCTGGCCCTATACTTATGTTCCAACTGCTGGAGTTCTCGTTGAAGCCCACTCCAGTCTATTCGTCTTCTCATTTGTGGGATACAGACTGTAAAATTCTGACCAGCACTGTCCTTATGTTCCAGCCACTGAAGTTGCTGTCTAAGCCCTTTCTAGCCCATCCTAAACCAGACTGCCATATATTAGACACAGACCATACAAGTCTGCCCGGTATCGGCCCTAGTTAATCACAGCCAGAGTCGCCATCTAAGCGTCACTTGACACATCCACACACATGCAGCCATTTAAGGTTAGGATTTTTATAACTTCCATTTTCTAATTAGAGATCCTCTGTGTTCATCCCAAGTCTTCTTGAATTCCATTATCATTTGTATCTCTACCACCTCCTTAACGGAAGACTTTCCACATTTGTGCTGTTAAAGCAAGGAGGAAGAGGAGGAGGAGGAGACAGCACTCAAGGTACTCGGTAGATGAGAGGCTGATGCAGTGCAGCTTACACTTCCACAGAAACCCCGCAGAACTGCTTCCGTCCCTGCGGGAATTCCGCGGGATTCCCGCAAACCCCGTTCCCGTGCAGCTCTCTACTCTGGTTTCAGTGATTAGGAACAGTTAGTTAAAATGAAAGGTCTTCCGAACAGCATTTAAAAAAAAAAAAAAAAAATTATATACCCCCTCTTTGGTGCAAATACCATTCAAGGAACTTTACACTACAGAAAATTAATGGAAAAAAAATCATTATAGAGCAACAGACAATATAAAATCTCCAACGTAAAAATGAACACTTGACAATACAAGATGTGACAGTAACTGAAACCTCACCCCATCCCCACTGATAGCCCATACTTTTTATTTTATTTGATGATTGATTGGGATTTATTAACCACCTTTATGAAGAGATTCAGCCAAGGTGGTGTACAGCTGGTACAGTTTAACATACATTTTACAATTTCAATAGTAAAATGACCAAATATAAGCATAATTTTGATCAATAAGGTAAACGTGCAAATGGCAAATTTAAACCTAATAACATGGAACAGAATCTAAAACATGCACATTTAGTAGCACTATAAAATAATCATATAACATAAATATGATAAATGTCAGTACAATACAAACAGTACCATAATAGACAGCACAGATAACCATCATCTTACCCCTACTCTGGCTCTGAATTTTAACAAGTCCTGTTCCGTCCATCCTTCAAGCAAGAGGCTATCCCATAGTTTAGGGGCCACGAGAGAGAGTGCTCAACTTGCCAACAGCTTTTCCTCATCATTTTTATTGAGGGGGATTGCTAGCAGATCACCTTTAGAAGATTTTAAATCTCTTCCAGGGACATAGTATAACAGATGTTGAAGCTGTTTTGGTGAATCGCTTTGAAAATCAGCATCAGGACATTTAAATTATTCCCACTCACAAATTGGAAGCCGATGACATGTTTGAAGTATAGATCGTCCTTCCCTACACCCCTTCCCATGCACTGCGCTCCATGGATAAATCCTTCTTATCTGTTCCCTTCTCCACTACTGCCAACTCCAGACTTCGCGCCTTCTGACTCGCTGCACCCTACGCCTGGAATAAACTTCCTGAGCCCCTACGTCTTGCCCCATCCTTGGCCACCTTTAAATCTAGACTGAAAGCCCACCTCTTTAACATTGCTTTTGACTCGTAAGCACTGGTAACCTCCTCTCCTCCTTCCTGTACACATTAATTGATTTGATTTGCTTACTTTATTTTTTGTCTATTAGATTGTAAGCTCTTTGAGCAGGGACTGTCTTTCTTCTATGTTTGTGCAGCGCTGCGTACGCCTTGTAGCGCTATAGAAATGCTAAATAGTAGTAGTAGTAGTAGTATCTTTTAACTAGTGGCTCTCTGTGTAAGGCTTAAGAGATGGAGGATCTTCGAAACCTTCGGTGTGGTCCTTTAACACTATAGGATTTTATAGATCACGTAGATTCCTTCATAGTGGTAAGACTCACAGTTGAAAATTAGTCTTTTTTTTTCTTAATCGTGGCTCAGTTATTTACTACTTCTCTTGGTCATAGTGTTTTGATGGTCTAGTTTAATTTTTAGTTTTACTAAATTAACCATTAATAAAGGAAGTGTTCATATTGCTAAATATTTTTATCTCCAAAGCCCATATTCAACCTGGCAGAATACCACCAGATGTTTCTGGGGACGGAAAGAATTCGGGTACCAGAAATCCTCTTTCAGCCATCCCTGATCGGGGAAGAACAGGCTGGAATAGCGGAGACTATGCAGTATGTACTTGACAGGTGAGTATGCCAAGCTGGGGGGGGGGGGGGGAGGGAGGGAGGGAGCCACAGGAAGAACTGAAAATGTGCTGATAAGAAAAGTGATGTGCTGAGGAAGGATTTTGGTGGAGCGCTCCCTTGTATTGTGCATATTTTGTGAATATTAAAATTAAGTAAATTTCATTTTGGAGCGAAAAAAATGTTGGGAAAGCACTTACGCCACCCACAGCACAAATTATGCATGTTTCTCCTCCTGGGTCCCCCTTGGTTTCCTCACTGGCTCGCATGATGCAAGGCAGGTGCTGGTTAATAACTCCCCCCTCTCCTTGCTTAAGCCCTAAATTGCCACTAGCTGAGGTTACCGTTCTTTCCCTGCAAATCTTGGCTCACCTGAGACCTCAGTTGCTAATAGCAACATAAGCCCTCATTCTCCCCAGAGGGACCTGGCCCAGCCTGGTCTTGCCTTAAGCTTGGATTTGGATTTTGAGATGTATTGCTCACTTTTTCCAAAACCACGCTGAAGGTGCATTGCGTTTAGTACCATTGTCCCTGCACAGATGGGCTCGCAATCCAATTTGTAATTGAGGCGGTGGAGGATTAAATGACTTGTCCAAAGTCACGGAGTGTGTCGGTCGGAGAAGCAGAACTTGAACCTTGGCTTTCCCACTTTGCAGCCTGCTTCTCCTCCACTCCAAAACCATGGTTGGTAATTTGTTACAGTTATCACTGATTCGGCTGCAGTGGAGAAAGGTAAGATTACATAAGTACATAAGTAATGCCACACTGGGAAAAGACCAAGGGTCCATCGAGCCCAGCATCCTGTCCATGACAGCAGCCAATCCAGGCCAAGGGCACCTGGCAAGCTTCCCAAACGTACAAACATTCTATACATGTTATTCCTGGAATTGTGGATTTTTCCCAAGTCCATTTAGTAGTGGTTTATGGACTTGTCCTTTAGGAAACCGTCTAACCCCTTTTTAAACTCTGCTAAGCTAACCGCCTTCACCACGTTCTCCGGCAACGAATTCCAGAGTTTAATTATGCGTTGAGTGAAGAAAAATTTTCTCCAATTTGTTTTAAATTTACTACACTGTAGTTTCATCGCATGTTCCCTAGTCCTAGTATTTTTGGAAAGCATGAACAGACGCTTCACATCCACCTGTTCCACTCCACTCAATATTTTATATACCTCTATCATGTCTCCCCTCAGCCGTCTCTTCTCCAAGCTGAAAAAGCCCTAGCCTCCTTAGTCTTCCTTCATAGGGAAAGAGATGCAGGTATGATCATGCTTCACATGTGTGGACAGACAGACAGGGCAAAGACTATAGGAGAGTGTTCTTAAATAAGCATAAAAAGAGCAACTGGAAAGCTGATGTCCCTGAGTACCATATTTGGTTTGGAAAATGAAAGCTGTTTTTGTCACAAATAAAGTTCTGTTTTTTTGTGTGCAAAGGGAATCCACGTACGTGGAGAACTGAAAAGATCCCATGGTCATTGACATTAGTTATTACCAGAAAGGGCAGAGATGAGGACTCTGAAAGCCAGAATTTGGACATAAGTAGCTCAGTGGCGTAGCCAGACACCCAATTTTGGGTGGGCCTGGGCCCAAGATGGGTGAGCAGAAGAACCTCGCCCCGTCCCGCAGGTGATTTGGTCTCTCCGTCTCTCGCCTGCATGCCATATGGTCTCTCAAACAACCCCCCCTGTCCTACATACCTTTTAAATAACAGATTTTCACCAGCAGCAAGCAGCAACTAATACACACTGCTCATGTTGGCCCCACAGCCTTCCCTCTGATGCAGCTTCCTGTTTCCGCCTAGGCAGAAATACATCAGAGGGAAGGCTGTGAGGCTGGTGCGAGCACTATGTATTAGTCACTGCTCACTGCAGGTGAAGATCTGCTATTTACAAGGTATGCAGGAGGGACACTTGTTGGGAGTTTTCGGCTGGTGGGACTTCAGGCCCACCCAAGCCCACCCTTGGCTACGCCACTGAAGTAGCTATTTTGCGGTTTTCTTGCAGATATCCAAAGGAGGTACAGGAAGAACTGGTACAGAATGTATTCCTGACAGGTGGAAACATGATGTTTCCTGGAATGAAAGCTAGAATCCAGAGGGAACTTCTGGAAATGAGGCCGTTCAAATCAACATTTCAGGTATAAGTGGGCCTACAGGTATACTTACAGTGTCATGTATGTTGCTGCTGAGCCCTGAGGGTTATGCGTACTTTATTTGGGAAAAGTCGATCGAGTAGAACATGAATTTAATGAAAGGAGGAAACCGTAGGTCTGAAAAGCCGTGATTTGTGGTCATAATTCAACCATTATGGATTAGCGTCTGTGGGCCTAAATGCATTGAATTTTATGGGGTGGGTTCTAGTGATGTTGACAGTCCACCAGCCCTTGGGATTCCTAATTTGCTTATTTAGTTCGCTCTTACTTTTTTCAGTAGTAGCTCAAGGTGAGGTACATTCAGGTACACTGGATATTTCCCTGTGCCTGAAGGACTCACAATCTTTGTACCTAAGGCAGTGGAGGTTTGTGATTTGCGCTAGATCACAAGGTGTGTCGGTGGGATTTGAACCGGACTTCCTGACTGTCAAGCCTGGTGCTCTAACCATTAGGCTGCTCCTCCATTCTTGACTCATTACACATTTAGCTGATGTCACCTTCTTTCAGTTTAAAATTGGTTTTGTTGCTTACTTTTAAAGTTCTGTAGCATCAGAGCCCAAGCTAAGGTCTATAAAAAGAATATAAGAATTCACCAAACTGGGTCAGACTGAAAGCCCCATCTAGCCCAGTATCCTGCTTTCCAGCAGTGGCTGATGCAGGTCACAAGTACCTGGCAGAGTCCCAAAGAGTAGCAAGATTCAATGCTACCGATCCCAGGGATAAGTCGACCTTAATAGCAATTTCTGGTCTTTTCCGCTATATCTCTTTTGAGATGCGACGACCAGAATTGCACCATGAAGTGATAAAGAGGCATTATATAATACTAGTAAAAGAGGCCCGTTTCTGGAGCAAATGAAACGGACTTTCGAGGTTTTCCTCCCCAACACCCCCCCCCCCCTTCTCCCTCCCTCCTTACCTACCTACTGACCCCTTCGTCGTTCTGACGCCATTGCTGCGCACCTCCTGAACGCACCGTACGCCATTGCTCCGCCCTCGGTGTGTGACGCCATTGCTCCGCCCTCGACGTCATCACGTTTGACGCGAGGGCGGGGCCCCGAGACTTGGCGATTTTGGTGGCTTCACCACATCGAACCCGTCTTGACGGAAATGACGTCAGTGTCTTCAGAACGTTGAGGGTGAGTTTTATTATATAGGGATTCTTTATTTTATTTTCTATTCCTTTCTTAATAATTCCTAACATGGTTTGCTTTTTTGGCTGTCCACAATACCAACTAGATCTTTGTCTTGGGTGGCAATCCCTAATACGGACCCTAGCATCAAAGTGGCTTTGACTTGTTCTTCCCAGTGTGCATCACTTTTCACATTGGCCGTGAAAACTGTCCTAATCTGCTTGGTGGTTTCACTTTAGTAAGTTGGCCACAGTGTTGACAAAGTTAAGTGCGTGTAGACGTGAAAGCAGCTCGGGATGTTCAGTATTGTCCTCAAAGGTAATAAATACCTTGTTGGACTTTGCTTAACCCATTATCTCCAGTTTACTTTTTTTTCCCAAGTGGGAGCCATCATTACATTATTACAATATAACCAGGATGCAACATGGGTTATGTTTGGGCCCTGAGTCTTGCTTCAGGAGACTAATCTTAAAGCCTTGTCCAGGTCAGCTACCTAAAAGCACAAATACATGGAACATTATACAATTCACAAAATTGCTGAATCACTATAAATGTTCGCTGTACTGTATACATTTTGCCACTATTCGGTCACACAGGCAGTACAGCGAACATTTATAGTGATTCCCAGTTTTGTGATTCATATAAGGTTCTGTGTATTTGTGCTTTTAGGCGTCTGATCTGGACAAGGCTTTAAGATTAGACTCCTGAAGCAGGCCACACGACCCGTGTGGAGTCTTGATTTTATTGATGCAATAAATTGTGGTTGAGCACCTCTGATTTTGCTTTGTTTCTCCATTATCTTTCTGTGATGGTGGTTCTTGCGATTCTCATGCGGAGGAGTGTTTCTTCTGTGTTTTGCTCTGCGATCAGAATATTTGGCTCATGTGTTAGAGACGGTTAATGCTGCTTGTTCTAAGTGTGTGTGTGGGGGGGTCATAACTCCTTCTACCACGCGTTGTGGCAGTGTCCAATGGTGCGAGCATTTTGGCAGCGGGTCCGGGGGTTTCTGCCGGGGGTTTCTGATCAGGCTTGGGAATAAAATTGAGGGCACAGAAGGGACAGTTCTTGCTAGACCATCCAAGGGCTTTTGCCTCTTTGAGCACTCCTGCAACTCTGCTATGCAGAAAGCTGAGTTTGGTAGCTCGAAAGTGTATAATGCAATATTGGACCTTTTCGGAAGCGCCCGCCTACTGGCATTGGCGTAATCAGGTGCACCTTTTAGCATCTTGGGAGGCTAGAGATTCCAAAATGTCGCCTAAACGTAGAAAACAATTTCTCCAGATTTGGATGCCTTATCTTCAGATTCTAAGCCCAAGGGGTCGGAGTTTACTTATTAATGCTTGTTGATTTTGGATGTGGAGTAGGGGGGGGGGGTTCCACCTCCTCTGCCCCATAGCAAGCTGCTTTTCCTAGTGTACAAAGGTAATCGCGTAGTCTGTGGGCTGCCAAAAAGTTCTGGATTACTGGTACTATTATACTTCCTTGAATTAACACGGATAGCAACAGGAAGGTTCCTGAGACTTTGGAAATTGAGTGGTACAGGGGTTGGGATGGAGGGGATGGGAAGGGAAGGGGAGGGGTGGGATGGGGGGGGAAAGGGCGGTTTACAAGCTGTATGATTCATGCATAGTATCTTATTGTTTGTACGTTGGCAATATTGAGTATCTTGTGTTGCTTAACTTTGAGTTATCAATAAAATTACTTTAAACTTAAAAAAAAAAAAATGTTTAATCAAATAAATAAACAAAAAAAAAAGATATAATTTGCTCCTCCAACGTTCTGAAGCTGACTCCGTGGCAGACTACAGTGAAGGGTTCTTAACTCTGTAACCATCTCTCTCTGTCCCGCCCTCGCATGAAAACGTGATGACGTTGAGGGCGGAACAGTGAGAGGGAAGGGAACGCTGCAGAGTTGCCAGGCAAAGGAACTATTTGTACGCATGAGGGTGTCTCCTTCCCTCCCTTTCAATTCCAGGCCTCCTCCCTCCGAATTTTAAGTCATCTTCACTTACCAAGTTGGGTTTACGGCGGCTGGCAGCAGCAGTAAAAGGCGTGCAGGCTCGGCCCTTCTCTCTCTCATGGAAGGGGGGGGGTTCGAGGGGGCCGTAGCACGGGGGGGGGGGGAATTGCCTTCCTAAGGCCCGTTTCCTTGCCTACAGAAACGGGCCTTTTTTACTAGTATAAACATAATAAACAGAGTAGATGACGGCATCCAGTCTGCCCATTAAGATAAACTCATATGTGCTACTTTTTGTGTATACCTTACCTTGATTTGTATCTGCCATTGTCAGGGCACAGACCGTAGAAGTCTGCGCAGCACTAGCCCCGCCTCCCCCCACCGGCTGTACTACTACTACTCATTTCCAAAGCGCTACCAGACTCACGCAGCGCTATACTGCCACCCAATCTCGGCTAAGCTTCTGAGGATCCCAGTGTTATAAATCCCAGTATGTGATTTAACACTAGCTCTCATCTGCTGTGTCTTTTACTGACTTCTTAACCCTTTAACCAACCACTGCTTTTGACATCAGCCCCAAAACCTGATACAGCGATGATGCCCTGCACGACCCTCTCTGGTAGGCCGTTTCAAGACACCCTGCCTTAGTTAATGTACATGATGATTTTTTTTTTTTTTATATATATATTTCTTATTCTCTTCTAAGCTGTTTGTACTCTTAGACCACTTTTCTGGTTAATCAAAAAGCAGTCTGTCGAAAGGATTAAACCTCAGCCTAAATTTGGCTGCCATCATTGTGTTCATAGGATCACAGCAGACTTCTAAATTTCATGCTGTTTCACTTCTGTCTCTCATGGATTTTCCACCACACAGGTCAATCTGGCATCCAATCCCATACTGGATGCTTGGTACGGCGCTCGCGATTGGGCGCTGGACTACATGAACCACGAGGAAGGCTGGATAACCAGGAAGGACTACGAAGAAAAAGGAGGGGAGTATTTAAAGGAACATTGTGCCTCAGGCCCCTACATCCCCATTACCCTCCCCAAACAGGCTCCTCGGACTATGACGGGGGCAGCAACATCTGTGGAGCCTACGGCAGCCAACCAGGCAACAACAACCACTCTGAGCGGCTCTGGCGAACAAGCATAAGCGGAGCCCCAGTGGGGGGGGGGCACCGGGAGCTCAGGATTGTGGGCTTCTGCTGGAAGAGCAACAGGGAAGAAATGAATGTGGATTATCTTCTGAAGCAGAACAGCCAAGAATATTTTCTGCCTAGCATTCTAAAACAAAGACTGTTTATTTTGATGTAGAAATGATGAGCAAGGTGTATTGTGTGTTAATATTTGTGTCAAATATATATATTTTTATAAATTTTGTGTATAATTGGCAGAACGTGTTCTTTTTTTAAATTTTTTGTTACATTTGTACCCCGCGCTTTCCCACTCATAGCAGGTTCAATGCGGCTTACATATTATGTACAGGTACTTATTTGTACCTGGGGCAATGGAGAGAGTTAAGTGATTTGCCCAGAGTCACAAGGAGCTGCCTGTGCCTGCAGTGGGAATCGAACCCACCACTCTAACCACTAGGCCACTCAATGTGGCCGCGCAGGCTTCTGTTTCTGTGAGTCTGACATCCTACACGTACGTGCAGGACGTCAGACTCACAGAAACAGAAGCCTGCGCGGCCGCGTTGCTGATCTGCAAGGGCAGGCTTCTACATGGAATGTTGCTAGTGGAATAGCAACATTAACATTCCATGTAGATTCTCAAATAGTAGCAACAGAATCTCAATAGTAGCAGCATTCCATGTAGAATCTCAAATTCCATGTTGTTGTTACATTTGTACCCCACACTTTCCCACTCATAGCAGGTTCAATGTGGCTTACATATTATATACAGGTACTTATTTGTACCTGGGGCAATGAAGGGTTAAGTGACTTGCCCAGAGTCACAAGGAGCTGCCTGTGCCTGAAGTGGGAATTGAACTCAGTTCCCCAGGACCAGAGTCCACCACCCTAACCACTAGGCCACTCCTCCACTGTTGCTACTATATGAGATTCTACATGGAATATTGCTATTCCACTAGCAACATTCCATGTAGAAGTCGGCCCTTGCAGATCACCAATGTGGCTGCACGTACGTGCAGGACGTCAGACTCACAGAAACAGAAGCCTGCGCAGCCTTGTACATGGAATGTTGCTAGTGGAATAGCAACATTCCATGTAGAATCTCCAATAGTAGCAACATTCCATGTAGAATCTCCAATAGTATCTATTTTATTTTTGTTACATTTGTACCCTGCACTTTCCCACTCATGGCAGGCTCAATGCGACTTACATGGGGCAATGGAGGGTTAAGTGACTTGCCCAGAGTCACAAGGAAACTTACGGTAATAATATAACTCTTCCTCCGTCTCTAGTGCTTTATTTAATGGTCTGACAGTTTGATCCCTGTCCTGTGACTTTTCAGGTGATTCAAAACTCAGGCTGGAATTGGTGCCATGAGTTTGTATGGTGGTTTTGCCCTTATTTTGTATTCTCATTCCAGCTCACTTGGCCAAGTGATCAGTGTTCTTTAGAACCCTGCAGTCATGTCCCACAAACCAGCCGGTAGGTGTTGTGTAATGGCTGGGCTGCCCCCTCCCCACACCTCCAGATACCCTGCCTTGAAATATTTTTAAATAAATACTGCTTCTCTAGTGCCTCTTAAGAGACAGCACATATTCGTTGATAAATGCCATTCTTGGCTCTTTGAATCAAATTTAAAAGACCTGACTTTATAAATGTGGGGATTATTCCATATATGATGATAATCTTATTTCCCAAACATTCACTTTTGCTCAAATTATAAAAATCTAATTTCCATATAGCTAAAGAAATAAGTTCTTTATGGGGATCATCAGAATCTTTAACGGCAATCCCTTATGGGCATAACGTCCCTCCTCCTTAGGGTGCCGTAGACCTCCTCATTGATCAACCCAATATTCTTCATTTTGTTTTGCTCTATTTTATCGTTTTTTGTCTATTCTTTAACTTTAACAATTAAGTACTGGATCATCTCACTTTTACTTATCTATATATATAAAACTCACCCTCAACGTTCTATTTGCACCGACGTCACTGAAGCCAGGTTCGTAAGTTTGACGCTCTGAAGCCACAGAAAATCACAGTCTGTGGGCCCCGCCCTTGCGTCAAACGTCATGACGTTGAGGGCGGAGCACATTCTCAGCTCCAACGTTGTACTGCACTGTACCTCTGCTCCGCCCTCGCGTCAAAACGCGATGACGTCGAGGGCGGAGCACACTGGGGGGGGGGGAGCGTGCCAGAAGGGCCAGGGTCACACATTCGCACGGAGGCTGCAGGGGGGCCGGCAACACACGGAGACACAAAGGGACGGAGGGGAGCCTTGCTAGCGCCCGTTTCATTGCGATTTGAAACGGGCCTTCCTTACTAGTAAGTAATATAGTACTTAACTTTCTTTTAGCAGCATCAATTTTTGCAAACAAGCCGAACCTCCGCCAACGTGGCCAGGTTTCGAGAACCTTCATCAGGTTTGCTGTGAAGAGAGTATATCCCGTTAATCATTGCTTATTCAGTTCCCCAAAAGAATCATTATTACTTCCTTAACATACAGCTAACAGGCTTACCACTTCATTGTCTATTTTGCATCTACAGCAAAAATGGCCACGGCGTCTAATGTGAGCCACTCCATTAAATAGCTCTCAGCTGATCAAAATCCCTTTCTTCTAATAGGACCACGTAGCACTCCTCCCAGCCTGTCATAGCAATGACCACCAGTCTATCTCTGAATTTAACCCACCCGGACTCAAAGTATGACGATAATATATCCATCTCTGTTCTTTGAAATTCAATAAACTTCCAACATTTCCACCCTCCCTCCCCAACTGGACATGATCAATAATACGCCATTGAATATCTTCAAGAGTATGTTGATAATCCAGCCAGTGTTGGACCATCGGAGTGGATAATACATTATTTTTAATCCTCGATTTGTGTTCGTTTAACCGTTGTTTAATAGGCCAACTAGAGCGCCCTATGTATATTAAACCACAAGGGCATACAATCGCATATACTGTATTGCACGTATTACAGTTTGTAGAGGAACGTGCAGAAATAACATAAGAAGATCCCGGTGGTGTCCAACTAATGCCCTCAGTCGTATATGTACACCATTGACACGATCCACATTTCGTATGTCCCATTGTGATAGTTGTATCCATTTCATAGTCTAGCCGTTTATATGTCAATAATTCACCAATGATTTTACTTCGTTTAAAAGCACAAATGGGATGATCTTGAAAACATTGAGCAGAATCGGAGAATTGCTGCTGCAGTGGAAAAATTCTTGCCATTATCTTTCGTACTTGAAGGGCCAGATATGTTAGCAGGCTGTCTGCCCCAGAGGTCACTGCGTCTATATTCCTGAAATAAAAACATATTATAAAATATCTTTGGTTCCAGATTCAATGAGAGGCATCATTGTGCATCCATTGCTGTCTTACCTAGTCCAGAGAGCATTAAGTAGGGCTGCATTTGTCTGAATTATCGCTGTGTGAGGAGGGAACAGGAGAGAGAATCATCTTCACGTCCTAAGTACCAAATGAAGGGCTTTTTCACAGTGCAACACATTTTGCATAGTTAACCTTCAATGAGATTCAGTCGATTCTAACCAAGGATGCAGCTGCCTATAGAGAGACTCAAATCCTAGTAATGTGCAGAGACAGCTAAAGAGAAAATTGAAAATAGTTGCTGGAAGAAATTGGGGGGGGGGGGGGGGGTTTGTTTGACTTCCAACTCTGTTGGAACTAGGGCTGGAATCGGGCATCTAGGAGCCTTCATTCACAGCTACCCAGGGATTTACACCCCCAACCCAACCTACAGTGTAACATAGAAACAAAACAAAAAAAAGTGAAAGATAAAAACTATATGGCCTATCCAGCCTGCCCATCCATGCAGTCTACTATCCCCTCCTGTCCCCTAGAGATCTTATGTATTTGTTCCAAGCTTCCTTGAATCCAGATAGTCTTCATTTCCACCAGGAGGCTGTTTCCCGAGCTCACCCTTTCCATGAAGAACTATTTCCTCAGTTTACTTCCGAATCAAGAAAGGGATCTGGGTGTCGTCGTCGATGATACGCTGAAACCTTCTGCTCAGTGTGCTGCTGCGGCTAGGAAAGCGAATAGAATGTTGGGTGTTATTAGGAAGGGTATGGAGTCCAGGTGTGCGGATGTTATAATGCCGTTGTATCGCTCCATGGTGCGACCGCACCTGGAGTATTGTGTTCAGTACTGGTCTCCGTATCTCAAAAAAGATATAGTAGAATTGGAAAAGGTACAGCGAAGGGCGATGAAAATGATAGTGGGGATGGGATGACTTTCCTATGAAGAGAGGCTGAGAAGGCTAGGGCTTTTTAGCTTGGAGAAGAGACGGCTGAGGGGAGATATGATAGAAGTGTATAAAATAATGAGTGGAATGGATCGGGTGGATGTGAAGCGACTGTTCACGCTATCCAAAAATACTAGGACTAGAGGGCATGAGTTGAAGCTACAGTGTGGTAAATTTAAAACGAATCGGAGAAAATTTTTCTTCACCCAACGTGTAATTAGACTCTGGAATTCGTTGCCGGAGAACGTGGTACGGGTGGTTAGCTTGACGGAGTTTAAAAAGGGGTTAGATAGATTCCTAAAGGACAAGTCCATAGACCGCTATTAAATGGACTTGGAAAAATTCCGCATTTTTAGGTATAACTTGTCTGGAATGTTTTTACGTTTGGGGAGCGTGCCAGGTGCCCTTGACCTGGATTGGCCACTGTCGGTGACAGGATGCTGGGCTAGATGGACCTTTGGTCTTTCCCAGTATGGCACTACTTATGTACTTATGTACTTATCTGTCCCCTTCCACCTGTGCCCCTTCGTTCCACAGCTTCCTTTCATTTGAAAGAGACTCACCTTCTGTGCATTTATGCCACATAGGTATTTAAATGCCTCTATCATATTTTCCCCTCTCCTGCCTGCCTTCCGAAGAATACATATTGAGATCTTTGTCCCTGTATGCTTAATGATGAAGACCAGTGACCATTTTAGTAGCTGCCCTCTGGACCATCCTCTATATAGTAACATAGTAGATGACGGCAGAAAAAGACCTGCACGGTCCATCCAGTCTGCCCAACAAGATAACTCATATGTGCCACATTTTGTGTATACCTTACCTTGATTTGTACCTGTCTTTTTCAGGGCATAGACCCGTATAAGTCTGCCTCGCCTCCCACCACCGGCTCTGCCCAGCACTATCCCCGCCTCCCACTACCGGCTCTTGCCACCCAATCTTGGGTAAGCTCCTGAGGATCCATTCCTTCTGAACAGGGTTCCTTTATGTTTATCCCACGCATGTTTGAATTCCGTTACCGTTTTCATCTCCAGATCTGTGAAAGTGTCATCTCCTGACCTGTGCACAATATTCTAATGAGGTCTCACCAGAGTCTTATGCAAAAGCATTTATCTCCTATTTCCTTCTGGTCATGCCTCTCCCTATTCATCTTTCTAACTTTGCTTTTCCCCATTGCCTTTTTTTTTTTAATCTGTTTGGCCAACTTAAGATCATTACATTCAATAATACGCAAGTCCCGTTCCGTTTTCATGCACAAAGAACTAGAGGACATGAATTAAGGTTGAAGGGGGGCAGACTCAGGACTAATGTGAGGAAGTATTTTTTCTCGGAGAGGGTGGTAGATACGTGGAATGCCCTCCCGCTGGAGGTGGTGGAGATGAAAACGGTAATGGAATTCAAACATGCGTGGGATAAACACAAAGGAATCCTGTTTAGAAGGAATGGTTCTGCGGAATCTTAGCGGAGATTGGGTGGCCACGCCGGTAATTGGGAAGCAAAACCGGTGCTGGGCAGACTTCTACGGTCTACGCCCTGATGTGACCGAATAGATATGGATGGGCTGGAGTGTAGATTTTAAGAGGCTTCGACGTTCGCTTCAGAACTTTTAGTCCAAGAACAGTGCTGGGCAGACTTCTATGGTCTGTGCCCTAAGAATGGCAAGGACAAATCATATAAAGTAACACATACCATGTAAAATGAGTTTATCTTGTTGGGCAGACTGCATGGACCGTTCAGGTCTTTATCTGCCGTCATTCGCTATGTTACTATGTTACTCTTTGGGGTTCTACATGGAATGTTGCTACTAATTGGGATTCCGGAATCTTGTAACTCTTTAGGATTCCAGAATCTTCAGAACTTTTAGTCCAAGAACAGTGCTGGGCAGACTTCTATGGTCTGTGCCCTAAGAATGGCAAGGACAAATCATATAAAGTAACACATACCATGTAAAATGAGTTTATCTTGTTGGGCAGACTGCATGGACCGTTCAGGTCTTTATCTGCCGTCATTCGCTATGTTACTATGTTACTCTTTGGGGTTCTACATGGAATGTTGCTACTAATTGGGATTCCGGAATCTTGTAACTCTTTAGGATTCCAGAATCTTCAGAACTTTTAGTACAAGAACAGTGCTGGGCAGACTTCAACAATCTGTGCCATGAGAATGGCAAGGACAAATCAAACTCGGGTATAAAGTATCACATACCATGTAAAATGAGTTTATCTTGTTGGGCAGACTGGATGGACCATTCAGGTCTTTATCTGCCATCATTTACTATGTTACAATGAATGGTACTTGATATACCGCCTTTCTGTGGTTACATAGTATATTCAGGTACTTTATTTGTACCAGGGGCAATGGAGGGTTAAGTGACTTGCCCAGAGTCACAAGGAGCTGCAGTGGGAATTGAGCTCAGTTCCCCAGGATCAAAGTCCACTGCACTAACCACTAGGCTACTCAAGCTCTTCACTCCCTAAACTGTACTGCTCCCTTAGGTTTTTGCAGCCCAAATGCTTAACCTTGCATTTTTTTTAGCATTAAATCTTAGCTGCTAAATTCTGAACTGTTGTTTAAAGCTTTGCTAGGTCTCTCCTCTTATCTACCCTATTGCAGGTGTAGTTCAGTCATTGCAATAATGTTTTCGATTTCTACAATTTGTCTACAACCCTGCAAATCTTATGTCCTGGATTTGGCCACCAGATGTCACCCTTAAGAAGCAACAATCTTGCCTCATTCCCTCTCCCAGGTGCTGTCAATGATACTTTCATAGCATCTCTTACCCCGGCTGATCACAAGAGTGGAACACCGGATTCACGGACCTAATTGGAGACCTGTCGTGGGGTAGTGCATCACATAAGCTAGCCCAAGAAAAAACTTTTGAAAGGTATGAGACACAGTGACGACCCTAGGTCGGCTGCCACCCGGGGCAGATTGCCGATGCGCACACCCCCCCCCCCCCCCGGTGCAATGACACCCCCCCCCCCCCCCAGCGCATCAAGCCCCCCCCCCTCGCGTGCATTCTTGGCTGCTGGGAGCAGCCGCGCTGCTCTGGGCTCCGCTGGCTCCCTGCTCCCTCTACTACTACTTAACATTTCTAAAGCGCTACTAGGGTTACGCAGCGCTGCCACCCTTGGTACGCCACTGATGAGACATGTGCCTCATCTTAGATTATATTTTTATAAGTGGTGTCCTTTTTGGGGGTAACATAGTAGATGACGGCAGAAAAAGACCACGGTCCATCCAGTCTGCCCAACAAGATAAACTCATATGTGTTACTTTTTGTGTATACCCTACTTGATTTGTACCTGTCCTCTTCAGGGCACAGACCATACAAGTCTGCCCAGCACTATCCCCGCCTCCCAACCACCAGCCCTGCCTCCCACCACCGGCTCTGGCACAGACCATATAAGTCTGCCCAGCACTGTCCCCGCCTCCCAACCACCAGCTCCACCTCCCACCACCGGCTCTGGCACAGACCGTATAAGTCTGCTCAGCACTATCCCCGCCTCGCAACACCGGTAGTTGATTTGACCCTCCTTTTTCAAGTCAGAACATGTGACTTGGGTTACTGGTGATTGCTGCTATATAGACGTTTGAGATGCAATGCAATAGGTATATATTTTTTAAAAATCCAGTTGTTTGTTCATGTAAGCTACAGGGCTTTCTTAACTTGCTTCATTTCAGTTGTACAAAAGGTATTGCTGTATTGTGTTGTAGCTTAGAGTTAGAAAAGTTCTTTTCACTTAATAAAGACCACAAAATGGTGACCCTTATATTTAAGGGTCTGAATTTACTCGAAATTCAAAGGGGAAAATTGAGAAATCATGTTAATGGGAAGGGAAATGGGACTTCATATACTGCCTTTCTGTGGTTTTTGCAACTACATTCAAAGCAGTTTACATAGTATATACCAGTGGCGTAGCTACGTGGGGCCTGAGGGGGCCGGGGCCCCCGCAGATTCACCCCAGGACCCCCCTCCCGGCGAACCCGCCCCCGCCGACCTTTACTTTTGCTGGCGGGGGATCCCACTCCCCGCCAGCCGACGTCTTCTCAGGCCTTCCTGCTCTTCAATTTGTTTGCTGACGTCCTGCACGTAATTGTACGTGCAGGACGTCAGACTCAGCGAACTCTCCGAGTCTGACGTCCTGCACGTACAACGTGCAGGACGTCTGTAAACAAATTGAAGAGCGGGAAGCGACTAAGAAGAAGACGTCGGCTGGCGGGGAGTGGGATCCCCCCCGCCAGCAAAAGTAAAGGTAGGCTGCAGCGGCGGCGGGGTCGAGGGGGGGGGCGGCAATTTCGGCGGTGGGGGGGGGCGGCGCCGGGGGGAGGGCTAGAATGTGCCCCCTACCCCCGGGCTCTGGACCCCTCACCCACGGAAGGCTGGCTACGCCCCTGGTATATACAGGTACTTATCTGTACCTGGGGCAAAGGAGGGTTAAGTGACTTGCCCAGAGTCACAAGGAGCTGCAGGGGGGAATGGAACCCAGTTCCCCAGGATCAAAGTCCACTGCACTAACCACTAGGCTACTCCTCCACTCATTCCACCAATAAGAGCCAACCTCATCAGTGATGTCACAATGGCTTGATTGCCCTATACTTGGCTCACTTCTGATATTGTGATGTCATAAGGGAAAGAGGGAAATGGGACTTGATATACCGCCTTTCTGAGGTTTTTGCAACTACATTCAAAGCGGTTTACATATATTCAGGTACTTATTTTGTACCAGGGGCAATGGAGGGTTAACTGACTTGCCCAGAGTCACAAACAGCTGCAGGGGGAATGGAACCCAGTTCCCCAGGATCAAAGTCCACTGCACTAACCACTAGGCTACACCTCCACTCTGTTTAATTGGTTACTGATACAAGCAAGAATTACCTACAAAATGTCCTGTTTTATTCATAAATCTCTCTTTGGACAAGCACCAGGCCAACTAGTTGATTTACTAACTAGATCCTTATCAGTTGACACCTACAGAACTAGAGATCCTTGTTTGTTATTTCAACAAAAGGTGTCCTAACCTTTTAAACAGCTCTATTCCTTTCCAAGCTGCAGCTATTTGGAATTATTTACCTCTTGAGGTTAAATCAGAAACCTTATACGTTGTTTTCTGGAAAAAGACTAAATACATTTTTAATAAGTTTAATATTTTCATTTTTTGGGCCAGATATATGCATAAAATAATATATTAAAATATATTTTGGGAATGGTCATAATCTGTATCTGATATTTTGTATACCGCTTAGGATCTTTTGGAGTGAGTGTTTAATAAATGCCTGTATTCGGATAGATTAGATGGTGGGAGTTAACTGTGTGCAAAAGTAGCATATTAAGAAAACTTTCTTTCAACAGAATATTTATTTCAGTCTCAGTGGCAGAGGTGTATTGGCAAAATCTTTACCCCACAAATTTACCAAAATGAGCAGATGCTACTGAAGTCAAATCAGTTCTTGCATATCGCTAAAATCCCCCTTTGCAGGGTTCAGTGTGGTTTATATTATGGGTGTGATAACGCTAAAAACTGTTAAAATGTTGACATGAGTTGTGTAGATTCGAGAGGTACGCGAGGATTGATCTCCTCTTTATATGCCTATCAAGTGGTAGATGCAAAGCTGTCCCTCATACACAGACAGAGGTGGGAGCAGGAGCTACAGTTTAACATGCCGGAGGCCGGCTGGGTGGCGCTTGAGCGGAGGATATTGAGATCCTCCACAGCAGTGGCTATGCAGGAGAGTGCCATAAAGGTCTTTTATAGATGGTACTTGACACCGGTCAGACTACACCACATGTTTGCTCAGGTATCACAGCGCGGTTGGAGGAACTGCGGGGCTGTGGGAACCGCAGGACATATTTGGTGGTCATGCCTCAAGGCCCAGGCGTACTGGAAAGGAGTACAGTCACGCCTTCAGGTATGGGTGGGCAAATCTGTACAGTGGCATCCCTTGATCTTCTTGTTAGGACAGAGACCAGCGGGACTTACGCTGGACCAGTGGGCACTACTAAGAAGTGCATTGACTGTAGCCCGAGTCAATTTAGCACAAAGCTGGAAATCCCCAATGGTGAGATGGATAACCAAGGTACGATACATATGCGAGATGGAGAGACTGACTGCTGAGAAAAGAAAAACCATGCCTAAATGGAACAGGGTCTGGGAACCCTTTTTAAAAGATGTTCTGGATAAAAGAGATAACATCGGAGTGGAAGGGAAGATGAGGGGGTGGGGGGAGGAAGGAGGGGGGAGGGACTTGGGACTTGGGACAGGAAGTGGGTGGGGTTACTTTAAAAAAAAAAAAAAAAAAAGTTTGAAGTACTATAAGGTATGGTTTCAGCATGGCCCTGATGTATAAGGGAGTGTTTGTTTGGCACTTTACCTTGGATTCAGCAAATATGTGGCATATTATATTAACCGAGATTGGATAGCAGAGCCGGTAGTGGGAGGCGGGGCTGGAGGTTGGGAGGCGGGGATAGTGCGGGGCCGACTTATACGGTCTGTGCCAGAGCCAGTGGTGGGAGGCGGGACTGGAGGTTGGGAGGCAGGGATAGCGCTGGGCAGACTTATACGGTCTGTGCCAGAGCCGGTGGTTGGGAGGCGGGGATAGTGCTGGGCAGACTTATACGGTCTGTGCCAGAGCTGGTGGTTGGGAGGCGGGGATAGTGCTGGGCAGACTTATACAGTCTGTGCCAGAGCCGTGGTGGGAGGCGGGGCTGGTGGTTGGGAGGCAGGGATAGTGCTGGGCAGACTTATATGGTCTATGCCAGAGCCGGTGGTTGGGAGGCAGGGCTGGTGGTTGGGAGGCAGGGATAGTGCTGGGCAGACTTATATGGTCTGTGCCAGAGCCGGTGGTGGGAGGCGGGACTGGTGGTTGGGAGGCGGGGATAGTGCTGGGCAGACTTATACGGTCTGTGCCCTGAAGAGCACAGGTACAAATCAAAGTAGGGTATACACAAAAGTAGCACACATGAGTTGTCTTGTAGGGCAGACTGGATGGACCGTGCAGGTCTTTTTCTGCCGTCATCTACTATGTTACTTAGATGCATATGTAATGTTGTGCTTATTCATGCTTAATAAAGACTTCTATAAATTAACAAAAAAAATGTTGACATGAGTCAAAAGAACTTATTCGGGAAGACTGGCGGATAGAAGAGGAGGAAGATGTAATGATGGTTTGTTGTGAAGCAGTTTTTGGGCAAAGAAAAAGGTTTTTAGCCTCTTATGGAATCTAAGGTATTTATTATCTGTTCTGATGGCCAAAGGTAGGGAGTTAACTATAAACACAGCAAGAGGTTGTCTCCCTTAATATACAACATTAATATCTAGAAAAATAGGAAGATCTGCTTACAGAAGTATATATAAGTCAAGCTGAAACTGTTACGACTTGACTACTGCACTTATATAGAGGGAAAAGGCCTCGAGAAGCCCCCAGCTCTATTTAGCTTCAGGGGCTGGGCTGCCTCATCATTGGCTATTAATCTTGAGCATATAATCCTGATGGATCGTTTAAACTACTTAGCTTGTCCTGTTGTTGACTTGTTCTTTGCTCGTTTCTCTTCTCTTTCGAGTCTTGCGGTCGTTCAGACACCTGGAGAAGGTAGGGAGTTGCACGTTTTAACTCCCAAGTACAGGGAATACAGAGCCGAAGATCTTCTGATATTGGTTTGCCTTATGAAACAGTGTCAGTATCATCATTTGTTCTTTTAGTCTGTTGGACTGGACCAGGCATAGTGACATAGTAACATAGTAGATGACTGCAGAAAAAGGCCTGCACGGTCCATCCAGTCTGCCCAACAAGATAAACTCGTATGTGCTACTTTTTGTGTATACCCTACTTTGATTTGTACCTGTCTTTTTCAGGGCACAGACCGTATAAGTCTGCCCAGCGCTATCCCCGCCTCCCAACTACCAGCCCCGCCTCCCAACCACCGGCTCTGGCACAGACCGTATAAGTCTGCCCAGTACTATCCCCGCCTCCCAACCACCGGCTCTGGCACAGACCATATAAGTCTGCCCAGCACTATCCCCGCCTCCCAACCACCAGCCCCGCCTCCCAACCACCGGCTCTGGCCCAGACCGTATAAGTCTGCCCAGCACTATCCCCGCCTCCCGATCTCGACTAAGCTCCTGAGGAGCCATTCCTTCTGCACAGGATTCCTTTATGCTTATCCCACGCATGTTTGAATTCCGTTACCGTTTTCATCTCCACCACCTCCCGCGGGAGGGCATTCCAAGCATCCACTACTCTCTCCGTGAAAAAATACTTTCTGACATTTTTCTTGAGTCTGCCCCCCTTCAATCTCATTTCATGTCCTCTCGTTCTACCGCCTTCCCATCTCCGTAAAAGGTTCGTTTGCGGATTAATACCTTTCAAATATTTGAGCGTCTGTATCATATCACCCCTGTTTCTCCTTTCCTCCAGGGTATACATATTCAGGTCAGCAAGTCTCTCCTCATACGTCTTGGAACGCAAATCCCATACCATTCTCGTAGCTTTTCTTTGCACCGCTTCAATTCTTTTTACATCCTTAGCAAGATACGGCCTCCAAAACTGAACACAATACTCCAGGTGGGGCCTCACCAACGACGTATACAGGGCAACTCTTGTTAGCAGTTCTGTTTTAAAACCCTGTAAATTTTGAAAAACTAAGCAGGCAGCTTTAAACCTTATTCTTTCTGATATGGGAAGCCAAGGTAAGGTAAAACATTAGAATATCTATTCAGTCTGAATTTTAGTCTGGCAGCTGTGATCTGAATGATGTGCAGTTTTGTTTTGTTTTTTTTATTGACACTTAAAACCAAAAAATAGGACATTACAATAATCCTGGTGTGGTAGGATTAGTAATTGAACTAACAGCGCAGAGGTTTTTTTTGGTGGAAGAAGGATCTAACTGGACATAGTTGGCTCATTTTGAATAGAGATTTCTTCCATAGCTGGTTAATGAGTGAGGAGTTGAGCACGACCCCTAACACTTTGGTTTTCGACTCAACTGCAAAGTTTTGCCTATTCGGCAAAGATATTGAGGATGGGGCCATAACTCTCTGATTCCAGAACCATCTTTACAGTGTTCTTCATGTCCTAGTGCTCTATGACTGGCTTCGCCGAGATAGTGTGGTCTCCTCCCGTGGACAGACTCCTCATCGCATACCTGGCATTCCTTCATCAGTAAAGGTACAGCAAATTCGACCTTTTAGCAAGCAAGCTTGGTTATAGATGAGCCCAGGCGAAGCTGATCCCTCTTTACAACTGTTCTTAACTAAAACAAATTAAAGTCTTGACTTTAGGTTTAGATTTATTATATACTAGCCGCTAAGCCCGTAAAAACGGGCGAGATTTCCAGCTACCCTCCTCGGCGCCGCTCCCTCCTCCCTCCATGCCGGGCCCCCTGCACTGATCTGACGGCGCCTCTCACCTCCGTGTGAAAGTGCTGCAGGCAGCAGCAGATCGCTCTGCTGCTGCCTGCAGCGCTTCCACACGGAGGTGAGAGGCGCTGTCAGGTCAGTGCAGGGGGCCCGATGCGGAGGAGGGTGGGAGCGGCAGCGGGGATGGGGGGGAGGGTGGAGGTTGGTGCACGCGATGTTCGTTTCCAGGCGGCAGCGTCCGACAGTGACTCCGACTCCGTTTCCCCTCTCTGTTTCGCCCTCTGACATCATCACATCTTGACGCGAGGGCGGGACATAGAGGGAAGTCTCTGCTGCGCATTTGCAGGTGAGTCGGTCACTTGCTGTTTATATGTTTGATAATCCATCTTTAACCAAGGTGTGGGGTAAAAAAAACACATCCATAATAATAAACCAACAACAAATATACCACCCACAACGACTCTCAACTATTCATTTTTTGTGGGTATATGATATTTTGTAAACCACCGTGAAAGCCAGCGCAATCAAACTAATTGTTATAAACCCCCCAAATCACAAAGGTGCATCCAATCCATCAGATAGAGCTGGAAGTATCACGCCTCCCTAACTTCTTGAAAGAAGTGGCAGTTTGTGGTGGTCGTAGCGCAAATGGTAAATTATTGCTGTCACTTCCATTTTCACTTTCTTCTGCTCTGTGTTTCATCGTCTCTCCTCTCCCTCTCACAGTTTTCAGCTTGTTCATACCTGTTGTATTCCATATTTGACAGTGTGGGATTATCTAGTGGTTAGTGCAGTGGACTTTGATCCTGGGGAACTGAGTTCGATTCACACTGCAGCTCCTTGTGACTTTGGGCAAGTCACTTAACCCTCTGTTGCCCCAGGTACAAAATAAGTACCTGAATATATGTAAACCTCTTTGAATGTAGTTGCAAAAACCTCAGAAAGGTGATATATCAAGTCCCATTTCCCTTTCCCCCTTTCCCTTATGACATCACAATATCAGAAGTGAGCCAAGTATCAGGCAATCAAGCCATTGTGACATCACTGATGAGGTTGGCTCTTATTGGTGGAATGAGTGGAGGAGTAGCCTAGTGGTTAGTGCAGTGGACTTTGATCCTGGGGAACTGAGTTTGATTCCCACTGCAGCTCCTTGTGACTCTGGGTAAGTCACTTAACCCTCCATTGCCCCTGGTACAAAATAAGTACCTGAATATATGTAAACCGCTTTGAATGTAGTTGCAAAAACCTCGGAAAGGCGGTATATCAAGTCCCATTTCCCTTTCCCCCTTAAGGGGTAATTTTGTTAAACCGTTCCAGTGCGTATGTGGCTTTTCTAAAATCACAGCAGGTGTAAAAAAATTCATGATGGCACATAGGTTCATCCTTCGACTGGGGGCATTGCTGGGGATGGGTTGTGGGTGCAGCTCAGGTACAGTCGATTAAAAAATATACAAAGCTGCATGTGTATTTGTGTACTTTATGCATGGATCTATACTGCCGCTCTCATGTCTGTGCTGCAGGGATTTCATGTGTGTTTATTATAATACTTGATATACTGCAATTTCCGACTAGCAGATCACAGCAGTTTATAATCCTGTTAAAAACAATATATAATAAGGAGAAAGAAAAGCCGGTTGTAAAAAAGAAAAAAGTAGAATACAAATGCACAAGACAATGTGTAACAATCAAAGGAAGACTGAAAAAAATAAAACACACAACAGTTGTCAACCCAACCTACTGACAACGAATTTCTGGTAATGCATCAAATGCACGGTGAAAAAAAAAATTTCACCTGGAAGATCATTCTAGAGTTTAAGAGCTACAAAATAAAAAGCCAACTCCCAGCTGGTCTCGTAGTCTATATAAAATAGCATCTTCTTTTTTTTGTTACATTTGTACCCTGCGCTTTCCCACTCATGGCAGGCTCAATGTGGCTTACATGGGGCAATGGAGGGTTAAATGACTTGCCCAGAGTCACAAGGAGCTGCCTGTGCCTGAACTGGGAATTGAACTCAGGATGTCAGACTCACAGAAACAGAAGCCTGTGCAGCCTTCTACATGGAATGTTGTTAGTGGAATAGCAACATTCCATGTAGAATCTCCAATAGTATCTATTTTATTTTTGTTACATTTGTACCCTGCACTTTCCCACTCATGGCAGGCTCAATGCAGCTTACATGGGGCAATGGAGGGTTAAGTGACTTGCCCAGAGTCACAAGGAGCTGCCTGTGCCTGAAGTGGGAATCGAACTCAGTTCCTCAGGACCAAAGTCCACCACCCTAACCACTAGGCCACTCCTCCACTCCTAGTAACCTAGGCTCCCTGTTATTATATTACTTTTATATTTGTCCTGGGATCCACTAACTATACCATGTGATGACAGAGCAGGGGGCTGTAAAGTTATTTGAGGGATTGTGTGAGGAGTATGGGTTAGACAAGAGACACATTTGCATATTTCCAGTTATAACACTATATTAACTCTTTGCCCTCAGTCCACCTGACCGGAGAGGTCTGGGAAAAGTTGAATGAAACCTTGGGACTAGACGCACACCTGAAGGTACCGTTGCGCTACTTCCACAGAACATTAAGAGACTTATTGAAGGACTATGATTGTTCTCCGGTGGTACAGGCCTGGAATAAAGAACTAAGAATTAACCTCAAGCCACAGCAAATAGCAATGTGCCTCAAGTCTATTTATGGCCTCACGGAGAATGCAGCCTGGTGGGAGATTCAATACAAATTCTTATATAGATTGCATATTTCTCCGCACAGAGCTTTCCGAGCTACGCTCCGGGATACAGACTCATGCCCCAAATGCAAGAACAGTGACGCTAACCTGGGACACATGTTTTGGTCTTGCCCGAAGGTGCGATCCTTCTAGAGGGGCGCTGAACTCCCACGTCTCACAACTACATCCGACCCAACAGCTTGATCTTTTTTCGGACCCAGAAACCCACACCCGAGGGGAATATGGCTTTGTTTGAAGAGAACTGTATTGATGGCAAAGCGAGTAATTTTGCAATTGTGGTTGGCCACCGAAGGCCCAAGCATAGCACACTGGAGGACAGCTATGATACACTGTTGTTCACTAGAGAAGAAAGAGATAGCAGATCTGGCCTCCAGGAAAGGGGACCGGTTTTGCGAAACCACTCTCTCACTCCGGTATCTCGAAGTAGGTTAAGGTTTGGAAAGGAGGGGGGGGGGGGGGTTTGGGAAAAAACTCAAGCCACTTGTAGGAAGCGTTTCTATACATTGGCAATGTTTGTATCTTTTACTTACTTGTATACTGGTGTGTTTGACAATAAACAACATTTAAACAATATTCGTCCTGAATCTTTCACCACCCTAAGGGGCCGATGCAGAAAGCAACCGTGGGTTCCTTGCACCAAGCACTGCAGAGAAAACTTGCGTGCGGGTGTCAACTCTGCACATTGAATTAAAAAGTATGATGATGAGCTAATTTAGGTATTCTGTGTAATGCAGAGTGTGTGCTGCTCGCTTTCTTCATTCAATTTGGCCGTGTTTATTTTCTTCCCAAAAGTAGGGCAGCGGCCTCAAGTTCGATATTAATCAGAAACAGAAGATCTCTATTACCTACTATCACAAGGTTTGCGATGAGAGTGATTTTTATAAAGTCTCCTGTGTCTTTGGCCTGTTACAAAATTCCGACCAGCGTGAAAGAGCGTGCAATGACATGGTGATGGGAGTCTGGGTGGAGCAAGGACAGACGAGAAGTATAGTTATAGATTTAAAATCGGCTAATTTATAGGCATTGTTAAATAATCTTGTCATGGACATTTACACATTTCAGAACGAGAGGGCATGAAATGAGATTGAAGGGGGGCAGACTCAAGAAGCATGTCAGGAAGTATTTTTTCACGGAGAGGGTGGTGGATGCTTCGAATGCCCTCCCGCGGGAGGTGGTGGAGAGGAAAACGGTAACGGAATTCAAACATGCATGGGATAAACATAAAGGAATCCTGTGCAGAAGAAAGGGATCCTCAGGAGCTTAGCCTAGAATGGGTGGCAGAGCTGGTGGTTGGGAGGCGGGGCTAGTGTGGGCAGACATATACGGTCTGTGCTGGGGCTGGTGGTTGGGAGGCGGGACTAGTGCTGGGCAGACTTATACGGTCTGTGCCGGGGCTGGTGGTTGGGCGGCGGGGATAGTGCTGGGCAGACTTATACGGTCTGTGCCAGAGCTGGTGGTTGGGAGGCGGGGTTGGTTGTTGGGAGGCGGGGATAGTGCTGGGCAGACTTATACGGTCTGTGCCAGAGCCGGTGGTGGGTGGCAGGGATAGTGCTGGGCAGACTTATACGGTCTGTGCCAGAGCTGGTGGTTGGGAGGCGGGGTTGGTGGTTGGGAGGCGGGGATAGTGCTGGGCAGACTTATACGGTCTGTGCCAGAGCCGGTGGTGGGTGGCAGGGATAGTGCTGGGCAGACTTATACGGTCTGTGCCAGAGCTGGTGGTTGGGAGGCGGGGTTGGTGGTTGGGAGGCGGGGATAGGGCTGGCCAGACTTATACGATCTGTGCACTGAAGAGGACAGTACAAATAAAAAAAAGTAGCACATATGAATTTATCTTCTGGGGCAGACTGGATGGACCGTGCAGGTCTTTTTCTGCCGTCATCTACTATGTTACTATTTACACCTGCTCTTAAGCTGCTGACTGTCAAACACTCTGAAGATTATAGTTTTCTAGGTTTGGATTCGGTGCTAAACATGATTGAACACTTCCAGCCAAATACTGGGGGGTGAGACAAAATGACTGAAGCCCAGGTGTCCCACGGGTCCATGGCAGATGCACACTGCTGCAGAAATGTCAGCTTATTAAGGTGCAGTACCAGGAAGCACCACTTGGAGTGCCCCAACCCTGTGCCCAATCAGGCAGGCACTTTGGTTAGCGGGATTTAAGTATACGTTATTATAGGGAATAGGCTTTTTAATATCACACAGAACACTAGTACTTGTTTTCTTAACCTTACTTATCTTTCCTCTTGTCTCTTTTATTATTCTTCTCTCAAAACTAGGTTTTAGTTTGGTACCAAATAACTCATTTTCTGCTCTGTTGAGCTGCTGTTCTTTTTAGTTGAATTGCCCTTTTCTTAAATGAATTAACTCCATTCTTCCCTTTCCTAATGTAATCAAATGTGCAGCCAATAAAAATTGCATTGTGTCTTTGACTCTGTAGTGAGTGCGTTTTAAATAAGCAAATATAAGCTACTTCCCTAAAGTGATAATTTCATATCTCATTGAACCTTGGAATAAGCCAGACGTAATTGATGATATGAACACTGCAAACCTGATACTGGTCGCATCATTCCAAAAACAATGCAAAGTTAATAGTGTCAATGATGCGATGGGTGGAAGGTGGAAGTTTGGACTATAGGATCAGTTCTTGCTGTAATTATTATTATTGTTTGTAGCATTTGTATCCCACATTTTCTCACCTATTTGCAGGCTCAATGTGGCTTACATTTGCCGTAATGGCGAATGCCATTTCCGGGTAACTGAGTTACATATGGTATTACGTTAAGGTGCATATATACAAGGTGACATACACGGAGCATAACTTATCTACCTTTTAAAATAAAGCAGTGATGTAGGATGGATGCGTCTGCGCATGATACGTTGTGAAGGCCAAGGCAAATTATCCATAGTGGTTTTCCTAGAATGCTATTGTGGATGGCTCTGGCCTCAAGCTGATGGGAAATTATAACACAGGGAGGAGGCTACTGCAGCAGTGGAGGGCACCTCAAAACGTGTGGCCTGGCTGCATCTTTCAGTTTGCGTGCTTGGCGGAAGTGTTGTGTGCTGTCAAGTGGAAGGCCAAAGTACAACTCTTAGGCCCAGCTTTGGTACCCAAGGTCAGTCAGGCTGTTGATGTTCCAGGGAAAGTTAGTCTTGGTTGTTGCACGATGGTGACACCTACTGGCCAGAGTGTGGTTGTATGTATATTGGGTTCTGCAGGG
This sequence comes from Microcaecilia unicolor, assembly GCF_901765095.1. Lineage (NCBI taxonomy): Eukaryota > Metazoa > Chordata > Amphibia > Gymnophiona > Siphonopidae > Microcaecilia > Microcaecilia unicolor. Next base: position 237,699,173 of record NC_044038.1, read on the forward strand.
AGTTGTGCTCTGTGAATCCTGTTCAAGGATCATCACTTTCATTGGCTAAGCTAGATGGGGCGGTAAAGGAAGACTTTTGTGTTACTGTAGCACAATAGGAGCCAAGACTGATTGAGAGAGAATCCCCAAAACCGGAGTTCCTTGTTTGCGAGCTACTGCCCAAATGCCTCGCTTAGCATTTCTGTATGAAGCTTATGGCTGAGAAAAGCTTGTAACTTAGTTCAAAGCACTGGCGTCGCGAGGGCAGCTGACACCCGGGGCGGGTCGCTGCTGCGCACCCCCCCCCCAGGTGCAGCGCAGCGCACCCTCCCCCCTCTGGAGCACAACCCCCCCCCCTCCCCGAGAACATACCTGGAAGGCGGTGAGGGCGGGCGGGAGAGCCAATCCGCCGAGTGCACGCCGCTGGGGGGTGTCGGCGCCTCGCTGGTTCCCTGCTCTCTCTGCCCCGGAACAGGAAGTAACCTGTTTCGGGGCAGAGAGAGCAAGGAACCAGCGAGGCGCCGACACCCCCCAGTGGCGTGCACCCGGGGCGGACCGCCCCACCGCCCCCCCCCCTTCCTACGCCACTGGTTCAAAGTTCATAGTTTACCTTTATTTGATATACCACACATCAGCAAATTAGATAAGTAACAGATGGGGAAGAGAAAAGAACATAATTGTATTTATTTTTTTATTTTATGTTAACATAGTAACATAGTAGATGACGGCAGAAAAAGACCTGCACGGTCCATCCAGTCTGCCCAACAAGATAAACTCATATGTGCTAGTTTTTTGTGTATACCTTACCTTGATTTGTACCTGTCTTTTTCAGGGCACAGACCGTATAAGTCTGCCCAGCACTATCCGTGCCTCCCAACCGTCTCTGCCACCCATTCAAGGCTAAGCTCCTGAGGATCCCTTCCTTCTGAACAGGATTCCTTTATGTTTATCCCACGCATGTATAAGTCTGTGCCCTGCAACTGCAAAACAGAACGGTTTACGTATGTATAAAAACAACTAATGTATACAGATAAACAAACAAAGGAATTCCATTCATGACAGGAAAGCACAGCAAATCAGAATTAACTACATAATAAAACCAATACAAATTAAAAATCTAATATACAGTTAAGCTACCCTTTTTTTTTTTAGGAGATAGATTTGCATATCATGAAGGAAAAGCTTGCAAATTTGTTTCATATATATTCATTGTGGATATTCTGAAAAACAAGCCGGCTTGGGGTACCCTAAGAATTGGGCTGGGAATCGGTCTCCTTACTTCAGTGCTTCTCAGCCTAGTCCTTGAGGTTTTCAGGATATCCACAATGAATATGCAGGCGAGAGATTGCTTGCACTGCCTCCTTGGTATGTAAATCTATCTCATGCATATTCATCCTGAAAACCTGATGGGACTAGGTGTGTGTCAAGGACTGGGTTGCAAAGCTCTGCCTTACTTGACATGCAGCTTTATCTTTGCTTTCCTACAACAGTCTTTCTGTACCTAGTCCTCAGGGCCCAGCCACCTAGTTTGGTTTTCAGGATTTTTTTTTTTTTGTTATATTTGTATCCCGCGCTTTCCCACTCATGGCAGGCTCAATGCGGCTTACATGGGGCAATGGAGGGTTAAGTGACTTGCCCAGAGTCACAAGGAGCTGCCTGTGCCTGAAGTGGGAATCGAATTCAGTTCCTCAGTTCCCCAGGACCAAAGTCCACCACCCTAATCACTAGGCCACTCCTCCACCTCGAGGATTAGGTTGAGAAGCACCTTGAAGCAGTGGCGTACCAAGGGGGGTCGGTGGGGGCAGTCCGCCCCGGGTGCATGCCGCTGGGGGGGGGGGGTGCCGCGGCGCGCGCCTTTCGGCTGCGAGTTCGAATCGCTACTAAATTCTCTCGTTCGCTGCAGCTCCCCCCCTCTGCCCCGGAACAGGTTACTTCCTGTTCCGGGGCAGAGGGAGGGAGCTGCAGCGAACGAGAGAATTTAGCGTAGCGATTCGAACTCGCAGCCGACAGGCGTGCGTCGCGGCACCCTCCCCTAGCGGCGTGCACCCGGGGGCAGGTGTCATTTCACAGGGGTGTCGTCACCGCTAGGAACGCCACTGCCTTGAAGGAGAAACCATGAGAGAGTGGGCAGTGCAGCACAATTCACAGATTTATATAGGACTCAAGACTGGATGGACCGTGCAGGTCTTTTTCTGCCGTCATCTACTATGTTACTATGAAAGGGCTGCAATTTGCTCCTGCTATTGTGTCTGGAACTTGGCTGTGACAACCTGTCCCTACTGACCTGAGCTGAATGTGAACCAATGACCTAGCGATGAAAGGCTCTAATGATGTGCCAATTCCCTTGGGCCATCTAGTCCCTACTAAGGATTCACAAACACAGGGTATGTAATATTTGTCCATCTCTAGGAGGTGGGGGGGGGGGGGGGGGGGAGAGAGAGAGATTTAATCTGTCACTTCATCCTGATGTTGACCAGATGTTCTTTTATATAATTAAATGCCGAGCTGAATCTTCATATGCTAAATATAGATTAAAATCTATGTATGGTGTGATATCTTTTCTTATTTATTTTTTCTATTTTTAATAAATTTTGATTCTAATCCCAAAAGAAATGGAGAAAAAAGACCTCATCAGTCCCAGCTCGACGATATTTTTATTCGATTTCTCAATCAATTTAATCGTCTGCTTGTTCAAGGACTCCGTTATAATCCTTGGTCTTAAAAACTCCACCTCTCTTTATTTTAATAACAAAATTATTGTTGTTGTTTCATTATTCCATCTTCATATTGTACTCGTGATTATTTTCAATATCAAGTTATATATTCATGTTACTTAGCTTTTTTTGCTCTGCCCTACGGGGCTCTCCGTTTCGCTACATATTATGTTATATGCTTCTTCAGGGGGCCAAGTAACAAATGGCAGTTCATAATTCACGATATCTTAGAATATGGCGTCTCCAACTTCTCTGACACCGGTAGTAAATTATATAATTATAATTATATAATTATATATAATTATATATTATATAATTATATAATAATTATAATTATATATTATATAATTATATTATATATATATATATATTATATATATATATATATTATATAATTAACCTTGGTAGAAGGGCTTGGAAAGTAAATACTCCATCCCATTGTAGGTTTCTTTGTACAGGGAAATAAATGTGTTTCTCTGGAGGGAAGCTTTGAGAAAGGGGGTGAGAGGGGGCAGCTACATATCCACTGACAATTCTCTAAACCAGCACACGGTCCCTGGTTTAAATACAGGTTTACAGATAACATTTACCAGGCTAGGATGAGGTTTGAGCAGTTTCAGGAAAAGCGTTTGAGGTTATTTAAAACAAATTTGCTATCATGAAATACCCTGTTTCCCTGAAAGTAAGACATCCCCCGAAAATAAGACCTAGTAGAGGTTTTCCTGAATTGATAGATATAAGGCCTCCCCTGAAAGTAAGACCTAGCAAATTTTTGTTTGAAAGCAGGGCCGCTGAGAGCCGGACAAGGCCGCCCCCCCCCCCCCCCCACCTGAGGTCGCCGGGCCCCCCTCCACCCACCCTCCGTCGCTCCCGGAACTAACCTTAAACGCCTCCTTTCACCTTCGCAGCAAGTAGCAGCAGGGCAGACCTCTCCTTCCTTCCGTGCAAAGTTACGTCAGGCGAGGGCGGGACATGGAAGGAAGGAGTGGCCTGCCCTGCTGCGAAGGTGAAAGGAGGCGTTTAAGGTTAGTTCCGGGAGCAACGGAGGGCGAGCGGGCCAACCCCGATCCAACCCCGATGTTTCCCTGAAAAATAAGACAGCCCCTGAAAATAAGACCTAGCGCATTTTGGGGGGCAAAAATTAATATAAGACAGTGGCTTATTTTCGGGGAAACACGGTAGGTGTTCAGTGCCATTTGAACCTAATATGCATCTGTATTTCCTCTTTTGTACTGTAGATTAGGCTGTGGTTCCACATTATAGGCTTTAAGAACCCCTTCCCCCACCAGACCTGTTCTTTTTCAGCCTCATTAATTTATGTAGCTTGTTATTAGGACCTGTATATTTCATGAATCTATTGCCCACAACCAGAGACCGATGGCTGTTCTTGGAAAAGGCATTTAGAAATCACTTAATAAAGAATTGTGTTAAAACCATGGCAGGCAACATTCTTATCTCCATCCCTGTTTAGATACGCTCACCCCAGATGGCATCCACCAAGTGACTCAGATAGCGTTGGCAACCCCGAAAGTTCTAGGAAGTTTTCTCCCGCTTCCCTGGGCTCAAGCATCTTACCTCTGGGGCAAACCTGAGTCAGTTCTATTGGACAGCAGGCTCCAACACAAAGTCTACTGTATTACTTTCAATGGGATTGCCATCTAGTTTTAATCAAACTGGTTGACGGGAATCTGTCCTAGAAGTAGCATCAAACATGCTCGAAGACCTCAGAGCAGCAAAAGAGGGTCAAAATGTACTAACAGTGGCATGAAGATTTGAAGATAACATGAGAGGGGCAAGGCAGCACAAAAATTGGTAGGACCCCTCCCCCCCCCCCCCCCCAAAGCATCCAGAGAGGGACAAAATAGCACCAGCATTGGAATGAAGATACCAAAGGCTCTTGACATTGGGCAAAGACGCACTAAGAGGGTTAGGGTTGGAATTTTGTGTGAAACAGAGCAATTTAAGGAGTGCATGAAGATGTACCTGAATCCCCTCATAGGTTTGGGAGAATTTGACAGCCAGCAGAGTGTACTTCCAGTTGCGCTACCAGAAAGATCACTCAAAAGCACCGAAAGACCCTTTGAAAGGAAGATGATACTGTATTGTAAAATTGGATTCTTACAACAAATTACTTTCTTATGCATTATTCTTTGTTATGTATCCTATACTGTTTATTGTAAGCCACGTTGAACTCAAACTTGTTTGAAATAATGTGGGATAGAAATGAAACAAACAAACAAACAAATAAATAAATAAATAATAATAGTAATTAAAAAAAGGAGATATTATTGACCAGTCTCAGACATAGCTTCTGGGACAATAAGATTCCATCCCTCTTTCTTTCTCCCTGCAGCAGAGGGCACGGGACTCTGCTGGGCTGTCTTTGTTTCTTCTTCTTTCTCTGCACACCTCCATCTTTAGCCACCAGAGCACCTGGCTCTGCTCCCCCCCCCCCCCCCCACTTCTCAGACAGCCCTAGTCCAAGGTTTCTTTCTTCCTCTGAACAAACACCCCAAGACAGCTTGTACCCTTTTTCCTGTACTAAGTGCTGTGAGCCAATACATATCTGCAAATATAATATACTTTATATATCCAAATCCGTGTGGATTGCGTATTCTTTGGGAACCCACTTCCTCTGTGAAGTGGACCCCGGGACCAACCCTAGACAACGATAGCTGACAACATGGAATACAATAAAGAACCAGTGCCAAAGGAACGGGAGTGCGGTAATGAGGCACCAACATTGGCAGGAAGACTCCAAAGTAATGAGGATGAAGAGACAAAGCAGTATAGAGAGAGTAAAGTAACAACACAGTGGGATGAAGATGTCAAATGCTAAGAAAGGTGCAAAGAAGACAGAGGAGTAAGATGTTGATCACAGAGGAAGTAAACTGCTGGCATGGTTACTAGGAGAAGACTGGAGGATGTTAGAAAGCGATAACAATGTTGGATGTTGAAGAAAGGCACAGCAGAAGCTTTATGCCAGGAAGCTTCCTAGTAAGTGTTGGAATGTAATTGTATTTTACATGCATTGCCTGTCACCTATTATTTCTCTGTGATTACTCTGTGACCTCTGATGTGAATTACTTAGAGAGGTCACACAGCTATGCAACTTCCTGTGGGGGATAGATGCAGCACATGCAGCACATGGAGCACATGGAGCTCATGATCTCTCCTAACCTGAGAGGATCTATGGTGGTGTGAGCATCCATTACCATCTAAGCACATGGAAGGAGCTGATAATACAAATGTATAGTGTTATGTATATATAAGCCTGTCTGATTATAATCTAACTACAAACTGTGAGTAAACAGATGTTTTGTTACTTCAACTTTAAAGTGACTCAGCAGTGAATTATTCAGGGGTGAATGAGAGAGAGATGAAGAAAGAAATTAACATTTCTAAAGCTGAAGCTGTGTGTACTAAAATCTGCTAATTATTTACTACAAATAATCCAACAAAAGGGTTATGGGCCCAGGGTCCAGGAATTGAAAAAGAAGAGAAATATTACCAGGCAAAAAAAAAAAAAAAGGCCACATTTTTCTCTTAAGTTTTAAAGGAAAGATTCAGTCTGTCTCTCTCTCCCCCCACACAGCAGACAGAAGGCTAAGAAAATGGCTGAGGGAAGAAATTCACCATTGTTCTATTCTCTCAAGGTGCCTAAATTAACTGAGTTTAATTATCGGCAGTGGGAATTAAGATTCATATGTCTCCTTCGAGCAAAAAGATTAAATATATGCTTAGATCAAGACAGAACAGCTGAAAATATGGCTGAATGGGACAATGCAAACTATTATGTGAAGTGCATGCTTTTGGAAGCTCTCTCAGAGAAACAAGCCATATTAGTGGAAGGAAAAGATACACCAAAGGACATTTTATATAAACTGAGAACTATGTATGCAACTACATATGCAAAGCAGCAACCAATTTGGTTGGCAGAGTTGAATGAAACCAAATTAAGGGATAAAAGTGAATGTAATGATCACATTATGCATCTTATGTCTTCATTTCAAAAGCTAGAACTTTCTGGAATTCCCATGTGTGATGCATTGAAAAGAGCATTTCTTTTTACCTCACTATCAAAGAAGTTTGATGTTTTTAGGTCTGTAAATGAGGCCATTGAAGGGCAATCTTTTGAACAGGCAACATCAAAACTAAGGCAGGAATGCATAATAAATGATTCTGAGGAGATGTGTTCTCAAAGTCAGTCAGAGAGAAATGAAACAAATTTCTTGGCAAAGAACAGAGGAAGGCGGAGCTATGGGAAAACTCCACCCAAGGGCAAGCTGATTTGCTACTCATGTGGAAAGGAGGGACATGTATCTAAATGGTGTAAGGAAACACAAAACACTCCCTCTAGCTCACCTAAGCCAATGGAACTAAAGAATTTTCAAACCAGGAAATGTATGAAGGACAAAGATAAACACAAGGGCTTTCTAATGGCAGAAAAATCTTTGACTATGGTAAATAATAATTCAAATGAAAGTACTTGGATTTTGGATTCAGGGAGCACATGCCATTTAACCAATTGTAAGAATTTCTTTCAGGAAATGTGTCCAGAGGAAGGTATTCTTAAAACTGCAAACGCAGGGACTGCTAAGATCCAAGCAAAAGGTATTGGATTCTTAAAATGCAAAGTGTCTAATGAAGTTAAAGAAATTCCTGTAAGTGATGTCTTGTATATTCCCCAAGCAGTTTGCAATATGCTTAGTGTATCTACATTAGATAAGAAGGGATTTGTGATTCATTTTGAAAACAGTAAGTGCACAATCTCTAAAAATGATGAAGTGTATGCTGAAGCTTTTATGCATAATGATGTTTATAAGCTGAACATTTCAGGTGAAGCCTCACATATGGCGCAAGTAAGGAAGAATGATGGTAAATGTAGTCTGGAAATCTGGCACCGCCGCCTGGGACATCGTGATTCTAAGGTGATCCAGGATCTTTACAGTAAGCAACTGGCCACCGGCATTCAGATAAGTGCAGATGCTGGTAAAATGGAGAAATGCATAGACTGTGTTACTCAAAAAGGTGTAAGACCCTCATTTCCTGCATACACAGGAAATAGGAGTAATAAAGTGCTGGACTTAATACACAGTGACTTATGTGGACCGTTTAATATCCCATCATTGGGAAATAACAGATTTGTGCTAATATTCTTGGATGATTTCTCTAGATATTGTGTGGCCTATTTGCTGAAAGAAAAAAGTCAAGTCACAGACATGCTGAAGAAATACGTAGCCATGGTGAGCAATAAATTTGAAAGAAAACCAAAGGTTCTTCAGACCGACAATGGTGGTGAGTTCACTTCGCAAAGCATGCGCACATTTCTAGAACAAGAAGGCATTCAGCATATCACAACAGTAGCTTATACACCAGAGCAAAATTCTGTTGCAGAGAGAAAATTTAGGTCACTTGTGGAAATGACCAGATGTATGCTGTCAGATAGCAATCTCCCTAAAAGACTATGGGGGGAAGCCATTCTCACAGCAGTGTACCTACAAAACAGAATGCCAACTAAAGGCGCTGAGCGCACACCACATGAGACATGGCATGGTAGGAAGCCAAACCTGTCACATATAAGAACATTTGGAAGTACAGCATATGCTCATGTACCAAAGCAAAGAAGGCATAAGCTGGATTCCACAACAGAAAGGGGCATTTTAGTTGGCTATGCTCCAGGACACAAAGGATATAGAATTTTGAATCTGAAAACTGGCATTGTTGGCATAAGACATGTTACATATTTTGATGAAAACAAAAGGGTTGATAAAGGCTGGATTATCCCAGATGAGCCTTATCATCCAGAATATGAAACTAGAACCATAATAGACATGCCAGTGTATATAAATGCCATACCAAGGCAGATGTCTGAAAGCAACTCATCTGTATCTAACGAGGAACAGGCAGAGGAAACAGACACAGAAAGGATCATTGAAGAAGACAGTACAGTTGGAGAAGGGGAATCAATTGGAGAAGTACTCTCAGATTTAGAGGATGCGGAAAGGTCAGACCAACCTGTTGTCAGACGCTCATCCAGGGAAAACAAAGGTGTTCCACCCCCAAGACTGTCTTACCTAACAAAGTCAGCAGAAGCTCAAGAGCCCTTAACATGGGATGAGATTGAGAAAATGCCAGCAGAAGAAGCTGCTGAATGGCATAAAGCTGCACAGGAAGAAATTGATGCATTGGATAAAAATAATACTTGGATTCTTACAAAATTACCTCCTGGCAAGAAAGCTATAGGATGCAAATGGGTATTCAAGTTAAAAAGGAATGCACAAGGAAAAGTGGAAAGGTATAAAGCCAGATTAGTGGCAAAGGGATATCTTCAAAAATATGGAGAAGATTTTGATGAAGTGTTTGCACCTGTAGTGAAACACACGACAATTAGAACACTTCTGAGCATTGCAGTCTCAAAAGGCATGCAAGTCAACCACATTGATGTGAAAACAGCATTTCTTCACGGAGATATAACTGAAGACTTGTACATGGAACAACCAACAGGTTTCATAAATACAAAACAAAGACAGCTAGTGTGTAAATTAAACAAAGGTCTTTATGGATTAAAGCAAAGTGCAAAATGTTGGAATGATAAATTGCATGAAATATTGACAAATTTAGGATTTAAGCAAGGTGAAGCAGATAAATGCTTGTACACTAGGTGCAGAAATGGACAATATGCATACATTTTAGCTTTTGTTGATGATCTGCTCATTGCAAGCAAAAGTGAGCAAGAGTACAAGGACATTGTAAAGTGTTTAAACCAGAATGTTGAGATAAAAGAACTTGGTAATGTGTCATACTATCTTGGTATAGAAATTGAGAAACAAAATGATGGTTCTTATCTTCTAAGCCAGAAGCAGAAAATAAATGAGCTTATTGAAAGTTTAGGTATGCAAGATGTCCAAGTTGTAAGCACTCCCATGATCACTGATTTTCTGAAGGATGAAACAGTAAGAGAACCTTTACCAGATAACATCCAATATAGATCAGCCATAGGTAAGCTTTTATATCTAGCTACCACATACAGGGCTGATATAGCAAATGCAGTAGGAATTTTGAGCAGAAGGGTCAGCTCACCTACCAAATCAGATTGGACTGCAGTTAAAAGGATGGTAAGGTATTTAAAGGGTACCATTGATTGTAAATTAAAGATTTCAGCCAATAGTAATCCAAAACTAATATGTTACTGTGATTCAGATTGGGCAGGGGATCATTCTGATTATAAATCCACAAGTGGATATGTGTTTATGTATGGAAATGTACAAATTTCATGGGCCAGTCATAAACAAAGTATTGTGAGTTTGTCTTCTACAGAAGCTGAATATGTGGCTGTATCGGAAGCGTGCAGAGAACTGATGTGGATTGAAAAACTTTTGCTGGATTTTGGAATAGCTGAAAAGAGACCAATCCAGATAATGGAAGATAATCAGAGCTGCATCCGACTGTCACAGAATGACAAGGTTCAGTCACGCACCAAGCACATCGCAACGAAATACCACAACGTGCGAGAGTTGGCGAAAGAAGGGGTCATCAGTCTACACTATTGTCACACCAGTGAGATGACAGCTGACATCATGACCAAACCGTTACCCAGAGAACATTTTGAGGATCTGCGTATAAAGCTTGGACTTTGTATGAATAAATAATTGCATGACAGTTATGCATGAGAAGGGGTTTGTTGGAATGTAATTGTATTTTACATGCATTGCCTGTCACCTATTATTTCTCTGTGATTACTCTGTGACCTCTGATGTGAATTACTTAGAGAGGTCACACAGCTATGCAACTTCCTGTGGGGGATAGATGCAGCACATGCAGCACATGGAGCACATGGAGCTCATGATCTCTCCTAACCTGAGAGGATCTATGGTGGTGTGAGCATCCATTACCATCTAAGCACATGGAAGGAGCTGATAATACAAATGTATAGTGTTATGTATATATAAGCCTGTCTGATTATAATCTAACTACAAACTGTGAGTAAACAGATGTTTTGTTACTTCAACTTTAAAGTGACTCAGCAGTGAATTATTCAGGGGTGAATGAGAGAGAGATGAAGAAAGAAATTAACATTTCTAAAGCTGAAGCTGTGTGTACTAAAATCTGCTAATTATTTACTACAAATAATCCAACAGTAAGGTGAGCATCATCCAGCATTCATGAAGGGGAAGGGGGGAGGGTTGGAAGACCCACCCAAAATGACAGGTCTGGCTACTTTCCTGCTGGAGAAAATGAGATTGAGGGCTCTGAAAGGACTATGATTGTGACCTTGGTATCAAGTGTTGATAGAGATCTTTTGCTTAGATATTATTTTAGATCCAAAGAACGATTTTTAGGGGTAACAAACATTTACTGTTTATTTAATGCGCTATAACGCCTGGCTCTCTACCACAGAAAGATCACAGCAGTGTACAATATTAAAAACAAGACATGAAACATAGAAGAACTACAGTCTAGCATCTGCCCCCACTCCCCCCCCCCCTCCAGGTCTTTCTCTCTTCCCTTTGCTCCCCACCCCTCGGTCTAGTTTCTCTTCCCCCTCTGCTTTGCTCCAAGTCTCTCTCTCTCTCTTTCTCTTCCCAAGTCTAGCATCTCTCCCCCCTCCCTGCTGGGTTTGGTATCTTTCCATCCCCCCTCTCCTTTGCACCCAGGTCCAGCCAGGGCCGCCGAGAGGGGGGGGGACAGGGGAAACAAAAGTCCCGGGGCCCGGGCCTCCAGGGGGGCTCGGCGCCGCCACCTGGCCCGCCCTCCGTCACTCCCAGAACTAACCTTAAGCCTCCTTTCACTTCGCAGCAAGCAGCAGCAGGTCAGGCCACTCCTTCCTTCCATGTCCCGCCCTCGCCTGACGTAACGTCCGCGAGGGCGGGGCACGGAAGGAAGGAGGAGAGGTCTGCCCTGCCGCTGCTTGCTGCGAAGTGAAAGGAGGCTTAAGGTTAGTTCCGAGGGCCCGGCCCGATAGCGGGTGGAGGGGGGCCCGGTGATCTCGGGTGGGCGGGGCCCGGTGATCTCGGGTGGGCGGCGACCTCGGGTGGGGGGGGGGCCCAGCTTCGGCTCTCAGCGGCCCTGGGTCCAGCATTTGTCTAGCATCCACCTCCTGCCAGTCCTCCAAATGCTGCAGTGCTTTGCCGGCAGAGGCAGCAGTGAAAGCTGCCTCTCTGACCGGCAGAGACTTTCCTCTGTGCGTCCCGTAGACTTTAATGCTGTACCAGGTACTCCCTTATAAAATTACCCACTGCTAGCCCAGCTCAGGTATAGAAAGGCCAGAGTGCACAATAACTAAAACAATATTTTCATTATACAAATGCTCCCCTTCTTAGGGGACTACCTGGCTTCAAGTTATAAGGTATATGAATGTGTAGCTTAAGGCTCTGCCTGAGCGCTCAGAAAAGGATAATTGAATATCCTTTTAGTTCTCTTGTTCTCTATGACCAGAATCCACATGTTGAGTTAGGAGCGAAAGGAGGCCATTGGCCATTGCCCTCAGCAACTTGCTTTCAAGAGGTATGTGGAAAATGTTATTTGCTGTACACTGAGCGTGAAGAAAAGGCAAGAAATTCATCGAGGGTGCAAAACAAGCAGATCAAGAGCATGGGAAAGATGAATAAAGCAGAAAACAAAGCAGCCTCTATTTCTAAGTCAACATTTTCCTGAGACAAGCACTTTGAATCAGTCGAGTATGAAATTATGCAGAACAGAACATGGAGCTCTGGCAGGACAGAGGAGATGAATCAGTTAAAAGTCCATGAAATAGGTCCAAATATCTCAAGCTTGGAGCCTGTGCTTCCTGGAGGTTTACTACATTTTGCATATTCTAATAACCCTGGCTCTGATTTCGAGAAGTCTGAATAAGAGTCACAGATGTGTTTGCACCCTTTCCCTAACAAGGTCGTCTACATGCCCCAAGCTTTCAGAATCAAAGAACTGAATTTCTACCAGGGCTGCCTCAAGAGAGTCGAGGTGCAGAAATCGCTCCATGTCCAATGTCTCACCCTGACAATGAGAGCAACGCAGAGGGTAGGGTGAGGCACTAGGGGGCATGTCACTCAGGATGTGATCCTGGTTTCTACAAATTTCACCTAACAGTGAGGAGGAGCAAACTTTAACAGCTGGAAAATAGAGAGCCAGGCAGTGATTCCTGGTTGCTTCCATCTCCCAGGTGATGTGAATGCTGCTTCTACATGCAAGCCCCCCTGTGCAAAACTTTGCAAACCTGTCGTGGTGGCCCACAGTGGCGTAGCTACGTGGGGCCACGGGGACCTGGGCCCCCGTAGATTTGTCCCTGGACCCCCCCTGCCGACGACCCTCTCGACCCCCCTCCTGCCGCCAACCCTCCCCGACCGCCGCCGTCGGCTACAACGTGCAGGACATCAGACTCACAGAAACAGAACGAAGCCTTGCGCCGGAAGAAGAGGACCTCGGCTGGCGGGGATTGGGGTCCCCCGCCAGCAAAGGTAGGTGACGGCATGGGAGGGTTGGCGGGGGAGGGGGGATTGAGACTCTCGGCAGGGTCGTTGGCAGGGGGGGGTCAAAGTTGGTGGTGGCGCCAGGGGGGTCAGCGCGCTGGGGGGGCCTAAAATGTGCCCCTCATCTCGGGCTCTGGACCCCCCCTCTTGCTGAAGTCTGGCTACGCCCCTGGTGGCCCATAGTCAGTTGGGTTTTCATATTTCTGTAATGAAAATACATCAGGTAGATCTATAGATACTGGGTCTGCAACAAATGCAAAGTTATCTCATAGTCACTGTTGATATCCTAAAATCTGATTGGCTGTGGGGCCATTAGGATGGGTTTGGGAAGTCCTGCACTAGTCACACACTTTTTGTTGTTATTATGTTGTTCAAAAGGGGGATTTAATACAACCTAAGTTATCTATCCAGTGGCGTACCAAGGGGGGGGGGCAGTGGGGACGGTCCGCCCCGGGTGCACGCTGCTGGGGGGGGGGTGCCGTGGCGCGCGCCTGCTCTGAGTTCGCTAAACTTCACTCGTTCACTGCAGCTCCCTCTGGCCCGGAACAGGTTACTTCCTGTTCCGGGGCAGAGGGAGCTGCAGTGAACTAGCAAAGTTTAGCAAACTCGGAGCAGGCGCACGCCGCGGCACCCACCCCCCAGCAGCGTGCGCCGGGGGGGGGGTGTCATTTAGCTGGGTGGGGGCGCATCGGCGCTCCGCCCTGGGTACCATCCAGGCCAGGAACGCCACTGTATCTATCTAATCAACATGAAACTACACATTTTAGCCTATAGAATGGCTAACCAGCATGCTTTGTGGTCATCAGCAATAGGGAACATGCCAAAATGACATTCCGTCTTCCCTACTTGTTGGGTCAACAATAATACTAAAATAGATTATTACATGATTTTGTATTGAATGCTGAAAGTTTACACTGTTTGACACAAGGAAGTATTTACCAGGTGAACTTTGTGACTGGGGTGCAATCTGATGCTCTGTAGCTCAGGGGTTCTCAACCCAGTCCTTGGGGTGCACCCAGCCGTCAGGTTTTCAAGATGCCCACAATGGATAGGCATGAGATACATTTTCATGCACTTCCTCTGTTGTACACAAACCTGTCGCCTGCATATGCATTGTGGATATCTTGAGAACCAGATTGACTTGGTGTGTCCCAACCCCTGCTCTGGCCTATCTGGGAGTCATTACAGGAGCTTAGGGTTCCATTACAAGCTCAGTTGCACTCATTCCAGCACCTAAATCAAGAATCACCCCCTATATTCCCAGCTGTTACATAACTGATGCTTTCTCCAGTGCTCCTTTCCTCTGTACTGAAGGACTGTCCAGGACAAATGCAACCCAGGATTTTTCACAGGGGTGATATGATACAGATGTTCAAATATTTGAAAGGTATTAATCTGCAAACGAACCTTTTCCGGAGAGGGGAAGGCGGTAGAACTAGAGGACATGAAATGAGATTGAAGGGGGGGCAGACTGAAGAAAAATGTCAGGAAGTATTTTTTTCACGGAGAGAGTGGTGGATGCTTGGAATGCCCTCCCGCGGGAGGTGGTGGAGAGGAAAACGGTAACGGAATTCAAACATGCGTGGGATAAACATAAAGGAATCCTCCTCAGAAGGAAGGGATTCCCAGAAGCTTAGCCGGTGATGGGAGGCAGGGCTGGTGGTTGGGAGGTGGGGATAGTGCTGGGCAGACTTATACGGTCTGTGCCAGAGCCGGTGATGGGAGGCAGGGCTGGTGGTTGGGAGGTGGGGGTAGTGCTGGGCAGACTTATACGGTCTGTGCCCTGAAAAAGACAGGTACAAATCAAGGTAAGGTATGCACAAAAAATGGCACATGTGAGTTTATCTTGTTGGGCAGACTGGGTGGACCGTGCAGGTCTTTTTCTGCCGTCATCTACTATGTTACTATGTAATTGGAAATGTGCAGGACAGGCAGCTATGAGTAAATGTTTAGAAATGGTAATTCCTCTGTTAGCAGTGAATGTACAGCGGGAAAAAAAAACAGTTTTGTTTTTACACCACCAAAAACAGTAATTATTCCAACTGGGCTTGATGGATGCTGAGATCCCACTTTATTGGCAGTGTTCGCTGCTTAGACGGGAACAAGGGCCCCACTGTCCCAGTGGCAGACAAAATATGAGCTGTCTTTTAAAGATGGCTTGTTTGAGTGACGGAGGTGCTGATTTCCAAAGCACATAGACTTACAAAGTTCCATAGAAACATACGCAACTTTGTATGTTGGCGAAGTTATGGGACCCTATGATATTGCATTTCCTGTCATGGAAAGGTGTTAAGTACCTACAAATGTTAAAAGCATCTTTTTCTTATATGTTAGGGAGTATTTGGCATGATCTATCAAAGGCTCTCAGAGGTTTGAGTTTTAGGAAAGAACTAAAAATGTGGATATTTAAACAACATCTTAGTTAAAATACTTGGGTTTTATTCTAGTTACTGGGCTATCCCCAGTTTTCTTTGTGCCTTACAGGCTTATTGTCGAAAGAGGACGCCCATCTTTCGACACAAATCGGAAGATGGGCGTCCTTCTCACAGGGTTATCCAAATCGGTATAATCGAAAGCCGATTTTGGATGTCCTCAACTGCTTTCTGTCGCAGGGATGACCAAAGTTCACGGGGGGCATGTCGGAGGCGTAGCGAAGGCGGGACTTAGGCGTGCCTAACACATGGACGTCTTCGACCCATAATGGAAAAAAAAAGGGCATCCCTGACGAGCACTTGGACGACTTTACCTGGTCCTGTTTTTCTTACAACCAAGTCACAAAAGGGTGCCCAAACTGACCAGATGACCACTGGAGAGAATCGGGGATGACCTCCCCTTACTCCCCCAGTGGTCACTAACCCCCTCCCACCCTCAAAAAAAAACTTTAAAAATATTTTGTGCCAGCCTCAAATGTCATACTCGGGTCCATCACAGCAGTATGCAGGTCCCTAGAGCATTTAGTGGGTGCAGTGCACTTCAGGCAGGCAGACC
This sequence comes from Microcaecilia unicolor, assembly GCF_901765095.1. Classification (NCBI taxonomy): domain Eukaryota; kingdom Metazoa; phylum Chordata; class Amphibia; order Gymnophiona; family Siphonopidae; genus Microcaecilia; species Microcaecilia unicolor. The sequence continues at coordinate 237,715,323 of NC_044038.1, forward strand.
CAGCCCCGTCCCCTACCTACCTGTTACACTTGTGGTGGTAAATGTGAGCCCTCCAAAACCCACCAGAAACCCACTGTACCCACATCTAGGTGCCCCTCTTCACCTGTAAGGGCTATGGTAGTGGTGTACAGTTGTGAGTAGTGGGTTTGGGGGGGCTCAGCACACAAGGTAAGGGAGCTATGTACCTGGGAGCAATTTCTGAAGTCCACTGCAGTGTCCCCTAGGGTGCCCGGTTGGTGTCTTGGCATGTCAGGGGGACCAGTGCACTACGAATGCTGGCTCCTCCCATGACCAAAGGGCTTGCATTTGGTTGTTTCTGAGATGGGCGTCCTTGGTTTCCATTATGGTTCAATCATTTTTATTGATGTTCAACTTTACAAACAATCATAACATTTCCGTTTTTCTTGGTTTCCATTATTGCTGAAAATCAGAAACGACCAAGTCTAGGGATGATCATCTCTAAGGACGACCTAAATTTCAAGATTTGGGTGTCCCCGACTGTATTATTGAAACGAAAGATGGACGTCCATCTTGTTTCGATAATAAGGGTTTCCCCGCCCCTCAGAATGTATTGAATAGGCATGAAAAATATATTGTGAAAGCCTAGTGCATGGAAAAATGTGCAAAATCCACACTTAATTTTCCCTATTTCAACTGTACTGTCTGGTGCACTGCTTCCCAAATCTGGTCCTGGAGGCACCCCTGCCGGTCATGTTTTCAGGATATCCACAACGAATATTCATGAGAAAGATTTGCATATACTGCCTCCCTGGTATGCAAATCTATCTCATGAATATTCATGGTAGATATCCTGAAAACCTGACTGGCTGGGGTGCTTCCAGGACCAGGTTTGGGAAGCACTGGTCTAGTGTATTTACTCTGGGGTAGATGTTAAACCCCTTTGAGTTGAGGGGCTCCTGCCCAGTTAAATCCCGCTGAGCCAGTCAGTCACTAGTATTCTTTATCTGGATAGTGCTGCTGAAGATCATCGCTGACCAGCCATTCCCTAACCGGCTAGGTTAGGAGAGGGAGTGGAGTTTGGATAGAGCTACAATGTAGCCAGTTACTTCCAATATTCGGTCCACTAAGGGCGAGATTCTGTAAGTGGTACCAAAAAAATCAACAGAGAAAAAAAATGCATTAAAACTATTCTATGAAACTGGCAAAAAGTTAGGTGTTGTTTATAGAATCAGGGCAGCCAAGAGACACAGCCAGGCCCGGGGCAGAACCGGACCACCGTGCATTGCCCCCCCCCCCCCCACTCACACCACTGCTCCTGCCCGCCCCCTACCTTTCTGTCTCTGTCCCCAAGGAGGAGCCCAGGCCTGACGCCGGCAAGGCTCTTCCTACCTGCCTGCTCCCGTGGTCTGTCCTCTCCTGCTCCTGTCCGTGATGGGAGACGGGACCTAGAGTCATCCGAGTCCTGGGCAGCATGCAGGAGAGGGCAGTCCTGGAAGCAGGCAGGCAGGAAGAAGCTTACCGACACAAGTGCAGGCCCCCACTTGGAGGCGGGGCCCCGGAACGTTTGCCCCCTGCCACCCCTCTCGGTGACCCTATATAGAATATGCATACTGGCTGTCCCCGCGACAAAAATTTAGGTATAGCCATTTACACCACCTAAAATCTGGTGTAAGTACCCACGTCTTATTTAGGCATGGATCAGGCATATTCTGTAATAGTGTACGGAAATTTCAGGAATGTCCATGACCCGCCCATGGTCCCCTTTTGTGATCTGTGCATTAGGATTTACAGAATATGCTTAGACAGTTGCGTGTGCAAATTCTAAGACGACCATCTCAAGAACGACCTAAGGACGACCATCTCTAAGGTCGACCTTAATTTCATGATTTGGGCATCCCAGACTGTATTATCGAAACGGAAGATGGACGCCCATCTTGTTTTGATAATACGGGTTGCCCCATCCCTTTACTGGGGTGTTCTGTTCGATTATGCCCCTCATCATAACATAGTAAATGATGGCAGGTAGAAATCTGCATTGGTCCATCCAGTCTGTATAATAAACCGCACATACTTGATCCTAGACCATAGACTCTATACAGCACTAGTCAAACTGCCCAACTACTGGAGTTGTCCTCAAAGCACCACTCCTGCCAATCATAACACGTCAACTATTTAAGTTAAGCTTCTCCTACATAAACGCACAACTACGGAACGCATTGTCAAAAGCCTTGAAATCGACGTACGACCACCTAAACTTCCGGAAATCGCTAAAAGCTAACCTGTTCAAAAAGGCATACCCTACCGATCCAACTTAAATGCCTGATCCCTGCAACACAACAAAACGAAAGTACGTAATGGACAAAACGCAACTCTTCCGATGTACGTTTCCCTAATGTGGCTATCACGCCACATGAACTTCATCGTACCACTACATCACCTTGTATTTGTTCTCACCGGAGTCTGCAAACGCCTCTCCGGTATTATGTAAGCCACATTGAGCCTACAAATAGGTGGGAAAATGTGGGGTACAAATGTAACAAATAAAAAAAATTAGTGCTGATAATTGCTTCTTAGTGGCCAACTATTGGCGCTGATTAGCTTGTTAAACAATTACATAGTAACTTAGTAACATAGTAGATGACGGCAGAAAAAGACCTGCACGGTCCATCCAGTCTGCCCAACAAGATAAACTCACATGTGCCATTTTTTGTGTATACCTTACCTTGATTTGTACCTGTCCTTTTCAGGGCACAGACCATATAAGTCTGCCCAGCACTATCCCCCCCTCCCAACCACCAGCCCTGCCTCCCACCACCGGCTCTGGCACAGACCGTATAAGTCTGCCCAGCACTATCCCCACCTCCCAACCACCCGTGCCGCCTCCCACCACCAGCTCTGGCACAGACCGTATAAGTCGCCCAGCACTGTCCCCGCCTCCCAACCACCAGGCCCGCCTCCCACCACCGGCTCTGCCACCTAAACACGTGCAAATTGGCTATACGCGCTGATTTACGCACTCAACTTTAGTCACCGTTTGTATAGAATCCAGGGTCAACTGGCTAAGTAAGTGCATAAAGTCAGGACAGCAAAAAGCCTGTCTTAACTTATTGTCACGTCTGTGGCTGTGACCCCTTTCAGACTCACCTTAATTCCTGTGGTCAGCTTCTGAGCTGGCTTCTGTCTGTTCCTTGTGAGTTAGTTCTGTCTCTGTCTCTGTGTGCCGGCTGCATTGGATTGTCTGTGTGCTGTTTACCGTTCCAGACTTCGGCCCAGTCCAGTCCGGATCTTCCGGCCTGCCAGACCTGCTTGTTTTGTTTGAACCTGCATAGCACCCATAGTTGCCTGGTGATTGCTGCAGCTGAGCCTCAGCTGCTGCTGGGCGTACTAGCCATTTTGAAACTCTCTGTTTTGCCTTTGCATCGCCTAAGGCCCTGGTTTGTTGGTGCTTGCTGCACTTCTGCCTAGTCCAGTTTATAGTCTGTATTCTTGCCTGATTCTAGTTTAGTCTTTGTGTAGCTTTGTGTTCTGTACTGCTTGTTTACTATATTGCTTGCTTTCCAGTCTTGCTCTTGTTTGTATGTCTTTGTCTAGTGCTAGGTTGTCTGTGTTTCTTGTTCAGGGGCTGCCTGGCAGCTTTCAGTTCTGTCTCTTGTCTACCAGTGTTTGTTCCCTGTTTCAGTGGCTGCTTGCAGCTTTCAGTTCTGTCTCTTGTCTACCAGTGTTTGTTCCCTGTTTCAGTGGCTGCTTGCAGCTTTCAGTTCTGTCTCTTGTCTACCAGTGTTTGTTCCCTGTTTCAGTGGCTGCTTGCAGCTTTCAGTTCTGTCCCTTGTTTGTCTCCTAGTCAAGTATTCTGCCTAGCCTCCCTGTGTGTTCTAGTCCCTGTGTGTATCCTCCTGGTATCCAGTTTCTGCCTTGTCCAGTAAGTCCTGCCGGCCACCTGCACTCTGGGGCTCAACTCCTGAGGAACGGTGGCTAAGTGCAGGTAAAGTCTAGCTGGCCCTGTCAGAGTTCTGCCTTATCCCTGTGTGGGGTGGTTTTGCCTGCCACTGCCGCTCCTCGGCAGTGGCCCAAGGGCTCGCAATCCTAGTTCCAGCTTTGAAGACGTGACACTTATACACTGAGAAATCATTTTACTAAGTCATGGTAAAAAAATGGCCTGTGGTAGTGTGGGTGTGTTTTTGGCACGCACTGGGCCATTTTCTTACCACGGCTGGGAAAAAAAGGCTTTTTTCAATGGGGCAGTAAATGGCCATTGCACTGGAATTAAAGGTAGCATGCGGCTATTTACAGCCTGAGTCCTTACCGCCAACCATTCCCAACTATATAGAGGGAACTTCATTGAGGGCTATAAATAAATGTGTTTTTCACACTACTGCTGATCTGGCCAGCAGGAGGAGGAGAGCTGCAGCATCTTGGGTCACCATCGTCCTTTTCTGCTACCTGAGGTCAGCTCCTGCTTTGACCCTTATGGCACTATGGCGTTGTGCGGTAAAGGGAAAGGATGAAGTTGGAGGCATGACTGCTCTTCTGCTGCCTGGATCAGTGGTAGCGAAACAAGCACTAGAGACAAACAGGGACAGTGTCCATGCTTGACCTGCAAGGAAGCCGGGGCTCCAAAAGCAGCAACAGGGTACACTTGTTTGAAAACCAAAGCTCTTAATCCCTTTTTAAATCTGGGAAGGGACTCAGGAAGGGTCTTTTTGAAGGTAGAGTGGCAAAGAGTTCCAGAGCGAAGGGGCTAAAAAAGCAGATGAGGAAAGACTGGAAACGGGTTGCGGATGTAACAGTCAGCAGCAGGGGCGTAGCCAGGCACCAAATTTTGGGTGGGCCTGGGCACAAGATGGGTGGGCAGAAGAACTCTGCCCTGTCCCACAAGTGATTTGGTCTCTCAATCTCTCGCCTGCATGCCATATGGTCACTCAAACATCCCCCCCTCCCCCGCATACCTTTTAAATAGATTTTCACTGGCAGCGAGAAGCAACTAATACACACTGCTCATGTTGGCCCCACAGCCTTCTCTGATGCAACTTCCTGTTTCCACATAGGTGGGAATACATCAGAGAGAAGGCTGTGGGGCCGGTGCGAGCAGTATGTATCAGTTGCTTCTCGCTGCTGTTTACAAGGTACGCAGGAGGGACAGCTGTTGGGAGTTTTCAGCTGGTGGGGCTTGGGGATCCCTGCCAACTACATCATAGGTGTGCTGCTACTGGGTGGGCCTGAGCCCAAAGTGGGTGGGCCTGGGCCCACCCAGGCCCACCCTTGGCTACGCCACTGGTCAGCAGAGAGGCCAGGGATGATCTGAGAGTTACAGAATCAAATAATAGGATAAATACAGTGGTTGATCAAAGTGGAGGACCTTAGCCGAGATTGGGTGGCAGAGCCGGTGGGGGGAGACGGGGCTGGTGGTTAGGGGGTGGGCCTTGTTCTGGGCAGACTTCTACGGTCTGTGCCCTGAAAATGACAGAAAAAAATCAAGGTCAGGTATACACATAAAGTAGCACATATGAGTTTAAATTGTTGGGCAGACTAGATGGACCGTGCAGGTCTTTTTCTGCCGTCATCTACTACGTTTACTATGTAAGTATAACTGGGGAGAGAGAGGATGAGGAGGGGCTGGAAGAATGAGATTACTTGGTAAGAGACAATTTTTGGATTCCCTATAGAACATACATCTGTGATAACTGGAACTCTCTCTACCTAGGGATATCAATGTTTCATATCTAACATCTTCAGTCCCAGGCTCTGGAACTGAACCTGGATTTTTATTTTTATTTTACTTTATCTTTATTGGATTTTTCATTGAACCAACCTATGTAAATAACACCCTATAAATTGTTTCACATCCAAATATAACAGAAAAAAAACAAAAAGAAATCTTTGAGCAGTAAAGAACAACACTGGGTGAGAGTGCATTCAAATGAGAAAATCAACCTCAAAAGAGCCCCATGATTCACCGTTAAGCACTGGAGAGGACAATGTGGAATCAGGAATCAGGTTCTGCAGAATGAATATGGCGGTGTAGGGTTTATAGGGACGGCTTGTTCAGAGAGAGAGAGCTCGTGAGCCCTCAGCAATGCCAGTTCTATAGCATTGTTCCTGGTGCTGGGCAGACTTGTACGGTCTGTGCCAGAGCCGGTGGTTGGGAGGCGGGGCTGGTGGTTGGGAGGTGGGGATAGTGCTGGGCAGACTTATACGGTCTGTGCCAGAGCCGGTGGTTGGGAGGCAGGGCTGGTGGTTGGGAGGCGGGGATAGTGCTGGGCAGACTTATACGGTCTGTGCCAGAGCCGGTGGTTGGGAGGCAGGGCTGGTGGTTGGGAGGCGAGGATAGTGCTGGGCAGACTTATACGGTCTGTGCCAGAGCCGGTGGTTGGGAGGCGGGGCTGGTGGTTGGGAGGTGAGGATAGTGCTGGGCAGACTTATACGGTCTGTGCCAGAGCCGGTGGTTGGGAGGCGGGGCTGGTGGTTGGGAGGCGGGGATAGTGCTGGGCAGACTTGTACGGTCTGTGCCAGAGCCGGTGGTTGGGAGGCAGGGCTGGTGGTTGGGAGGTGGGGATAGTGCTAGACAGACTTATACGGTCTGTGCCAGAGCCGGTGGTTGGGAGGCGGGGCTGGTGGTTGGGAGGCGGGGATAGTGCTGGGCAGACTTATACGGTCTGTGCCAGAGCCGGTGGTTGGGAGGCAGGGCTGGTGGTTGGGAGGCGGGGATAGTGCTGGGCAGACTTATACGGTCTGTGCCAGAGCCGGTGGTTGGGAGGCAGGGCTGGTGGTTGGGAGGCGGGGATAGTGCTGGGCAGACTTATACGGTCTGTGCCAGAGCCGGTGGTTGGGAGGCGGGGCTGGTGGTTGGGAGGTGAGGATAGTGCTGGGCAGACTTATACGGTCTGTGCCCTGAAGAGCACAGGTACAAATCAAAGTAGGGTATACACAAAAAGTAGCAAATATGAGTTATCTTGTTGGGCAGACTGGATGGACCGTGCAGGTCTTTTTCTGCTGTCATCTACTATGTTACTATGTTACTATATTCGTTCTGGGGCACAGTGATGCTCCCCAAATTTTTCATTGACCCTCACTACAGCAAGCTGGTTCTCCTTTGCAAAGAAAATTCCTTAGGGGGAAATTCAGTAAGGCGGCCCTATTGCATTTGTGCTGCTCTGCTCCCCGTGAACCATGATTTTAACCCTTGGCAGGTCGACCTCGTGAACTGGTATTTCAGACAAGCTACACTGAAGTTTTAAGATAAAAGTCTAATAAAGTTACATGGAAATACTTTTAAAGCAAATAGTAGGAAATATTTTGTCACTCAAAGGATAGTTAGTTTCAGGAACTCGTTCCTGGAGGATGTGGTAACAGCGGTTAGCATACCTGGGTTTAAAAAAGGTTTGGACAAGTTCCTGGAGGAAAAGTCTGTTATTGAGATAGACATGGGGGAAGCCGTTGCTTGCCCCGGGATTGGTAGCATGGAATGTTGCTACTATTTGGGTTTGGCCACTGTTGGAAGCAGGATACTGGGCTAGATGGACCACTGGTCTGACCCAGTATGGCTATTCTTTTGTTTTAGGAATTTTGATTCAGAAGTCTGATGATGATGCAAAGCCACTGGCAGAGGAGGAGCACTATAATGTCAGAAATCTAGAGTTTTTAAATCCAATTGTGCACCAAGAGATGTGGGATAAACAGAGGATCCTTATATAACAATAGGAGGGAGTAAAAATGTAAAGCAATTCAACTCAAAGCAAAAGTGAAAGTACATAAGTAATGCCACACTGGGAAAAGACCAAGGGGTCCATTGAGCCCAGCATCCTGTCCACAACAGCGGCCAATCCAGGCCAAGGGCACCTGGCAAGCTTCCCAAACATACAAACATTCTATACAATCAAGCCATTGTGACATCACTAATGAGGTTGGCTCTTATTGGTGGAATGAGCCACTATGACATCACAATAGGTTAAATCACTGCTCTATGTAATAAAAGTGAGCCAAGTAGAGGACATAAGTACATAAGTAATGCCACACTGGGAAAAGACCAAGGGTCCATCGAGCCCAGCATCCTGTCCACGACAGCGGCCAATCCAGGCCAAGGGCACCTGGGAAGCTTCCCAAACGTACAGACATTCTATACATGTTATTCCTGGAATTGTGGATTTTTCCCAAGTCCATTTAGTAGCGGTTTATGGACTTGTCCTTTAGGAAACCGTCTAACCCCTTTTTAAACTCTGCCAAGCTAACCGCCTCCACCACGTTCTCCGGCAACGAATTCCAGAGTTTAATTACACGTTGGGTGAAGAACCTTTTTGTCCGGTTTGTTTTAAATATACTACACTGTAGTTTCATTGCATGCCCCCTAGTCCTAGTTGGACTATTTTGGAAAGCCCCCTAGTCCTAGTTGGACTATTTTTGGAAAGCGTGAACAGACGCTTCACATCCACCTGTTCCACTCCACTCATTATTTTATATACCTCTATCATGTCTCCCCTCAGCCGTCTCTTCTCCAAGCTGAAAAGCCCTAGCCTCCTTAGTCTTTCTTCATAGGGAAGTCGTCCCATCCCCGCTATCATTTTAGTCGCCCTTCGCTGCACCTTTTCCAATTCTACTATGTCTTTCTTGAGATGCGGTGACCAGAATTGAACACAATACTCAAGGTGCGGTCGCACCATGGAGCGATACAACGGCATTATAACATCCTCACACCTGTTTTCCATACCTTTCCTAATAATACCCAACAGGACCTGCACAATGTAAAAAAGGGATAGAGGAGGATATCGGCAAAGAATGGCAGGCAAAACCTCAGCCACCTTTTGGAACAGACTGGATGGTCCATACTAGGCTTTATATGGCACTGTCTAACTGATCCACAGCTCGTACTAAAGCCAAATAAAAATTCAATTTGCGGATTTAATTTCCAGCCCCTCCAGGGGATTGGCCGAGTGCTAACATTAGAACTGGCTCCATGATGAACTTGAGCCGCACAATTTAACCTATGGATAGGAAAATCGGGGGGGAAAAACGAAGAACAAAAGAGGCTGTGTATAATGGTTCCCTGATGAGCACCAGATAGGAAGCCTTGCAGGAAAGGGTGCAGCTGGATTACTGCTCTGCAATGGGCACAGCTGTTTGTTTTGGTTTTTTTTTAATGCAGTAGCGCTTCCTGAATTCACAAGAGGAGCTGCCATCAGTTTTATAAGCTGTGTGTTTGCTATTTCCATGTCTTTCATCCCTAGAGTCAATGTATAAATTGGCAGAGTTTGTGTCCTTAGTGTTGACAGAATAACTAGGTAGACAGGATGTACCAGGTGTTTTCATGCCATCATTTACTAGGTGAAAAGGCCGTGGTATTACTGCTGAGCCCTGGATGCTTGATAATACTACTGGTTTGTGATGAAGTAACTTCTGAAAGGACTCACCTTGCTAGTTGCAGGGTTACTAGATGATTCCAGGTCAGGTCATCAGGGAGAGGTAGAGCCAGAGCCACTCCTGGGTTTGCCTTATTTATTTATTTATTTTATTATTAAGATTTTGCTCACACCTTTTCCAGTAGTAGTAACTCAAGGTGAGTTACATTCAAGTACTCTGGATATTTCTCTGTCCCAGTTTGTACCTGAGGCAATGGAGGGTTAAGTGACTTGCCCAAGATCACAAGGGGCAGCAGTGGGATTTGAACTAGCCACCTTTGGATTGCAAGACCGGTGCTCTAACCATTAGGCCACTCCTCCACTACAGCAACATTCCATGTAGAACCTCAAATAGTAGCAACAATCCATGTAAAATCTCAGATAATATCAACATTCCATGTAAAATCTCAGATAGTAGCGACAGAATCTCAAATAATGTATTTGGAATTTGCTCACACTTTTTTCAGTAGTAGCTCAAGGTGAGTTACATTCAGGTACTCTGGATATTTCTCTGTCCCAGGAGGGCTCACAATCTAAGTTTGTACCTGAGGCAATGGAGGGTTAAGTGACTTGCCCAAGATCACAAGGGGCAGCAGTGGGATTTGAACTGGCCACCTTTGGATTGCAAGACCGGTGCTCTAACCATTAGGCCACTCCTCCACTACAGCAACATTCCATGTAGAACCTCAAATAGTAGCAACAATCCATGTAAAATCTCAGATAATATCAACATTCCATGTAAAATCTCAGATAGTAGCGACAGAATCTCAAATAATGTATTTGGAATTTGCTCACACTTTTTTCAGTAGTAGCTCAAGGTGAGTTACATTCAGGAACTCTGGATATTTCTCTGTCCCAGGAGGGCTCACAATCTAAGTTTGTACCTGAGGCAATGGAGGGTTAAGTGACTTGCCCAAGATCACAAGGGGCAGCAGTGGGATTTGAACTAGCCACCTTTGGATTGCAAGACCGGTGCTCTAACCATTAGGCCACTCCTCCACTACAGCAACATTCCTACTACTACTACTACTATTTAGCATTTCTATAGCGCTATAAGGCATACGCAGCGCTGTACAAACATAGAAGAAAGACAGTCCCTGCTCAAAGAGCTTACAATCTAATAGACAAAAAATAAATAAAGTAAGCAAATCAAATCAATTAATGTGAACGGGAAGGAAGAGAGGAGGGTAGGTGGAGGCGAGTGGTTACAAGTGGTTACGAGTCAAAAGCAATGTTAAAGAGGTGGGTTTTCAGTCTAGATTTAAAGGTGGCCAAGGATGGGGCAAGACGTAGGGGCTCAGGAAGTTTATTCCAGGCGTAGGGTGCAGCGAGACAGAAGGCGCGAAGTCTGGAGTTGGCAGTAGTGGAGAAGGGAACAGATAAGAAGGATTTATCCATGGAGCGGAGTGCACGGGAAGGGGTGTAGGGAAGGACGAGTGTGGAGAGATACTGGGGAGCAGCAGAGTGAGTACATTTATAGGTTAGTAGAAGAAGTTTGAACAGGATGCGAAAACGGATAGGGAGCCAGTGAAGGGTCTTGAGGAGAGGGGTAGTATGAGTAAAGCGACCCTGGCGGAAGATGAGACGGGCAGCAGAGTTTTGAACTGACTGGAGAGGGGAGAGGTGACTAAGTGGGAGGCCAGCAAGAAGCAGATTGCAGTAGTCTAAACGAGAGGTGACAAGGGTGTGGATGAGGGTTTTGGTAGAGTGCTCGGAAAGAAAGGGGCGGATTTTACGGATGTTGTAAAGAAAGAAACGACAGGTCTTGGCGGTCTGCTGGATATGAGCAGAGAAGGAGAGAGAAGAGTCAAAGATGACCCCAAGGTTTCGAGCTGAGGAGACAGGGAGAATGAGAGAGCCATCAACAGAAATAGAAAACGGGGGGAGCGGGGAGGTGGGTTTGGGGGGGAAAATGAGAAGCTCGGTTTTGGTCATATTTAATTTCAGGTGGCGTTGAGACATCCAAGCAGCAATGTCAGACAAGCACGCTGAAACTTTGGTTTGGATGCAAGGTGAGATATCAGGGGTAGAAAGGTAGATTTGGGAGTCATCAGCATAGAGGTGGTAGGAAAAGCCATGGGATGAGATTAATGAACCAAGGGAAGAAGTGTAGATAGAAAAGAGGAGGGGACCAAGAACAGAACCCTGGGGTACGCCGACAGGCAGAGGGATAGAAGTAGAAGAGGATCCACCAGAGTGAACACTAAAGGTGCGGAGGGAGAGGTAGGAAGAGAACCAGGAAAGGACAGAGCCCTGGAATCCAAGTGAGGACAGGGTATCGAGAAGTATGCTGTGATCGACAGTGTCAAAAGCAGCGGAAAGATCAAGAAGAATGAGGATGGAATATTGACCTCTGGATTTAGCCAGTAATAGGTCATTGGAGACTTTAGTAGAACCTCAAATAGTAGCAACAATCCATGTAAAATCTCAGATAATATCAACATTCCATGTAAAATCTCAGATAGTAGCCACAGAATCTCAAATAATGTATTTGGAATTTGCTCACACTTTTTTCAGTAGTAGCTCAAGGTGAGTTACATTCAGGTACTCTGGATATTTCTCTGTCCCAGGAGGGCTCACAATCTAAGTTTGTACCTGAGGCAATGGAGGGTTAAGTGACTTGCCCAAGATCACAAGGAGCAGCAGTGGGATTTGAACTGGCCATCTCTGGATGTCAAGACCAGTGCTCTAACCACTAGGCCACTCCTCCACTATAGCAACATTCCATGTAGAATCTCAAATAATAGCAACATTCCAGAATCTCAACAAGTGGCAACATTCCATATGGAATCACCAATAATAGCAATATTCCATATAGAATCTTCAATATTTATTTATTTAAATTTTGCTCACACCTTTTCCAGTAGTAGCTCAAGGTGAATTACATTCAGGTACTCTGGATATTTCTCTGTCCCAGGAGGGCTCACAATCTAAGTTTGTACCTGAGGCAATGGAAGGTTAAGTGACTTGCCCAAGATCACAAGGGGCAGCAGTGGGATTTGAACTGGCCATCTTTGGATTGCAAGACCAGTGCTCTAACCATTAAGCCCAGTCCTCCACGGTGCATAGACTAACAGTTCTGATTTAACACAGAAACAAGCATCTGCTATATATGGTTCAGATATCTTTGGAATGGGGAGTTTCTGAAGGAAAGGGGACAAATTAGAAATTTAATTCAGGGCTGCCACAAGACCAATGACTCAAAGATTTACTGGAAGTGGTGATTAGTGATTTCTTTTTTTAAATTAAACTGAACATTCTGTAAAATCTAGGGCAGTGACGAGAAACAGTGAGGGCAACACAGGCGAGAGATATTAAGGAGATAATCCTATAAATTTGCACCTAGATGTGTGCGCCATTTACCCGTGTCTAGGCACCAATAATTGCCAGTCACGCGTGTCTGCACTACTGTAAGTGCTATTCAATGAGGTAGCACCCAAGTGTTGTAGGACTAGATTCTATAAATGGTGCAAAAAAAAAATTACCGAAAAAATTGTGCTTAGCGCTATTCAGTCAGGTGTTGTTTAAAGAATTGCGCTTAGCACCAGGAACTGCAACTACATGTAGGAGTGACTATTTACACTAATGAAAAGCTTTTGTAAATCTCTGTGCGTAAATTAGGCGTGGAGCCCGCTAGTTCTATAGCAACATGCATAAATTGCAGGAACGCCCCTGACCCACCCATGCTCCTCCCATGGCCTCACCCCCTTTCGGATCCACGCACTAGAATTTACGCACACCTCTTTATAGAATAAGTGTAAATTCTAATTAGTGCCGATAATTGCTTGTTATTGCCCAATTCCATCTCGATCCACCCAGGACCTCTGCTCCAGGTGCCAAGCGCTTCCACCGGCTGCCTACCAGGTGCCATGGATGACATGCAGCCCGTCTGTATATGTTCCCAGCGTTCTCCGGGGCGACTCCAACCCCAAGCCACCCAAGGCCTATGCTCCAGATGTCTAGCAGCACCTACAGGTACTGTGGAGGACTTGCAGCCCATCTGCATATCTTCCCAGCATTCTCTGGGGTGACTCCCAGGTCCACCCCCATCCACACAGGCCTCCGCTCCAGGTTCACCATCTCTATAGGTTTTATTTTCTTTCTGCTATTACCAATGACTCCAATGCAATTTCTCTTCTTGATAGTGTCCCCTCCCAATCTCTTTCTCCATCTGAAACCACCATATACCTCAAGACCACATTGCCTACCTTCTGCTTTCATCACCTCACCATCCCTTTTTGTCTTCTCCCTGCTTCTCAGCTCTGAAACTTCAACATTTTCTTCCTTTCATTCAACCATCTCCATTCTGTCCAAGTGTATCTCATTTTTGTCGCTGTCATCATGCCTGCCCTACTCTTCTCCATACTCTCTTGCTCCTTCTCCTGCTCTCTGCTGAGGATGTCAGTCCCAATCCTGGTCCTTCAAATCAGCTCTCACTCTACTCGCTATCTTTTCTCCTATACACCTCGCTTGGTTGGCCGTGGAGGTGGTGTTGGGCTACGACTCTCACCCTCTTGTAGATTTCAACCTCTTTTTCCACCTTAGTCTCACTGCTTGTCTTCCTTCGAAGTCCACTCCATCCATCTATCCACTCCTCTACTTCTCCGAGTAGCCGTCATTTATCGACCCCCTGATGTCCCTTTTTTCCTTTCTCACTGACTTTCACTCCTGTCTTTTTTTCTTTTTCGAACCTTCATCTCCTTCCCTCATTCTTGGGGATTTTAATATTGATGTTAATGATCCCTCTGACTCGCATGCCTCTCAGTTTCTTGCTTTAACATCCTCCTTCAGTCTTCAGCTGTGCTCCACTACCCCTACTCACCAGAATGGCCACTGTCTTGATCTTGTCTTCTGCTCCAACTGCTCAGTTTCTACAACTCAGTTCTTCCCCCCTCTGACCATCATCTGATCACTTTCACACCCACCCACCTCCCAGTCCCATCCAATCTCCATCAATACATTTAGGAATCTTCAGGCTATTGACTCTTGCACTTCCTTCACCAGTGTGTCATCCCTCTTCTCAAACACTATGCTATCCAAGTCTGTCAATGAGGCTGTCTCTTCCTATAATACTATTTTCTGCTTTGCTCTGGATACTCTTGCTCCTTCCATTCTCCTTTCTGTAAGGCATACCAAACCCCAGCCTTGGCTGACCTCTTGAATCCGCTACCTACGTTTCTGTGTCCAGTCTGCTAAATACCTTTGGCTGAAAGCTTGTGCCCATGTTGACTTCATACATTTAAAATTCTTGCTGACCTCCTTCCAGTCTGCTCTTTCACTTGCCACAGGACTACTACATCCACCTGACAAACTCTTTTGGCTCAAACTCCCAAAGTCTCTTTGCCACACTGACCTCTCTCCTCAAAGTGCCTTCACCTCCAATACCCCCCACTTCACTTTCTCCCCATACTATGACTGAGTACTTTCATGATAAGGTTCACAAGGTTACCCTTGAGTTCTCAACCAAGTCATCTCCACCTCTCCTTCCCCCTGTCTATTCTGTCAACGCTCCTTCAACCCCTGACTCCTTTTCTTCCTTTTCTGAAATCACTGAAGCGGAAACTGCTCATTTTCTTTCCTCCTCCAAACTGACTACCTGTTCCTCTGATCCTATTCCTACCTATCTACTCAGCACTCTCTCTCCTACTATCATCCCTTCTATCTGTCATATCCTCAATCTTTCAGTTTCCTCTGCAACTGTTCCTGATGTCTTCAAATCTGCCATAGTTACACCACTCCTTAAAGAACCTTCATTGGACCCTACCTGCCTTTCCAACTGTCGCCCCATCTCCCTCCTCCCTTTTTTATCCAAGCTACTTGAACGTGCTGTTCACCACCATGGCCTTAACTTTCTTTCATCTCAAGCTATTCTTGATCTACTTCAATCTGGCTTTTGCCTTCTACATTCTACTGAAACAGCCCTTGCTAAAGTCTCCAGTGACATGTTTCCAGCCAGATCCAAAGGTTTTTATTCTATACTCATCCTTCTTGATCTATCTGCTGCTTTTGACACTTTGATCACCACCTTGATATGCTGTCCTCCCTCGGATTTAAGGGCTCTGTTCTTTCCTGGTTTTCTTCTTATCTCTCCCATTTCACTTTTTGTTCTGGTGGATTCTCCTTCACTTCTATCCCACTACCAGCTGGTGTACCTCACTGGCTCGGTTTTGGGACCTCTTCTTTTCTCCATCTATACTTGTTCCCTTGGTGCACTGATCTCCTCCCATGGTTAACTCTGAGTCTTCTTTGTCACCGCAGATCCTTCTTGCCAGGGTGCCGGTGGAAACAGGGAGTAGTCACAGTCAGGAGGAGGCGGGAGGAGCGAGGCAGGAAGAAGGGTCTGCACTGGCGGAGAAGACGATGCGTTAACGCGATAACCCGCGAGCAGGAGACAAACGATTGCAGCCTTCTGCCAGCGCCAGCTCTGGAAAGCCTTGCCTATACTGCAGCAGCGCCAGGCCCCCTTGGAGGAGGCTGGGCCCGGGGGAATCTTGCCCCCCCCCACACCACTTCCCCTCTAAGTAAGCTCTGAGCTAGAAATCCCAAGATCCCCTAAGAAGAGCAAGACTACAAGTCCCTGCATGCACTGGGGTAAACCCAGGACTGGTGCACTCCTGTCTGGCGAATCCGGAGCCAGCTGGAAACCCCTAGAGTCTCCCTTAGAGTCTCAGACACAGCCTGGAGAGCTATATGCTCTCCTGCCTCTAACTAATAATGATAGCTCCTAATTGTCCCTAAATACACAATAAACAATTAGAATTAGCAAGTCAGTTGCATCAAGGTTTTTGCTCATCTTTTTCTGTATGCTCTATAGTCTCGTGGAGTCCCCTTATATCACCGCCCCCACCACCTCCTCTTCTCCTTTTACTGGCTGGGCCACAGGAACTGACAGCTCTGCCCTCCAATCCGCTGCTGTGACAGCTGCAGGGAGGAGGGAGGGAAAAACAACCCAGCAGCAGGCAGCTGCTAGCCAGGTTTTTACAGTAGCAGCCTCCTTCCAGCTCAGCAGCAGCATCAGCTTTCGTGATCGGCCAGTTCTAGCTTCCTCTTCCCTGGATGTGGGCTGGGGAACCAGCTGGCTGGAGGTGGAGGGCGCTGGCACGAATTGGCACAGCCCGCTGGACCCTGTGTGGTATGTCACTGTTCTGTTCGTTAGGTGGCTGGAGATGCAGTAGCAGTGCAGGATGTCTGACTGTGTCAAGGCAGCTTAAAGCCAGGTGTTGATCAGGTGCCTCAAAGAAAAACAAAAAAAAAAGTAAATGAAGACTGGAAAAGTAGCAGCTTGCAATGTTTGCCTTCTTTGTTAACGAGGCTCAGTGCCCAGCTGAGCAGCCTGAAGATTTTGGAAGTGGTGGTGGAGATAAGTCAGACTGTAAGTGTGAAACTGCCATTACAGATTCGAATGGGTTTCGTTTCTTGATTTTTTTGTGAAAATGAAAGGTTTCTTTTTTTTTTCTTTGCATTTGCCTGGATTTGGTATTAGATCACCTTAGAATCGTGTAAATGTTTTTTTTTCCCGAGGGAGAAAATACTGGGCAGCAGAAGGTTATAGCTACTGAAACTTCAGTGTTACCTCTGAAGACTGTCACCAAGGGTTTCTGGTCCAGCTGAGCCCAGAGCCCAAATGTCATTTTGCAATATATAAAAACAAAATAAATATTGCGAGCTGAGTTGTTTAAGGTGCTTAAGAACTCTTGTGAACAACAGGTTTCCAGAATACCCTGTGTCTGCATTTGTGTTTAGATTCTACATGGAAAGGAGGGCAGTGCCTCTTATGAAAAGTGTTACCCTCCGAGGGGTCCCATAGTCACTGCTGTCACGTCAGGGATCTTCATGTGGAAAGGAATCAGCTGGTCGGATTCCTCCTTACATGAATTGGTTTTGGGTAGTATGGTTAACATATGTGCTAAATATGCTCTTTAAATTAACGGAATAAATATCTGAATTTCACTCGTATCATACTCAGCATTGCAGTTCTTTCCTTCAATGTTAATTAAAGCAGAAATAGTACGAAAAAAAATAGTTATTGAACAAACCAAATATTTTATGGAATCTGTGAAGGGACATTCTTCAAGTTCTTACTTTGCCATTGTCATTGTTAGGAGGATGAGTAAGTCAGGCTACTGTTGTGCTGACCCTTACCAGAACCCCCATGCAGTCCTCACATGGATCCACATAGAGCAAGGCTCAGTGTATTAACTCACAGATCGCAGTGTGAGAATCACAATGTGAGAATTTGCCAGTAATTGGTAGCATGGAATCTTGCTACTCTTTGGGATTCCGGAATCTTGCTACTCCTTGGGATTCCGGAATTTTGCTACTCTTTGGGATTCCGGAATGTTGGTACTCTTTGGGATTCTGTACAGAATCTTGCTACTCTTTGGGATTCCGGAATCTTGCTACTCTTTGGGATTCTGCACGGAGTCTGCTACTCCTTGGGATTCCGGAATTTTGCTACTCTTTGGGATTCCGGAATGTTGGTACTCTTTGGGATTCTGCACAGAATCTGCTACTCTTTGGGATTCCGGAATCTTGCTACTCTTTTGGGATTCTGCCAGGTAGTTGTGAACTACTGGATTGGCCATTGTTGGGAAAAGGATACTAGACTGGATGGACCGTTGGTCTGACCCGGTACGGCTGTTCTTATGTTCATATGCAAGATGGTTTTCTTGCAATACTGAACTACTTAGGGGCTCCGACTGTGAGTTTAACCATATTGAGGCACAGTAAATTGAAAAGGGAAAAAATTGGCTGGGATATCATTCTGAATTTATAATAAAGTTCTTTTTTAATGTGCCCTCCCATAAAGTATAAGTACCTGTATATACATGTGTAAACAGCTTTGGTTCTACCTTAGAGAGGCAGTATATCAAATGCCTTACCCCTTACTCCCCCCCCCCCCCCCATATATAAGAAGGGAATAAGCAAACAATACGACAAATAGCTTTTGCAGCTGTCTTGAGTGGTGCTGCGTCTGAGTTTGCTTCAAGTGCTGATCAAGCAAACACGGATGCGATAGCACCCAACCAAACAGGTGTAAAACCCATGACACCAGCCACAGACGTCTAAGAGAACAGATAGTCCATAAACAGAATGCAAAGTAATTTAAAAAAAGTATCAAATACTTTTAATGGATAGGTAACTGCATCTTTCACACTTATTAACCATCTAGAGATGGATCAAAATCCTCACTCGCTTGCATGGTACCTTTCTCCTCCTTGTTGCTAGTCAATTTCCCTCAATCTCCTGATATAGTTAGCGGTTAAACCCTGCTCTTCACATCTCCTTCTCTTGAGTATGAAAAAAAAGTTTTTCTGTGTTGTAATTCCTTTGGTGTTTACTTTGTAGCTCTGTGTTCTCCATTCTTCCTTTAGGACAGGAAGGTTAGTAAGACCTTGGGTAGCTTCTGTCCCCTGTTGCTTGAGCTGTCAACACAAACTGGCTCCACTGCTTCTAGCTTTCAGATCCTTTATTTTTGTTACATTTGTACCCTGCGGCTTACATATTGTATACAGGTACTCATTTGTACCTGGGGTAATGGAGGG
Source organism: Microcaecilia unicolor (assembly GCF_901765095.1). Taxonomy (NCBI): domain Eukaryota; kingdom Metazoa; phylum Chordata; class Amphibia; order Gymnophiona; family Siphonopidae; genus Microcaecilia; species Microcaecilia unicolor. The sequence continues at coordinate 237,734,218 of NC_044038.1, forward strand.
TTAAGTGACTTGCCCAGAGTCACAAGGAGCTGCCTGTGCCTGAAGTGGGAATCGAACTCAGTTCCCAGGACCTAAGTCCACCACCCTAACCACTAGGCCACTCCTCCACTGTTGCTACTATTTGAGATTCTACATGGAATGTTGCTATTCCACTAGCAACATTCCATGTAGAGTCGGCCCTTGCAGATCACCAATGTGGCCGCGCGGGCTTCTGTGAGTCTGACGTCACCCACCCTAACCACTAGGCCACTCCGCCACTCCCTCATGTGCCATGGACTGTGCTGTAGCAGAAACGTCATGTGCTTTCTCTCATTCTTGGATGATCAAGATCAGGTCTCCCCAGTGGCCAATCTGTTCTGTAGAGTGCTCTTTCCTTATTAGGGACAGCTGTGGATCAAACTGGCAACCCCTGATTTGTTCAGTCTTTTTGGGAACAGGCTTCTCTCAGTATACCCAAGGGACAGCGTGGACCGGAGTGGAAACTCCTGTGCTTGTTTCTCCTTTTCTTTAACTGCTAGAACAATGAGTTAAGGCACTGATTAGACTGTAAGCTCTGTCCAGCATGACTGTCTCTTACATGTTCAAGTGTACGGCGCAGTGTACATCTATTAGCACTATAGAAATGATAAGTAGTAGTAGTAATAGTAGTCTTTGGGATTCTACACAGAATCTTGCTACTCTTTGGGATTCCGGAATCTTGCTACTCTTTGGGATTCCGGAATCTTGCTATTCTTTGGGATTCTGCACAGAATCTGCTACTCTTTGGGATTCCAGAATCTTGCTATTCTTTGGGATTCAAGAATCCTGCTACTCTTTGGGATTCTGCACAGAATCTGCTACTCTTTGGGATTCCAGAATCTTGCTATTCTTTGGGATTCTGCACAGAATCTTGCTACTCTTTGGGATTCCGGAATCTTGCTACTCTTTGGGATTCCGGAATCTTGCTATTCTTTGGGATTCTGCACAGAATCTTGCTACTCTTTGGGATTCCGGAATCTTGCTACTCTTTGGGATTCAAGAATCCTGCTACTCTTTGGGATTCTGCACAGAATCTGCTACTCTTTGGGATTCCGGAATCTTGCTATTCTTTGGGATTCTGCACAGAATCTGCTACTCTTTGGGATTCCGGAGTCTTTCAACTCTTTATCTTTATCCCTTATTTGTCCCATTTGTCTGTCTTAATTAGATTGTAAGCTCTGTCAAACAGGGACTCTTACATGTTCAGTGTTCGGCGCTGCGTACGTCTATTAGCGCAATAGAAATGATAAGTAGGAATAGCAGATGGGTAACCCACCTACTGATGTTCTACTTGCTTCTTTCTGGACCACCTTCAGGGAGGAAGGGACAAAGCTCGTCCCTTAACTATGAGTTTCATACTTCTCATCAAAAGCTTAAGCTTCAGTTCCATCGGGCCACGTTCTCAGAACAGAACGCATCTTGTGCAAATTTGATTGGCACCTTGCTGGAACGGGAGCCAAAATGCTCTTCCTGCAACTGTAAAGGAAAGCAACTTTTGCCAGCCTGGAACACAAATATTACTGTGAATTCATTGTGTTAGAAAAGTAAGCATTCAATTTGGGACTTTAACGTAGGAAAGTATCTCTCCCTGAGGTGTAGTTAAGTTTTCTAAGGAAATGCCAATTTGGGTGTTTTTGCTTAGTGAGCTTCTTTCATACTTTAACAGCTCATTATTTATTTTGCATGGATACATTTGTAGAAGAAGAATTGGTCATCATTTTAGACAGATGATAGAAGTCGGAATTGAGACTTTTTTCAGCTGTATTTTAGAACAGAATCTGCTGACATAGAACCTTTTCTGAAATACAGGAGAAATTTTATTTATTTGTTTAGATTTTGCTCACACCTTTTTCAGTAGTAGCTCAAGGTGAGTTACATTCAGGTACTCTGGCTATTTCTCTGTCCCAGCAGGGCTCACAATCTAAGTTTGTACCTGAGGCAATGGAGGGTTAAGTGACTTGCCCAAGATCACAAGGAGCAGCAGTGAGATTTCAACTGGCCACCTTGGGGTTGCAAGACTGGTGCTCTAACCACTAAGCCACTCCTCCACTATAGCAACATTCCATGTAGAATCTCAAATAGGAGCAACAGAATCTCAAATCGTAGCAACATTCCAGAATCTCAAAAAGTGGCAACATTCCATGTAGAATCTCAAATATTTATTTAGATTTTGCTCACACCTTTTTCAGTAGTAGCTCAAGGTGAGTTACATTCAGGTACTCTGGATATTTCTCTGTCCCAGGAGGGCTCCCAATCTAAGTTTGTACCTGAGGCAATGGAGGGTTAAGTGACTTGCCCAAGACCACAAGGAGCAGTAGTGGGATTTGAACTGGCCACCTCCCAATTACAACACTGGTGCTCTAACCACTAGGCCACTCCTCCACTCAGCAACATGTTGAACCTCAGATAATATCAACATTCCATATAGAATCTGAAATAGTAGCAACATTCCATGTAAATTCTCAGATAGTAGCAACAGAATCTAAAATAATTTATTTGGGTTTTGCTCACACCTTTTTCAGTAGTAGCTCAAGGTGAGTTACATTCAGGTACTCTGGATATTTCTCTGTCCCAGGAGAGCTCACAATCTAAGTTTGTACCTGAGGCAATGGAGGGTTAAGTGACTTGCCCAAGATCACAAGGAGCAGCAGGGGGATTTGACCTGGCCACCTCTGGATTGCAAGACCGGTACTCTAACCACTAGGCCACTCCACTGGACAATTATATGCAGCAGCAGAAACATCCGTGTTAGAAAAAGAAATGTGTAAAATATTGATGGGTTCAAAGCCAGCGCATACCCGGTTATCTTTGTGACTTTAGAAACACAACCAGGTTATTATCCAGTTGCAGTCACCAGTTACTCTTTCCATTTTGGCACTGGAGGGGGAGGGGGGAACAAAAACCACTGGGGGATTAAGGAGGAAACCCTTCCAACCCCTTCATGGAGAGCTGCTCAGTAGTAGCTGTTTACCAAATCCCAAAGCTGTTTGGTAGGAGGAGGTGTAAATCTCAATATCGATCTTTTAGGACATAGATATTTAATGCTCTAATGAAATGGGGAGTAAACATCTATGAACTTGTCACCTCTTTGTCCCACCCATGATGCACCTAAACCACACCCTCTTGCTATTTTCATACACACAGGTTTGGCTCTCTAAAATGGGGACTTAGACTGTTATGTAAAATACATCTTTAAGGAGTGGCCTAGTGGTTAGGGTGGTAGACTTTGGTCCTGAGGAACTGAGTTCGATTCCCACTTCAGGCACAGGCAGCTCCTTGTGACTCTGGGCAAGTCACTTAACCCTCCATTGCCCCATGTAAGCTGCGTTGAGCCTGTCATGAGTGGGAAAGCGCAGGGTGCAAATGTAACTAAAATAAAATAGATACTATTGGAGATTGTACATGGAATGTTGCTATTCCACTAGTCCATGTAGAAGGCTGCGCAGGCTTCTGTTTCTGTGAGTCTGACGTCCTGCACGTACGTGCAGGACGTCAGACTCGCAGAAGCCTGCGCGGCCACATTGGGATCTGCAAGGGCTGACTTCTACATGGAATGTTGCTAGTGGAATAGCAACATTCCATGTAGAATCTCAAATAGTAGCAACAGTGGCCTAGTGGTTAGGGTGGTGGACTTTGGTCCTGAGGAACTGAGTTTGATTCCCACTTCAGGCACAGGCAGCTCCTTGTGACTCTGGGCGAGTCACTTAACCCTCCACTGCCCCAGTAAGCTGCATTGAGCCTGCCATGAGTGGGAAAGTGCGGGGTACAAATGTAAAAAAAATAATGAGACTACCATGGAAGAATAAAAAATATACACATTTAATATCACTGAAATTCAAATAACAGCGATATAATAGTGATGGAATATCTAATAAGCACACACAACTACTGACATTGGATGTGTAATTTCAGCTGTATAGTTTACTTTAAGAGATCATCGACTGGATTTACTGAAGGTTTTCTGTATAGATACAGAATTCAGGGCCATCCCGAGGGCTGTATGAGAATTGCAGCCACACATGGAGCAAGGGAGATGGGGGCACAAAATTTGCTCCCTGTTGTCTCTCCTGTGGTGGCCGCAGTGCAGTGGACGGGGCAGGGGTGCTAGGAGGCCTGTCACACAGATACTCCGGTCAGAATGGGAAAAAGCCTTACATCACCTCCTGTGAGTTATTAGTATTGGTTGCTTACCACTCAGAAATTTTCCACTGCAGAGCTGTGCTTCAGGGCATTTGGGATTGACTGGCAGATAAAGGAAGATGCCTGGAGCTTGAGCGCATCTCGTGTACAGCGAGTGAACACTTGTCAGGCTTCTGCGAGAAATTCTTAACTGTCATGGGCAGAAGTTCTGAGGAACGATAGAGTAAAGCACAGACTTTATTTTGTGGGGATAGATTTTGAAATTCACCCTTTTTCTCTGTGGTCCAATGAAGGAGAATGATGTAATAATCACCTGGAAGACTGTGCCACACTAACCAGTGCGTACTAATGAGGAGGAAAAAGCACGTAACAGGAACAGACTAATCCCTTATTAAATAAACAGCTCAGAGCTTCCCTTTATTTAGTGAGGGAGCCACTGGCTTTGTCGTGGATGGATGTACGTTGCCATTTCTAGCATGTTTTGCATTGCTGGTGGATATATATGCCTTTTCCTTCCGAGTCTTCCTTATATGGCTATGCGATCCCTAGCAGTAGGTCGTCATTTGGGGGACAGCGTCCGGAGTGGTGAACTGGTTGCAGCTTTACTCTCTTTACTTCTCCTTGAAGACAGGACAGGATCTCCCCGACGACCCCTCCTTGCTACTCTGTGCCTCAAAAGTTCAACTGTGGTTCCATTTTACAGCCAAGGGTGTAGCTACTGTTGAGCTGCCCACTGGTAAGGGCCACCTACTCAGGGCCAGTTTAACCATTAGATGAGTTAGGCCCCTTTTCTTAAATCCAAGGCCTGCTGACCTCTAGGGTGTCTCCCATTGATGCCCCGAGACATACCCCTGATTCCGTCAATATTTTCTCTTGTACGCTGAACATTGCTCCCAATCCCCTGGGCACTCCTCCAGCTGCCCCCAATATTCCTCCAATCGGTAGCACCCTTTGATACTCATGTTTTGTTCAATGCCTTTCTTTTAAATATCATAGTTCTGCAGCTCCTAGTTCTGTCCCTTGGCCTTTCCATATTGGATTACTGTAATTCTTTACTCGCAAGACTTGAAATCTTCTAGGTTGCATCGATTACTGTAAAGCTTATCTTAAGTAAGAAGACATTTGACTCCTCTACCCTATAGTGAACACTGGCTACCTGTCTCATACCACACTCCATCTATACTGGCCTTCCTTCATTTCTTCGTAATATACTTATTCCCTATACCTCTGTCTGTACTGTATGCTCAGCTCAACAAAATGTTCTCAGTATTCCCTCTTACCGGGCGGTGAAGTTGGAGACAACCCATGCCTCTTGCTTTAAAGTAGTTGCCCCGTAACTTTGGAATAGACTTCCCTTTGATATTTGATTGGAGACCTCCTTTAATAAAATTAAGCAAGCACTTAAAACGTACTATTTTATGACAACATTTCCTCTAGATTAACTTCACATGTAGGTCTCAGCTACCATCCTGATTCCCAAGTCCTGTTCTCTTCCTCATTCCTTTTGTATATTTGAAATTGTCGTCTAGGCTTCCTCTTGTGTTCTCCCAGATGGTCTTCCCTTTCTCATACATTTGTGTTTTATATTTTTACTTGTAAACTGCTTAAATATCTTTATTGATGGGTGTTATATCAAATAAAAGTGAACTGTGAACTATAGCAAATAAGTTAATGTTATTGACGTTGACATAAGCAGTATAACCATTGGCTGGTGAAAGGTTCATGTTTGTTTTTATGTAGATCCAGTTGACCCCTGAGGCAGGCCTTCGTGCTGAAACACGGCCGTGTCGGGTCCTTTTTCAGCTGTTACCAATGACGACTCTTTGATATCCTCTTTGGTTCCACCTCACATTTTTGTTCGTCTCTCACAGTTACGTGGGGTTTGCTTGTCTCGTGGTGAAAGGTTCAGTTCATTACCCTGGCTGATGAGTTCTTAGTCAAGGAGGAGACTAATGGTCAGCGCAATGGGCTGAGAACTAGGAAAGCTCAGTTTAAAACACGCTGCAGCTTCAGTGTGTCACATACAAATTTAGTAAACTTTTCAGGGACAAGACAAAATCCCACAGTATCTGAATGTAAGTAGCTGCAACTGAAAAACTTCCCTACTTGCCAGTCAGATGGTGTTGTAGACCGAGTAGATCAGGTTCGTAGTGATGATGGGTTTGGATAAAAATGAGACCCCTGACGCAGGCGCTATGTGCTGAAACATGTCAGGAAGTATTTTTTCACGGAGAGAGTAGTGGATGCTTGGAATGCCCTCCTGCGGGAGGTGGTGGAAATGAAAACGGTAACGGAATTCAAACATGCGTGGGATACGCATAAAGGAATCCTGTGCCGAAGGAGCTTAGTCAAGATCGGGAGGCGGGGCTGTTGGTTGGGAGGCGGGGATAGTGCTGGGCAGACTTGTACGGTCTGTGCCAGAGCCGGTGCTTGGGAGGCGGGGCTGGTGGTTGGGAGGTGGGGATAGTGCTGGGCAGACTTGTACGGTCTGTGCCAGAGCCGGTGCTTGGGAGGCGGGGCTGGTGGTTGGGAGGCGGGGATAGTGCTGGGCAGACTTGTACGGTCTGTGCCAAAGCCGGTGGTTGAGAGGAGGGGCTGGTGGTTGGGAGGTGGGGATAGTGCTGGGCAGACTTATACGGTCTGTGCCAGAGCCGGTGGTTGGGAGGCAGGGCTGGTGGTTGGGAGGCGGGGATAGTGCTGGGCAGACTTATACGGTCTGTGCCAGAGCCGGTGGTTGGGAGGCAGGGCTGGTGGTTGGGAGGCGGGGATAGTGCTGGGCAGACTTATACGGTCTGTGCCAGAGCCGGTGGTTGGGAGGCAGGGCTGGTGGTTGGGAGGCGGGGATAGTGCTGGGCAGATTTGTACGGTCTGTGCCAGAGCCGGTGGTTGGGAGGAGGGGCTGGTGGTTGGGAGGCGGGGATAGTGCTGGGCAGACTTGTACGGTCTGTGCCAGAGCTGGTGGTTGGGAGGAGGGGCTGGTGGTTGGGAGTTGGGGATAGTGCTGGGCAGACTTATACGGTCTGTGCCAGAGCCGGTGGTTGGGAGGCGGGGCTGGTGGTTGGGAGTTGGGGATAGTGCTGGGCAGACTTATACGGTCTGTGCCAGAGCCGGTGGTTGGGAGGAGGGGCTGGTGGTAGGGAGGTGGGGATAGTGCTGGGCAGACTTATACGGTCTGTGCCCTGAAGAGCACAGGTACAAATCAAAGTAGGGTATACACAAAAAGCAGCAAATATGAGTTATCTTGTTGGGCAGACTGGATGGACCATGCAGGTCTTTTTCTGCCATCATCTACTATGTTACTATGTTATATGTGTCGGGTCATTAATGGAAGATTGATTTTCAAGTCATATAATTAGAGGAACTACGTTCCAATTTTGAAGGCTGTTGGTGCTTCTTTTCGTTTTTTGGACCCTCTCCTTGCTGTCTCCCGGAGGCACCCCAGCCAGTCAGGTTTTCGGGATATTCTCAATGAATATGAATGAGAGAGACTTGCATGCAGTGGAGGCAGTGCGTGCAAATCTCTCTCATGAATATTCATTGTGGAAATCCTGACTGGCCTGGGGGTGTCTCCAGGACCAGGTTTGGGAACCACTGGCCTGTGGTTTAGTTGTCGCTGTCAGGCGGAATGTAACACAGGATATTGTGGAGCAGGGAGCCCAGGAACACCATCTTTTCCTCGTATGACTGGGGCTCCTTTTTATTTTTATAGAGTCCCACTGTACACCGCTAGGATGGGTTGTCTACTAAGCGGTATATCAAAATAAAATGGAAGATACAACAACAAGGCAGACCTTGTTGTTTTAGCTATCAAAATAAAGTGAAAGTGGAAACTCAGTCTGAGAACCGTGTCAGTGATTCACAGCTGCCAAGGTATTTGCAAAGTCCACATCCACGTGAAGTCACTACATTCACTTGTAATAGAAAAGAGCAGGAAGGTAGCCGTCTCAAAATTGTCTTGTACCCCTTGCTTTCCCACTCATGGCAGGCTCAATGCGACAGGCAATGGAGGGTTAAGTGACTTGCCCAGAGTCACAAGGAGCTGCCTGTGCCTGAAGTGGGAATCGAACACCAATGTGGCCGCGCAGGCTTCTGCTTCTGTGAGTCTGACGTCCTGCACATACGTGCAGGACGTCAGACTCACAGAAACAGAAGCCTGCGCAGCCTTCTACGTGGAATGTTGCTAGTGGAATAGCAACATTCCATGTAGAATCTCCAATAGTAGTAACAGAATCTCCAATAGTAGTAACATTCCATGTAGAATCTCAAATAGTAGCAACAGAATCTCCAATAGTAGTAACATTCCATGTAGAATCTCCAATAGTATCTATTTTATTTTTGCGACATTTGTACCCTGCGCTTTCCCACTCATGGCAGGCTCAATGTGGCTTACATGGGGCAATGGAGGGTTAAGTGACTTGCCCCGAGTCACAAGGAGCTGCCTGTGCCGGGAATCGAACTCAGTTCCTCAGGACCAAAGTCCACCACCCTAACCACTAGGCCACTCCTCCACTGTAGAGGGGACTAGCTAAAAACCAAGAACATCTCTTACTGGATATGCTGCATTATGTCCTAGTGGCTACTTTGAGAGGCCAAGGACCTAAGAGTCGGAAAATAGTTTTAAAAACTATAGAAAAATATGGGACTTGGCATATCAGGTGTACTCAGGGCCGTCAAGGGGGGGCAAAATTTCCTAGGCCCGGGCTCCAAAGGGGGGGGCCTGGCACCGGCAAGCTTCATCCTGCCTGCTTGCTTCCGGGCCTGTCTCTCTCCTGCTCCTGTGTGTCAGAAGGACCTGGAAGATTGTATTAACGCGATAACCCGGGTGACCTGGGTTATCGCGTTAATGTAGTCATCCAGGTCCCGGCATTTAGAAGCAGGTATTTAAGAATATACATAGATGTAGTTCATGCAACTACATCGACACAATTCCATTTACGTCAACGAAAAAGCGGTGTAAATCCCTGTGTGTAGATTTACGTGCACTGGCCCGTATTTTGTAACAACACGTGTAGATTCTGGAATGCCCATTTCCACGCCCCTAACCATGCCCCTTTTTGCCTGGGCGCATTAGAATTTAAGCACAGTATATTACAGAATACGCTTAGCCATGTAAGCACGTAAATTCTAATTTTTGCCAATTAGTGCTCGTTATTGCTTGTTAAGAGCTGTTAACAACGCTTAACATCTTGTTAAAACAATTAATCTACATGCATAGCTATAGAATATGCCTGGATTTACATGCGTAACCACATGTAACTCTAGGCGCGCTATATAGAATCTGGGTATAAGCGAGTGGTATTTATTTTGTTCTTATTTTTTTGTTTCTTGGCAGGGGGTGTGTCAGGGGCAGAAAATGGGCATGGATATGCTAATCAGCTAGCACATTGACATTACAGCCATGCTAACTTAGCACCTCCTAAACAGGGGACTGTTAAGTGCTCCCGCGTTCATTTTTCTGAATGGCCGCATGCTAATACTAACATTAGTGCATGGCCAGAAATTCAACAAATAGAAAAATTAGTGCCAATTAAGTGCTTGTTAGTTCCAATAATTACATTATTGGAGGCCACTAAGCACCGATCTGGGATTCATGCCCAATTTTGGATGCCCAAAATTTGGTCAGCCTTTATAGAATCACGGGGAATAGGTACACCCAGGGCAGCCAAGAGACATGGCTGGGTTCGGGGCAGGGCCGCTGCCGACCACACCACCTCCCCCCCACATTCGGGCCGCCGCCCCCTTGCCTTCCTGTGTCTGACTGCTCCTCCTTTGGTCTGTTGTCTCCTGCTTCTAAATGCCGGGACCTGGATGACTACATTAACGCGATAACCCAGGTCACCCGGGTTATCGCGTTAATACAATCTTCCAGGTCCTTCTGTTTAGGAGGTGCTAAGTTAGCATGGCTGTAATGTCAATGTGCTAGCTGATTAGCATATCCATGCCCATTTTCTGCCCCTGACACACCCCCTGCCAAGAAACAAAAAAATAAGAACAAAATAAATACCACTCGCTTATACCCAGATTCTATATAGCACGCCTAGAGTTACATGTGGTTACGCATGTAAATCCAGGCATATTCTATAGCTATGCATGTAGATTAATTGTTTTAACAAGATGTTAAGCGTTGTTAACAGCTCTTAACAAGCAATAACGAGCACTAATTGGCAAAAATTAGAATTTACGTGCTTACATGGCTAAGCGTATTCTGTAATATACTGTGCTTAAATTCTAATGCGCCCAGGCAAAAAGGGGCATGGTTAGGGGCGTGGAAATGGGCATTCCAGAATCTACACGTGTTGTTACAAAATACGGGCCAGTGCACGTAAATCTACACACAGGGATTTACACCGCTTTTTCGTTGACGTAAATGGAATTGTGTCGATGTAGTTGCATGAACTACATCTATGTATATTCTTAAATACCGCGCATAGATTTACATGCGATATTTAGAATACATTTAGGTGTGATTGCCTAACGTGCATTAATTTTAGGCGCCATATACATGGAATCGGGCCCTTAGTGCATACAGACGGCAAAATTAAGGCAGAATGCTTTAGTACATCCTGTGTTAGGCCATGTTTCCTGCGTTAAGGGGCCCTTTTACTAAGGCGTGTAGGTGCCTACGCGCTTCCCAACGCGTGTCGATTTGGAACTATTGCCCAGCTACCGCGTGCCCCGGGCAGTAATTCCATTTTTTACGCGCGTCAGTGAAGTGGCTACATTAACAGAGAAACTTCATTCCATGCTGCCCGTGATTTACGTTTGCAGCTCACAGACCAAAGTAAATACATTAATCCAGATGACTAATCCCTACTGTATGAGTTACCATTCTGAACTGCTCTGGCTCTGAAACAGCTTAAAATTAGTGGACCAGCCTCAGTTTCAGTCTTTCCAGTCACTGCGTTAATTAAAGGTTCCATAGATGATGATGGGGGATGGGGGGTGTCCTTGATGACCCATAAATTGTGAACCTCTGAGGCAAAAGGAATGTCCATAACACTGACCCTCAAATGCTTGTTTATGCAAGCATTGGAAAGGGTAGAAGGTTGAAGGGAGATTAGTGACAGCGTGTTGTTGATAGATGGGTTTTAGCAATGGATTATTTGTTAATATTTTGATTGTAATGTTTGTGTTTTATGCATTGTGAATGTACCTTTGTTATAGTGATTATGGAGGTTTACTCACCCATAAACTTTCTTTCCAACGTTCATCTGTGATTGACTAGCCTCCAACCAATCCTTTCACTTGCAGAGACAGTTATCCAACCATGTTTAATTATACTCCCTAGTGACGTAGAGTTTCCTCAAAAGCTTTGGGATCTGGGCAGTTGCCCCAGTAGGCTAATCCGGATCTGGTTTTATGTCTTGATCCCAGTTAACACTCAAATCTTATCCTAGTAGCGACATTGGGTCTACTGTCGTAGAGCAGAGTTCTAGAATATACATCAAGCTCCATCTCTGGCCGTCTTCAAATCTAGGCTAAAAGCCCACCTTTTTGGTGCTGCTTTTAACTCCTAATCCTTACTTACTTGTTCAGTACCCAAGTTTTATCATTCCCACCTTAGTAATTCCCTTATCTCTTATTTGTCCTGTCCTAATTAGATTGTAAGCTCTGTCGAGCAGGGACTGTCTCTTCATGTTCAAGTGTACAGCGCTGCGTACGTCTAGTGGCGCTATAGAAATGATAAGTAGTAGTGTTTGGGATTGCGGAATCTCGTTACTCTTTGGGATTCTGGAATCTCGTTACTCTTTGGGATTCTGGAATCTTGCTACTCTAGGATTCTGGAATCTTGCTACTCTTTGGGATTCTGGAATCTTGTTACTCTTTGTCCTTATCCCTTATGTGTCCTGTTTGTCTGTCCTTAGATTGTAAGCTCTGTCGAGCAGGGACTGTCTCTTCATGTTCAAGTGTACAGCGCTGCGTACGTCTAGTAGCGCTATAGAAATGATAAGTAGTAGTAGTAGTAATGTCACAGAGGTCAATATGTAAGTTAATAGGACTGCAGTGGCCTGGTGAACATGAATTGGACTGGGAGGAATTTCTCTTACTAGTCCAGTAGATGTGCTCTAGAAATGTTGAGTAGTAGTAGTAGTAGTAGTAGTAGATGTGTAACCAGTGAGAAGCATGCAAAATCACCCACCAGTTTACACGCACGGATGGCCATCGAGGTTTAGCTGGAACTTTGAAAGATGCGCAGGGGTCTGAGGTCTTATCTACTTCTTCTACTGGCCAGATACCCATCTGCCTTAAGTCATTAAAATCTCCTGCCATGCATTAAAAACACAGCCAGCAACCTGCGTTCTCAACACACATTATTATGCTTTGTACCTATAACAACAATAACACTACAATGCTTTGTGTTTAGCAACAAATGGTAAAGCTCACAGGGGCACTGGAAGAATCGTGATTTCAAGAACTTGGCTGATGTTGCATCTACTGCAGGCTTCCTGTCCAGGCACTTCTGTTAGACTCAAGGAAGTAAATTGAATGGAATTGTTTTTTTAGGTCTTAAATTCCAAGTAATATTATACCCTTTTGATTAGTTAGATTAAATAGTGGTGTAAAGCTTGTTTCATAATTGACCTTTAGTAAACAGGAAGAGTGTAGGTTTTAGGCATATCTTGCAGCTCTTCCTTCAATAACAAGGGCATATTTTAAAGTGGAGGAGTGGCCTAGTGGTTAGGGTGGTGGACTTTGGTCCTGAGGAACTGAGTTCGATTCCCACTTCAGGCACAGGCAGCTCCTTGTGACTCTGGGCAAGTCACTTAACCCTCCATCGCCCCATGTAAGCCGCATTGAGCCTGCCATGAGTGGGAAAGCGCAGGGTACAAATGTAACAAAAATAAAATAGATACTATTGGAGATTCTACATGGAATGTTGCTATTCCACTAGCAACATTCCATGTAGAAGGCTGTGCAGGCTTCTGTGTTCTGTGAGTCTGACGTGCAGGACGTCAGACAAGCAGAAGCCTGCGTGGCCACATTGGTGATCTGCAAGGGCCGACTTCTACATGGAATGTTGCTAGTGGAATAGCAACATTCCATGTAGAATCTCAAATAGTAGCAACAGTGGAGGAGTGGCCTAGTGGTTAGGGTGGTGGACTCTGGTCCTGGGGAACTGAGTTCAATTCCCACTTCAGGCACAGGCAGCTCCTTGTGACTCTGGGCAAGTCACTTAACCCTCCATTGCCCCATGTAAGCTGCATTGAGCCTGCCATGAGTGGGAAAGTGTGGGGTACAAATGTAAAAAAAAAATGTTTGCATTCATAAGTAGCATCAGTATTAGCAAAATAATTTTACGTTGGTCAGCGAGCCACCAAAAAGGCATACCACGTTTTTGACAAACATAGCGGTATAAGTTATTACTGTTTAGCCAGATGTTAATCAATAATAATTAATCAAAGGAAGATTTCTCCTGTGGAATGGCTGGTGTGACAGCACTAGCCCTATTGTGAAGTGTCATTTGATTAGCTTCCTGTTTCTCTCTGGCTGTCAGCGTTGAGACAGAAGCAGGAAGCAGACAGGTGATGAATGGTGATTGTCCTCTGATGAAGCCCCATGGAGGGTCAACCACAGCCTTTTGGCAAACATTCATTTTCAACACAAGATGAAGCTAGAATATGGTAGATTTAAAACAAATAGGAGAAAGTTTTTCTTTACTCGGCATGTAGTTAGATTATGGAACTCGTTGCCGGAGAATGTAGTGACAGCAGCTGGCCTTACGGAATTTAAAGGGGGTTTGGACAGATTCTTGAGGGAAAAGTCCATTGAACATTATTAATTTTTTTTTTTTTGGGGGGGGTTGCCGGGTTCTTGAAGCCTGGATTGGCCGCTGTCGGAGACAGGATGCTGGGCTTGATGGACCCTTGGTCTTTTCCCAGTATGGCGGTGCTTATGTAATTATGTACACATGCAGTGTCCAAGTGCATTCCATCAACTCTATCAAACAGTGCTTGAGATGTATGATGGCCTGATATGTGCTCTTCCCTAAAGAGACCACCATCTGGGTGATGTCTGCATAGATATAACTCAGGTACCCATAGGAGTAGATAATACCATTTGGATTTGTGTCATTTGTATCCCACATTTTTCCACCTATTTGCAGGCTCAATGTGGCTTACAAAGTACCGTAGAGGCGTTCGCCAATTCCGGTATGAACAAATACAAAGTGATATTATGGTAGAATAAGACTCATGTGTGACAGACACATTAGGGATCTTAGAGTGGAAGAGTTATTTTATGTCCATTACGAGCTTTGGTTTCGTTGTGTTGCAGGGATTCAGGTTTTTAGGTTGGGTCGGTGGGGTATGCCTTTTTGAGCAGGTTGTGATTTCCGGAAGTTTAGGTGGTCATACGTTGTTTTTACGACTTTTGGCAGTGCGTTCCATAGTTGAGCACTTATATAGGAAAAGCTGGATGGGGACAAAAGTATGTTAAGTAATAGTGGGGAGAGTGAGAGCCCTGTAGAACCCCACAGGTCATGTGGTTGATAGTAGACACCTCCCTTTCTATAAGCACTTTCTTGGTCAGTCCTGTCTGAAAGGAAGGATTTCAATCATTGTCTGGCTGTTCCTGTGAAACCCAAGTTCCAACACTGCCTAACAATATGATGTTGTCCATCAAGTCAAGGGCTCTTAAAAGATCTAAGAAGAATTGGAATCTAAGCAGTGACGGACCTAGTTCATTATCCCTGTCAAAACTGGCTTGGTCCAAAAACTGGCTTGAAGGCACGCATAACTTATACCAGTCACTTAGTTATTAGTCTCCAAAATCTTTCTAGTCTGCTTCCGCTGTCTGGGTTAGCTGCGGCTAGGAATGGTTCAGAGGCAGTGAGAAAAGAAGTCATGGTCATTATTCAAAGGTAAGAGCTAGTGGCCAAATTCCCCTGCCTGAGGACCGACACTGCAATAACCAGACTAGGTATGCTGAGGGCAGGGCAGTTACAAACTAGACCAAGGTTATCAATAGAAATCAAACAAAATAAAACATGGAAAAGAAAATAAGATGATACCTTTTTTATTGGACATAACTTAATACATTTCTTGATTAGCTTTCGAAGGTTGCCCTTCTTCGTCAGATCGGAAACCTAATCAAGAAATGTATTAAGTTATGTCCAATAAAAAAGGTATCATCTTATTTTCTTTTCCATGTTTTATTTTGTTTGATTTCTATTGATAACCTTAAGAGTGGACTAACACGGCTACCACACTCCTCTACTTAAACTAGACCAAAAAATTCCAGATAATTGCAAATGAAGGCTCAGTGGTGCCTGGATCCCAACCTGGTTCTGACTGAATTAGAAACCTAAAAATGCAGAGGTTTGCATTTGTGATTGTTGTGATATATTTCTACTTTTTCTTTTTCCACTGTGTTGAAGGCTAGTTCTTGATGTTTCCATATTAACACACATCTAAAATACATTTGTAGAGCTGTGGATGCGATTATGACTAATTGACCTTTAAGCCAGGGCTACATCAAGAGGAAATGTTGCTATACAACAGCTTTGAACATGTGTTTTATTAGTTTCAGGCTATTATACGCTCTTGGGCAGAGTCTGTTTGTGTAGCTGGAGGTCTTGTGCATTATCCGAAAATGGAAGGTCTCAGATAGGTTGTCTGAAAGCAGCTGAACATTTTGCAGCACCATGGGATCAGGGAAATGGTTTGGTAGAATCAGTGGGTAGTCTTAACAATCAAGTGTGTCCTTTCCTACTTTCTGCTTTGGTCTCAAATGCAGATTTTTTTTTAATTAAATGCACAGTTATGAAAGGGTAAGGGGAGGTGGGTTTCCACTGGGCAGTGACAGTATAGAGAAATTGCAAAGTAAAATGACCACTCCTAGCCATTGCAGACCTGCTATTCAGAATGGATTCTGTTTTGCTATATTATCAGTATCCTTGATCAGGGTTTCAGTATTCCCTCGCCCATAATTTACAGAGGCAGTTTTGTCTCTGTTTCTCTGTCCCTGCTATAAACCTGAGGCCACATTGCAAACCGGCGGCTGCTGGGGAAAACAATTACTTCATGCTGTCAGGAAATAGATTTTAATATCCATCACCCGGAGAGAGCTGCTTCACTCATGTGTGTCTGAAAACACAACAGCAACAGGACAGATGCATGGGACTTAGAGGTTAGCAAATTGAATTGTATTTCTATTACTGTTTATCCCTGAAATCCCAGTAAAAAAAATCATTTCATTTGAGATTAGAAAATAAGTATTTGCTCGGTTTTATACAGTAGACTTTTGTGTATTTATTTCATTTCATTTTCATTTATTACCATTTCTATACCGCCCTTATCCAGAGCGGTGAACATGCATGATAAAGTATACAAAACAATACACATCAAATGCAATACAAACTCATTTACAAAAGTACATAAGTATTGCCATACTCGGACAGAGCGAAGGCCCATCAAGCCCAGCATCCTCTTTCCAACAGTGGCCAATCCAGGTTACAAGTACCTGGCAAGATCCCAAAAAAGTACAAAACATTTTATGCTGCTTATCCTAGAAATAAGCAGTGGATTTTCCCCGTCCATTTTAATAATGGCTTATGGACGTTTCTTTTAGGAACCATTCAGACCTTTTTTGAACCCCGCTAAGCTAACTGCTTTTACTACATTCTTTGGCAACGAATTCCAGAGTTTAATTACAGGTTGCATGAAGAAATATTTTCTCCGATTCGTTTTAAGTTTACTACTTTGTAGCTTCATCGCATGCCCCCTAGTCCTAGTATTTTTGGAAACATAACAAAACAGATCATCACAAAATGTCCACTGGCTGTCCAAAAAATCACTGTTTAGCTTGTGCCAGCAAATACTGTTTCAGCTGTCTCTTAAACAATCTTGGGGCCCCTTTTACCAAGCTGTGGCAAAGGGGGGCTGGCTGTCGTCGGCGCAAGTTTTACACACGTGCCGAGGCCCCCTTTTACCGCAGCTGGTAAAAGGGAAGTCTTGCCTTCCTGCAGGAAATGGCCATGCGGCAAGTAAAGCACTTGCCACGTGGCCATTTTTTTGGGGGGGAGCCTTTACTGCCACCCACTGAGGTGGCGGTAAGGGCTCCCGTGTTATCACGGCGGTAACCGGGCAGTGTGCGGCACTGCCCGACTACTGCTGGGTACACTCTGGCGCTACAAAAATACATACATTTTTATATCTCTGGAAATGACGGCATGCTAGGGGTGGGAAGTACCGCCATGCTGCTGCGGTAGCCCGGCGGTACTTCCTGTATAGCGATCGGTAAGGCCGCATTGGGCTTACTGCCGCTTAGGTAAAGGAGCCCTTATTGTTGCTTGGCGTTGTAAGCATTTCTCCAGAACTTTGCGGGCACACACCCCAAGGTAAAACTTGCTTAATGTGAATTCCTGTACGCAGGGCCGCCAAGAGGGGGGGCAGAGGGGACAAAATTCCCAGGGCCTCCAAGGGGGGCCCGGCGCCCCAGTCCCCGGTCTCACCCACCCTTGGCTCCGTCGACCGTCCGCCACCGGGCCGGGCCCCCTGCATTGAAATCATCACAGTGCCTCACCTGTCACCTCCGTGACTGAGCGCAGCAGCGGCAGATCGGATTCGTCTCCCTTCGGGCCTTCCCTCCCGCCCTCGTCTGATGTAACTTCCGCGAGGGCGGGAGATAGGGAGGGAAGGCCCGAAGGGAGGCGAATCTGATCTGCCGCGCTGCTGCGCTTTCAGTCACGGAGGTGACAGGTGAGGCGCTGTGATTTCAATGCAGGGGGCCCGGCCCTGTGGCGGACGGAGGGGGTTGTGTGGGGACTGCGGTGAGGCAACCTCGGGGGGGGGGGGCCCGGGCCCAGCCCCAGCCCAGTCTCTCGGTGGCCCTGCCTGTACGTCTTCCCAGAATACTCCTCAGCCCTCCTCCCCCAAGAAAAAAAAGGTTATTATGGCCTTGATCTGCAAAATATGCAAGGGAATAATTCTCCATAAGACCGAGCAGAATGTCATTCCAGCCAGAGCAAGAATGTTCTCTCCAGCTGGAGAAAACTGTCAGAGGCTAAATATTCCACATAATTGGATATTTACACAGCACAGGGATTTTGCAGGCTTACAGACTCTGGTCTTGTATTTCGAGCCCCACTTTATGCCAGGTCACCTGAACAGGCTAATCAGATCTTAGATCCCCCATCCCCACTGCATGCATAGACCTGTTCTGGAGGGAGGGAGAGGGTGTAGGGAAATCCGAACATGCTTCGAAATAAACTCCAGGCTTAGAAAAAAATAAGTCTGTTTCTTATGACATGGAGTTGGCGGCCAGTTCTGATCAGCAAAGTGTATGGTCTGCATTTTAAAGAGAAAACAACAGAGGAGCCTGCGTATGCCTTGTAGCGCTATAGAAATGCTAAATAGTAAATAGTAGTAGTAGTAGGAGCCAGGTAGTTGTGTTCTGGATATACATAGTAACATAGTAGATGATGGCAGAAAAAGACCTGCACGGTCCATCCTGTCTGCCCAACAAGATAAACTCATATGTGCTACTTTTTGCGTATGCCTGACCTTGATCTGTATCTGCCATTTTCAGGGCACAGACCGTAGAAGTCTTGCCCAGCACTATCCCCCGCCTCCCAACCACCAGCCCCGCCTCCCCCACCATCATTAAAAAAGATTCCGCCAAAACATCCTGTTTGGGACCAAAGGTTCACCTACTGGCCCTGGCTATTTGAAGGATGTTTTTTTTGCAAGAGGACAGCACCAAATATTAGATGTCATAATCTTTGCTTGTCTTAAAAACAAACATCTCAGAAGGACATAAATTATATCGTCAGACTAAGGTCACTCCAGTGCCATCAAATGACCTTCTCCACTGTGAATAATGCCCCATCTACCCCTGTCTGGCTTGGGTATGGAGGGTGAGAGGCGGGGGCAGATATGCTAGTACAGGTGACATTTCCAGCAAAGCCAGTTTCACTGAGACCCATGTGCAAGACTGAGAAGCAGGAAGAGACTGAACTGCCAAGTACAGAGCCACGTGTCTGGCAGAGAAGGATGTGGTTCTTCAGGATGTATTCAGGTGAAAGGGGGTGTGTGGCTCAGGCTCCTTGTATTATGTTTAAGAAGCTTAGAACATAGTAGACGATGTCGGCAGAAAAAGACCTGCACGGTCCATCCAGTCTGCCCAACAAGATAAACTCATATGTGCTACTTTTTGTGTATACCCTACTTCGATTTGTACCTGTCCACTTCAGGGCACAGCCCGTATAAGTCTGCCCAGCACTATCCCCGCCTCCCAAGCACCAGCCCCGCCTCCCAACCACCGGCTCTGGCACAGACTGTATAAGTCTGCCCAGCACTATCCCCGCCTCCCAACCACCAGTCTTGCCTCCCACCACCGGCTCTGGCACAGACCGTATAAGTCTGCCCAGCACTATCCCCGCCTCCCAACCACCAGCCCCGCCTCCCACCACCGGCTCTGCCACCCAATCTCGGCTAAGCTCCTGAGGATCCATTCCTTCTGAACAGGATTCCTTTATGTTTATCCCACACATGTTTGAATTCCGTTACCATTTTCATTTCCACCACCTCCCGCGGGAGGGCATTCCAAGCATCCACTACTCTCTCCGTGAAAAAATACTTGCTCATATTTTTCTTGAGTCTGCCCCCCTTCAATCTCAAAGGCATAATGTGTGTCTTACCTGAAGGGGATGGGGGTGTCTTGGGATCTTTGTGTGTACATTTGTATGGGGTGGGGTGGGTGAATAGGTGTGTACGACTTCCTTACCATTTTCCGCAGGCAAACTACACAAGTACTGTGTGTGTGTGGGGGGGGGGGGGGGGGGGGCAGAGGTGTGTACTTGGTTGAAGGTGCAAGGAGGTCTAAAATTGAAATCAAAAGTCAGACTAAACAAAGAAAAGAACGCCAAACAAACTCAAGATGCAAATGTTAATGAGAATTACTGGAGCCTCCTTCAGATCACAATGAATGTTCTTATTTGTGGAAGGGTTTCAGAGTAAGGGCCAAGCAGTCATCCAATTAGATGCTAATGACCTAAGGTTTCAAGCATTTCCTGACTTCCTAAGCAGTTCTGCTTCATTTCACATTGTAGGTTGATTGTTTTTAAGCATTACTCAAGATAAGCTCCTTTGTGGAAAAAAGACAGCATCTCAAGTTCATTAAATCAGAGAAGAATGAAAGACATATCATGGAAGACCGTGGTTCTTTGAGAAATCCTTCTTTGCACTTCTCTGTTTTATAGAGTTGTCCACTTCATTGCTCTGAGGTAAGTGTGACATTTTGGTCCACAGATGTAAGGGCTGTTGTACTGGTGTACAGTTGGGATGACCATTAGATGTTACCTAGGACCTTTTATATGAAGTCCACTGCAGTGCCTTATAAGGTGCCCCACTGCTATGCTTGGATGTCTGTGTAGCCAGTCTACTAAGAGTGACGGCCCCCCATACATCCCAGTGGCTTATTTTTATGCTTTTTACCCATGGACTTTTTTTTTTCTTCAAAAAAATGGTCCTGAAAAATAGACGCACTGAGCACAAAAATGTCTAGCAAATGGCCATTTTTGAAACATAAAGTTGGACATTTTTTTGACTTGAAAATGGCCGTGTTCACTACTGAATCTTTGGATGTTTTCCAGAAAACGTCCAAAATCGGATTTTGACGTCATATTGAAAATGCCCCTCATTATTTTACCCTTGTTTTCGGTGAACAGCATGTGAGCTCAGAATATCTCAGAATTAATTAATTAAGATTATTAGAAATGTGAATGGTAGTATGTAGGATCTGGTTTGCTAAGGTTTTAGGTATTTTGTCATGATTGGTTTGTCTTTGGAAGCTATCATCTTTCCTACTTATTGTTGACGTTCTTTTCTATCTTGATGATTTCATGATTGTTAACCCTTTGGTTTGTGCATCATGTTAAACAGTTTATCAAGATTTTAGCAAACAGATATGCCTTTAACGATTTTCGGAACTGAAGAAACTTCTCCATATATCGTAAATCCAGAGTAAGAGAATTCTACACACTTGCACTTGTGATATAAAACATACTTGATCGATATTCCTCCAGCCTAATATGGTGAAACAAGGGAACATCTAACAGCACCTTGTTTGAAGAATGGAGTGTACGAGATGGACAGTAAATGCGCAGAGTAGTAGCCATTGATGGCTTGAATAGAAGTGTCAATACTTCAAATTGCACATGATAGTTGGTAGTTAACCAATGCAATTCACACAAAATTAGTGTAATACGGTCAGATCTAGTACGTCTACTTAACAGCCAAACTGTTGCTTTCTATGCTATTTGTAAGGATCTCATTAAATAAGTCAGCAAACCCAGATATAAAGACTTGCAATAATCAGAACATTCTATAATCATAGTTTGAGTCACTGATGTTAAATGCTTAGATGACAATAATTCTTTCACTCTTTTGAGAACCTTCAGTTTAAAGAAAACTACTTTTACAACCCTGCCCAGATGTGTGCAAAAACACAAAGAGTTGTCCAATATCATTGCTAGATATCGGGCTTCTTTGACAATAAGAATTTTAACCTTATGAAGCAGAGGAGAGTGGTAGCCGTGTTAGTCCACTCTTAAGGTTATCAATAGAAATCAAACAAAATAAAACATGGAAAAGAAAATAAGATGATACCTTTTTTATTGGACATAACTTAATACATTTCTTGATTAGCATTCGAAGGTTGCCCTTCTTCCTCAGATCGGAAATAAGCAAATGTGCTAGCTGACAGTGTATATAAGTGAAAACATTCAAGCATTACTATGACAGTCTGACAGGGTGGGAGGATGGGGGTGGGTAGGAGGTATGCATGGGGACATCAAAGCATATCATTTATATTCTAACAGGATGGGTGTGGATAGGTGAGGGGTGGGGTGATCAACAGAGACATACAGCTTTATGGTTTATAATGGGCTAGGAACCCTAGATCCTTGTTAAGTCCTTTCGTTGGGTGTTAAAATATTCAATCATTCTGACTTCAAGGTTCCTAGCCGATAAGGGAAGGGTGCTATGCACCTGGGAGCTCTTTTACCTTTTTTTTTTTTTTTTCTAAAAGTGCCCCCTAGGGTGCCCGGTTGGTGTCCTGGCATGTGAGGGGGACCAGTGCACTACGACTCCTGGCCCCTCCCACAAACAAATGCCTTGGATTTATTCGTTTTTGAGCTGGGCGCTTTCATTTTCCATTATCACTGAAAAACAAAAACGCCCAGCGCACAAATTGTCGAATAAAACATGGACGTCTATTTTTTACGAAAATACGGTTCGGTCCGCCCCTTCACGGACCCGTTCTCAGAGATAAACGCCCATGCAGATTGACGTTTTCGTTCAATTATGCCCCTCCACGTAAACTAGTGGAATGGAATGGGTTGACGTGAATCACTTGTTTATTCTTTCCAAAAATACTAGGACTAGGGGGCACGCAATGAAGCTACAAATTAGTAAATGTAAAACGAATCGAAGAAAATATTTCTTCACTCAATGTGTAATTTAACTCTGGAATTCGTTGCCAGAGAATGCAGTAAAGGCGGTTAGCTTAGTGGGGTTTAAAAAAGGTTTGGATGGCTTCTTAAAGGAAAAGTCCATAGACCATTATTACTACTACTACTACTACTACTACTATAAATGGTAGCGCTATAGAAGTGAGTCGTACGCAGCGCTTTACAATGGACTTGGGAAAAATCCACTGCTTATTTCTAGGATAAGCATCATAAAATGTATTGTTCTTTTTGTACCCTGTGCTTTCCCACTCATGGCAGGCTCAATGTGGCTTACATGGGGCAATGGAGGGTTAAGTGACTTGCCCAGAGTCACAAGGAGCTGCCTGTGCCTGAAGTGGGAATTGAACTCAGTTCCCCAGGACCAACGTCCACCACCCTAACCACTAGGCCACTCCTCCACTGCCAAATTATCAAATAATCTATATACATGTAGGTATTACTAATCTCTCAACAGAAACTCATGCAAATTATTAAAAACAAAGAAGAAAAAAGCCTCGGTTCAATGTCTCTTACGCCTCCAATAAGACAAAGACAGAGGGTAGCAGTTTTAATCATGGGCAAAAAAACAAAAACCTCCCCAAATAACTTCTAGATAAAATGTTCATTTTAAGTTCATGATAGCTGCTAAAATTATATATCGAGGGGTCCTTTTATTAAGCCGTGGCAAAAAGTGGCCTGCGGTTGTGAAGGCGCATCACGCGCCGGGCCAGTTTTTACCACGTCTGGGGAAAAAGGGTTTTTTTTTTTCAATGTATTTTCCCTTATTGAGGTTCATATGCATGCATATATTTTGGATTTGGGTTTGTGCAGTTGGGATTTTTTGAGCGTTTCAGTATTTTACAAAGGCATTGAAGGCCTCTATCTATGTGCCTTTGTAAAATAGATTCCCAGAACCAGACCTACTTCCGCATCAAGTTAAGCTGCTCCGAAGCAAGAGGATTTGTGCAGGAAGTGTAAACGTGTATGTGTCCTCCCCATGTGCTCTCACGTATTTTGTAAAATATGCATCTGTATTGCATTTCTGCTCAAACTATACCCTCAGGAATGCCTAGAAGTAATCAGCGTGAAAGTACCGTTTCATACAAGCTCTTGTCTAGTTGTGAAACATGGGAACAGCTTTATAGAATTTTCTCAGCCAAAAGGCAGCCAGTAAAGGGTCAGAGATTTGATATACTGCCTTTCTGTGGTACAGGCAAAGCAATTTACATATATTATATACAGGCACGTTCTCTGTTCCTAGTGGGCTCACAATCTAAATCCCCCTGTTTACTAGCAGCAGGCCAGGCGCTAACGCCGACACATCCCATTCTGTTTGAATGGGCTGTGTCGGTATTGCTGCTAGCAGTGGTGTAGCCAAGGGTGCGCCAGGCCCACCCACTTTGGGCTCAGGCCCACCCAGTAGCAGCACACCTATGCTGATTCCCTAGCCCCATCAGCTGAAAACTCCCAACAACCGTCCCTCCTGCACACCTTCTAAATAGCAGATGGCATGCAGGTGAGACAAGGAGAGACCAAATCACCTGGGAGACAGGGAGGGGTTCTTCTGCCCACCCATCTTGAGTCCAGGTCCACCCAAAGTTGGGTGTCTGGCTACGCCCCTGGCTGCTAGCACGGCTTAGTAAACGGGCCTGGTGGGGGGGGGGGGGGGGGAGTTTTGTACCTGGGGCAACGGAGGGTTAAGTGACAAGGCCAGGAAGGGATCACTGTAAGCTAAAAGCCTAGGGATAGCTAGTGCTTTGGAACAATAAAATAAGAAAAATCCTTAAACGGTTTGGTTAAGAAGAGGTAGCAGTCAGGGTCACTTTCCTCGTTACACTTAGCTTTTTCCTTCTGCTAAACATTCACTTTCACTGGCAACTTGCAAACATGAAACTGAATGTGAGGCACAAGACAAACCTAAGGATTCCCTCATGTCAGATTTGTATTTATTTTTTTAACGTTTAATGTGAGCAAGTGCAAGGTGATGCATGTGGGAAAAAGGAACCCGAATTATAGCTACGTCATGCAAGGTTCCACGTTAGGAGTTACGGACCAAGAAAGGGATCTGGGTGTCGTCGTCGATAACACACTGAAACCTTCTGCTCAGTGTGCTGCTGCGGCTAAGAAAGCGAATAGAATGTTGGGTATTATTAGGAAAGGTATGGAAAACAGGTGTGAGGATGTTATAATGCTGTTGTATCGCTCCATGGTGCGACCGCACCTTGAGTATTGTGTTCAATTCTGGTCGCCGCATCTCAAGAAAGATATAGTAGTAGAATTGGAAAAGGTGCAGCGAAGGGCGACTAAAATGATAGCGGGGATGGTACGACTTCCCTATGAAGAAAGACTAAGGAGGCTAGGGCTATTCAGCTTGGAGAAGAGACGGCTGAGGGGAGACATGATAGAGGTATATAAAATAATGAGTGGAGTGGAACAGGTGGATGTGAAGCGTCTGTTCACGCTTTCCAAAAACACTAGGACTAGGGGGCATGCGATGAAACTACAGTGTAGTAAATTTAAAACAAATCGGAGAAAATTTTTCTTCACCCAACGCGTAATTAAACTCTGGAATTCATTGCCGGAAAATGTGGTGAAGGCGGTTAGCTTAGCAGAGTTTAAAAAGGGGTTGGACGGTTTCCTAAAGGACAAGTCCATAAACCGCTACTAAATGGACTTGGAAAAATCCAAAATCCCAGGAATAACATGTATAGAATATTTGTACGTTTGGGAAGCTTGCCAGGTGCCCTTGGCCTGGATTGGCCGCTGTCATGGACAGGATGCTGGGCTCGATGGACCCTTGGTCTTTTCCCAGTGTGGCATTACTTATGTACTTATGTACTTTTGCCGGACACAGAAGAGCCCAGAGCGCCGCTGTCACAGCATAGGGCTTTTTCATACAGCGGAAGTTCTGTCGTCGGCAAAATATCAGATCTGTCGCAGCCAGGCTGCAAAAGAACAGTGTTTAGTGGATTACAGGGTCCTGGTCTGCTTCACAGTCCTCCAACTGAGCTTGATTGACAGCCCTTGGCATAATGCCATGTAAACCTACTGAGTTCAGAGCTGCTTTTGCAGTGAGAACTTTTCAGTATCGGCTCTGTTTATAGTATACTAGCCGTTGAGCCCGTAAAAACGGGCTAGTATAGGAAGGGAGGGGGTTGAAAGCCCCTTCCCGTCGCCGCTGCAAGGCCCCCCCCCCCCGCCGCCAAGCTCACCCCCCCCCCCGAGTCGCCACCACCCCTCCATCCGGCCCGGGCCCTCGCTCCACTATTGAAACAGCGAGGGACCGCAGCACACAGCTCTGCTGAGCTGCCGTTGGCCTTCCTTCTTCTTCTCTGCCTGTGTCCCGCCCTCGTGTGATGTAACGTCGTCGAGGGCGGGACACAGGCAGAGAAGAAGAAGGAAGGACGGCAGCTCAGCAGAGCTGTGTGCTGCGTTCCCTCGCTGTTTCAATAGCGGAGCAAGGGCCCGGCCGGGTGGAGGGTGGGGGGAGCGTTAGCGACGGCGGTTTCATCCCTCGCAAATGCGCAGTAGAGAGACCCTCTCTGTTCCGCCCCCATCATAACTTATTGACGCGGGGGCAGGGCAGAGAGGGTCTCTACTGCGCATTTGCGAGTGAGTATGACACTCGCCATTTATATGTTTGATTAGGAATTAACTTGACAATAGCCCTGCTGCTTTATTTATTTTTATTATTTTTAATTTTAACTGAGGGGGTCCTTTTACTAAGCTGTGATAGGCGATCGTGTGCAAAAAACGGAAAACTGCGGCCCTCGTACAGGCGTGCGGTAACTGTGAGATCTAAATGTGCGAACTGCATGCTAAAAAAAATATTTCTAATTTTTTTGAGGGGCACGTCAGGGACAGAGAGTGGACATTCTGTCTATATTACCACATGCTAACTGGTTAGCGCACAGATGACGCCGGAGCCATTACCGCCTAGAAAATGGATGGCGGTAAGGGCTCACACGGTAATGAAAAAAATGGCCATGTGCTAATGGCAACATTAATGCAAAAAATAGGGAAAAAAAAGCCATTTTTACAGCCACGGTAAAAATGGCCTTAGCATGCGGGAAAACCCGTGTAAAGGTGAACTAGCCACTGTTTACCTTAGCTTAATAAAAGAACCCCTAAATTTGCATAGTCAGAAATACACAAAGAAATCTATACAAAGAATGTGTCATAAGGGGAAAACCACAAAGACCCTGGGGGACAGGGAATTATTATGTGATGTGCAAACATAGCATTAAGAGCCATAGCCGCCGAGAGGGGTGGGCAGGGGGGACAAAATTCCCCAGGCCCGGGCCTCCAAGGGGGGCCCAGCGCCACAGTCCCACCCGCCCTCCGTTGTCGACCGTCTGCCCCCTGTATTGAAATCGCAGTCTCACCTCCCTTCGGGCCTCCTTCCCTCCCTGTGTCCCACCCTTGTCTGACGTAACTTCTGCGAGGGCGGGACACAGGGAGGGAAGGAGGCCCGAAGGGAGGCGTTCTGCTGCCTGCAGCGCTGCTTTCACGGAGGTGAGACTGCGATTTCAATACAGGGGGCCCGGCCTGGTGGCGGCGACCTCGGGGGGAAGCAGTGGCGACCTTTGGGGTGGTGGAGGGGGGAGCGGTGGCGACCTTGGGGGGGGATGGAGGGGGAGCAGTGGCTGCGGTGACCTCTGGGGTGGAGGGGGAGCGGTGGCGGCAACCTCGGGGGGTGGAGGGAGGGAGCGGCGGCGGCAAGGGTGGCAGGGGCGGGGCCCCGGGGGCGGCCTTGCCCCGGGGCCCGGCCCAGTCTCTTGGCGGCCCTGTTAAGTGCCCCTTTTGCCAAGCTGCGGTAAAAGGGGGCCTGCGCTGGCGTCGGTGTGTGATTTAGACACGTGCCACGGCTCTCTTTTACCGCAGTGGGTAAAAGGTAGGTCTTTCTTATTATTAAAGAAATGGCCATGTGCCAAGTGAAGCGCTTGCCACGCGGCCATTTCTTGGGGGGGGGGGGAATCCCATTAAGGTGACGGTAGAGGCTCCCGCACTAACCCGGCAGTAACCGGGCAGCTGGCGACACTGCCCGATTACCGCCGGGTACACACCATTGCCTCAAAAATAAATATAATTTTGTAGCTGCGGATATGACGGTGTGCTGGGAGTGGGTCCCACTGGCGGGGCTGCTGCAGTAGCCTGGCGGTACTTCTGTTTTAGTGAGCGGTAAGCCCCTCCATGTGTTCTAGCACACACCTGCAAACAGAGCATTAACATGGGAAGGGCATAGGTGGGTCACAGGCATTCTCACTGTTTAAGTACTGGCTTTATTTGTTTATTTATTTATTAGGATTTATTTACTGCCTTTTTGAAGGAATTCACAGTAAGAATAGATCAAACATGAGCAATAGGCAATTACAGCAGTAAAAATATTCAAACAACAATACAAAGCATGGCATGGTATAATAATAATAATAATAATAATACTTGCAATGACAACACAATATGTACTAGAACATTATAATTGGTAGTGAAGGGTAAGGCAAAGTTGTAACATATAGATGGGTAAGAAAGTAGGAAGAATTAGAAAGTAAGGTGACCCATTTGAAGAAAGTTGCACGTGAGGTCAGAGAGATGGCTAAATATTATTGAATACTGTCAGTTAAACGTCTAACTGCTGCTTTTAATGTGCATATTTACACCTGCCATGGAGCAAACGTAAGTGGTGGTACTGAAATTTAGCACCTAATAGCTGACATAAGTTAGCGTTCTGCATTGGCGTAGGAAGGGGGGGCGGTGGGGCGGTCCGCCCCGGGTGCACGCGCTGGGGGGGTGTCGGCGCCGCTGGTTACCTGCTCTCTTTGCCCCGGAACAGGTTACTTCATGTTCCGGGGCAGAGAAAGCAGGGAACCAACGGAGCCGACGCAGCTCCCAGAGACGACGGTCACTTGGCGGGGCGGAGCGCCAGCGGTAAAGATGCACTCCGGGGGGGGGGGGGTGTTGCGCACGCCGAGGGAGGGGTGCGCCGTGCTGCACCCGGGGGGGTGCGCAGTGGCGACCCGCCCTGGGTGTCAGCCGGCCTCGCTACGCCGCTGGCGTTCTGTACCATATTAGGTGCACCAATTTGCTGTTGTTGAATGTTAGCTTTAGCGCCTAGATTTTGGGTGCCCAACTTTTATCACCCTATATAGAGGGGGCCCTTTTACTAAGGTGCAGTAAAAAGCGGCCTGCGGTAGTGCAATGGCGTCTTTTGGACGTGCGCTGGCCCATTTTTTCCCCCATCTAGGAAAAAGGGCCTTTTTTTTTTTTTTAAAGGGGCCGGAAAATGGACGTGTGCTAAAATTGAAACCAGCATGCATCCATTTTCAGCCTGAGATCTTACCATCACCCATCGACCTAACGGTAAGGTCTCGCGTGCCAACCGGGTGGCAAGCGTGCAGCACGCACCAACTGCCGTTTACCGCCGGGTAGGTGTCTCGTGTGTTTTTGGCACGCGGTCCAAATTTGGAATTACCGCCCAGGGCACGCGGTAGCTGGGCGGTAATGCCGATTTTGGCGCACGCTGGACATTCATAGACCCTTATACACCTTTATAAAAGGGCCACAGAATTAGGGAAAGGGAGCAATTCTCTAAACTCGTGTGCTGAAATGTCCAACTAGTGTACCAGTTTTATTATAAGGTCAGTTGACTGAAGCGTAGTGGCTAAAAACCCCTTTAAAAACCCTTTAGTGTCCAATGTTCCTGTAATAAGCCATATGGGAACAGATTGATGGGAACATTGGACACTAAAGTACATAAGTATATAAGCATCGCCATGCTGGGACAGACCAAGGATCCATCGAGCCCAGCACCCTGTCACCAACAGTGGCCAAAAGAACAAGCAATTTGTCCCGCCCATCCTAGAAATACTGTATTATTCCCTCGTCCATTCAATAATATTCTATGGCTTTTTCCTCCAGGAAGCCGTCCAAGCCTTTTTTGAAGTCTGCTAAGTTAACCGCCTTAACCACCTTTTCCGGCAGCGAATTCCAGAGTTTAACTACACGTTGAGTGAAGAAAAATTTCCTCCAATTTGTTTTAAATTTACCACACTGCAGCTTCATCGCATGCCCCCTTGTCCTAGTATTTTTGAAAAGCGTAAACAGACGCTCCACATCGACCCGTTCCATTCCACTCGTTATCTTATAGACCTCTATCATATCTCCCCTCATCCGCCTTTTCTCCAAGCTGAAGAGCCCTAGATGCTTAAGCCTTTCCTCATAGGGAAGCCGTCCCATCCCCTGTATCATCTTTGTCGCCCTTCTCTGCACCTTTTCCAATTCCACAAAAGAACTGCTAAAGCTGGTCCCAGACCTATGTTCCTCACACCCCTCCTTGTTCGGTCTACCTGCCATGCCATCAAGCAGGGCTCAGCATCATACTTCCAAAAATCACAGACGTGAGGGGATTTAAAAATGTATTTGTACTACCGATGGTGTTCCTATCGTAGGGGTCTTCCCACCAGTAATTGGCAGTGCAGGCCACATTGCCACTTGATGCCTGATTACCGCATGAATAGCGCATAAGCCCTTATTGCCAACAGGTGGCGGGGTAAAGGGCTCAAGCAGTAAATAGCAATGCGCTACTTTTAATATTAGTGCACGGCCATTTACTGCCCCGTGGTAAAAATGGCCCAGCGCGCACCAATTTCACGCGTCCACACTAGCTGAGGCCACTTTTTACCGCAGCTTAGTAAAAGGGATCTTTAACCCTTCATTGCCCCCAGGTACAAAAGCTTAGATTATGAGCGTAGTAGGGACAGAGAAGGTACCTGCATATAAAATGGAAAGGTGGTTGGTACATCAAATGCATTACCCTTACCTTATGTGCCTAGGGCCCACCAAAGGGTTAATCCTGCCCTGCCCTTGATCCTCTTCAGAGACATCTCCCTCAAATGCCTCTTAGAAGCCACCTGTATAAATTAGAAGAAAAGGAACCCTATTCAACCACTAGTCTCGTTCCTGGTTCATTACTGGAAATTTCTAGACTGTGGCGAAGACCTAAGAGGCCTTACAGATAAAGTTAAAGCATTGAAAAGGGACAAAACGGAACATTTCCTGTCTGCTGTGGATGTGAGCTTTCTGGCTGATACAGAGACGCAGGAAACTCGGGCTTTCTTCGTGCTAGAGTCTGCCCTCTTTTTCTTTCTGCCGTCTGTGACGGGTGAGGCTGTTCACTTGACAGGATGTAGTATCATCGGGTCCACTCTTTACCTTTTGAGCGAGTAACTTTGCTGAGCTCATGGAAGGAAATTATGTGCGTAGCAGGAACCCTAATGCATAACGAAGATGATTTTTCCAGAATGCCAGCTGTAGATACCAGGCCCCCCCCCCCCCCCCCCCCAGCGTCTGCTTCACTTACAGGTAACAAATGCTGAGAAATGACTGCTCTCGGTTGGTTGGTTGGTTGGTTGGTCTTGTCTGCTGCTTTCCCTCTATAATTAGCTTGTCTAATGCTCATGAAAACCAGTGTAGCAAATCATACTGAAAGAATGTAGGTCAGTGGTTTCATTTAGAGAAAGCACAGGAGCTTGGCTTCCAGATGCATCCTTTGCAACATGTAGTCACGTCCTGTTGTACATTATTGATGTATTGAGGGATGCTGAGGGATGCTTCTTATGCTGATTGTGATCAACTCCTCCTTCACAGCCAATCAGAGAGCCCCTTGTGCAGGGCACTATTAAGTGAGGTGTAACCAGACTCTTGTGCCAGACAGTTGATTTGATTGGGTGAATTTTCTTAAATGCTTTATAGAATAAAGATTTTGATGTTTATGTTCCCTATTTTATTGATTCTTTTATTGTGGCTTTTTTTTTCATTGAATTAATCTTTTATTTTTCTGTTTTTTTGTTTTTTGTTTATCAGTCTGTTCCCTTAACAGGGTATGGTGTGATTTATAAATGTTATATTAAATTGAATTAATATCTTCCATGTCAATCTTTTTTTCGAGGTTCATAATAAATGCACGTCTCAAGAGCTGGCACGCGCTGTCCTCCAGTCAGCCCATCCAGTACCGTGATGGTGAGGCTACTGAATGTCATAGCCAAGGAAATAAAGTGAGTCCCATGCCTCTGTCAGTTCTTGAGTGACGGGAAGAAATGGCTAACCCTGTGGATCTGCTGACAGAACTGCAGCTGCTGGAAAAGGCGCCCACGCTGGAGCGCCTGCGGGCCGCGCAGAAACGCCGCGCACAGCAGCTGAAGAGGTGGGCACAGTATGAGAAGGAGCTACAGAATAAGAAGAAGAAGCATGAGAAAAAGAGAGCCATCACGAGTCGCAAAAAGGTTTCCTTCGAGTCCAATGTAACTCTGCTGGAGGCCTCACAGAGGAATGATGTGGAAGAAGGTAAAAACCTTTTGCATAATTTTTTCAAGCTTGTTAAAAATGCTCACGGCCGGTGAGGAAGGAGAGAACCGGGAGCCCATGCAAGGAGAGAGAGAGATATCATTGCTAGTCTGTATGTGGGGGTAGGGAGGGGGAGGTAGGGGCAGCAGGAGAGAGAGAGGGAGACATACTGTCCTCAGGGTGAGAGCTGCAGGAGAAAGGGGACAAACTGCACAAGGAGTAGGGTATTTACACAGAAAAAAGATGCTGGTCGTGGAGGGAACATAGGGACAGAGACATAGAGGGGTGATGCTGGTCAGAGGGGGAGGGATATGGACACAGAGGGGAGATGCTGAATATGGGGGGGGGGGGGGGGGGGGAGAATAGGGACACAGAAGGCAGATGATAGACAGGACAGATAAAGAACAGAGGGAAGATGGATGGTGGACATGGATAGAGAAGAAATACCAAATGGACAGGAGACCCTGGAAAGAAAGTTAGTTAAAAACAAAGAAAAGCAGAAAAGAGACACTGGGACCAAAGCAATGCTCAGACAATAAAGGTAGAAAACATAGATTTTATTCTGAATTTATTATATGGAGTATTTCAGCTTAATTTTTGTGTCACTAGTACTGGTGTACGTGTGGAGTCTGACTTCTTGAGGTGTCCAGTGGTATTTATTTTATGCTTTGTAATGGCAGCTTTAAAAGTTGTAAACCACTTAGGACCTGTTTGGATTTTGCGGTATATAAATCTTTGGATTGGATTAGATTAGATGAGATGTACTAACCTAGGTGAGTGTGTGCTTAGAAAATACTCAGGTTTCATGTACGCAACTAACACACACACAAAAAAACGTCTTTCATTTTGTCTTCCTGGAGCTGATGTGTGAATTTTGGAGTGACTAAATGCAATGGGGTTGCAGGTGATTCTGCATCTCAAGGATGGGCTCTGTCACTACTGGTTTTCCAATCCATTCCATTTTGGGTTTGTTTGTAGCCCTGATTTTCTCAGAGAAATTGGGACTACATGTAATAAAACATACCCAGGACTAGCTGTACCCGACCATAAAGAAATAAGGTAACCTGAGAACTCCTGAGTTTGGCATAAAAGCCTGGCTTTTTATAATACAAATCCAGCTACTACCACATAGCATTCCTTTGTCCTGTAACTAAAACCTGTTTAACTTGAAACATTAAACAATATATGGAAATAGCCTGTGTTGACCCAGCAGTACCTTAGTCAATACTGACCTGGCAATAGGACAATTGTGGAACTCTTCCCAAAGAAAGAAAATGTTTGCATGATAGAAAAGTCAATATCCTTCTAGTGATTTTACTTGATGAGAGAAGACCTGGAACTTTTGGCTTGATAGTCAAATGGAGCGGCCGGTGAACCTCAAGTCCCTTCACTGGCTCCCTATCCGTTTTCGCATCCTGTTCAAAGTTCTTCTAGTAACCTATAAATGTACTCACTCTGCTGCTCCCCAGTATCTCTCCACACTCGTCCTTCCCTACACCCCTTCCCGTGCACTCCGCTCCATGGATAAATCCTTCTTATCTGTTCCCTTCTCCACTACTGCCAACTCCAGACTTTGCGCCTTCTGTCTCACTGCACCCTACGCCTGGAATAAACTTCCTGAGCCCCTACGTCTTGCCCCATCCTTGGCCACCTTTAAATCTAGACTGAAAGCCCACCTCTTTAACATTGCTTTTGACTCGTAACCACTTGTAACCACTCGCCTCCACCTCTCGTAACCACCTACCCTCCTCTCCTCCTTCCTGTACACATTAATTGATTTGATTTGCTTACTTTATTTTTTGTCTATTAGATTGTAAGCTCTTTGAGCAGGGACTGTCTTTCTTCTATGTTTGTGCAGCACTGCGTACGCCTTGTAGCGCTATAGAAATGCTAAATAGTAGTAGTAGTAGGGGGCAATTTGATGAATGGATACCACAGATTACGCGCCTAGAAGCTGTTCGCTGAGTGCTAATTCTGTAATGGCATCTGGGTAATAGGTGCGCTGACTGATGGAATGTCAATAGCAGGCGTACAGGCGCACGCCTAAATGCAGCACTTTAGCGTGTAACGTGCAGTATTCTGTCAGTTATACATGTAAATGTTGGACACTCCCATGCTGTCCGTGCAATTCCCCCCCCCCCCATGCATGCCCCCTGCTTTTACAAACTAACCCCCGGTTTCTGTATAGCGCGACTTACGTTGTGTGTGCAAATCCAGTCATATTCTAGATTTGCATGCACTACTTAATTAGCTAACAAACCAATCAGAGCCAATACTTGCCATTTAACAAGCAATTATTTATTTATTATTACATTTGTACCCCGCGCTTTCCGACTCAAAGCAGGTTCAATGCGGCTTACAGCATAATATCGATTACAGAGTGTTGATAGAGAAAAAATAGGTTATTTATGGCAGAATAATAAAAGAGATAGGTAGGTAAAGATGGAGAAAGGTGATGGGAGTAGGAGAGGAATGAGCAAGGGGTAGATGAGTATTGGAGGAGGGGTAGAGGGGCGGGAGGGGGATGGGACAAGGAAAAAGTATAGGGAAATTAGGTGGGAGATGTAGTCGGAGTCATTGTCGTTGTCTTCTGGATATGTGTTGGGTAGGAGGGATCCTAGGATTAGATTGGTTCATTTGGGTAGGCTTGCTTGAACAGGTGGGTTTTTAGTGATTTCCGGAAGGGTAGATAAGTACATAAGTAATGCTACACTGGGAAAAGACCAAGGGTCCATTGAGCCCAGCATTCTGTCCACGACAGCGGCCAATCCAGGCCAAGGGCACCTGGTGAGCTTCCCAAAAGCACAGACATTTGATACATGTTGTTCCCGAAATTGTGGATTTTTCCCAAGTCCATTTAGTAGTGGTTTATGGACTTGTCCTTTAGGAAACCGTCTAACCCCTTTTTAAACTCTGGGTAGATAGTCGCTGATTGATCGGATGTGTCTAGGGAGGGCATTCCAGAGTTGGCTGCCTAAGAAGGAGAAGTTGGATCCATAGTAGGTTTTGTACTTGAGTCCTTTGCAATTGGGGTAATGTAGGTTGAGGTAAGTTCGTGAAGTTTCAGACATGTTTCTGGTGGGAAGGTCAATCAGAGTGAGCATATAGCTTGGAGATTCACCGTGGATAATCTTTTCGATTAATGTGTGGATTAATTATTGACACTGGTTGGCATTAATTAGAATATACATGCGCAAGTGTCTAAGCGTATTCTGTAACGTGATGTGTGTAAATTCTAAGGGGCATAGCTGAAAAGGGGGCATGGCCATAGGCATGAAATGGCTGGGTCAAGGGCATTTCTAAATACTGTGCGCTCTTTTGGAATACACCTGGTTCGCGCCTAATTTTGTCGTCGCACTTACACCAAGGTTTACTTGGTGTAACTATCTGTGACTAAATGTACTTGTGCGGACGGGCACTAGGCATCCTATATAATAATTCTCACCTCCAACGTTCTAAAGTAGCTGCCTGCGTCCGTGGCTCCTGGAGTTGTTCAGCTAGGGTCTGTTGCCAGGCTGACGTCACTCACAGTTGATTCCCAGTTTCTCTATTCCTCCCCCTGCCTGGGAATCAGCTGTAAGTGCACTGCTCGAACACCCCCTCGGCGCATCACCCAAGCCCCCCCCCCCCGGCACATCAAACACCCCCCCCCCCCCACTGGCCCATCAACCCCCTCGCCACCCATAGCTGCCACTGGTAACGCTGTCTGGCCACTGCTGCTTCTCCTGTTGAGCAGCAGCGGCTGCTACGAAAAGAAAAAAAGCCATAAATGTTTTTAAACATCAAGCGCGGCACCGCAGACAGCCATCAGGCATTGGCTGTCGGCTCTGCAGCCGCTCCTCCTCTCGCCTCCACGTCACTGCCCCTGGAGTAAGACCCCGGAGGAGCGGCTGCAGAGCCGACACCCAATGCCTGATGGCTGTCTGCGGTGCCGTGCTTGATTTATGGCTTTTGTTTTCTTTTTGTAGCGGCCGCTGCTGCTCAACAGGAGAAGCAGCAGCGGCCAGACAGTGTTACCAGTGGCAGCTGCGGGTGGCGAGGGGGTTTGATGTGCGGGGAGGGGAGAGTCGCTGGACATGGGTGGCTGCAAGGGGGGCAGGGGGAGAGGAGGGTCACTGGACATGGATGGCTGGGGGGGGGGGCAGGGGAGAGGGAGGTGGGGAGGGGGTCCTGAGACCAGAGAGGTGAGGGTGGGGAGGGGGGCCCTGCGAGAAGGGGGATGGGCACACACTCACTCACTCACTGTCTTTCACATATACTCTCTCTGACACACTCTCTGTCTATCACACTCTATCTCTCTGTCACACACACACTCTCTCTCTCACACAAACACACACACACTCTGTCTCTCTCTCATTCTCTCTCTGACACACACACTACATCTCTCACACACACACTCTCTCTCTCAAACATACACACTCCGAGGAAAACCTTTTTTATTAGTATTCTATAAATCGTACCTAAATTTAGGCGTACTTTTATATAATACACCTAGGCGTATTTTTTTTTCACGCCGATTTTGTTTAGGCATGACAAATAGAATTTAGCCCTAAGAGGGATATTTATTTATTATATTTATTGGGATTTATTAACCACATTTATGAAGAGATTCACCTGGGGCAGTGTACATCAGACTTACAATTTTGTTAACAGCGTAACAATAGCAAAAATTTACAAGTATAAACATAAATTCAATGAAAGAGGAAAACTTGAAGTCAACAAACTGAAACCCAATAATAAGACTACCATGAAACAGGATCAAAAATATGCACATTTAACAGCGCTGAAATTCAAATAACAGAGATATAATATGATGTAAGCATAATAGTGATGGAATATGTAATAAGCACATAATTAGAACATTCTTTAAATGGCGCTCAAACTTCGGCACAAACAAAAAAATCTTGACACTGAACGGTATTCTGTAATGGTGTATTGTACTTTTTTGGGATCTTGTCAGGTACTTGTGACGTGGATTGGCCACTGTTGGAAACAGGGTGCTGGGCTTGATGGACCTTTGGTCTGTCCCAGTATGGCGACACTTACGTACTTGGGATTCTGAATGGAATCTTGCTACTCTTTGGGGTTCTACATGGAATGTTGCTACACTTTGAAATTCTGCATGGAATCTTGTTATTCTTTAGGATTCTAGAGTCTTGCTATTCTTTGCGGTTCTACGTGGAATGTTGCTACTCTTTAGGGTTCTGCCAGGTACTTGTGACCTGGGTTGGCCACTGTTGCAAACAGGATGCTGGGCTTGATGGACTGTGAAAAGATGGTTATGGTTTATTAATTTATATTCCACTTACGTCTATGCAGATTGCATAACAAACAGACATAATCATAAGACAACAAACACAATAAATATTGAAAAACAAAAGCAATACATCTTAAGATGCTTTTCTGGAAGCCTTGAAATTTGAGCAGATCACCCACCCATAGACTCCTAATTAGAAGTGAATCTTACATCCTTTCTTAAGCCAGCAAGGGATAAAAGTGAGGGGAGGTGGGACACAGCACTTATTAGGGACTGGATTTGCGCTGATTGATAACAAGAGAAGTCTTAAGAAGAAGGCAGAAAGACTTCTATATTTGAGTTTGTCTTGGTCTCCACAAAGAGACCAGTAGAGGACTGGAAGGTTCTTCTTCTGATTTTGTTATGTTACATTTCGTTTCATATGTATTGTTTTTGCATATTGTTATATTGCCTCTTGTACTGTTTTGAACTTCAGTAGGACGATTGAAATAAATGCTTGCATTGGCGTTTACTGCTGCCACTGAATCTCGGGCCCAATGTATCTTAATGCTCTAATTTCTATATGAGCCACTCGGGGCCGGATGTGCTCAGCAGTTTTGTATATTGGGTCTTGAATCTTCATAAAGTTTCAGCTGGTAAATTAATAGTGGGTGGGCAGGAGCATACTGAGGGTCCTGGTTGTTCCAGTGGGAAGCCTGCTGCCCTAATTCAGAATTCTGTGTGTAGATGTAAGGTGTCGTGTGTGTTAGATGCGTGGGAGGATACTGCAAATCAGTTTCTCACCCTACTTCCTCATGACGGTACAATCCCTTCTCGACATTGTAAAAACACTATGAGGCAAAATTATTTTGCTTTCCATGTTTAAATTGCTATCCTGCTTATTTTCGAACACAAATCGTGAGATGGCCGCCCTTATAGATGGCCGGCCCCGTTCGATTATGGCCCTCCACGTAACCTCCAACCAAAGTGGATGTTAAAGTTAATACCAAACCACCTATT
This sequence comes from Microcaecilia unicolor, assembly GCF_901765095.1. Classification (NCBI taxonomy): domain Eukaryota; kingdom Metazoa; phylum Chordata; class Amphibia; order Gymnophiona; family Siphonopidae; genus Microcaecilia; species Microcaecilia unicolor. The sequence goes on from NC_044038.1 coordinate 237,772,422, forward strand.
ATATTACCTTATCAAATGGAAAGAAAGGGGAAAGGCCTAAGAAGTCCGTGGTGATACAGCATCTTAGGGACCGGACCATGGGATGCTCACTTAATGCTCAATTAGAGCTCAGCGTGAGCTGTATCCACTAGACCTCAGTCGATCGTCATCCAAAAACCCTTTCAAAATCTTTTATTGTTACTTTAACTTATATAAACATATTCAAAATCTTCAGCATAAACTTTGTGTGTAGCATGCATCGCATTTATCTGTTCCCAACGGGGCCCGTTTCACCCTCAGGCTTCTTCAGGGAAGCGGCGCTTTAACTGACTGTCGCCATTTTCATTCCCTGCTCAAAGGTGGAAGCAAAAAATGTATCAAGACAACTCCAGATTGCTGAAAACGTGGTTTTAATAAGCAAGTCCCAGACACGTGGACTCTACACAGTCTGTGTTTCGGCTAAATGAACCTTCATCGGAAGTCAACTGCTGAGTCTTGACCAGATGTGTGAAAAGTCATTCAAATTGTCTATGAAAAGACATTTTCTGCCTTCCAAAGGTGACTCCTGATGAAGGCTCGTTTAGCCGAAACACAGACTAGGTAGAGTCCACGTGTCTGGGACTTGCTTATTAAAACCACGTTTTCATCCATTTGTGGAGTGTCTTGATAAAATTTTTTTTCCTTCCACCCTTGCGGTTGTTTCATTGGATTATTTGTGGAAGACGTTTGGTTTTCTCTTTGGGATTTGTACTAATAAATTGCTATGTATGTATAACCAGGCTGTAGTTTTTTTCTGGAACCCAATATGGAAGCCTCACCCCCCACTACAAATTCTCCCTCTGCAGCCTATCTGGAGTTAATTGTAAAACAACCCTCAAACCGTGACGTTGATTCAGCTCACGGTGTCCTCTCTAGACTGGACATCAGGCAACTGGGAGTATCTGGAGTCAGAAGTAGGCTTTGCACCCTGCTTAGGAGTCTGAGCATGTGGGAAAAAAAACTATGATTAATTTTGGCACTAGCCCTTAGAGGCTGGACGTGCAATGTAGTGAATCAGCTTAGTCTGGGACACTGTTCTTAATGAAGGAGGAACTAAGATTTCATAGCTGCATACCCTGAACACTGTGCTGTGCTGATAAAGAATTGATTGATCGTACAATAAAGTTTAGGGTTGATTCTGACCTTTAGACAACAGACTATCAAAAGAGAGAATATGCAGTAAAGGTGACGGCTTATTGTGGGAAGGGCTTAAATTCAGCCAGATATCAGCTGTGGGAAATATTTTAAATTACCAGCACGGTAAATTAGCTTTTTTGAACTTTGCAAGCCAGTAGTGATGAACTTGTGATAGGTGAGACTTCTGCAGTGGTAGCTGACATACTTTGGAAATGCCCCCCCCCCCCCCCCCCCCCCCCCCCCCCCCGTGGATCTGGCAATACACAAGCAGGAAAAGCTGAGGCCTGAAATTACAGTTGTGTGGGAATGCCATCCATTAGCCTTAGAAGCAGCAGGATTGGTTGGATGACCACCCAGTGGTATAATTTCATCAGGGAGGAAAGTTGGGGGGGGGGGGGATTTTGGAGACATTAAAGTCCTGCTCTTCACAGTGCTGGCTGGAATGCAATGTGTGGGGATGATTAGGAAAATATAATACATATACATAGTAACATAGTAGATGACGGCAGAAAAAGACCTGGACCGTCCATCCAGTCTGCTCAACAAGATAAACTCATATGTGCTACTTTTTGTGTATACCTTACCTTGATTTGTATCTGCCATTTTCAGGGCACAGACCATAGAAGTCTTGCCCAGCACTAGCCCCGCCTCCCCCACTGGCTCTGCCACCTAATCTCGGCTAAGCTCCTGAGGATCCATTCCTTCTGAACAGGATTCCTTTATGTTTATCCCACGCATGTTTGAATTCCGTTACCGTTTTCATCTCCACCACCTCCCGTGGGAGGGCATTCCAAGTATCCACCACTCTCTCCGTGAAAAAATACTTCCAGACATTTTTCTTGAGTCTACCCCCCTTCAATCTCGTTTCATGTCCTCTCATTCTACCGCCTTCCCATCTCCAGAAAAGGTTAGTTTGCGGATTAATACCTTCCAAATATTTGAACGTCTGTATCACATCACCCCTGTTTCTCCTTTCCTCCAGGGTATACATGTTCAGGTCTACAAGTCTCTCCTCATATGTCTTGTAACGCAAATCCCATACCATTCTCGTAGCTTTTCTTTGCACCGCTTCAATTCTTTTTACATCCTTAGCAAGATACGGCCTCCAAATCTGAACACAATACTCCAGGTGGGGCCTCACCAACGTCTTATACAGGGGCATTAAAACCTCCTTTCTTCTGCTGGTCACTCCTCTCTCTATACAGCCTAGCAATCTTCTAGCTACGGCCACCGCCTTGTCGCACTGTTTCGTCGCCTTCAGATCCTCAGATACTATCACCCCAAGATCCCTCTCTCCGTCCATTTCTTCTCAGCCCTCTCCTGAAAGCACACCTGGCCACTCAGGTTTTCAGGATTCCTGCAATGAATATGCAGATTTGCATACAATGATTTTTGCATTTTCATAGCAGGAATCGTAGATGCCAACTTTTGACAATAATTGAGTGGTGCTAAACACAACACAAATTGCACAGTCCTTTGCTCAAAATTGGGGGTGCTCAGCACCCACTGCACCCACAGAGCTGGCACCTACGACAGTAATCCTGAAAACCTAACTGGCTAGCTGTGCCTCCAGGACAGGGTTGACGAGCACTGATATAAGGCACAGCATAAAGCGGCTAGGGCTCTTCAGCTTGGAGAAAAGGCGGCTGAGGGGAGATATGATAGAGGTCTATAAAATAATGAGTGGAGTTGAACGGGTAGATGTGAAGCGTCTGTTCACGCTTTCCAAAAATACTAGGACTAGGGGGCATGCGATGAAGCTACAATGTAGTAAATTTAAAACATATCGGAGAAAAAGTTTCTTCACTCAACGTGTAATTAAACTGTGGAATTCGTTGCCAGAGAATGTGGTAAAGGCAGTTAGCTTAGCGGAGTTTTAAAAAGGTTTGGACGGCTTCCTAAAGGAAAAGTCCATAGACCATTATTAAATTGGACTTGGGGAAAATCCACTGCTTATTTCTGGGTTAAGCAGCATAAAATGTATTGAATTTTTTCGGGATCTTGCCATGTATTTTTGACCTGGATTGGCCACTGTTGGAAACAGGATGCTGGGCTCGATGGACCCTTGGTCTTTCCCAGTATGTATTTATGTACTTATGTATAATCACCTTTGCTTTGATAAGGTTGATAAAAGAAAGCAGAAGAGAAATAGACATTTGAATTGTGCAGAGTGGATTCAGGTTCAGTTGTATTGCTTAGTCTTACTGCCCCAGTAGCTTCGAGCATAGGAGCCAGCTTTATGGGTGCTGTGGATGCCTGAGCACCCCCAGTATTGAGAGAATTCCTTGTATGTGCCCAGGGAGGGGTTATTTCCCTTGGGCTCAGCACCTCCAATAATTCTGAAAAGTTGGTTCCTATGGCTCCGGGTCAGTATCCGGCAAGTAAATATATCAAGAGCTTCGGATGAGAATAAAGTTCAATGCCGATAATCCTTCATTCTGTTCTTGGTGTTTAATATTTAATAACCCTTCGTGTTCCCTGTCATCTTAGCAGCTGTCACGCATTATGGGATGTTAGCCAGGCACGAGAAAGTGGCAGTCTTCGAGTGTAAAAAGCTTCTCTTGCAAAGTAAAATGGAAAATATACATCTGCTGACCACATAGTAACATAGTAGATGACGGCAGAAAAAGACCTGCACGGTCCATCCAGTCTGCCCAACAAGACAAACTCATATGTGTATACCTTACCTTGATTTGTACCTGCCTTATTCAGGGCACATTTGGACTTCTGTGCTTTTTGCCCATATTTTGGGTCAGCAAGAGCCCAGTAGGACTCTCGATGCATACCAATGAGAATTTGCAGTTCAGACCGCTCAAAACACGGCAGCCAGGCTTATATTTGGAAAAACACGATTCGAAAGCGCCAAACCTCTTCTGCACTGGCTTCCAATTAAAGAATGTATTGCTTTCAAAATCTGCACCCTGGTTCATAAAATTATCTACGGCGAAGCCCCGGGATACATGACAGACCTCATAGACCTACCAACCAGAAACACAACAGGATCAACACGAACATACCTAAATCTCCACTACCCAAGCTGCAAAGGACTCAAATACAAATCAACCTATGCATCCAGCTTTTCCTACATATGCACACAACTATGGAACGCATTACCAAAAGCCATGAAAACAACTTATGATCACCTAAACTTACAGAAATCATTAAAAACTAACCTGTTCAAAAAGTCATACCCGACCGACCCAACTTAAATGCCTGTACCTTGCAACACAACAAAACCAAAGCTCGTAATGGACATAAAATAACTCTTCCTCTCTATGATTCCCTAATGGGTCTATACACACGAACCTTATTCTACCACAACATTACTGTATTTGTTCATGCCGGAATTGGCGAACGCCTTTACGGTACTATGTAAGCCACATTTAGCCTGCGAATAGGTGGGAAAATGTGGGATACAAGTGTAACAAATAAAATTATGCCCCCCCCCTAAAAAAAAATGGTTCTAGCAATACTGTAAAGAAAGAAAGAAATTAAATATCTGTGCAGATTGATTGAACGATAGAACTCTTAGTTTGTAGTATTATTATTGTTAAGCCATTCACACGCACCATTATAGGTCCTTGCACACTTACACAGATAAATTAACGTGCACAAGGGGCTGCAGTTATAGAATTGCTCATAAAACGGGAAGTGTGGTAGCCGTGTTAGTCCACTCTTAAGGTTATCAATAGAAATCAAACAAAATAAAACATGGAAAAGAAAATAAGATGATACCTTTTTTATTGGACATAACTTAATACATTTCTTGATTAGCTTTCGAAGGTTGCCCTTCTTCGTCAGATCGGAAATAAGCAAATGTGCTAGCTGACAGTGTATATAAGTGAAAACATTCAAGCATTACTATGACAGTCTGACAGGGTGGGAGGAGGGGGGGTGGGTAGGAAGTATGCATGGGGACATCAAAGCATATCATTGATATTCTAACAGGATGGGTGTGGATAGGTGAGGGGTGGGGTGGGGTGATCAACAGAGACATACAGACATCCTCCCACCCTGTCAGACTGTCATAGTAATGCTTGAATGTTTTCACTTATATATTAAATAGAGGAGTGTGGTAGCCGTGTTAGTCCACTCTTAAGGTTATCAATAGAAATCAAACAAAATAAAACATGGAAAAGAAAATAAGATGATACCTTTTTTATTGGACATAACTTAATACATTTCTTGATTAGCTTTCGAAGGTTGCCCTTCTTCCTCAGATCGGAAATAAGCAAATGTGCTAGCTGACAGTGTATATAAGTGAAAACATTCGAGCATTACTATGACAGTCTGACAGGGTGGGAGGATGGGGGTGGGTAGGAGGTATGCATGGGGACATCAAAGCATATCATTGATATTCTAACAGGATGGGTGTGGATAGGTGAGGGGTGGGGTGATCAACAGAGAATGGGGGTGGGTCGGAGGTATGCATGGGGACATCAAAGCATATCATTGATATTCTAACAGGATGGGTGTGGATAGGTGAGGGGTGGGGTGATCAACAGAGAATGGGGGTGGGTCGGAGGTATGCATGGGGACATCAAAGCATATCATTGATATTCTAACAGGATGGGTGTGGATAGGTGAGGGGTGGGGTGATCAACAGAGAATGGGGGTGGGTCGGAGGTATGCATGGGGACATCAAAGCATATCATTGATATTCTAACAGGATGGGTATGGATAGATGAGGGGTGGGGTGATCAACAGAGACATACAGCTTTATGGTTTATAATGGGCTAGGAACCCCAGATCCTTGTTAAGTCCTTTCTGTTGGGTGGACGAAGAAGGGCAACCTTCGAAAGCTAATCAAGAAATGTATTAAGTTATGTCCAATAAAAAAGGTATCATCTTATTTCCTTTTCCATGTTTTATTTTGTTTGATTTCTATTGATAATCATAAAAAGGGAAAAGTTGTTCTTGGACAGGGCCTGTTGGCTGAGATGTAGAGAGTATCTTTTTTTCACCCTGCTGCTGCTGCTCTTTGTGCTTCCAGCTAAGGGGGGAAGTAATCAAGATCAGCTGCTGCTAAGATGTGTCATTTTAGTGTTAACACCAGCTATTGCTAACTAGGTCTCGTTGCATAACACGGGACCGGTATTAAAATAGCCTGAGTTAGTGCTAAAGCCCACATCGAGAAGTACGCCTCTGAGTTGGATCCAGTGCTAGGAAATAGCTCGTAAATCTTCTCCTGGGGATTTTTCCCCTGTTCTATTCCCCCTCTGGACTTACTTCACTGCCGCCATTGCAGTGAGTCAAGAGACTAAGGGGGCATTTTACAAAGGCGCGCTGAAAAACGGCCTGCGGTAGTGTAGACGCATGTTTTGGGCGCGTGCAGAATCGTTTTTCAGCGCACCTGTAAAAAAAAAAAATGCCTTTTGACAAATTTTTGCTGAAAATGGACGTGCGGCAAAATGAAAATTGCCGCGCGCCCATTTTGGGTCTGAGACCTTTATCGCCAGCCGTTGACCTAGCAGTAAGGTCTCACGTGGTAACCGGGGTGGTAATGGTCTATACATGTAAAATGCTGATTGCCGCCCAGTCGCCAGAAAATAAAAATATTTTCTGTCCCGTGTAGTGGACACGCGTCAAAAATGAAATTGCCGCAAGGGCCACGCGGTAGCTGGACGGTAACTCAAAATTGACGCATGTTGGGCGCACATAGGCGGTGGTGGAAATGGAATGCCCTCCCGCGGGAGGTGGTGGAAATGAAAACGGTAACAGAATTCAAACACGCGTGGGATAAACATAAAGGAATCCTGTTCAGAAGGAATGGATCCTAAGGAGCTTAGCCGAGATTGGGTGGCAGAGCCAGCCGGTGGTGGGAGGCGAGGATAGTGCTGGGCAAACTTATACGGTCTATGCCAGAGCCAGTGGTGGGAGGCGGGGCTGGTGGTTGGGAGGCGGGGATAGTGCTGGACAGTGCTGGACAGACTTATACGGTCTGTGCCAGAGCCAGTGGTGGGAGGCGGGGCTGGTGGTTGGGAGGCAGGGATAGTGCTGGACAGACTTATACGGTCTGTGCCCTGAAGAGCACAGGTACAAATCAAAGTAGGGTATACACAAAAAGTAGCACATATGAGTTTGTCTTGTTGGGCAGACTGGATGGACCATGCAGGTCTTTTTCTGCCGTCATTTACTATGTTACGCGGCTTAATAAAAGGGTCCCTAAATCTAGCTACCGGGTGTCATCGCACAACCACTGACTCCGCTCACCCAGAGTTGTGAATGCTGCCTCTGCAACCCTGGACATCCCGGCAGCAGCAGACCTGAGCCTGGGAATGGAGCCCAGATTCCTCCCCATGGCAGTGCACAGCCTGAGTCCCTGAACTGGCTCCGACCTCTGCCTCTTTATAAATTATTTATGTACATTCGGTTCTTCGCAGGCTGCGTGATATATTTTGTTGCACCTTGGTAAGAACAGCTGTTAACCATGATTGATATTTATTTGTGCTGCATTTGAGTATTGTGCAAATAGACTGTTAAGCTGTATAGATGGTATCTCATGCTGAGTTTTCCTTTAGAGATTATTGGGTAGTTTTTTGTTTTTTTTTTGCTGTAGGAGGAATTTTATAACGAGGGCGGCTATAAAAGTTCCCCAAATATTCTCATTTCCTACCTGTTTTAGAAAGGCAACTTCACCTGGGTGGAACTGAGTTCAATTCCCACTTCAGGCACAGGCAGCTCCTTGTGACTCTGGGCAAGTCACTTAACCCCATGTAAGCCGCATTGAGCCTGCCATGAGTGGGAAAGCGCGGGGTACAAATGTAACAAAAATAAAATAGATACTATTGGAAATTCTACATGGAATGTTGCTATTCCACTAGCAACATTCCATGTAGAAGGCTGCGCAGGCTTCTGTTTCTGTGAGTCTGACGTCCTGCACGTACGTCAGACTCACAGAAGCAGAAGCCTGCGCGGCCACATTGGTGATCTGCAAGGGCCGAGTTCTACATGGAATGTTGCTAGTGGAATAGCAACATTCCATGTAGAATCTCCAATAGTAGCAACAGTGGAGGAGTGGCCTAGTGGTTAGGGTGGTGGACTTTGGTCCTGGGGAACTGAGGAACTGAGTTCGATTACCACTTCAGGCACAGGCAGCTCCTTGTGACTCTGGGCAAGTCACTTAACCCTCCATTGCCCCATGTAAGCCGCATTGAGCCTGCCATGAGTGGGAAAGCGCAGGGTACAAATGTAACAAAAATAAAATAGATACTATTGGAAATTCTACATGGAATGTTGCTATTCCACTAGCAACATTCCATGTAGAACTCGGCCCTTGCAGATCACCAATGTGGCCGCGCAGGCTTCTGCTTCTGTGAGTCTGACGGACGTCAGACAAGCAGAAGCCTGTGCGGCCACATTGATGATCTGCAAGGGCTGACTTCTATGTAGAATCTCAAATAGTAGCAACAGTGGAGGAGTGGCCTAGTGGTTAGGGTGGTGGACTTTGGTCCTGGGGAACTGAGTTCGATTCCCACTTCAGGCACAGGCAGCTCCTTGTGACTCTGAGCAAGTCACTCAACCCTCCATTGCCCCATGTAAGCCACATTGAGCCTGCCATGAGTGGGAAAGCATGGGGTACAAATGTAATAAAAAAATATATATATATGGATGCTTGTTCTCTATGCACCTGTGTGTCTGTTTATAAAGTACTGGTAGCAGCTCAAAAATTTAACACGTCTACAATTGTGGAAATCTGTTTTTACAGGACATATATTTTCATTTCTTAGGTCTCCTTTTACTAAGCAGCAGTAAGCCCAATGCGGGTTCACCACTTGCTTTAGGATTCCAGAATCTTCAGAACTTTTAGTACAAGAACAGTGCTGGGCAGACTTCTACAGTCTCGCCCTGATCGTGACTGAATAGATAGGGATGGGCTGGAGTGTAAATTTTAAGGGGCTTCGACGTTAGCTTCAGAACTTAATACAAGAACAGTGCTGAGCAGACCTCTATGGTCTGTGTCCTGAGAATGGCAAGGACAAATCAAACTCGGGTATAAAGTATCACATACCATGTAAAATGAGTTTATCTTGTTGGGCAGACTGGATGGACCGTTCAGGTCTTTGTCTGCCGTCATTTACTATGTTACTCTTTGGGGTTCTACATGGAATGTTGCTACTAATTGGGATTCTGGAATCTTGTAACTCTTTAGGATTCCAGAATCTTCAGGACTTTTAGTACAAGAACAGTGCTGGGCAGACTTCTACGCTCTGTGCCCTGAGAATGGCAAGGACAAATCAAACTCAAGTATACAAATGAAGTATTGCATACCATGTAAAATGAGTTTATCGTGTTTGGCAGACTGGATGGACTATTCAGGTCTTTATCTGCCGTCATTTACTCTGTTACTGTGTTACCACCGGGCTACCGCAGGAGCCCAGCAGTAGTTCGCACCCCCAGCGCACATCATTTCCAGTGCTACAAATTTTTTTTCTATTTTTGTAGCGCCGGCACTGCTTGGTTACTGCTGGGTTAGCACGGGAGCCCTTACTGCCACCTCAATGGGTGGCGGCAGGGCTCCCCCTTGAAATGGCTGAACGATAAGTGGTTCACTTACCGCACAGCCATTTCTTGTAGCAAAAAAAGAGATGGCCTTTTATCCGCTGCGGTGAGAGGGGGCTTCAGCCAGCATCAAAAAAATGCACTGATGCCAGTTCAGGCCCCCTTTTATCACAACTTAGTAAAAGGGGTCCTCAGTTAAGTTTTGAGGTCTTTGAAGATTTTTGATATCGGTTTACACCTCCTCCTCCTCCTCCTCCGGATTCTATAAATGGTGTCCAAAGTTGCACGCTGAAATACGGATGTGTGCCCAAGTGTTGGGCAGTGGTGTAGCTATGTGGGTCTACGGGGGCCTGGGCCCCCGTAGATTTGGCGCTGGAACACCTTGCCGACGACCCTCTCAACCCCCCCCCCCCCGCTGCCAACCCTCCACCGCCATCGGCTACCTTTTGCTGGCGAGGGACCCCAACCCCCACCAGCCGAGGTCCTCTTCTTCCGGCACAAGGCTTCGTTCTGTTTCTGTGAGTGCGATGTCGGTGCAGGACGTCAGACTCACAGAAACAGAACAAAGCCTTGCACCGGAAGAAGAGGACCTCGGCTGGCGAGGGTTGGGGTCTCCCGCCAGCAAAGGTAGGTGACAGTGGCGGTGGGGGAAGGTTGGCGGTGGGAGGGGGGGAGAGGGTCGTCGGCAGGGGGGGGTCAAAGTTGTTGTTGGTGGTGGTGGGGGGGTCAAAAATGGTGGGGGGGGTCGGCAGCGGGGGGGGGGGGGCTAAAATGTGCCCCCTCACCTCGGGCTCTGGACCCCCCTCCCGCCAAAGTCTGGCTACGCCCCTGGTTATCCGTGCAACTTAATTGGTCAATGAGCCCTTAACTAGTAATAATTAGGCACTAACGACCAATTATTGCTCTTAATTGGCATCAATTAGAATTTACGCATGCAACTGTTTGTGCATTATTCTATAAAGCTCGGTGCCTAATATAGCACGTGTCTGAAAAGTGGGCACTGCCAGGGGGTGTGTCAGCATTTCATAAAGTTGCACGCAGAATTTCAGAATTTGCCTGAGAGTGCGCCTAATTTGGGCGCTGACATTTTACACCTGACTTTTGCAGGCGTAAGTGTGTTCCAGAAAGTTAGGTGCCAAATCCGTGGTGGACACTATTCTGTAAAGAATGTGCTCTCTTTATAGAATATCTCTCACTCCCCGAATTCTGTATAGCGCAGCTAGAGTTCTGTGCGGTTTGCACGTAAATCTAGGCGTATTCTACAACAATGCACATAGATGAATTATTTTAACGAGCTACGAGCACTAATTGGCAAAAATTAGAATTTGCTAAGCGTATTCTGTAATGTACTGCGCCTAAATTGTAATGCGTGCAGGCAAAAAAGGGCGTGTTTAGGGGCATAGAAATGGGCGTTTTGTGGGCATTCTAAAATCTACACGTGTTGTTATAAAATATGGGCCAGTGTACATAAATCTACACACAGGGATTTACACCAGCTTTTCGTTGGCATAAGTGAACGCACGTAGATTTATGCATAAAACTATGCCTAAGCGTATTCTAAATACCGCATGTAGATTCACGCGCAGTATTTAGAATACATTTAGGCATAATTACCTAACGCATGTTAACTGTAGGTGCGCTCAGATTTTTTTCAGCATGCAATTTTGGGCACTATTTATTGAATTCCCTCCCCTCTTAGTGGATGCTATATTATTTATTTTATAAAGTAAGTGTACATTGCAACTCCACTCTGCTTGAACTCTGGCCCTGGAAACACTGACGTACAGATTGTGCAAAAGTGTATTTACTGATTTCACTCATAAGTGCAAAACTCCTTCGCGAAAAACTACACTGGCTCCCAATCAAAGAACGCATTGCTTTCAAAATCTGCACTCTGGTTCACAAAATTATCTATGGTGAAGCTCCGGGATACATCACAGACTTGATCAACCTACCAACTAGAAACACATCCAAATCAACACGAACGTACCTAAATCTGCACTATCCAAGCTGCAAAGGACTCAAATACAAATCAACTTACGCATCCAGTTTTTCCTACATAAGCACACAACTGTGGAACGCATTACCAAAAGCCTTGAAAACTACGAACGACCACCTAAACTTCCGGATAACACTAAAAACTAACCTGTTTAAGAAGGCAACCGATCCAACGTAAATGCCTGATCTCTGCAACACAACAAAACTAAAGAACGTAATGGACATAACACAACTCTTCCGTTGTACGATTCCCTAGTGTGGATGTGCCACATGAACTTTATCTTACCACAACATCACTTTGTATTTGTTTACACCGGAGTCTGCAAACGCCTCTCCGGTACTATGTAAGCCACATTGAGCCTACAAATAGGTGGGAAAATGTGGGATATAAATGTATACGGTTTGTTAAGAGCAGTTTCTGCATGTAAAACAGGGTTTATAGCTGAAAATACCTTATAAAATATTATCCCTTTATAATTGGATTTTAGTGTTACGCAAGCCACCTTGAGCGTATTTGAGGCAGATGTTTCCTAGGTAATATCAGATAAACAGGCCTCGATGTTCTAGTACATGAGACCAGGGAGGTCTCTTAGATTAGAAATTCACAGAATACAAAGCCCAGGATTGTATAAACAATGGTAATCTGAATTGATGGGGGGGGGGGGGGGGGGGGTCACTTTCTAGTGATACAACCCAGGCTCCAGCCAATAACAGCGGAAGATGCTAGAGCTTAGTTCCATCGCTGAGAGCCATAGCATGGTGGACTGGCCCTGCAGATCTCCTGCTCCTTCCAGTGACCACCAGTGGCGTAGCTACGGGTGGGCCTGGGTGGGCATAGGCCCACCCATTCTTGCTTCAGGCCCACCCAGTCTAGTGGCCCCTAAAACACCTCATTGGCAGTGCCTCGCCTCTCAATCTCTCTCTCTCTCTCTCTGATCCCTCATCTACCTTTGAGCCATCATCGGCAGCAATTCCTGTGGCCAATCTGCGCCAGCCCTGCCTTCAATGATATCACTTCCTGTTTAGTGGCAGGGATGCAGTAGAAGGAAGCCTGCAGGACCGATGCAGGTTGCTTACAGGAATCTCTGCTGGTGACTTGGGGTTAGCCCAAGGAAGGTGGGGTTTCAGAGAGACAGGCAGATGCTGGGGGGGGGGGGGAGGAGAAAAAGGGGAAGTGCCAGGCAGGGAGGGGGAGAGAAGTACAGATGCTGGGGGGAGGGGGGGAGAGGAGCAGATGCCAGGCGGAGGAGAAAGATGATGATACCAGGGGAGGAGGGAAAGGCTTAAAAAAACTGTATGTATGTACAGGGGTGGGGGTGGGAAGGGCCCACCCAGGTTAACTTGGGGGCCTACCCAAAATGTCAGGTCTGGCTACGCTCCTGGTGACCGCACATCTAAAAATAGGCCCTCAGTGGTCTTGAACTCATGTAGCACATCGTGTTCGTAGTAGGTCTGGGCCAGGAAAAGGTAGCACAACCTGAAAACAGGCCGCTTCTGTCCTAGACCCAGACAGTATGATTAATGGGCAATCCATATTGTTTGTTAACGGGAAGGCAAACTTCTGGCTGAATCCGCATATATCCCTGCAATTAGAATAGTGAGGTTTTTTTGCTACATTTGTTTTCTAAGCAGTATATCATGACTTGGAAGAAGGGTGGAATGTTCCTTTATTAAAAATGCTCAGGACATCTTTTGTTTTCTGGGCCTGTTATTGTTCCAAAATGTTGGCAGTAAGACAGATCTGTGCTCCTTGATGAGTGTATAAACAGTCTGAATGTGGATGGTTAAATGCAACACACCCACACAAACTCATGGGTGACCTTTAGTAGATAACATAGCGGTGACCTTCTCTACCTCCCCCCCCCCCACACACACACACTTCTCCCACCCTGCCACACACACAGAGTGACATTATTACCCAGTGATTCCCAAACGTGTCCTGGGGAAAACTCAGCTAGTCAAGTTTTAAGAATACCCACAATTAATATTCATACAATTGATTTGCATACACTGCCTCCTTGGTATTCAGGTCTATCTCATGAATATTGATTTATTTATTACATTTGTATCCCGTGCTTTCCCACACACAGCAGGTTCAATGCAGTGGCGTAGCTAGACAGCCAATTTTGGGTGGGGCTGAGCACAAAGTGGGTGGGCACAAAATTTTCTCTCTCCCCAAAATTGGCTGTCTGGCTACCCACTGCCCCGAACCCCCCCCCCCTAAAAGCCACTGCTGCAGGTTTCTCCGCCACCACCTACCGGCACCCAATGGACCTTCTTTCCCCTCCCTCCGTCGGGCAGCGCCAGTCTAACTGTACAACAAAGCTGCATGGCACCGGGTCCATCAGCATGCTGCCGCTAGCTCCTACCTTGTCATCTTTCGGCAGAGGTGTTAGTTCTGCTGATAAATCTGCAGCGGATCCACGCGGTGCCAGGGCTGTCTCTCTGTACGCTGCTGCGACTGCTTCCTCTGCGCTAGCCCCGCCTCACCTCCGATACTCTTTCTGAAGAGGCGGGGCTAACGCAGAGGAAGCAGTCGCAGCAGCGTACAGAGAGACAGCCCTGGCACCGCGTGGATCCGCTGCAGATTTAGCAGCAGAACTAACACCTCTGCCGAAAGTTGACAAGGTAGGAGCTAGCGGCAGCATGCTGACGGACCCGGTGCCGTGCAGCTTTGTTGTACAGTTAGGCTGGCGTGCACTGCCCGATGGAGGGAGGGGAAAGAAGGCCCATTGGGTGCTCCGCTGCTGGGTGGGCCTGAGCCCAAATTGGGTGGGCCCAGGCCCACCCGTGGCTGCGCCCCTGGCTCAATGCGGCATACATAGTAAAAAAAAAAAATTACAAAAATCCTGTAAGAAGAATATTACAACAGTAATAAACATAATAATAGTAAGGTTTAAGAATATATGAATTGAATTGGATATGGGGAGGTAAACAAGGATAGGATAGGTAAGAGGAAAGGAGATTGGGAGGGGTATGGTATAGAAAGATGGAGAAGGAAAGATTGGAGGATGAGTATAAGGAGATTAGGAGACAAGGTCAAAGGTATAATCGGTGTCAGTGTGAATGTCAAAGCAGGGGTAGTGTAGATGGGCTGGTAGGATTAAGTTGGGTCATCTTGGATATCCTGAAAACCCGACTGGCTGGGGTTCCCCTGGGACAGGTTTGGGAATCCTTGTTCTAACCACTGCCCAGCTGCACGAGGTTCTACTGCCAGTCCGCAACACGGTACTCCAGGGAGACGGTACGGTTATTTTCTGAGTAAACAGCTAGAAGGTTGGAGGTGGGGAGCTTCAGAGAAAACTCTTTCAAACTGATATCCCTCAGGGGAGTTCAGCTGGCTTCCAGTTGGGAAAGAAAGGCAAGAGTGATTACATTACGGAAGGATGAAGACATGAGCCCGTTAACTTCACCCTACTATTTGGGAATTCCTCTTGTCCTAGTAATTGCCCTTCCGTTCTTTGAATGGACATGATCTGAACTTGATTTTATGGTGAAAGAACAGATGTGAGATGATCACTCATCAGTATAAAGGGGACCACTCTGAGCTTGTGCCATTTGAAACTTAGAAAATCAGTTTTTAACCTTTTTTGTTTGACACTCAGTGGAAGATATGTGTTTATCCCTATGAAATCCCTTCCCCTAGCCTCTCACTAAGTTTTTTTTTCTTCTCCAACTTGTTCCTACATCTTACTCAACACCATCCTCCTCTCTACATCCTAACTAGTGTCTCTCAGTCCCTCTGTCCCCACCACTCTCCCCTACTCCCATCACTTGTCTCCATTACGTATTCTCCCTCTATAATTACCCCACACCGCTGTCCAAACTCCCCTGGGTCCCCACTGCTTTCTTCTACCTCACCAGCCCAAACCCCGTTGCTTCTCTCCCTACCTCTCACTTCTCTCCTGCGATTCCTGCTCTCCCTCTTTCCACTGCCACTCCCCAGCTCGGTGGTCACTTCTCTAAACTGTCTCCACACAGCTCTCATGGTTTCTTTCCTTCTGCATTGATCTCATGTTGCAACTAATGTTCTCAAGAAGCATGCGGGAGTGTGGTCATCATATCCACTGAGAACCGTACAGAGCTACAGTTGAGAACTGGCCATGGTAGCTGAGGGCACATGCGACATGACTTCGTTACCGCTGCTTGGTTCCTACTGTGATCACAAGTTTGAAATCCACCCACGTAGAGTATCGTATTTAGCAGAGATGTGCAATGGAGGCCACGCTGAAAATGCTTCATCAGGTCATTATGTTCAAACACGTGGAATATCAATTATAGGAGTTGTCTGTATATTTTTATGGTAAGGTAGGGCACGATCATTTTATTAGGTCAATGAAAGAATAAGTCAAGCACGATGCTTTGCATTATTTACTGGGATGCGAAGAACGGACCTCTGTGATTCTATTATCAATTAACGACATTGTTGGAGGATATTTACATGAATCCTGCAGGGGTGTATAACCACAACATTTTCATTTTGTTTTTCTGTCTTTTTAAATGTTGTTTCATTTCCACATTTTATCTTGTGCCAATACACGGAAACAACTTGAAACAAACATTTTTTATTTTTTGCTGTATTCATAAAATAGTGCAAAACACATGTTGGGGTTTTCATGTTTATTTCTTAATTATTTTATTAGGTTTTGTTTAATGCCCTTTTGAAGGTGGTGCATGTGCACAGCAAGAATAAGTCAAACTTAAGCAATAGACAATTACAGCAGTAAAAATATTCAAGTAACAATACAAAGTATGGCATAGTATACAACTTACAGTGTCAACACAATACACAATCTAGGCTTGTATAAGCCACCAAAACTCTTTGCTCTATGATGGCACAATGCTTCCCTTTATTGTGTCAGTCAGTTGGGGTTGGGGGAGACTCTATTAGAGATGCAGCTACCTGACAAGGCCCTGCAGGGGGACAGGGGCGTAGCCAGACAGCTAATTCTGGGTGGGCCTGAGTCCAAGGTGGGTGGGCGTGGAATCCATGCCCTCCCCCGTCCCTAGCCCTCCTCTGCTCCGCTCTTCATCCCTCCCTCCACCTGCAAGCCCACAATATTAAATACCTGAGCAGGAGGGGATCTACAAACCCCCGCCAGATGAAGATTTCCTCCTGCTCAGGCAGTCAGCGCTTTTCCTAACAACAGCACTTTCCTTGAGCTGATGCCACGGCCAGCAGGCTGTGCATGCATGAAAACTAAGCATGTCAAGAGGAGCTGGTGTTGGTTTCAGCTCCAGGCAAGTGCTGCCGGCTGCCGTTTGAAAGAGCACCGGCTTCCTGAGAAGGAGGAAATCTTCAGCCGACAGGGTTTGAGGACCTCTGCAAGCCATAGCAAGAGGGCACCCATGGCTACGCCATTGGTTAGAGAGCTGTCAACAATTATTATTTGTTACATTTGTATCCCACATTTTCCCACCTATTTGTAGGCTCCATGTGGCTTACATAGTACCGGAGAGGCGTTTGGAGACTCCGGAGTAAACAAATACAAAGTGATGTTGTGGTAGGATAAGGTTCGTGTGGTAGGACCACGTAAAGTAATCGTACAACGGAAGAGTTGTGTAATATCAATGCAGTGCTTAGACCAGACTCAAGTTAAGTCCCAGTGTTTTGTACTCTGTAACCTGGGGTGGGGAAGGAAAAGTAGTTCAGTCTTGCTGGCTTGTAGCTGAGTAAGTTGAAATGGTAACTTGTAAGATATTATCTACAATATAGCTATTTGATGAAGCTATTAAAAAACAATTGAGTTGCAATAATTTGTTTGAACGTCAACAAATAGGTTACAGGTTACATTGTTTTGGACTCTCTTAACTTGTGACTAGCTTTTGAGAGTTCAGTTGCCATCGCTAGGTCAGTGTACAGGTTTTTTTTTTTCCATCTATAATTCACTAGGAGTGTAAGATTCGAAGCCCTGATCTCCATGAGCAAAATGCTGTTTCATCCACGGATGCTGAAGCTGTGACATTACCAAACCGGTCGCTGTGTAAAACAGTGGCGTAGCTATGTGGGGCCAGGGGGCCCTGGATCCCCCCTGCCGACGACCCTCTCGACCCCACCTCCCGCCGCCAACCCGCCGTCGCCTACCTCTGCTGGTGGGGGACCCCAACCCCTGCTAGCCGAGGTCCTCTTCTTCTGGCGCAAGGCTGCGTTCTGTTTCTGAGTCTGACGTCCTGCCTGGCAATGGTGGGAGGGAGGGCATGGCTAAAATGTGCCCCCTCACCTTGGGCTCTGGACCCCCCCTCCCACCGAAGTCTGGCTGGTGTAAAATGATAAGAATAGGACTCAATTCTGTAAAGACACTCAAATTTGGATGCCCCAAAAAATGCTCGCTAAGTTGGCCACCATTTATGGAATAGCGCTTAGCACTGGGATCTGTGCCCTGGTATAAATCCCCAGGCCTTAATTAGGCGCAGATCTCCCTTATTCTATAACACTGCGCACAAATCCTATCAGCAACTAATTGGCTCATTAAGGGGTCCTTTTACTGAAAAATGTCCTGCGCTGGTGTAGACACGTGTATTGTACACACGCAGGTCCATTTTTCAGTGCACCTGCAAAAAAGGCCTTTCTTTTTTTTTTTTGGCCAACAATAGACATGCAGCAAAATAAAAATTGGCGCGAGTCCATTTTGGGCCTGAGACCTTACCACCACTCATCGACTTAGCGGTAAAGTCTCACACGTTAACCGGGTGGTAATTGTCAGCATGCGTACACTGCCGATTACTGCTGCGCCCCAGAACTTTTCCGACTTGTGTAGTGGACATGTGTAAAAAAAATGAAATTACCACCCGGACCACGCAGTAGCTGGTCAGTAGTTCCAAATTGGCATGCATAGGTGCCTACGTGACTAAGTAAAGGGGCCCCACAATGTGGCTGTGCATTTTTGAGCCCTATATATAGAATTAGGGAATTAATGTGCATACGTTTACCAGCTGAGCGAGGAGATTGTACCAGGGGTGGAGTATGGATATAGTTTTCTTAGAAAAATTAGCTCCCATCTCTGCTGCCAGATTTGCTCTGCCACAATAATAAGAATCTCAGCTTAAAATAAAAAAAAACCTTTAGAAATTCTCTCAAGTGCACTATTCAATTCTTCACACTTCAGTATCATAATTCATCATTTTTGAATGTATTAATATTTTTTCAAAAGGGAGGAAAAAAAAAGCCTCAGCAGTCATAGGTTAATCAGAAGCGTAGCCAGGTTGCGGCGCGGGGGGAGCAAAAGCGGCGTGAGCGCGGACTTCTACCGGCACCAGCGCACATTTTCAATGCAACATGACAAGAAAGAAATAGGCGCCGACGACAGCAGAACTCTGTTTGGGGGAGCGACCGCTCCCCTGGCGCCCCACCTAGCTACGCCACTGAGGTTAATGCTGTGGAGACTACGCATTGTCCATTCCACTCAGTCACTCCGACATGAGAGCCACAGCTGCCTATTGACGCAGACCAATCATCGGCAAAAACCTCCCAATAGTCTTTCTAATTTCGTTTTCAATTTCTTCACAATACTTGCAGCAAACATGAATTTCATGTGCATAATAAGCAATATGCAATCACACAGCAAAAAAAAACCCAGCCTTAGCTTGAACGTGCTCTATCTTTGACCCGGTCTCAACGGGGATGCGTTTACATAGTAACATAGTAGATGACGGCAGAAAAAGACCTGCACGGTCCATCTAGTCTGCCCAACAAGATAAACTCATATGTGTATACCTTACCTTGATTTGTACCTGTCTTTTTCAGGGTACAGACCGTATAAATCTGCCCAGCAGTATTCCCCGCCTCCCAACCACCAGTCCCACCTCCCATCTCCATCTCAGACCGTATAAGTCTGCCCTTGATTTGTACCTTACCTTGATTTGTACCTGTTTTATTTTATTTCAGGGCACAGACCGTATAAGTCTGCCCAGCGGTATTCCCCGCCTCCCAACCACCGGTCCTGCCTCCCATCTCCATCTCAGACCGTATAATCTGCCCAGCAGTATTCCCTGCCTCCCAACCACCAGACCCGCCTCCCATCATTGGCTCTGGTACAGACCGTATAAGTCTGCCATCTACTATCCTCGCCTCCCAACCACCAACCCCTCTTCCCCCCACCTGCTCCTCAATGCAATTTTGGCTAAGCTTCTTCAGGGGAACCTGTAAGTCTCAGAAGGTCATCCTGGTGCCAGCAGTCTTTTAATAGACTATTATCACAGCTTTCTGTTCACTGATCTAAGCATTTATTTTCTAATCTAGACACCCTACGCAAATGTAGGCTGTAAAGTGTGGGGAAAGAGAAATGACGTTTCAAACACTGCTGTAGCCACAACTGGCATAGATCGAATTCAGAATAAGCCCTGCTGGCAAGTGAAAGTGATCTGTTCCCCAGAGCCTGTCTCAAGTGAGCAGCGATGCATGTGATGCCTGATACCTCTGTAGTCTCTGCTGTACTGTCTGCTTCTTGTGCAAGTGGAAGATGCTACTCCCCGTTCACCTGTGCATCAGCCAGAAGTCAGCCAGGCGCCTAGTTTGGACTCACCCATAATGCATTTGTGCTGCCTTTGAACTCTACTCACTGCATCGGATCAGTGCAGAATGAGATGGACTTGAAAGTAACCTGCAGGTTGGATTACAGTGTGTGTGTGTGGGGGGGGGGGGGGGGGGGGGGGGTCAGTGCTTAAGGGTTGCAAAGTGAAAGGCTGGAGATAGAGAGGAGGTGTGATGAGAATAACAGCAGCGTGGTTGAATGTTTTGTTTTTCAGTAGTTTGGACATTTCAGGGTCAATATTCAAAGCGATTTCATAGCCAGGAGAGGTTCCTGGCTGTTTAATAGTTTGTCCGGCGCTAACCGGGTATGTAGTGCTGCAAAATATACCTGGTTACTCCCAGCTTCTATATATAGCGACTAAAGTTGCATGCACAAGTTAAGTGCGTATTGCTAATTTGTGCGTGCAACTTAATTGATTAATGAGCCAATCAATAATTTGTTAAGCTTTGCGCCTGCAAAGAGGTGGGAAAATGTGGGATACAAGTGCGATAAATAAATAAATAAATCAATCAATCAGGGACAGTAATTGACTGTTAACAACCAATTATTGGCCTTAGTTGGTCTTATTTGGAATTTATACACAGATCGCATTCTATAATGATCCGTGCGTAAATCTTAAGACGTGTATTTTTGGGGGCATGTTTAGGGGCCGTTTCTATGAATTACACACGGTCGTATAGCATACGCCCGATCCGCACCTAATTTAGTCACCGGCATTTATACCTGGTCTCAGCAGGTGACTGAAGTTCGGCGTGGATTGAGCACTTCGGCGCTATTCTAGAAAGTGCGTGTGCCCTTTATAGAATATCGTTCAATGCATAATTTTTTCTACGCCATTCTGATTTTTCGGTGCAATTTACTGAATCTAGAACTTAGTGCCTAAGCTGAAACCAACTGTTTTGTGGGTGGTCCAGGGAGTGGGGGCAGCACCAGTGGCGTACCAAGGGTGGGGCGGTCCGCCTCGGGTGCACGCTGCTGGGGGGGTGCAGAGAGCAGCCGCACGCCTGTCGGATCCACTGGTTCCCTGCTCCCTCTGCCCCGGAACAGGTTACTTCCTGTTCCGGGGCAGAGGGAGCAGGGAGCCGAGAGCTGTGCGGCTGCTCCCAGCAGCTAAAAATGCACCCGGGGGGGTGGAGGAGGTTGGTTCATTGCGCCGGGGGGGTGTGTGTGTGTCGTGCTGCACCTGGGGGGGGGGGGGTGCACATCGGCGATCCGCCCCAGGTGGCAGCTGACCTGGGATCATCACTGGGCAGCACTTAACTGGGTAAGTGAACTGGATAAATAGGACTGCATAAAACACAGTCCTATTTTAATCCAGTTTAACTTATTTATTTCTATTTTATTTATTTGGATTTTGCTGACACCTTTTTCAGTAGTAGCTCAAGGTGAGTTACATTCAGGGACTCTGGATATTTCTCTGTCCCAGGAGGGCTCATGATCTAAGTTTGTACCTGAGGCAATGGAGGGTTAAGTGACTTGCCCAAGATCACAAGGAGCAGCAGTGAGATTTGAACCGGCCACCTCTGCATTACAAGACCAGTACTCTAACCAATAGGCCACTCCTCCACCCTGAAGAACCTTGTTACTCTTTGGGTAACCTTGTTACTCCCTATTGGTTTGCGCATTTGTCAGCCTCTACTTTTGCTGTTTTGCTTTGACTTTCCGTGGAGGCTCCTCCTGTCTTCTTGGATTTACTCTTTGGGGTTCTACATGGAATGTTGCTACACTTTGAAATTCTGCATGGAATCTTGTTATTCTTTAGAATTCTAGAATCTTTATTTTTTTATTTAGATTTTGCTCACACCTTTTGCAGTAGTAGCTCAAGGTGAGTTAGCTTCAGGTATTCTGGATATTTCTCTCACAATCTAAGTTTGTACCTGAGGCAATGGAGGGTTAAGTGACTTGCCCAAGGTCACAAGGAGCAGCAGTGGGATTTGAACCGGCCATCTCTGGACACCTGGTTAATTTCTGAATATCGCACTTATCTGGATAAGTGTTATCTGGTACGTGTAACCAGATATTCAACGCTGGTTCCCAGACATGACCCAGCATTGAATATTTGGCCAAAATATTGTTGACCACCGTCAGCTGAATATTTCTTGGTACCAGATCATAAGGTCCTTGATGTGACTGTAATGGTTTGTTCTGGCCGGAAGAAGACGGTTCTGCCTTTCAAAGCTTGTCAAAAATGTATTAAGTTAATCCCATAAAAAAAGGTATCACCTTCTTTTGTTTTGTTGTATTTCTGTTTTATTTCTATTTATTACATTTTCTGCATAGTTAGAGTCTGCAAATTCTGCTGTCATCACACTCTTCTGTTAACACCCCCCCCCCCCCCCATCCCCTTCTCTCCATCTGTTTCCTGTACTACTTTTCACAGCTCTGAAAAACAACCACGGCCAGGGTTGTGATGAACTGGGAATCTGGTTGCATAACAAGCCGCATCATTCCAACTCATTCTGCAGTTGTCCAAGGGACAGCAGGATACTTAAGCATCATCCTGCTCACTTCTCCAAGGTGAAAGTTGTACCCTGCCCCCTTGACAGCTCAAAGTATGTACTTATTTTATCCAGATTGAGAAGAGGTGTTCCCAGGGGAGTGGTTAGGCAGTGGCATACCAAGGGGGGTGGGGCGGGGAGTCCGCCCCGGGTGCACACCGCTGGGGGGTGCTGCGGCACGCGCCTGCTGCGAGAGTTCGCTAACTTCTCTCGTTCGCTGCAGCTCCCTCTGCCCCGGAACAGGTTACTTCGGTTCCAGGGCAGAGGGAGCTGCAGCGAACGAGCAAAGTTAGTAAACTCGCAGCAGGCGCGCGCTGCGGCACCCCCATCCCAGCGGCATGCACCCGGGGGGGGGCTCTTTCGTGGGTGGGGGGGTCCGCGCTGCATCGGGGGGGGGGGGGGGCGCTGCACCCGGGGGGGGCAGGGCGCCGCCCCCCTAGGAACGCCACTGTGGTTAGGTCAGCAGAGGAGGCTCACAGCGTTGAACTGAATTGTGAGATCAACGTGTGTTTTGTCCCATTCTGCCTCCTATAGAAATAGCAGGGTAAATTATGTAGATAGCTTTTAACGTAGACAGCAACCCGTGTCGGGGGCACACCTCATTCGCACTTCCAAACAACGTATACAAGAAGTACTACGGATCAGAGTCACCAACCCAAGTTTTATTGATTACAGGCAGGGCTTTTTTTGAGGGGGTACTCGGGGGTACTGAGCACCGGCACCTTTTCCACTGTCAGCTAAACTTGACCCGTGGTTCTCGTATTTTAATGAAAGAGCTCAGGTTCTACATACAAATTCTGCCTTGTCATAGATTCTCTGACTGGTTGCAGGGGTCCTGGCTATTGTGGGGTGGGTCCCTCAATGATCACTCCACCTCCGAAGGGTGGCCTGGCATTTGAGTACCGGCACCTTTTTTGCTAGACAAAATGCACTGATTACAGGTAATAACGTTGTTCCGTTGTAGGAAAACAAGGTTTCAGCTGAACAAATTATTGACAGCAGTCCTTCTGGGGAGCACCTGAGCTAAGGTTTTGTAGCTAAGGAAATTGGTCTACTAAAGTCAGCAGGACTAGACTATGACAGCAATTCCTAGTCAGCAGGACTGGATTCTGAAAACAGCAGCTTTTTTTTTTTAAGCAAATATGGGACTATCGGTCTCATTTTCAAAAGAGAAAAACTTCTAAAAAGTGGCATAAAGCAGCATCTGGACATTTTTTCTCACAAAAACGGCCAAATCAGTATTTTTGAGACCTATTTTTAGACATTTTTCTATGAAGTACGTCCAGATCTCAAGGGGGCGTGTCAGGGGTGTATTCAGGGCGGGACTTGGGCGTTCCTAACACTTAGACATTTTTTAGCCATAATGGAACAAAACAAAAATATCCAGGACTAAAACTAAGATGTTTTAAGCTAGACCTGTTTTTATAATGAATAAGGCACAAAAAGGTGCCCTAAATAACCAGATCACCACTGGATGGAATCAGGGGTGACCTCCCCTTATTCCCCCAGTGGTCACTAACCCCCTCCTACCCCCCCCCCCAAAAAAAATATGATGAACAACATTACTTGCCAGCCTCTATGCCAACCTCAGATGTCATATTCAGGTCCCTGGAGTAGTCTAGTAGTGGTGCAGTGCACTGCAGACAGGTGGACCCAGGCTCCTACCTCCCCCCTACCTGTTACACTTGTGGAGGAAACTGTGAGCTCTCTAAAACTCACCAGAAGCCCACTGTACCCACATATAGGTGCCACCTTCACCTGTAAGGGCTATGATAGTGCTGTACAGTTGGGGGTAGTGGGTTTTGAGGGGCTCAGCAGACAAGGTAAGAGAGCAATGGTGAGATGTGTACCTGGGAGCTTTTTATGAAGTCCTCTGCAGTGCCCCCTAGGGTGCATTATTGCTTTCCTGGGATGTCCGGGGGACCAGTCTACTAAAAATGCTGGTTCCTTCTACATCCCAATAGCTTGATTTTGTGCGTTTTGCACTTAGACGTTTTTTTTTTTTTTTTTTTCCGAAAATGGACCAAAAAGCAAAACGCCCAAATCACAAAACAGTATTTTCGGAAAAAAAAAAAAAAAGACAGATGTTTTTCTTTTTCGAAAATGACCTTCTTTCCTATTTAGATTGTGGACGTTTTTTGCAAAACATCCAAAGTCGGATTTAGACGTCATATCGAAAATGCCTCTCCACATCCTGAAAATCTTTCATTGCTCTATTCCGTTGTGTGCTAGTGTAATTATATTGAGATCTGCTTCGCCACAAATTGATTTATCGTTAGGCTTAAGGTAGACTCTTTTGATATCATGGTTTCTAATGGAATTCAAATCATCTTAGGTAATTGGAAAAGTTCCAGTGCTTTGAATTGCACCTTCTGGTGGAATTCGCATTGTCAAATCTACAAATTTGAAAACAAAGCAGTGGGAAAAAACTAATAGACTTAAATCAATATCACGTATTTGGAAACCCATTGAGAACTTTTTAGCACATTACAACTAAGACTTGACTTATTGTTCGGGATAAACTGATGATGGGCTAAGTTGGTATATTTTAATTAAATATTTCCTACCTCATTATTAGGACTCATTATAGTTCTGTATATTATTATAAATTGGCACACTCTCCTATTGACTTTTTGTTAATTATGGTGATATAATTTTCTTTATTACTTTCTTTATTTTCTTTTTCTGTACACCCAGTTCTCATTGTATATTTTCTTGTTGTATTATGTCTATTATAAAATTCAATACAAATATTTGAACTGAAAATAGCGGCTGGTCAGCAGGACTGGATTATGAAAACAGTAACTGGACAGCAGGACTGGATTCGGAAAACAGCGTCTGGTCGGCAGGACTGGATTCTGAAAACAGTAACTGGACAACAGGACTGGATTCTGAAAACAGCAGCTGGTCAGCAGGACTGGATTATGAAAACAGTAACTGGACAGCAGGACTGGATTCGGAAAACAGCGTCTGGTCGGCAGGACTGGATTCTGAAAACAGTAACTGGTCAACAGGACTGGATTCGGAAAACAGCGTCTGGTCAGCAGGACTGGATTTGGAAAACAGCGTCTGGTCGGCAGGACTGGATTCTGAAAACAGCATCTGGTCAGCAGGACTGGATTCTGAAAACAGCAGCTGGTCAGCAGGACTGGATTATGAAAACAGTAACTGGACAGCAGGACTGGATTCGGAAAACAGCGTCTGGTCGGCAGGACTGGATTCTGAAAACAGTAACTGGACAGCAGGACTGGATTCTGAAAACAGCAGCTGGTCAGCAGGACTGGATTATGAAAACAGTAACTGGACAGCAGGACTGGATTCGGAAAACAGCGTCTGGTCGGCAGGACTGGATTCTGAAAACAGTAACTGGTCAACAGGACTGGATTCGGAAAACAGCGTCTGGTCAGCAGGACTGGATTCTGAAAACAGCGTCTGGTCGGCAGGACTGGATTCTGAAAACAGTAACTGGACTACAGGACTGGATCCTGAAAGCAGCTGCTGATCAGCAGGGTCATCCTCATGCCTTTCACTTGGCAGCAACTATGCCCCCAGCCAGCACCTCAGAGGAGATTACATTAATTTTCTAGGTTTAAAATTCCTGGGCCTTGAGGCAGGCGGATCAGGGCACGTGTTCTGTCTTTCTCAATGTCTCTAATTAAGCATCCGCGCAGAGTGCAGCGTGTGCTTCTGGAGTATTTATAGCAGAGGGCAGCTGGGGAGTGTGAGTTTTTTTGTGGCAGGGTGGGCATTTTCATCGTGTTTTGCTTCATCTTTCTGAGCCTTTCACCAGCTGATGGTTTTCCTACTGGGCCAAAGAATGGGTCTTATTCTTTATTTAACACCGGTTGCCCTGACAACCTACGGGAAGGGCTCGTACTGAAGCTCTCTGGCTCTTTCCCTGCTTGGAAGACTCAGCCATTAAGGTAACCCACAATACAGATTTAGTTGCCTGTGAGTGGACCGCACCTTGAGTATTGTGTTCAATTCTGGTCGCCGTATCTCAAGAAAGATATAGTAGTATATGCAGCGAAGGGCGGCAAAACTGATAGCGGGGATGGGACGACTTCCCTATGAAGAAAGACTAAGGAGGCTAGGGCTTGAGAAGAGACAGCTGAGGGGAGACATGATAGAGGTATATAAAATAATGAGTGGAGTGGAACAGGTGGATGTGAAGCGTCTGTTCACGCTTTCCAAAAATACTAGGACTAGGGGGCATGCGATTAAACTACAGTGTAGTAAATTTAAAACAAATCGGAGAAAATGTTTCTTCACCCAACGCATAATTAAACTCTGGAATTCGTTGCCAGAAAATGTGGTAAAGGCAGTTAGCTTAGCAGGGTTTAAAATGGATAGCTTCCTAAAGGAAAAGTCCATAGACTATTATTAAAATGGCCATAAGTTAAGGGCTCAGGCCGCAATCCGGCTATGGGTTACCACATAAAGATAGGACTGACTGGTTATGGGGCCCTTTTACACTACAGTGATAAGCCCAACACATAAGTGTGCTAATATTATACTAAGGGGCCCTTTTACAAAGGCACGGTAGGCGCTACACGAGTGCATCGCATGCCAAAACAAGACTACCATATACTACTAAGAACCAAAGATCTATGCTGTTGAAAAAAACATGAAACAGGCTCACAGCAGTATGAAGTGAAAAACTTTTAAATGCTTATACAACAACACTCATGTTATAAGTTTATAAATCTCTCAATATTTTTAAAGAGTATCCTCCTATAGGACGGCCCGCCCGCCAGCCTGCTCGTTTGTCCAGAAATTTGGACAAATGGGCAGATTGCTAGCCTCCCCTCACCTTACTTTCTAGTGCCCTGGTGGTCTAGTGACCTCTTCCGCCTTCAGGGCAGGAAAGAGCCCCCTCTTTCCTGCCCAGAGCACTGCCCTGCATGCATCCTTCCCGTTCCTGATCTCGGACCCGATTCAAAATGGCCACCGAGAGTTGAAGTGACCTCGCGAGACTTCAACTCTCAGCGGCCATTTTGAATCGGCACTGAGATCAGGAACAGGAAGGATGCATGCAGGGCAGTGCTCTTGGCAGGAAAGAGGGGGCTCTTTCCTGCCCCGAAGAGGTCACTAGACCACCAGGGCAGTACTAAGGTAAGGGGAGGGGGGTGACGGGGAGGGGGGTGCGACAGGGTATGTGGCAGAGGGGAGGAGAAAATGTGACAGGGGCGGAGTGAGGGGAGAAAGGGGCGGGGCGGGGTGTGTGGTGGGGCAGGGCATGTGTCCTCCTTCTTGGGGGACAAAATATGGTAACCCTAGTTCTACATCTATGCTGATGATGTGCAGCTACTCATACCCATTGAACCTGACTTACCTACAGCCTTGAATAAACTGATTACCTTCTAACATCAATTCAAGAATGGGCTAAACACAACAAACTTTGCTTGAACCCAAGTAAAACCAGCTTCTCTGGGTCCCTAACACAAGTGGATACATACCTGACATCAAAATCCCTTTTGGGAAGTATGAACTACCCCTCAAATCACAAGTCAGAAACCTTGGAATACAGTTAGATTCCCCAAATCCAAGCAACCTTCAAGAGCTGCTTCTACTATTTGCGACAGCTACGCTGCCTCTCTCCTTACATCGAGAAGGGAAATCTTATCCCAGTTGTGCATGCCATGATAACATCAAGACTGGATTACTGCAATGCACTATACAATGGACTGACTACAAAGGGCCTGCACCAGCTCCAGTTGATTCAGAATGCAGCAGCAAGACTCATAAAAGGTTGCAAGTGACGTGACCACATCACACCATTTTTGCAAAAACTTCATTGGCTACCAGTACAATACAGGGCTAAATTTAAAACTCGTCTGATCTTCAAGGCCCTGAAAGGAAATGGCCCCGAGTACCTGAAAAATAGAATGATCCTCCACACACCGCCAAGGACACTAAGGTCCTCCCAAGGACTTTCACTAACCACACCCTCTCCAAAAGACATTACATGATGTGATACCCGCAAGTGAGCCTTCTCCGGAGTAACCTCCACACTCTGGAATGCACTGCCTGAAAGGCTCCGCTTAACACAAGACTATCTCTACTTCAGGAAGCAGGTGAAAGCTTGGCTCTTCAACCAGGCCTTTACTGGAAGAAGTAACTAACTCGCTAGTCTCACTCACAC
This sequence comes from Microcaecilia unicolor, assembly GCF_901765095.1. Lineage (NCBI taxonomy): Eukaryota > Metazoa > Chordata > Amphibia > Gymnophiona > Siphonopidae > Microcaecilia > Microcaecilia unicolor. The sequence goes on from NC_044038.1 coordinate 237,801,251, forward strand.
ACACAAGGAGTACTCAGGCTGTATATACTGCAGCAGGACATGTTTATCCCAGTGGCGTAGCTACGTGGGGCCTGAGGGGGCTGGGGCCCCCGCAGATTCACCCCAGGACCCCCCTCCCGGCGAACCCGCCCCCGCCGCCGCCTACCTTTACTTTTGCTGGCGGGGGATCCCACTCCCCGCCAGCCGACGTCTTCTCAGTCCTTCCTGCACTTCAATTTGTTTGCTGACGTCCTGCACGTAATTATACGTGCAGGACGTCAGCAAACAAATTGAAGAGCGGGAAGCGACTAAGAAGAAGACGTCGGCTGGCGGGGAGTGGGATCCCCCGCCAGCAAAAGTAAAGGTAGGCTGCAGCGGCGGCGGGTTCGCGGCGGGAGGGGGGGCGGCAATGTAGGCGGTGGGGGGGGCGGCGCCGGGGGAGGGCTAAAATGTGCCCCCTCCCCCCGGGCTCGGACCCCTCTCCCACGGAAGGCTGGCTACGCCCCTGGTTTATCCACTCCTGCTCTAGCTGAGATAATATTTAACCATTTCTCTGACCTCATGTGCAACTTTCTTTAAATCAGTCACCTTACTTTCAAACTCTTCCTACTTTCTTACCCTTCTATATGTTACATCTTTGCTTTACCCTTCGCTATCATCTATAATGTTCTATTACGTATTGTGTTGACATTGTAAATAGTATACCATGCCATACTTTGTATTGTTTTTTTATATTTTTACTGCTGTAATTGTCTATTGCTCATGCTTGATCTATTCTTACTGTACACCGCCTTGAGTGAATTCATTCAAAAAGGCGGTAAATAAATCCTAATAAATAAAATAAATATGGAATTCTCTCCCTTCTTCCATCCACTCTGTATCTCATTTGTGGTCCTGTTGTACATAAGCACATAAATAATGCCACACTGGGAAAAGACCAAGGGTCCAACGAGCCCAGCATCCTGTCCACGACAGCGGCCAATCCAACCTGGGAAGCTTCCCAAACGTACAAACATTCTATACATGTTATTCCTGGAATTGTGGATTTTTCCCAAATCCATTTAGTAGTGGTTTATGGTCTTGTCCTTTAGGAAACAGTCTAACCCCTTTTTAAACTCTACCAAGCAACTGAAGACAGTTTTATTAAAAAAAAAATCTGTGAAATGGTTTTAAATATGAGGTATTGCTTTTAGGTTTTGTAAATTCCCAGGTGGTTGTTCTGGTTCTGTTTTTAACTATGTTTTCTGCATGGAACTGATCAGATTATTATGGAATCAAAGCTGTTGATGTAATGGCTTAGCTCACAAGGGAGTCTCATCTGTGTATCAGCCAGGAGAAGTTCCCTGTGTACCAGCTCTATAGGAAAGAATCCGTCCAGTTCACTTCAGAACAAATTGTTCAGCCCAAGCAGGAAGCATTTTGTAGCTTTCCTGTTGAGGGTCAGGAACAGGAAGAAGGAGAGTGGGCAGTGAGGAGGTTTTCAGCAGACTTGAGAATGGCTCAGCCTTTGAGAGCAGAGCCCTGAAACCTGTAGGGACTTTCCTGGTTTAGTTTCCATTCCTGCGGAGACAAAAGGTTGAATTCACACAGGTAGGAAACTTGAGAGCCGTGGCACCAATAATTCTGGCCACAGTGCTTCTGAAAGAACCTTCCGTCTTACCATTAAGTTTAGGTAAAGCTGGGACGCAGCTGTGCTTTTTTTTTTTTTTTAGCAGACCTGAGCAGCTGAAGAATGGGTTTAGGGGAGAGGATTTTAAAAAATAGTGGAAGAGGGCAATTTTCAAAACCCTTAGAGCAGCAAAATTGTGGGTTTGTTTTTATGTTTAAATCTTTTTTATTAATAGGAATCCATAAAACACATACACCGTATAATGTCAAACATTCCATGCTATTACACATGCAGGATGTAGCTGCCATTCTTCCTGTGGTCTCAAGTAGCTTTAACACTAATAATGAACAATTTGTATGGAAATCAACAAGTCTCATAACATCCACAAATGCAAGACCATATTCAACAGATGGGACAACAAACACCATCAAATAACAACATTATAGCCTCAAAACTTTTATTTTTCTCCCCATGTTCCCCCCTCCCCTTCCAGCTCAATCCCCCTTGCCTTCGAAACGTCAATTCCCCTCCCCCCATACCTCTTTGTTTTTAATCCAGTCAATTTTCAGACACTTTAGGCCATTTTACAGTCACAAATACCTGCCTAGATTGAGGCAGAAAATTATCCAAAATGTACCTTAACCACACATTAGAAAGCAACTTAAGTGGCTCTTTGAAAATCTGTCCCACATCCTGGCAGCCAGATAAGAAATATCTCCCTACCACTCAAAGCATGATCAAGTCAAACTTCACCTAAATGTGGCAGGGACACATGTAACATACGGTCTTCTGTAGTAACAGATATAAGAGGGAGCCCATGTGCACACCCCTTGCACTGATGTGCTACACCACTTAATTTGCACCATTACAGATTAACAGGCGCCCTGCTAGCATGTTCACGGGTAATTGTACACTTACGCTTGTAAGTGATGGTGTTCTGCAAATGTAAACGTGCAAGGGGCACATACATGTGGGCATCCAGTTACATAATTGCCCTTCATATGCAAATCGACACCAACTACTAAACTCTGTAATTCCTTCCTCTCCCTTGGAAATTGATGCTTACTCATTTTCATCTCAGTGGCGTAGCCACGGGTGGACCCAGGTGGGCCTGGGCCCACCCAGAATTCTTGTGCAAGAACAATTCCCTTTCCTACTTGCTCCAGCTGATGGCACTGTCTACAAGCTGCCATCTTGCTGGCCTCCCCCTGCCACACACGCTCAGTTTTCACGCACACTTGAAAATCGAGTGTGCACAAAGGGGCGGGGCAGTGGCAGCGTGTGGACAGTGCCACCAGCTGGAGCTGTTCTTGCCACCAGAGGACCCCTGCAGCTGGTGGGGCTTGGGGATCCTCACCAGCATAGATATTTACCTTAATGTTTTGAGTTGGTACCGGAGGGTGGGGGGGGGGGGGGGGGGTTGTAGAGACTACAGTCCATGTGCCTGCCCAGTGGCCCATTCATAATTTAAGGTCTGGCTATGCCTCTGTTTCATCTCCATACATTCCATACGTCCACCACGCTTTCTGTAAATAAATATTTTCTTAGAATGCTTGTCAGTCTTGCAACCTTGTACTTTATTTCTGTTTGTGTGGGAAGGCAGCAGTAGAGAGTTCAAAAAATCTTTAAAGGAGCAGTGTCTTGATTCAATAACACATGTAAATAAATCCCTACTGAGCTGTCAGAAGTGTAGTACACTCAAACAGATTCAATGGTGTCTCAATATTATGAATAATTTCAGTGCTACTTAGATTGTGAGCCCTCCAGGGACAGGGAAATACCCAGTGTACCTGAATGTAACTCACCTTGATAGTGGTCTATAAAATAATGAGCGAAGTGGAACGGGTAGACGTGAATCATTTGTTTACTCTTTCCAAAAATACTAGGGGGCATGTGATGAAGCTACAAAGTAGTAAATTTAAAATGAATTTTTCTTCACTCAACGTGTGATTAAACTCTGGAATTCGTTGCCAGAGAATGTGGTAACGGCGGTTAGCTTAGCGGGGTTTAAAAAAGGTTTGGACGGCTTCCTAAAGGAAAAGTCCATAGACCATTATTAAATTGACTTGTGGAAAATCCACTGCTTATTTCTGGGATAAGCAGCATAAAATGTCATTGAACTTTTTTGGGATCTTGCCAGGTACTTGTGACCTGGATTGGTCACTGTTGGAAACAGGATGCTGGGCTTGATGGACCTTCGGTCTGTCCCAGTATGGCAATACTTATGTAATTATGTACTACTGAAAAAGGTATGACCAAAATCCAAATAGATAAATAAATAAATAAATGAATAAAAATAAACAAAACTTTCATGAAAATAGAGAAAGAAACCTCAGACTGCAAATCACCAGTGTCAGTAAAACGTACTTCAGTGATGCAAGTGGTAACTTCATAGGCAAAATACCTCTATAGTAGTTAACGTAATACCTTAATTGTTAAATAATTCTTATGTTCTAATTTGTTAAATCAAAAATATCAATAAATTAGGGGAGCATTTAACTTCTTAAAGGGCTCCCAGATGGTCCTGTCAGATTTCGCACAAAAGCTACTTCAGGGTTTAAGGACCAAAATGACAATATTTCAAAGTGCTGAATGATGTCGCTGTGCACTTGACTTAAAAGTGGCCACAGAGATTTCCCAGAAGGCAAAGCAGAAGAGGAAATGGGCTATTTTGAGATAATCATTTACCTCATGCCAACAGCAGGCAGGACATCAGCACAGGGTTGATAACCTCATCCCATTTGTACAGTCTGTTAATCTTATCTCCAGCTCTAGGCTACTGGTGGCTGCCCTTATCTCATGATATCTGGGGCAGGTTCCCTGCTCACCTACCCTAAATTTGGCCTTGTAGTAGATGATGGCAAATAATGACCCACAGGCCAATCCAGTCTACCCAGTTGTTTCCATTTACACTCCATTTCAGCCTGAGCCTTTCCTGGTCTGGATTTTTTAATCTGATTTATCTATGAAAAGAATTTCATGACTGCACTCGAAGAGATGTAAAACCAGGATTGGTTCAACCTGGTGTGCTGTGGTCTTGGTGGTGATTTATCAGCATCCCTGATCACCTTGTTATCTCGGTCTTGGATCCAGAGCTACATCCTCTCCCCCTCTCCCCCTCCCCCCCCACAATGACTCACTCCTCTATCATAGTTTAGTCATGCCTCCTTTATTAAAGCCTGCAGTCAGGCTCATCATAAGCGGAACTGGGGTGGCAAAAGTAGGCCAGTGGAACTCATTAAACAGCAGAAATGTGGTAATTATCCCTTCAACCTTTATTCTCAGTTTTCTTGGGATTGGGTGTACATTCTCATTAAAGATTGTTAGGGTAAATTATTAACGCATATTTGGAAAGGACAAGTGCGAGGAGGCCTCGAACGGCAATTGGTCCTGCCTGGATCCAGTTTGTCCTCTGTTATTACCGTTCTTGTCTTCGGAAGGGCTTCAAGTTAATGATAAGCTGTGCGGCTGTGATTTTCGGGCTGGAAGGGAGCCTTTAGAAAACAGCCAATGCTTTGGAGCACAGTGTGTATCAAATCCCTTTCGTCATGCTTAGCAGTGAAGTTTAACTAAAATTAACTCCTAAATTAACCAGTCATAAGAAGTGTTATGCATAACAATTAGTGGAAGAGCAATGTATAACCACAACATCAACTTCCTCTTCATTTCTCCCTCTCATGTTTCCCTTTTCTGATCTCCAGTTCATGTGCTTATTAATTTACAGTCAACTATAGAAACTGAAAGGGGGTGTGGAATACCAGAAGCAACAGCTATGACATAAAAGCAATCCACAAAAATAACTAAGAAATACCAACAAGTGAAAAAAATAAAGTTAAAGGAAGGGAAGGCCTCAAAGACGCTCAAACCCTGCTGGTTTGAGCTTATTGTGTTCAATTCTGGTCTCCGCATCTCAAGAAAGATATAGTAGAACTGGAAAAGGTGCACAGAAGGACGACTAAAATGATAGCGGGGATGGGACGACATCCCTATGAAGAAAGACTAAGGAGGCTAGGGCTTTTCAGCTTGGAGAAGAGACGGCTGAGGGGAGACATGATAGAGGTATATAAAATAATGAGTGGAGTGGAACAGGTGGATGTGAAGCGTTTGTTCACGCTTTCCAAAAATACTAGGACTAGGGGGCATGCGATTAAACTACAGTGTAGTAAATTTAAAACAAGTCGGGGAAAATTTTCTTCACCCAACGTATAATTAAACTCTGGAATTCGTTGCCGGAGAAAGTGGTGAAGGCGGTTAGCTTAGCAGAGTTTAAAAAGGGGTTGGACGGTTTCCTAAAGGTCAAGTCCATAAACCACTACTAAATGGACTTGGGAAAAATCCACAATTCCAGGAATACCATGTATAGAATGTTTGTACGTTTGGGAAGCTTGTCAGGTGCCCTTGGCCTGGATGCTGGGCTCGATGGACCCTTGGTCTTTTCCCAGTATGGCATTACTTATGTACTTACTTATGTACTTATGTTTACACGCCCTATTGGGTTACAGAGAGCGGTGGTGATCTATCAGATCTTCATCATTGGCAAAACCCTTCCTAGAGCACGATGTCCGATGCTCAATAGTGCTCAAAAGTAATTTTTAATATGCTTAATATTTTTATAAGAATTAATAGAATTTATTAGAGTAACTTATCTTAGAGCTCTAAAGCGTAGAGATAACTTCAGTTGGATGTCAGAAAAATGATGACTTGCCCCCGGGCCAACAGTGGCCAGTGTTTTGTAAAATCTCCGTCAGGGTCCAGATGGCAAGTATGTTAAGCAAAAGCATACACTGTGTATGCTGTGGATGACCTGTTGGATGCGCTTTTGCATCTTAGCAGGGGCAGCCCAAGACAGTCCGCTGCCCTGACTCCTCCGCAGTCTCTGCCCCAGCCTGCCGCTCCCGGCCTCTTCTCTCTGCTGTGGCCCACCTCTGAGGAAACAAGAAGGGGCTGGGACCAGAGGCAGGGCAAACTATAGAAATCGCTGCCACCACCACCTTTTGAAAAACAGGAAAAGAAAAGGTAAATTTGGGGAAGGAGGTTGTTGAAGGAAGGGCGGGGCTGATGCCACCTCAGAAGAGTGCAGCCTGAAGCCCCCGCCTCAGTTGGCCTAATGGTAGGGCCGCCAGGGAGAAGTGTATTCTACCCCTGCTCTCACCTTATTTCTTCCACCGCCCTTGCAATTTTTCAAGACCATTATGAGGCCAGACTCCGTGCCATTGACGCTGGATTGCTGCGGCTCCTTAGGTTGCAAGATGTTTACCTAAAGCATCTAGTTCGAGTTCCCGTGCACTGAGGTGTGCTCTATTAGTCGCATGTGCTTTCTGAAAAGGTTTTTGCAGTCGAAAAAGCACTAGCGATATGATCTGAAAAGCTTTTTCCCACAGGAACTTGCTTCAGATTTGGTTGTAGCAGCCTACCATGGGGCATGACTTGTTTTGGCTTGGTCTGATCTCTTTAGAAAATAGCTTGGACTGCAGCTTCAGTGTTTACAGATCCGTGAAGGGAGTTGGCCACATGAACTATAAGACTTCCCTCCGAAAAGGGGGTATAAAAATCAAAGCTCTACTACTAAGACAACCTTGGTACCCATAGCCAGCAGGATTTGAACCTGCGCAGGGAGACCCCAATGGATTTCTAGTCCATCGCCTTAACCACTCGGCCATGACTACCACTTGTCTGGAAGCTGCTCTCTGCAGGTGCTTGTGGTCATGACCCTCTCAAAGCTTCTCGTCCGCGCCTGTGGAGAAAACGGTCACGCCTATGCCTAAAGCCTGCTACTTCTTATTAACCGCTTTCTTCTCCCTCGTCATCTCCTGACTCTGTGTTTCTTCATGTCTTCAAATCTGTAAGAATGATTCTGAGCACAGGGCCCTGGAGTGATTGCTTTCAAAGAAGCAGAAATGCATTGTCCTTGTGGCAAATAACCACTCTTGTGTTCATTGCACCAGGTCTTGGAATGTCAACACGTCTACCATTATAGACTTAAAGAGTCATTCCCCAGAAGTGTACTCTACCCCCACGCTCAACTTTTTTCTTTCACAGCCCTCTCTACGTAGACCAAACATTTTTTTCACTGCATTTACTTTTGGCAAGTAAGAAAAGATAGATTAAATCACCAGGCAGAGCCCTGTGATCTCGGATGGGCTAATCTATTCTTTGTGCGGAGCTAAACATAAAGCAGGAGGAATAAAATCAAACAATACCAATCAGCCTTCTTGTATGGATACTGTCTGGAAATGGTAAGATCTGGCAGGAAAATAAAAGACAAGGAAGAGAAGGGATACCGACGACGGTAAAAAAAAAGAAAGATAACAGATAATTTATGGCGCCTCCTCTTCTTCCTCCTGTGCAAGCACTCACTCATGCATATAGACATTTTGGAAGGATGAAGACTTTAAAGGTTCAACTTACAGAATTTCTTTCCCGTATACCGTGTTTTCTGATATCGGCAGGTCCCACGGCCATGCAAGGAGATGGGGCAACAGAACCTGCGCTTATCTGTTTTGACAGCGGTTTCTCTTCTGGCAGCGATCCATCTTATTTGTTTTTAAGGCAGTGTCCTGGGCTGCACCTTCCACGGGTCTGCATTCATCGATGCCGTTCAAGGTGACTGACGGCCTAAGAGCGTGTTTCTGTTCCCGCTGTGTACCTTCTACGACCCTCTGCTCCTTCTGCTTTCAAAATGTACAGTACTGGCTTACAGCGATTCTTGCAGATTACCTCTTGGGCAGCGAGGAGATTTTGTGTTCACGCATGCAATTTTTCAAGACCTTTATGAGGCCAGACTCCGTGCCATTGATGCTGGATTGCTGCGGCTCCTTAGGTTGCGAGATGTTTACCTAAAGCATCTAGTTCGAGTTCCTGTGCACTGAGGTGTGCTCTATTAGTCGCAAGTGCTTTCTGAAAAGGTTTTTGCAGTCGAAAAAGCACTAGCGATATGATCTGAAAAGCTTTTTCCCACAGGAACTTGCTTCAGATTTGGTTGGTGGCAGCCTACCGTGGGGCATGACTTGTTGAGATGTTCCATTTGGCTTGGTCTGATCTCATTAGAAAATAGCTTGGACTGCAGCTTCAGTGTTTACAGATTTCTGAAGGGAGTTGGCCACATGAACTAAAAGACTTCCCTCCGAAAAGGGGGTATCAAAATCAAAACTCTACTAGTAAGTGGAACTTCACATCGCCGTAGTCAGCAGGATTTGAACCTGCGCAGAGAGACCCCAATGGATTTCAAGTCCATCGCCTTAACCACTCGGCCATGACTACCACCTAGCTGAGACTGTACTCTGCAGGAACTTGTGGTTATGACCCAGTAAAGGCTTCTCCTCTGCGCGTGGGGAAAACTGTCCTGCCTATGCCCACAGCCTTCTACTTCTCATTAAAGCTTTCTTCTCCCTCATCATCTTCTTACTCTGTGTTTCATCCTGTCTTACCGTCTCTGAGGTTGATTCTGAACACATGGCCCTACAGGGTTTGCTTTCAGTAGAAACGGAAATGAATTACCTTTGTTGCAAATAACCACTCTTGTATTCATTGCACCAGGACTTGGAAAGTCCACACGTCTACCATTATAGACTTATGGAGACGTTCCCGTCCCGAGAAGTGTATTCTACCCCTGCTCTCACGTTATTTCTTTCACCGCCCTCTATATGTATACCAAAGATGTTTCAATACATTTACTTTGGGGAAGAAAAAAAGGGTAGATTTCATCAGCTGTCAAAGCCATGTGATCTTAGACAGGAGGAATACTATCAAGCAATACTAATCAGACCTCTTCTCTGGCTAACGGTCTGGAAATGACAAGAACTGGCAGGAAAAGAAAAGACGAGAAAGAGAAGGGCTCGCGATGGTAAAAAAGAAAGGGAACCAACAGCTAATGGAGCCTCCACTTGCCTGTCCTATGCAAGCATTCACTCACGTATACAGGCCCTTTGGAAGTGTGAAGACTGTACAGAATTTCTTTCCCTTATACCGTGTTTTCTGATATCGGCAGGTCCCACGGCCATGCAAGGAGATGGGGCAACAGAACCTGCGCTTATCTGTTTTGGCAGCGGTTTCTCTTCTGGCAGCGATCCATCTTATTTGTTTTTAAGGCAGTGTCCTGGGCTGCACCTTCCACGGGTCTGCATTCGTCGATGCCGTTCAAGGTGACTGACGGCCTAAGAGCGTGTTTCTGTTCCTGCTGTGTACCTTCTACGACCCTTTGCTCCTTCTGCTTTCAAAATGTACAGTACTGGCTTACAGCGATTCTTGCAGATTACCTCTTGGGCAGCGAGGAGATTTTGTGTTCACGCATGCAATTTTTCAAGACCTTTATGAGGCCAGACTCCGTGCCATTGACGCTGGATTGCTGCGGCTCCTTAGGTTGCGAGATGTTTACCTAAAGCATCTAGTTCGAGTTCCTGTGCACTGAGGTGTGCTCTATTAGTCGCAAGTGCTTTCTGAAAAGGTTTTTGCAGTCGAAAAAGCACTAGCGATATGATCTGAAAAGCTTTTTCCCACAGGAACTTGCTTCAGATTTGGTTGGTGGCAGCCTACCGTGGGGCATGACTTGTTGAGATGTTCCATTTGGCTTGGTTTGATCTCATTAGAAAATAGCCTGGACTGGAGCTTCAGTGTTTACAGATCCGTGAAGGGAGTTGGCCACATGAACTATAAGACTTCCCTCCGAAAAGGGGGTATAAAAATCAAAACTCTACTAGTAAGACAACCTTGCTGCCTCGTAGCCAGCAGGATTTGAACCTGCGTGGGGAGACCCCAATGGATTTCGAGTCCATCGCCTTAACCACTCGGCCATGACTACCACCTAGCTGAGACTGTACTCTGCAGGAACTTGTGGTTATTTTTATTTTATTGCATTTGTATCCCACATTTTCCCACCTATTTGCGGGTTCAGTGTGGCTTACAATACATTGTAATGATGGAAACACAATTTGTTACAACTCGATTATGGGTTACATTGTGAGGAGTTAAGTTAAGACAAAGTCGGAGTATCGTTAAGGGGAATAGAACAATGGAAAAAGAACGTTGGAACAGTGGAAGAAGAACGGATACTAATAGGGCAACAAGACAATAGCAAGAGAGCTATGACCCAGTAAAGGCTTCTCTGTGCGTGGGGATAACTGTCCTGCCTATGCCCACAGCCTGCTACTTCTCATTAAAGCTTTCTTCTCCCTCATCATCTTCTTACTCCGTGTTTCATCCTGTCTTACCGTCTCTGAGGTTGATTCTGAACACATGGCCCTACAGGGTTTACTTTCAGTAGAAGCGGAAATGAATTACCTTTGTTGCAAATAACCACTCTTGTATTCATTGCACCAGGAGTTGGAAAGTCCACACGTCTACCATTATAGACTTATGGAGACGTTCCCGCCAGTGCATCTTAGATCAATTTGACCTTCTGTCACTTGCTAACAATAACAAGCCAATCATATCTAGATAGATATAGACTGTGCTAGCTGAATTTTGTCTGTTTTGGGAGGACTTCAACTTGTTCCTTAAATAAATGAAGCAATAATTTAAAAAAAAATGTGTTATGTGTTTACTCAGGTTCTTTTTGTAGACTATTACATTTTATTTTAAGATCAGAAATGGTTCAGAGTGATATATACTCAATAATAGGGGAAATCAGGAGGCGGGGGAAATACTTTTCCACATCACTGTATACTGCCTGCGAGCCCAAAAGGGAAAGGGGGGAAGGGAAATGGGACTTGATATACTGCCTTTCTGAGGTTTTTGCAACTACATTCAAAGTGGTTTACATATATTCAGGTACTTATTTTGTACCTTGGGCAATGGAGGGTTAAGTGACTTGCCCAGAGTCACAAGGAGCTGCAGTGGGAATCAAACCCAGTTCCCCAGGATCAAAGTCCGCTGCACTAAGGCTACTCCTTCACTCTTTACTCTTTGGGATTCTAGAATCTTGATATTCTTTAGGGTTCTATATGTTATCTATAGAAATCAAACCAAATAAAACATGGAAAAGAAAATAAGATGATACCTTTTTTATTGGACATAACTTAATATATTTCTTGATTAGCTTTCGAAGGTTGCCCTTCTTCCTCAGATCGGAAATAAGCAAATGTGCTAGCTGACAGTGTATATAAGTGAAAACATTCAAGCATTACTATGACAGTCTGACAGGGTGGGAGGATGGGGGTGGGTCGGAGGTATGCATGGGGACATCAAAGCATATCATTGATATTCTAACAGGATGGGTGTGGATAGGTGAGGGGTGGGGTGATCAACAGAGACATACAGCTTTATGGTTTATAATGGGCTAGGAACCCCAGATCCTTGTTAAGTCCTTTCTGTTGGGTGTTAAAATATTCAATCATTCTGACTTCAAAGGTCTTACGTTCTTGTATGGTTTTAAAGTTACCTTTCAGGATTATCACTGTGAAATCACTGGTACAGTGTCCTGGTTCTGTGAAGTGCTGTCCCACCGGGGTGGGGGCCCTACTGGCTGTATTGTTCATGTGATGTCTATATAAATTGAATCTTGTCTTAAGCATCTGGCCTGTTTCTCCAATATAGCATCCTTCATTACATTTTTTACACTGAATGATATATACCACATTGGAAGATGAGCAAGTGAAAGATTCCTTTATGTTGAATATCTTTCCTTTGTGGATGACTGTGGGGTCCTGTGAAATGTTTTGGCATAGTTTGCAACTGGATAAATTACAGGGACGTGTGCCCTTCTGTCCCTTTTCAGTCTGTGATGGAAGTTTACTTCTGATTAGCTTGTGTTTTAAGTTGGGTGGCTGTCGGAAGGCCAGTACCGGTGGGGATGGGAATATCTCTTTCAGTAATTCATCCTCCTGGAGTATAGGTTGTAGATCTCTTATGATTTTCCTCAGTTTTTCCAGCTCTGGATTGTATGTCACTACAAGGGGGATTCTGTCTGTGGATTTTTTCTCCTTGTACTGTAGCAGATTCTCCCTGGGTGTTTTGAGGGAGGAGGCAATATTCTTGGAGATTATTTTGGGGTTGTAGCCCTTCTGTTTGAAGGATTCAGTCAGGCTTTTAAGGTGTCTGTCTCTGTCCCCTGGGTCAGAGCAGATATGGAATGTTGCTACTCTGAGATTCTGCATGGAATCTTGTTAATGGGACTTGATATACCGCCTTTCTTTGGTTTTTGCACCTACATTCAAAGTGGTTTACATAGTATATGTAAATAGACTGGCCTGTTATGCCCTGAGGACTGGGTTGAGAAACCCTGGCCTAGAAGAACCTCCTGCAATGATCCCAATTTGGCAGCATACTAATTTTTATTCCAATTTTTTCAACTCCAAACACTTCAAGTAGGTATCAGCTCATTCTCATATCACTTATTTCACATGGTTCAGCAGAACCTCACCAATTTAAAATAACTTAGAGGGTCATTTTCAAAAGTTATTTGTGTGGGTGGTGATTTCTGTGCATAAGCTGAGGAGTGTGGTAGCTGTGTTAGTCCACTCTTAAGGTTATCAATAGAAATCAAACACTTGTTAGAATATCAATGATATGCTTTGATGTCCCCATGCATACCTCCGACCCACCCCCATCCTCCCACCCTGTCAGACTGTCATAGTAATGCTTGAATGTTTTCACTTATATACACTGTCAGCTAGCACATTTGCTTATTTCCGATCTGAGGAAGAAGGGCAACCTTCGAAAGCTAATCAAGAAATGTATTAAGTTATGTCCAATAAAAAAGGTATCATCTTATTTTCTTTTCCATGTTTTATTTTGTTTGATTTCTATAGATTCTACATGGAATGTTGCTATTCCACTAGCAACATTCCATGTAGAAGTCGGCCCTTGTAGATCACCAATGTGGCCGCGCAGGCTTCTGCTTCTGTGAGTCTGACGTCCTGCACGTACATGCAGGACGTCAGACTCACAGAAACAGAAGCCTGCGCAGCCTTCTACATGGAATGTTGCTACTGGAATAGCAACATTCCATGTAGAATCTCCAATGGCAGCAACATTCCATGTAGAATCTGCAATGGTATCTATTTTACTGTCATAGTAATGCTTGAATGTTTTCACTTATATACACTGTCAGCTAGCACATTTGCTTATTTCCGATCTGACGAAGAAGGGCGACCTTCGAAAGCTAATCAAGAAATGTATTAAGTTATGTCCAATAAAAAAGATGTGCATAAGCTGCAAAGGACTTAAATACAAAACAACTTACGCGTCTAGTTTTTCCTACATAAGCACACAACTATGGAACGCATTACCAAAAGCCTTGAAAATGACGTTCGGCCACCTAAACTTCTGGAAATCACTAAAAACCAACCTGTTTAAAAAGGCATACCCTACTGATCCAACTTAAATGCCTAATCTCTGCAACACAACCAAACTAAAGCACGTAATGGATATAATGCAACTCTTCCGTTCTCCGATTCCCTAATGTGACTGTGCCACATGAACTTGATCTTACCACAACATCACCCTGTATTTGTTTACACTGGGATACAAATGTAATAAATGAATATGCAGGTAGTTATTTGTACCTGGGGCAATGGAAGGTTAAGTGACTTGCCCAGAGTCACAAGGAGCTGCAGTGGGAATTGAACCCAGTTCCCCAGGATCAAAGTCCTCTGCACTAACCACTAGGCTACTCCTCCACTAGCAACAGGCCATCTAGAATCTCAAATAGTAGCAATGTTCCATGTAGAATTTTAAATAGGGAAAGGGAAATGGGACTTGATATACCGCCTTTCTGTGGTTTTTGCAACTACATACAGGTACTTATTTGTACCTGGGGCAACGGAGGGTTAAGTGACTATCTAAGTGATGCATATTCAAGTGTAGTGCGTGACCATTTCACACTGATATCAGTGACTTCCATAACGGCCTGGCACGATGAAAAGGTTAGGAGGTGTGATCGGAATTCTCATCTACTTGACAAGCCAAAGACAGCATATGTACTGTAGTTAGTGCAGTGAGTGACCCTTCTGTTTGACAATCATGATAAGAGAACGCTTGATGCCATAGGACAGTGATGGCGAACCTTTCAGAGACCGAGTGCCCAAACAGCAACTCAAAATCTAATTATTTATTGCAAAGTGCCATTCTCCCCTTCCCCCCTCCCCCTCCCTCTGAGTTCCAGGCCACCTCCCTCCCTCTGAGTTCCAGGGCCCTCCCCCCCAAGTTCCAAGGTCCTCCATCCCCCCTTCCTCCCTCCCTCCCTCCCAGTTCCACAGGGTCCCCTCTCCCCCTCCCTTCCAGTTCCACAGGGTCCCCCCTCCCCTCTCCCTCCCTCCCCCCCCCCCGAGTTCCAGGGTCCTCCCTCCCTCCTGCTTTGTGACTTTACCTTTATTTACTATCCTCCACTGTGTCCAGTATCAACCTAATATGCATGGAAAAAGGTGACGTCATTATGCTTCCATGCAAAAGGTCACTTCCTGAATGAAATGTAAACGTAAACCTGGCGATTGCATCGGTGGCCTACGAAAACTCTACTTCACTCCCTAATTTTGGTCATTTGGCTTTGTACTGTGCAATGTAAAGATGCAAGTGTACACTGTCTTAGGTGTTTTGGAGTGAAACATCCAGGTGTGCATGATAGAAAGCAGAAGCAGTGTCTGTTTAAAGGAAATGACCTGTAATGTGTACTACGTCGGTTAATACAGTAGCACAGTAAATGATGGCAGATAAAGACCTGCACGGTCCATACAGTCTGCCCAACAAGGAAGGAAAAGTATGACAAAGTACAATGTTTTTCCTATATTTGACTTGCTATTAGGGTGATTTTTCTTTGACGGTATTCTTGGTAATTTCCTTCAAAATATAAGTGTTCTCTGCAATTGTTCATTTTTTCTCCTCAGGCCCAGGGTTGCATAAGTACTTTTAATCATATCATGATATTAGCTTAGTAATATACTAGAGGATGACAGATAATAATCAAAATGGTCCATCTAGTCTGCCCAGTTGACATTTGCGCACTTTGACAGACGTATGTATGTACTTCCATGCAACCAGACACCAGTTCCCTCCCCCTATGTCCTTTGACAGACCCTTGAGTATTGTGTGCAATTCTGGTCGCTGAATCAAAGTCCATAGTCTGCTGTTGAGGAAGACGTTGGCCACTGTTGGAAACAGGATGCTGGGCTTGATGGACCTTTGGTCTGTCCCAGTATGGCAATACTTATGTACTTGGGATTCTGAATGGAATCTTGCTACTCTTTGGGTTCTACATGGAATGTTGCTACACTTTGAAATTCTGCATGGAATCTTGTTATTCTTTAGAATTGTAGAATCTTGCTACTCTTTGGGGTTCTACATGGAATGTTGGTACTATTTGGGTTTCTGCCAGGCATGACCTGGATTGGCCATTGTTGGAAACAGGATGCTGGGCTTGATGGACCTTTGGTCTGTCCCAGTATGGCAATGCTTATGCACTTATATCTCTGAATTGTGCTACTATCTGGGATTCTGTCAGGTACTTGTGACCTGAAATGGCCACTGTTGGAAGCAGGATACTGGGCTAGATGGACCATTGGTCTGACCCAGTGTGGCTATTCTTATGTTGTTATCCATATAATAAAACTAATGATACATATCACCCATCTGCCATGCCTTTCCTCCTCCTCCTCCTCTTCTCCAATGCTGTCTTGTGAATACGTTTCTACAGTATCCCCAGCTCCTGCAAGTCTGGGGAGCAGAAATGGGGCTTTGGAATCACACCCCAATCTTCAGATATGAAAGTCTGCAGCATTAAGTACGTAAGTAATGCCATGCTGGGGTCCATCGAGCCCAGCATCCTGTCCACGACAGCAGCCAATCCAGGCCAAGGGCACCTGGCGAGCTTCCCAAACGTACAAACATTCTATACAATCAAGCCATTGTGACATCACTAATGAGGTTGGCTCTTATTGGTGGAATGAGCCACTATGACATCACAATAGGTTAAATCACTGCTCTATGTAATAAAAGTGAGCCAAGTAGAGGACATAAGTACATAAGTAATGCCACACTGGGAAAAGACCAAGGGTCCATCGAGCCCAGCATCCTGTCCACGACAGCGGCCAATCCAGGCCAAGGGCACCTGGCGAGCTTCCCAAACATACAAACATTCTATTGTTACTCCACATCCACTAGCAGCTTTTAATCCCAGTTTTTTCAGGGCCTGAGTTTGGCGATGCGTCGCCATCATTAAGTACAACGGTTTGTTAACATACTTCAGAATTACTTGCTACAAGCGCAACTAGTGGTGCTGGATGTGATACATATGCTCTTGTATCTGTTCTTTATTTCTTGCATCAGGCCTTTTGACATATTTGCTCATTTCAAGCACATCGAAGGAAAATTGCTTTTTTGCTAATATAGTGAATCTTTCATTAAAAATAATGTTCACCCTAAGAGGATTTCACTGTAGCCTTCAACCCTGCATTAAACCAAGCTTAGCCAGCCTGCGGATGAGTGGCAGCTGAATATGCACAGGGCTTCCTAATGAAATTAAAACCAGGTCAATACTATGAAGTTGCCTTAGCATTAGGCTTCAAGTTCGCCCCCCCCTTTTAATTAAAATGGAATCACGGCTTCCTAATATACAGTATTAATGTGAATCTTCCTTTGCATCTAATTAGCTTCTTGTCTGTCATCAGCCAAGTAAAAAAAAAAAAGGAAGGCTGTCGCAGTGTTAATTAACTGTGGTGTGATGAACTCGTTAAGGTATTCCTTTAGGTTTTGGAATGAAATCTTCTTATGCCGAGAGTTCTTGAAACTTTTGAGTCAGAATGTTGTTCAGACTTCTCTGCTAATGGAGGCTGTGTAATACTCAGAAGCTAGAACTGAACATTTGAATTAAAAGCTATTTTCTCTTTTTTGAGAGTGTGAAATGTACTGTATTCTTAGCTGACAGGTAATTGAAATACTACGTGCCAGAAAAAAATCATGGCTTAGAAGTGGGCAACCTGGGTATGACTTTCATTATTCGTGTATTTATGGTTTAACTTTCTTATTGATGTCACATCCACAACATTGAAGCATCAATTACAGTCACCAAAATGATATCTCTAAGGTCCATAACCAACCTTTTGTTAAAGTAACATCAAACTTTTACATAGTCCTACATCCCTCCCTTTTCCCCCTCCCCCCCACCCTCCCATCCCCCTCCCTTTACCCTCCCTATGATCTGTCTAAAGGCATCAATGGAGTCTCCAGGTTCTCAATCATAATTTGTTAAGGATGAGACTTCTTCCTCTTTGGGTGAGTTTGGCTATAAAGGGACCCCACATCTTTAAGAAACGTGATTTCCGCTTAAAGGAACCCCTGGCCTCTTGCGCCTCCCAAGTCATCAGTTGATGCACCTGATTGCGCCAGTGCCAAAATTCAGGTCTCGTGTATTTATTTAAATGAATTTATACTACTACTGCTTAACATTTCTAAAGCGCTACTAGGGTTACGCAGCGCTGTACAATTTAACATAGAGGGACAGTCCCTGCTCAAAGAGCTTACAATCTAATAGACAAGTGAATGGTCAGTCTGATAGGGGCGATCAAATTGGGGCAGTCTGGATTTACTGAACGGTAAGTGTTAGGTGCCGAATGCAGCATTGAAGAGGTGGGCTTTAAGCAAAGACTTGAAGATGGGCAGGGAGGGGGCTTGGCGTAAGGGCTCAGGAAGGTTGTTCCAGGCATAGGGTGAGGCGAGGCAGAATGAGCGGAGCCTGGAGTTGGCGGTGGTGGAGAAGGGTACTGAGAGGAGGGATTTGTCCTGTGAACAGAGGTTACGGGCGGGAACGTAAGGGGAGATGAGGGTAGAAAGGTAGTGAGGGGCAGCAGACTGGGTGCATTTGTAGGTAAGAAGGAGCCCTTCTATCTCCATACAGCCCTAAACAGAGAACAACATAACATTTAACATATTAAAAGAAATAAAAATACCACCCACTATGTAGATAGAAAGTGTTTTTTTTCCCTTCAGTATTAATTGAGTACCTTTGTTGGATACAAATGCTTCAGTCTGTATCTTGCCATGCCTTGTTGGTTAATACTCACTGTATCTCATGCTTTGGATCTTTGAATAGAAAATAGTACAACAACAACAAAAATAAAAAAATATATAAAAGACAAAAAATAAAACAAACACACACACACACACGATAAACTGCTTTCTAAACCTAGTATCTAACACACCATATTTTCCAGTGATATTAGCAAGACAACTAAGCCTTAATCTTCCCATAGCAGTAATCTTTAAAAATAAAACACAATTATAATTAAAACCAATAACATAACCACTGCACCTAAAGCAACAAACATCAATGAGTATACGCAACTGAGAATGTAAAATGTTTCAATTAATTACTACTACTACTACTACTTAGCATTTCTTTAGCGCTGCTAGGGTTACGCAGCGCTGTACAATTTTAAACAAGGGGAAGGACAGTCCCTGCTCAAGAGAGCTTACAATCTAATTGAGTAAAGGTTAACCACAGAAAACAGCTGCTGCTGAATGGAGACTTCAGGAAGTACACCCAATGATGGTATAACTAACGTGGCATATTGGGGCATCTGTAATGGGCACGAGGCCTCCCTGAAGAGTCAATAAAGACCTAAAATAAGGAGATGATAATTTTTCAAGACTTAAGCACACAATATAATAATTTAACTTTAATTCTTTATGAAATAGAAATAGAATAGCTAGTAAGGGTATGATATTCAAAAGGAAATATCCAGAAATATCCGCTAAATCTTTTCGATTGGCAGTGACACTATCGGTGGGCTTGGGGAGCCCTGCCAGCCACATCAGAGATGTGTCACTGCTCGGTAGGCCTGTACCCACCCAGGCCCACCTGTGATTGTAAGCTCTTTGAGCAGGGACTGTCTTTCTTCTATGTTTGTGCAGCGCTGCGTATGCTTTGTAGCGCTATAGAAATGCTAAATAGTAGTAGTAGTAGTAGTATACCACTGGGTGGTCCTCTGCTTAGTCATAAGTACATAAGTATTGCCATACTGGGAAAGACCAAAGGTCCATCGAGCCCAGCATCCTGTTTCCAACAGCGGCCAATCCAGGTCACAAATACCCAGCAAGATCCAAATATGTACAAAACATTTTATACTGCTTATCCCAGAAATAGTGAATTTTCCCCAAGTCCATTTAATAGCGGTCTATGGACTTTTCCTTTAGGAAGCCGTCCAAACCTTTTTAAAACTCCGCTAAGCTAACCGCCTTTACCACATTCTCTGGCAACAAATTCCCGAGTTTAATTACACGTTGAGTGAAGAAAAATTTTGTCCGATTTGTTTTAAATTTACTACATTGTAGCTTCATCGCATGCCCCCTAGTCCTAGTATTTTTGGAAAGCATGAACAGACGCTTCACATCTACCCGTTCAACTCCACTCCACTCAGAAACCTGGTGAGTGGTTCCTAAGTATGGTGCCCCTCTCCTGCCTCCTGAGCTATTTAACTGTCTCTTCTTCAAAATCCTGCAGGAGTGGAGGTGCGCAGGTACGTCTTGAAGTGGGGCCACACTGTACTTGTCAAGGCCTGAGTGGGCTGCTGCCTCCTGGCTGTTGTCTGAATTCTGCACCTAGCACAAGTTACTGTGTAACACTTTCTTATCTCACTATCCAGCTTATAATTGAAAAAGAAAAACGCCTATATTGCGACCCAAATCGGGAGATAGACGTTTATCTCACAAAAACGAATAAAGCGGTATAATCGAAAGCCGAATTTGGACGTTTTCAACTGCACTCCGTCGCGGATGCGGACAAAGTTGATGGGGGCGTGTCGAAGGCGTGGTGAAGGCGGAACTGGGGCGTGGTTATTGGGCGATCAGAGATGGGCGCCTTTCGCCGATAATGGAAGAAAAATATGCGTTTTTAGCGAGAATTTAGGGCACTTTTCCTGGACCCTGTTTTTCCATGAATAAGGCACCAAAAAGTGCCTTAAATGACCAGATGACCACTGAAGGGAATCGGGGATGACCTCCCCTGACTCCCCCAGTGGTCACAAACCCCCTCCCACCACAAAATATGCCGTTTCACAACTTTTTATTTTCACCCTCAAATGTCATACCCACCTCCCTGGCAGCAGTATGCAGGTCACTGGAGCAGTTATTAGGGGGTGCAGTGGACTTCAGGCAGGTGGACCCAGGCCCATCCCCCCCACCTGTTACAATTGTGCTGCTTAATGCTTAGTCGTCCAACCCCCCCCCCCCCAAACCCACTGTACCCACATGTAGGTGCCCCCCTTCACCCCTTAGGGCTATAGTAATGGTGTAGACTTGTGGGCGGTGGGTTTTGAGGGGGATTTGGGGGGCTCAACACCTAAGGGAAGGGTGCTATGCACCTGGGAGCTCTTTTACCTTTTTTTTTTGTTTTTGTAAAAGTGCCCCCTAGGGTGCCCAGTTGGTGTCCTGGCATGTGAGGGGGACAAGTGCACTAAGACTCCTGGCCCCTCCCACGAACAAATGCCTTGGATTTATTCGTTTTTGAGCTGGGCACTTTCATTTTCCATTATCACTGAAAAACAAAAACGCCCAGCTCACAAATTGTCGAATAAAACATGGACGTCTATTTTTTTCGAAAATACGGTTCGGTCCGCCCCTTCACGGACCCGTTCTCGGAGATAAACGCCCATGGAGATAGACGTTTTTGTTCAATTATGCCCCTCCATGCCACATCCAGGGCCACCACCAACAAAATCAAAGGCACACCACCACTGAGAGCTCTGTCTCTGTTGAATGCCCTTGGTCAGTCACTTGTAGCTAGGGTTACCATATTTTGTCCCCCCCAAAAGGAGGATACATGCCCCGCCCCCTTTCACACCCTCGCTCCGCCCCCTGTCACATATTCCCCGTCACTCCCCCTCCCCGTCACCCCGCTTCCCTTACGTTACTACTGCCCTGGTGGTCTAGTGACCTGCCCGGAGCACTGCCCTGCATGCATCCTTCCTGTTTGTGATCTCGGCGCCGATTCAAAATGGCTGCCGAGAGTTGAAGTCTCGCGAGGTCACTTCAACTGTCCGTGGCTATTTTGAATGGGCGCCGAGATCACGAACAGGAAGGATGCATGCAGGGCAGCGCTCCGGGCAGGAAAGAGGGGGGTCTTTCCTGCCCCGAAGGCGGAAGAGGTCACTAGACCACCAGGGCAGTAGCAAGTTAGGGGAGGGGAAGCTAGCAATCTGCCCATTTGTCCGGATTTCTGGACAAACGGGCAGGCTGGCGGGCGGGCTGACCTATAGGATGGCTCGCCCACCAGCCTGCCCGTTTGTCCAGAAATCTGGACAAACAGGCAGATTGGCAAAACCCGCCCGGATGCCCGGACATGCCCTCAAAAAAATGTCATGTCCGGGTAAATCTGGACATATGGTAACCGTACTTGTAGCCAACATGCACTAGCCACTTCCTACTCTTAGCAAGAGGTCTCTGTGTGATGTCATTTCCTGCCATAGTGGATGGGGAGATGGCATCTACCGAGGGGTTTCCTGTGAATGACACTTTGCTGGCACAGTCAGGGAGGGATTCTGTCTTGTTATGTATTCTTTATTCATCGGGATTTATTAACCGCCTTTATGAAGTGAATCACCCAAGGTGGTGGTACAGCAGGTACAGTTTTACATAAAACTTACAATTTTAACAGCACAATAGTCAAAATGACCAAATATAAGTAGATACAATAAATGAGGTAACCTTGAGAACAGCAAATTAAAACCTAATAGGACTACCAAGGAATAGTAAGGTATACACATATGAGTTTATCGTGGGCAGACTAGATGGACCGTGCAGGTCGTTTTCTGCCGTCATCTACTATGTTACTATGTTACTATGTAAATGGAAAAATTAGTTCATTACCTGACAATTTTCTTTCCTTTAGTCCCAAAGGATCAGTCCAGTGAAATGGACCGTTAGGCATTCCTACTTTGCTCTAGTCATGCTTGTGTTGATCTTGCTGCCATGGAGTGCATTAGTGCTGCACCCAAAACAGTGCCACCCAAGGCAGGCGCCTAGCCCACCTAATGCTACAGCTGGCCCTGAGTCTCTGTTATTTTGACTATGGCTTACAGTGGATTTCCCTGAAACAGGTCAAATCACATCAACATTCTGTTTTCACGGTGGGCTTTGTAAGTTCAATTCACTGATGATCCTACAGTCTTCCCTAAATCAATTGTTTAACTCCACAAGGATATATGATTAAAATCTTTTAGCCTCCCCCCCCCCCCTTTCTTTCCGAAGAGGAACTGTGAGTGTGTGGCTTAGGAGTACCTTTAACTGCTTGTTTTGTTTTGTGAAATTGTCATCTGTGGTTCATTTTGGTGTCTGAGTTGTGGATTTCCTGCATTGTTATTCTGACTTACTAAAAAGAAAGCAAACATGATTTTGAATGTGTTCAATTAAAAACCCCCCCAAATCTCTACTGCCTCAGCTTCAGCAGGCTTTTGCTACCCCCAGATCTTGCCAAGAAGTGGCTCATAAAAATGACCCATTCTCTACTACACTTTCTTCTGGCTAACAGCTGAGTCTACTACTACTACTACTTAACATTTCTAGAGCGCTACAAGGGTTACGCAGCGCTGTACAGTTTAACAAAGAAGGACAGTCCCTGGTCAAAGGAGCTTACAATCTAAAGGACGAAATGTCAAGTTTGGGCAGTCTAGATTTCCTGAATAGAGGTATGGTGGTTAGGTGCCGAAGGCGACATTGAAGAGGTGGGCTTTGAGCAAGGATTTGAAGATGGGCAGGGAGGGGGCCTGACGTATGGGCTCAGGGAGTTTGTTCCAGGCGTGGAGTGAGGCGAGGCAGAAAGGGCGGAGCCTGGAGTTGGCGGTGGTGGAGAAGGGTACTGAGAGGAAGGATTTGTCTTGAGAGCGGAGGTTTCGGGTAGGAACGAAAGGGGAGATGAGGGTAGAGAGGTAAGGAGGGGCTGCAGATCGAGTGCATTTGTAGGTTAGTAGGAGAAGCTTGAACTATATGCATTCGTTAAATGCACCGCTCTTGCTCTGGCATGCAATGCAGTAGACAACTTGCAGACAAACATATGGTCACTGGAAGTTCTATTATAAGAAAACTTCACAAACTCATTCGTTCAGAGTTCAGTCTGTGGGGACTAATCACCAGACCTCGTTAGAGGGCCGGCAAAGAGAGGGAAGTGAAAATAAAACGAATAATGGCAATTTAGCACTCTGGGATTAGATCACAACTTCCCACTCACACAATCCAAATTCAGAACGGTCCAAATTATAAACACTGACAGAAAAGGACACAAGGCTTAGGTATTAGAAAAATAGAAAAGCTGCTTTATCAGCTGATGGCAGGAAAAATAGAAAATGGGATCAGAGGCAATGCACTTATGCAAACTCACCGAAAATAATGATAAAGTACTAGGTTTTAAGTACTTGTCAAAGTGGAATAAAGAGAACACACACCACCCCTAGTCCTGAAACTTATAGGATACCTGACACCCCAAGCACTATGTAAAAAACAGTTGAACCTGACAGATGATAATACTCAAGAACAGTGGATCTGTAGGAAATCAGGGACTGCAGCCAGGGGCGTAGCCAGACTTCGGCGGGAGGGGGGTCCAGAGCCCCAGGTGAGGGGGCACATTTTAGCCCCCCCCTGGCACCCCCAACCCCCCTGCCGCCGCCACCACCAACAAGTTTGACCCTCCCCACCGTCGCCAGCCGACGTCCACTTCTTCCAGCGCAAGGCTTCATTCTCAGTGGCGTTCCTGGGGGGGGTGCAGTCCGGAGCATGGAACGAGCGAAGCCGACAGGCGCGCGGCACCCCCCCCCCCCAGCAGGTAAAAATGCACCCGGGGGGGGGTGTCATTTCACCGGGGGGAAGTGTTGTTTTGCCGGGGGGGGGGGGCATCGGCGATCCGCCCCGGGTGTCAGCCGCCCTAGGAACGCATGATAGTGTTTGTTTGTTGTGAGTGTGTTTAGCGACAGGTTCTATATCTTGTTTGTCTGTCCTAATTAGATTGTAAGCTCTGTCGAGCAGGGACTGTCTCTTCATGTTCAAGTGTACAGCGCTGCGTACGTCTAGTAGCGCTATAGAAATGACAAGTAGTAGTAGTAGTCTTTGGGATTCTGGAATCTTGCTACTCTTTGTCCTTATCTCTTGTTTGTCCTGTTTGTCTGTCCTAATTAGATTGTAAGCTCTGTCGAGCAGGGACTTTCTCTTCATGTTCAAGTGTACAGTGCTGCGAATGTCTAGTAGCGCTATAGAAATGATATGTAGTAGTAGTAGTCTTGGGGTTCCAGAATCTTGCTATTCTTTAGGATTCTGCACGGAATCTTGCTACTCTTTGTCCTTATCCCTTATTTGTCCTGTTTGTCTGTCCTAATTAGACTGTAAGCTCTGTCGAGCAGGCACTGTCTCTTCATGTTCAAGTGTACAGCACTGCGTACGTCTAGTAGCGCTTTAGAAATGATAAGTAGTAGTAGTAGTTGTGGTGGGCTCTTTTTGCTGAAGATGTTTTCTTCTTGTTCATGAAGGTCCTCAGCACAGTAAACAAAGGTTGCTGTGAACAGTTATGTTGCTTCCCTTAGCCTTGATGTGTCAGGAATGTACTTGAGGCCTAATACACCAAGTTCCTGCATGAGAGCTGTCATGGCCTAAGTCTGTAAGAAGTCAGGTTCATAACAGAAAATAGTGCTTCACTGTGGTGCCTGTTTTGCTCCTACAAGTCATTGCTAAAGATGTTCTCTCACTTTTTATAGCTCTGTCAGTAAACCTGGTGATGTGTCATCATTATAGCTGGAGCTTGTGATTTCATATGATTCATTCTCGCAAATAAAGTATGTAGAGCTAAAAGACGATTATGCGGTTTGTTAATTGCAAGGGATGATCACAAGTACATCGCATTCTTCCTCAAGGCCGGGAAAGTAAATGGAGCATCTTCAGCTAGTAACAGATTATTAAGGGGGTTAAAGAGACTGGATAAGTTCCCGTTTCAACTCTTCTCCGATTATTCAAATGTCCAGTTTATACACTTAATAACAAAAACAAATCCACAACGGAGTATGATATACCCAGGAGGAAAAACCCTCAGAACCCCACCCCCACTTTTTTTTGTTACATTTGTACCCTGCGCTTTCCCACTCATGGCAGGCTCAATGCGGCTTACATGGGGCAATGGAGGGTTAAGTGACTTGCCCAGAGTCACAAGGTGCTGCCTGTGCCTGAAGTGGGAATCGGAACTCAGTTCCTCAGTTCCCCAGGACCAAAGTAACATAGTAACATAGTAGATGACGGCAGAAAAAGACCTGCACGGTCCATCCAGTCTGCCCAACAAGATAACTCATATTTGCTGCTTCTTGTGTATACCCTACTTTGATTTGTACCTGTGCTCTTCAGGGCACAGACCGTATAAGTCTGCCCAGCACTATCCCCGCCTCCCAACCACCAGCCCCACCTCCCAACCACCGGCTCTGGCACAGGCACAGACCGTACAAGTCTGTCCAGCACTATCCCCGCCTCCCAATCACCAGTCCCGCTTCCCACCACCGGCTCTGGCACAGACCATACAAGTCTGTCCAGCACTATCCCCGCCTCCCAACCACCAGTCCCGCTTCCCACCACCGGCTCTGGCACAGACCGTACAAGTCTGTCCAGCACTATCCCCGCCTCCCAATCACCAGTCCCGCTTCCCACCACCGGCTCTGGCACAGACCGTACAAGTCTGTCCAGCACTATCCCCGCCTCCCAACCACCAGTCCCGCTTCCCACCACCGGCTCTGGCACAGACCGTATAAGTCTGCCCAGCACTATCTCCGCCTCCCAACCACCAGCCCCGCCTCCCGATCTTGACTACGCTCCTGAGGATCCATTCCTTCGGCACAGGATTCCTTTATGCTTATCCCACGCATGTTTGAATTCCGTTACCGTTTTCATTTCCACCACCTCCCGCGGGAGGGCATTCCAAGCATCCACTACTCTCACCGTGAAAAGTCCACCACCCTAACCACTAGGCCACTCCTCCACTCCACGTTTAGCTATTTATAAGTGGCAGGACTTGTCAGGGTAGTTAATGTCAAAGGTATAAAAATCCTCCACAGTTTAAATCATTAAAACTCCATGTGGTATCTGTCTTTCTGGTTAACCCGTAAATAGTGACTTGTGCCAATCAAAAAAATAAAAACTAAGCTTTCACGGCTAGGTGCTGTCAATTCTCATCTGCCAACACACCGCCTGTGGCCAAAAGTTTGCCTATGGCTGTCTCAAGCGGCAACAGATTATGTCAGCATTTCCTGCACTGTTCTCTCCGCAGCATTACTGGGTTGCATCTTCAGCTAGACCGTATAATATAATCCATTTATACAACAAAGATAGTGACTGTTGCTTGGAAGGTTTTGATGGTTTTGCTTTTGATAGGTTTCAGATTCACTAGTTGTTTGGGATGGGTGAGGCACATCATCTTAGACAAAAGCCTCTGTGTTGGCAGACCTGATGATCCATGGCCAACCCAATGACTTACACTTCCATGCTGGGTTGTCCCCACACTCGGCGGTATTTTGAAATGGTTTGTATGTGACTTATTGTCCAAGGTTCAGTTGGGTAAGGTGGCAACACAACTTCAGCTTCAGAACATTTGTTTTGTGGTCCTGGGCGGGGTGTCCCGACTCCTGTGCATTTGTGTATGTGTGAAAGGAAGTGAAGAAGAGAATATCACAACTCCTATGGAAGGGAAATTTAGTGATCCTATAAGAGAACAAGATTGTTGCACCACTATATACAGTAGAATAGGTTTAGGGTCAGCTGATCTTGCAGCACCACTGTTGTGTGTTGGAGAGGGTGGTCCTGATGGGTGATGGGAAGGAAGCCATAGGCGTAGTTTGACTGTTTCGTTTGGGGGGGCAAAGGATGGGCGGAGCATATTAGCATATTCATTTGCATATATACATATGCAAATGAATATGCTAATATGGAGGAAGGAATTGAAATTTACAGGCAAATTATCACAGATGCACATTTCAAAAAGCTGACATATTTCAATTAATAAATTCTGAATAAAATACTTTTATCTACCTTTGTTGTCTGATCATTTAGTTTTTCTATTCGCTTTGGTCCCAGTGTCTTCTGTTTTATGCAGTGTCTTCTTTCCAGTAGGCTTCCCTCTGCTCCCCACCCTCCCAGTCCCATCCATCTCTTGCTCCTTCCTCTGCTCCCCACCCCTCCCAGTCCCATCCATCTTCTGCTCCTTCCCTCTGCTCCCCACCCCTCCCAGTCCCATCCATCTCCTGCTCCTTCCCTCTTCTCCCCACCCCTCCCAGTCCCATCCATCTTCCCTCTGCTCCCCACCCCTCCCAGTCCCATCCATCTTCTGTTCCTTCCCTCTGCTCACCATCCCTCCGTCCCATCCATCTTCTGCTCCTTCCCTCTGCTGTGCCTGACCTCTCCCAATCCCATCCATCTCCTGGTCCATCCCTCTGCTCCCCACCCCTCCCAGTCCCATCCATCTTCCCTCTGCTCCCCACCCCTCCCAATCCCATCCATCTTCCCTCTGCTCCACACCCCTCCCAGTCCCATCTCTTGCTCCTTCCCTCTGCTCTCCACCCCTCCCAGTCCCATCCATCTTCCCTCTGCTGCCCCCCCCCTGGCAAGGTCCAGGATCGTGGACTCTGTTTACCCCTCTCTTCCTCCCTCCCTCCGGCACAGGCAGCAGTCTTCTTCAACCTTTCTGTGTTCCTGGCAGTGGTAGCGATGTACACGCTGCCTTCGGACTGCCCCGGAAGCCTTCTCTTCAAGTTCCTGTTCCCACCTATGCGGGAACAGGAACTTGAAGAGAAGGCTTCGGGGCAGAGCCGAAGGCAGCGTGTACATCGCTACTGCTGCCAGGAACACAGAAAAACTGAAGAAGCATGCTTACTGCCTGCGCTGGAGGGGGTAGAGGACACACTCCTCTCTGTCCGCTTGGCTTCCCTGCCCTCTCTGTCTGCGTCCCGCCTTCCTCTGAGGAAGGCGGCTTGCAGACAGAGAGGGCAGGGAAGCCAAGCGGTCGGAGACGAGCACGTGCCTGCTTGTTTTTTTTTTTTTTTTAAACTACTGGCGTGGCGGCGCCTCGTCGTCATTTGGGGGGCATTACCCCCCTCGCCCCCCCAAGTCTACGCCCATGAAGGAAGCTGGTGCGAAGCTTTGAGATGTGCTCTGATGAAGCTCAGACCATCACAGCAGAGCTTCTGGGTTCTCTTCCTACCCCTCCAAGTCAAAACAAAGTGGTGAGGTAATGTAGCACTATCCAAGAAGAATGCACTATTGAAGCAAGCAAAGAAACAAACAAACCAGTGAGCTATATTTCAGTTCCTAAGTGTAATGCGGAGTGAATTCAGCCTGCAGGGCTTAGCAGACCAGGATGAAACCAGCCCAGACTCTTGGCAGCCTCTTAGTTCTCAGGGAACAGATATTTCTGTTGATGTAGTGACCCCTTTAGTGTTTTCTTGCCTTGAGTTTCACATGCTTTAGTTTTCCAGAGCAGACACTAACACCCCATGGCCAGTAAACAAGATGGGGCTGGTAATAAGGCTGTTGCTCGTCTCATTTTTGTCCATCGGAATGCAAGTACCATGACTGGTAGTGATTTATTGCACTGTAGCGTTACCGAGGGCCACGTCAGCATCAACAGGTGTGTAGGATAGGACCTTTGCTTTCATTTCATCACTTGAGGTAACAGGATGGGAAAACAGGTGCAAACCTTCTGATTATTAAGGAAGTTCATTAGAAAACTGTAGAAAATCTGTGCCTATATAAGTGCTGGGAATGCGTAAACAGTGCCACAGATTGCTTTAAAATATCAATGATTGTACCTTTCTTCTTCTTCATTTGAAATTTGTGAGATAAATATTCAGCCGGCGGCGGTGAACGTTTTACACTCCCTCCCTCCTCTGTGGGCGTCTCCTCAAAATGTTGACACCCTGCCATGCCCAGTGCATCCTGGGTGGGGTCACTTCACTGGCTTCCAATCAGGTACCGCATACAGTTCAAACTTCTCCTACTAACCTACAAATGCACTCGATCTGCAGCCCCTCCTTACCTCTCTACCCTCATCTCCCCGTACGTTCCTACCCGAAACCTCCGCTCACAGGACAAATCCCTCCTTTCAGTACCCTTCTCCACCACCGCCAACTCCAGGGTCCGCCCTTTCTGCCTCACCTCACCCCATGCTTGGAACAAGCTCCCTGAGCCCATACGTCAAGCCCGCTCCCTGCCCATCTTCAAATCCTTACTCAAAGCCAACCTCTTCAACGTCACCTTCGGCACCTGATCATTTTACCTCTATCCAGGAAATCTAGACTGCCCCAACTTGACATTTCGTCCTTTAGATTGTAAGCTCCTTCGAGCAGGGACTGTCCTTTATGTCAATTTATGTTAATCTGTATAGCGCTGCGTAACCCTAGTAGCGCTCTAGAAATGTTAAGTAGTAGTAGTAGTATTACATATAGCAGTGATTTAACCAGAGCTGAGATTGTGATGTCATAATGCCTCATTCCACCAATGCCTAAGAGCCAACCTCATCAGTGATGTCACAATGGCTTGATTGTCCTATATTTGTCTCACTCTTATCTATTAGATTGTAAACTCCTTCGAGCAGGGACTGTCCTTCTTTGTTAAACTGTACAGCGCTGTGTAACCCTAGTAGCGCTTTAGAAATGTTAAGTAGTAGTAGTAGTATATAAGGGTTAAGCCCTGCCCAGCGCATCCCAGGATGCACTGGGCAGGGCAGGCAGCAGCCATTATGAGGAGACACCTGCAGAGGAGGGAGGGAATGCTAGTCCCTCCCTCCTTCAACTTTGAAGTAGGCTGTGGGGGAGGGGGTGCCGGAGTGGGCGTGGAAGACTAGTGGTCTCACTGGACCACCAGGGTCTTCTAAGTGTTGAGGGTGGGGGCTAGCAGTCCCACTGGACCACCAGGTCTTTTTAGTGTTTTTTGGGGGGGTGGGCTTAGGTTTGACAGGTCTTGGAGAAAATCTCGGACCTGTCAATCCTCTTCTGTTGGTCTCTCCCATTCTTCCCTTGCTGGCAAAACCTAACGCCAGCTCCGAGCTGGTGTACGGTTTGCAGTGGGATCAGTGCCCTTGTATGGTGCGCTGCCCACTGATCATAAAGAAGGAACGTGGGAGACCCTCGTTTCCATGCAATTAGTGGTCAGAGCCAGCGAGTGCGTTGTTTTGCGTTCTCGCCGGCTGTGATCCTGGGGCGCAGGCAAGTGAGGTCACTAGTCTGGTGCTAATGGCCTCAAGTGCCCGCGTTGGCTTTTGATCATCTGGACCTAAATTTTCAGTAGAAACCTTAGGCTTCTGTACAGAAAATAGGGGACAAGTGTAAGAGTATAACACAGGAGCCTAACTTTAGGAGCTCAGCTTTTGTGTGTGTGTGTGTGTGTGTGGGGGGGGGGGGGGGTTAATGCCAGACCCTGGAATTTCAGTTTCTTATGATCACACCAGGGGTGTGCTGGTAAATTTTTAACAACAGGCTCTTTCTCCTGACGTAGCCAGCTCTGCAGTTGGAAGGGCCAGGGGTGGCTGGGTGGGGGGGGGGGGGGAGCAACACTTGCCTCTCTCTCCTCCCTCCCTTCATGCGGGCACGCTAGGCATACCTTTGCTGGCAACCAATAAATGGACTGCCACCACTCCCAACGTCTTGCTCTGAGCAGCATGTTGTAACTTCTCAGACATGCTGGAGAAGTCCCAGCCTGCTGCTCAGAGCTGGAAACAAGGAGTGGGGAGCAGCAGCAGTCTATTTACTTGGCTGGCAGGGCTCAGCATCCCCACCAGCAAAGTAAAAGAGTATTCAGCAGGGGGCCCAAGCCCACATTTTGTGAGCCAGTTGTTAAAGTAGCCATGGAGGGCCCTACTTTAACAACCGGCTCCCAAAATTCTTAAAAACTTAACAACCGGCTCTTGCGAGCCTGTGAGAGCCTGCGCCAGCACACCACCGGATCACACCAAATACATTCTCATCAAAACATATCCCTATCTATGGATAAAGCTGGGACTTCCAAATCAGTCATTTATTAACAAAACTGAACAGCGGTCAGCTCATGCAGGGGGTGAAAGAAGCGTGATGTGGTGTTTGCATGGCAGGATAACTCAGAAGGACTTCCAGTGTTCAAAGTATGCTTTTTCCCAAGCTTTAGCCACTAAACATTTGCATCCTTTAGCATCATGACATCTGTGGTACAGGCTGAGAGCTTTGCACATGCACAGTGATGCCTCTGTGCCTGGAACACAGAAAGTTACTGCCAATTTTGACAACGGATTGACCCCCAAGCAAACTATCAGAAGGCAGTCCTAGAGCTGAGGGGATTTGCCTCAGGAATTGTGACTCCTTCCTTGCCTGGGCCCCCTGTACTGCAAGAGCTGCTTGGAGTGGAACATGTAACCACTGAGTTCAGGCCACTATTTTTAGTTTTGTTCATTGCAGGCTACAGTAGTCTACACTGTTATTGCCCTATTTCTTTGATCTACGCTCCCAGTCTTCAAGGCTCACCAGCAGGCCTGGTTTTCAGGATATCCCTAATGCATATCCATAAGAGATTTCCACTGACAGGGGCGTAGCCAGACCTTGCCGGGAGGGGGGCCAGAGCCCGAGGTGGGGGTAGGGCACTGTTTAGCCACTGCCCCCCCAGCCGCCACCACATTGGACCCCCCCCTGCCGATGACCCCCTTGAACCCCCCTCCCACCACCAACCCTCCCTCGCCGTCCGCCCCGCCGCCGCATCAGATACCTTGTTTTCTGGCCGGGGTCCCCGAACCCTGCCAGCTGAAGAGAGTCTTCTTCAGCGCTGGAGTAGCGCCTTCGTTCAATGAAGTTCCAGGTGCGATCAGCTGTTTCTGATGCCTTATGTCCTGCACGGGGCTACATGCACGGTGCAGGACGTAAGGCGTCAGAAACAGCTGATCGCACCACGAACTTCGTTGAACGAAGGTGCTACTCCGGCGCTGAAGAAGACTCTCTTTGGCTGGCGGGGTTCGGGGACCCCCGCCAGCAAACAAGGTATCTGATGCGGCGACGGTGGGGGAGGGTTAGTGGTGGGAGGGGGGGTTCAAGGGGATCGTTGGCAGGGGGCCAGGGCCAAATCTATGGGGGCCAAGGCCCCCTCAGGCCCCACGTAGCTACGCCACTGTTTCCACACAATGGATGTAGTAGGCATGCAAAGCTCTGTCATGCATATTCATTAGGGGCAGTGGCTACCAAGTCTGTCCTGGGGGCTCCCCAGCCAGTCGGGTTTTTAGGATATCCACAATGAATATTCATGAGACAGATTTGCACGAGGTGGAGACAATGCTAGCAAATCTCTCTCATGAAAGTTCATTGTGGATATCCTGAAAATCTGACTGGCTGGGGAGCCCCCCCTCCCCCCCCGCCACCAGGACAGGTTTGGGAACCACTGCATTAAGAATATCCTGAAAACCTGGCCCACTGGCAGTCCTCAAGGACTTGAAAACCTACACCCTATTGCATGCTTTTTTTGGCATGATTTATAAAGATGTTATTTGATGTTTATATAATATTTGATTTTTTACTGACATTTTATAATTTATTGTATGTATCTAATTGTCTATAAATTAATGAGTGAACGGGTAGACGTGAATCGCTTGTTTACTCTTTCCAACAATACAAGGACTAGGGGGCACGCAATGAAGCTACAAAGTAGTAAATTTAAAACGACTCAGAGAAAATATTTTTTCACGGAACGTGTAACTAAACTCTGCAATTTGTTGTAGTAAAAGCAGTTAGCTTAGCGGGGTTTAAAAAAGGTTTGGGTGGCATCCTATAGGAAAAGTCCATAGACTATTATTAAAGTGAACTTGGGGAAACTCCACAGCTTATTTCTAGGATAAGTAGCATAAAATGTATTGTACGGTTTTGGGATCTTGCCAGGTACTTGTGACCTGGATTGGCCACTGTTGGAAACAGGATGCTGGGCTCGATGGACCTTTGGTCTGTCCTAGTATGTCAATACTTATGACAATGCTTCTATCTTCACCTTGAGCAATTTGGTGTCTTGTGTTGATTTCTTATTACGTCAGCAATGCAGAGAAGATAGAACTGTGATCATTGCATTGCGCTAAGGTTCTTCAGAACTCTGGCCCATATGACTGTGCCTAAGACCTGCGTACTCCGCTGTTGGTCAAATGACCGGTTTATAAACGAGTTATGAAGATGTTGATTGCGATGGCTCCAAGTGAATTCATGGCCCTTCTGTTCTTAAGGCTGAGCATTTCAGTTGTTAAATCTGTAAGCATTAACTTCCATTCTTCATGTCTGTTTCATTCTACAGTGCGCAACTTAATGAACTATAAGGTTGACCCAAATCTGTGTAATGAGGATGGGCTAACTGCACTGCATCAGGTGAGATTTAATGAAGACAGCCGCCCACTGCTGCGTACTAATACAGAAAAGGCAGGTTTGAAGCGTAGGGCGTGGTTAATCGCAATAGAATGGCCTAGCTGACTCTGTATCTCCAGTTGATTGAGACCAGTGGCGTAGCTATGGGGGACCATGGGGGCCTGGGCCCCCCAAATGAGCTCTGGGGTCCCCGGTTTGGTTGGCAGGGGTCCCTGACCCCAACCCCCACCAGCTGAAAGTGTTTATCTGTCCCGCGCTGGTCTCGCACTTGGCTCCTCTTCTGTTTCCAGTCGCGTCGTGCATGCTCTCGTTTTAATGAAACTGATCATGCTTGCGCATGCTCAGTTTCATTAAAATGAGCGAGCAGTGCACAGCGAGCTGAAAACAGGAGAGGAAGCAAGTGCAAGACCAGCGCGGGACAGATAAACACTTTCAGCTGGTTGGGGAGCCCCACCAGCAAAGGTACCTTGTGGTGGCGGCGGGGGGGGGGGGGGGGGGGGGTCGGAAACGGTGGGGGAGGTGGGCTAAATTGTGCCCCCCCCATCTTGGGCTCTGGACCCCCCTCCTGCCGAGGTCTGGCTACGCCTCTGAGAATGCCTGTTCATGTATCCTGGTGGCTGTTCAGAAAGCCTAAGTGCTATAGGAATGAGTTCTTAAGTTTGAAGCATTGTAACTTGCAAACTTCATGCTGTACTTAACGGCCTGTTGCTTCCCAGCACTGGCTAGTGTATCACATAGACTGATTTTCAGCCAAAACTGAGCACTTTGTCTAAATGGCTACATTTTTGCAGTCTAGATTGAGAAGAATTTTTCACTAAAGCTGGGATCAATTAGGCTTCAGGCACTTAATTGACTCTTTTGAAACTGTGACCGAGCTTCTAAATTTAAGGTTTATTTTCACACAGTGCACCTAAATTTAGGTTCCTAAAAAGTGGGTGTCTGTGGTGGCGAAATTATGGTGGGGAAGAAAAAAAAAAAACGGTGCTAAGCGCTAAGTTTTAACACAATTAACTTAGAAACCTGAAACTAGACAAACGAACTGCAGACCTAGACTTAGGATTCTACAGCTGAAAACTTGTGTCCCTAAATTTAAGTGTAAAGCTGTCTAAATGTAGATACCTAAAATGTAGGAAACTATAATTAGGAAGTGAGTAATTTTTTGAAAATGACCCCCTGTGATCAGATGTAGGCACTGTACGTAATTTGCAATAAAGTGGTGAGCGTTCAATATGTTAAAAATAACACAAAAACCGTGTGTGGATGCAGTGTTCAGATAGCGGAATTAGAAAAGGTTCGGAGAAGAGCAACCAAAATGATAAAGGAGATGGAACTCCTCTCGTATGAGGAAAGGCTAAAAAGGTTAGGGCTCTTCAGCTTGGAAACGAGACGGATGAGGGGGGGATATGATTGAGGTCTATAAAATCCTGAGTGGTGTAGAACGAGTAGAAGTGAATTGATTTTTTTCACTCTTTCAAAAAGTACAAAGACTAGGGGACACTCGGGGGCAGATGATCAGAGGTAAATGCGAGTGTTAAGAGGCCACGTGCGCTGGAGTAGCGCCCGCATTTACCTGCGCTTTATGATCAGCCGCCTGGAGCACCAGAATTAAAGAGCATGCAGCAAATCAACGTAAGTAGCATGCTTATCCATGCTAATGTACGCTGGTGCACTCTTTCGTTCCGGTGCCCCCATGATTAAAGGTAGAGCGTGCTCAACAATAGCACTCTACCAATCAAAACCCTACGCCAACTTGAAGCTGGCATGAGGGCGGGAGGGGAAGCAGGACAGCAGCTGGATGGCAAGATTCAGCTCTCTGCCCTGGCTGTGTCAGCCGGGGGTCCAGTGGACACTCCACACCCCAATTGGTAAGACCCCGGTGACTGCAACCCCCCCCCCCCCCAGACAATCCTCCTCATATTCAAAACCATTTAACCGGTCAGAAATGGCACCTGGCCGGTTAAATGGCACTTAATCGGCTATTTGGTGATATTCAGCAGGGGATAGATGGTTATTCACCACTGAATATTCCCAATTAGTTCCTAGGATATAACCAGCAATATCACTTGATATATAGTAACATAGTAAATGACGACAGATAAAGACCTGAACGGTCCATCCAGTCTGCCCAACAAGATAAACTCATTTTACATGGTATGTGATACTTTATACCCGAGTTTGATTTGTCCTTGCCTTTCTCAGGGCACAGACCATAGAAGTCTGCCCAGCACTGTTCTTGTACTAAAAGTTCTGAAGATTCTGGAATCCCAATTAGTAGTAACATTCCATGTAGAACCCCAAAGAGTAACATAGTAAATGACGGCCAATAAAGACCTGAACGGTCCATCCAGTTTGCCCAACAAGATAAACTCATTTTACATAGTTTGTGATACTTTATACCCGAGTTTGATTTGTCCTTGCCATTCTCAGGGCACAGACCATAGAAGTCTGCCCAGCACTGTTCTTGTACTAAAAGTTCTGAAGATTCTGGAATCCTAAAGAGTTACAAGATTCCGGAATCCCAATGAGTAGCAACATAGTAACATAGTAAATGATGGCAGATAAAGACCTGTACGGTCCATCCAGTCTGCCCAACAAGATAAACTCATTTTACATGGTATGTGATACTTTATACCCGAGTTTGATTTGTCCTTGCCATTCTCAGGGCACAGACCGTAGAAGTCTGCCCAGCACTGTTCTTGTACTAAAAGTTCTATTCATTCATATCTGGCTATTGTAATTGGCGACAACTGGCCATTTAAATAGCCGATATATCTTTAGCTGGTTTAAAGGTAACTGGCTATCTTTGAATATCAACTTAGCTAGTTAACTTTAAACTGCTAAAAATAAATCAAATATCCAATTCTGGTCACCAGAAATGGCCTGGTATTGAATATCCTGGCTGATCGCCAACCGCGGGAGTCAGACGGTCTCCCTCCCGCGGTCTGAATATTGGCCCCCGTGCCTTTTATTTTTTGTCATGTTTTATATGGAACAGCCTCCCTCTCTCAATTCGTAGCAACTTTTCATTTAAGAGCTTCAAATCAGACCTTAAAATCTGGCTCTGGCTGAACCCCCAGATCTTCTGATGAGTCCACTATGCCCCACCTTTCCTTACTCCCCTCTATTCTCAATCTACCTTTCTCTCTGTGCTTCATTCCTACTTCTGTGTGATTGAGTTTGTGCCCCAGCTCACCAATGGACCACCGGGGAGGGGCCTACCGTGGAACCAGGAGGGGGTGGGGCTTTATCTATACAGCAGGAGGAGGAGGAGGGAGAGAGGAAGTAGGAATTTCAGGTTAAGGGGAGCAGGTGGAAGCAGCAGCGGCAGGATGTCTTGGGGAAGAGAGGGAAATGGGAGGAAAGCTGGACTGCATGGGGGAGGGAGGGAAGAAAGGAGAGAGAGGAATATTTGAATATTTATTTATTTTGCCGTACTTGTATCCCACATTTTCCCACCCATTTGCAGGCTCAATGTGGCTTACAATATGTCATAGTATCAATTAACATTAACAGAGTAAGAAATTTGGTATATTGTTACAATAAAGATGCGAAGAATAATAAGTAAGTTAAGGTAAGTAAATAAGTAACACATAACATAAAAGTGAGATGAGGGTAGGTAAATAAATAATACAAAGCATATGAGTGAGATCAGGATGAGATATAATGATCAATAATGATATTCTGATTGAGGTAATCAAATTAAAAGGAAATCAGTTTTGGTTGATTCAGGTGTAGCTGGACCTGGTGGTGTCCGGGGGGGGGGGGGGGGGGGGGAGGGGAGTTTGGGGGTTTTGAATTGGGTTAAGAACTCCTGCTCAAGGCTATAGTTATACTATCTGATGTTCCAGGTGGTGGAAATGAGAGGGTGAATTTACTAGTATTAGGGATTCCTGTGGGCACCTGTGTTGGTTTTAGAGTGAAGAAACCTGAAGGCCCTTTATGTCTTGTGTCACCCTATCCACTGAAGCCATTTCTTAACATGTCGAAAAAGAAGACTGACTGGAAGATCCCATGGCTCATTGCAATAATACTGTAGGTGCCAGTAGCTGAACGGGTGGGCTAACAGAAGCCGAGTTGTTGAGCTGACTCTGAGGGCGGATTCCTCCCAGCTCCGGTCCTCATCCCGTGGTCTCCAGGATCAATGCCTCCATTGACTGCATGCAGACCACAGATTCCTGTGCTAATCGACTTCTCGGCTGTCTTATAATGCCATTTGTTTAAAGACACAAAGCAAATGACCGTTGCCTCCCCAGACAAAGTTATGCACTGGAATTAGAACAAGGTTATTGTTTTGGTTCTTGAAGCATGAACGTTTGCCAATTTCACTGCGCATTTCTGTCTTTATTCATTAATTCTGCTTTGCATCCATGGTTGGTATTAGAACTGAGTTGAAGAAGGAAAACACAGTTTGGGAGGTCTGATTGAGCGTTTTTGCTTTATTCATGACTACCCAGACATTGTTCCCTTATTTTATACTGCAAATTTCACTTTTTTTTTTTTGGGGGGTGGGGAGGCCTGGATTGTGTATCCTTTCTCATCTAGTCCCCTTTCTCCTGATCTAGCCCCATTTCAGACTTGCTTAGACCGAGTGGAGCACTGTCTGGTCGAGCACAGACTGGTATTAAATAAGGACGAAACAGTTGCTGGTTGGTTCATGAAAAAAGTGGGGGAAGCCAACTATAATCTTCAGGGTGACCAAAGTTTATTCTTCAAAAAACTGCTGAATGACCCAACACGGGCCGCGTTTCAACAAATTCAGTCTTCGTCAGGGGTATCTTTTGAATCAGCAAATTACCTGTTGTCATATTTCGATTGTCCTAACAGCAATCCTATGGGGGCAGAGCATACCAAAGTGCTCCAGAGTCACTTCCAAATATGTGTATGTAGAATCACATCATACCTTATGCTATATGTTTGTTGCGCAGACTGGATGGACCGTGCAGGTTTTTATCTGCCATCATCTACTATGCAGTGGCATTCCTAGGGGGGGGGGCGGTCCGCCCCGGGTGCACGCCACTGGGGGGGTGCCGCGCGTGCCTGTCCGTTGTTCGTTCCGTGCTCCCTCTGCCCCAGAACAGGTTACTTCCTGTTCCGGGGCAGAGGGAGCATGGAACAAAAGATGGACAGGCGCGCGTGGCACCCCCCCCAGCGGCGTGCACCCGGGCAGGGGGTTCTTTCGCGGGGGGGGGGCTGTCCTTTTGCCGGGGGGGGGGGGGGGTCATGCTGCATCCGGGGGGTGGGGCGCATCGGCGATCCGCCCCGGGTGTCAGCCCCCCTAGGAACGCCACTGCTACTATGTTACTATATAATAAATTTTTGATTTTTCGTTATTCTTTTGGTGTACCCATGTCTACCAGGGCTTGGTGCTCTCTTGTTTCTTAAGAGTACTGAATGTATTTTCTGAGCATGACTTATTTATAGTGTAAAACTGAGCTTGGCTAGAGACATTGCTCTGGAACACAGGTATGTAGACTGTGCTAGATAAGAAGATCCAGGCTCTCAAATGAGTCTTATAAAGGCAGACGGAAGGTAGCTTCACAGAGTCTGAAATGTAAGGATCAATATATAAAGCGACTTAGCTGGTCACTAGTGCCGCTGAAATTCACGGTTAGCGCCTAACTCAAAACCGGCTATGTTGGTGGCGTCGTCAGCACTTGGCCACTTAAGTACTGATATTCAGCCCTTAAGCAGTTAGGTTTAGCGCATAAATGGGACCGCATAAAAGTCTTTCCTGTTTTTATGTGCTAGCCCATGGCCACTTAAGTGCTGAATATCTACTTAAGTGACTATGCATTAGGCAGCTCAAAAAATAACCAGACAAGGCAAGAAATATTTCCTGCTGTTACTCCTGAATCTTGAGCCTCATACCATGACTGCAGTGTTCAGTGGTAGTTCCTCAGCCAAGTTTCTCTCTGGTCTCTTCCTTCCTCCTTTGTGCTCTGCTGCTATCAGGTACACTTCTGTGATGTGAGCACTTTGGCTAGAAGTGACTAACAGTAACTTCCCCCATTTATCACCTCCATAGGGGGCAGCTGTGTTCCTTGTTCAGCCTTTAATTGAAGTACTGTGTGTTTCTTTTTTCCTACAGTGCTGCATCGATAACTTTGAAGAGATTATTAAGCTGCTCCTTAATCACGGTGCCAATGTGAATGCCAGAGACAATGAGCTATGGACACCTCTGCATGCGGCTGCCACCTGTGGGCACATCAACCTTGTGAAAATCCTCATCCAACAGTAGGTTGCTGTCTCCCCCACCCCCCCCCCCCCCAGTCTCCTTTTGGTTTCCATACACGTGTCCTGGTGGAAGGAGGTGGGACACTGTTAGCAGGGTACAAATTCTATTGCAATGGATCAAATTGGAGGGGAGGGTTGCACTATATGTTAAAGAGGGAATTAAGTCAAACAAAATAAATGGTCTACATGAAATGGATAGCAGCTTGGAATCTTTATGGCTAGAAATTCCAGGTGTGAAGGGAAGGAGTATACTGGCAGGGGTGTACTACCATCCACCAGGACAAAACGAACAGACAGATGAAAATATGTTTACATAAGTTAGGAAAGCTGGTAAATTGGGCAACATTATAATAATGGGCGATTTCAATTATCCTGTGGATTGTGAAAAATTGCAGGAAGAGCTTAGGAAATTGGAGGATTGGGTATCCAAACGCCAGATGAAATTTAATGTAGACAAATGCAAAGTGATACGCATTGGGAAGAATAATCTGAATCATCGTTATCTGATGCTAGGGTCCATTTTACGAGTCAGCACTCAAGAGAAAGACCTAGGTGTCATTGTAGACAATACACTGAAATCTTCTGTCCAGTGTGTGGCGGTGGCCAAAAAGGCAAACAGGATGCTAGGAATTATTAGGAGAGGGATGCAAAGTAAGACCAAAAATGTTATAGTGCCTCTGTATCGCTCCATGCTGCGACCTCACCTAGAGTATTAGGTTCAAATCTGTTTGCCGTATCTGAAAAAAAGATATAGCGGAATTAGAAACGGTTCAAAGAAGAGCGACCAAAATGATAGAGGGGATGGAACTGCTCTCAGATGAGGAAAGGCTAAAGAGGTTAGGGCTGTTCAGCTTGGAAAGACAGCTGAGGGGGGATGTAATTCAGGTCTACAGAATCTTTGCTCATTCAAAAAGTACAAATACCAGGGGACACTCAATGAAATTACATGGAAACACTTTAAAAACAAACAGGAGGAAATATTTTTTCACTCAAAGGTTAGTTAAGCTCCAACGGGAGCATGGCCAGGGGAGGGCATGGGTGGGTCAGGTGCAGTGGTATAGAACAGTACTTGCGTCTACGCCCAGTATCCTGGTACCAAACTTTACTGAATCTAACCCCGTGTTCACACAGTGCGCACTCTTTAAGGAGAAGGCGCACAATTACCAGCAGACAATATTTGTTTCGGACAACAGCCCGTCCCTCATATGTGTACGTAATGGATGGGTAGGAGAGTTATGTCCAAGTTGTATGATGGTGTGGGGTGAGCTGGGTATTGGGCGTCTGTAGGTTATGTTGGGAGAGGAGTAAGTTTTCAGGGACAGATGGATCATGTGTGGATATGTTCAGGAGATATCAGAATTTCAGAATATAAATGGAGGGTGGGGGGAGGTGAGGGGCAGTATGTTTCTAGGTTAGTCAAAGACTTTGGTGATAAATACAGCTCCTGAAGTTAATTTTGAGGTTACAGGTTTGCCCAAGTTGCTGTGTCCTATAATGACACCAAGGACCATGTTCTCTAAGGACTTTACCAGGCTGATCAAAAGCTATGGGAGACAGGCAAGGCAGGTCTTATGAACACACATAGGAATAAATTCTGGTATTTCTTTTTTTTGTTTAAACTTTATTTTTGGCATAAATTCAACATACAATTTTGCCAATTCTTACATGTAACTTTCTCATTATGCTTCCCCCCCCCCCCTCAAACCCTTCCTTCTCTGCCTGTGTCCCGCCCTCGCCGCGTTATGTCACACGAGGGCGGGACACAGGCAGAGAAGGAAGGCCGTCCTGATGGGAGCTTTGCTGATATGCCTCCTGCGTCTGCGTGGTGCGATGTAGCCGGCTCGGGCCGGGGGGGGCCTCGGAACCCCCCATTCCAAAACGAGCCAGTTTACACGGGCTCAACGGCTAGTAAGAACATAAAGAGATCCATGCTGAGGTAGACCAAAGTTCATTGAGCCCAGTCATCTTGTCTGTAACAGTGGCCAGTCCAGGGCACAAATCCCCAGCAGATCCCTAAAAGTACATCTGTTTCCCACAGGCAAAAGATGGAATTGAAACGAGTCTACAAAACAAAGCAGTTTAGTAATAAAAGTTCTTTAATGATATAAAGCTTAATTGCTCATGCAAGAATCCAGCTTATGATGTTACTTTTGTGAGAGATCTCAAACGTTAATGTAGAGGTTTCAAACATTCAGCAAGGAATTCTAATTAATTCCTTTCAGTGATTTCAAAATTATATTGAGTGATCAAACATCCCCACCTAGCCTAGGCCTTTTAAATGAATTGGCCTGACTGTGTATAGGTGAGAAGTGCTTCTATCAGCTTGAAATAAAAGTGTGTATGAAACCCTTTGATTAATAGTGGTGAACCATGAGAATTTAGGAGACCAGTGATACAGGTCGTTTTTAAGAAACAAATAGATGAGACTGCAGAGGGCCTTGGAAGCTCCAGATCCCTCCTAGGACATAGGTACATAAGTATTGTCATACTGGGACAGACCGAAGGTCCATGAAGCCCATCATCCTGTTTCCAACCGTGGCCAATCCAGGTTACAAGTAACTGACAAGATCCCCAAAAAAGTACAGTACATTTTATGCTGCTTATTCTAGAAAGAAGCAGTGGATTTTCCCCAATTCCGTTCTAATAATGGCCTATGGACTTTTCTTTTAGGAAGCTAGCCAAACCTTTTTTAAACCCTGCTAAGCTAACTGCTTTTACTACATTCTCTGGCAACAAATTCCAGAGTTTAATCACACATTGAGTGAAGGAATATTTTCTCTGATTCGTTTTAAATTTACTATTTTGTAGCTTCATTGCTTGCCCTCTAGTCCTAGTATTTTTGGAAAGAGTAAACAAGCTGTTCACTTCTACCCGTTCAACTCCACTCATTATTTTATAGACCTCTATCATATCACCCCTCAGCCGCCTTTTCTCCAAGCTGAAGAGCTCTAGCCACTTTAGTCTTTCCTCATAGGGACGTCGTCCCTTCCCCTTTATCATTTTCGTCGCCCTTCTCTGTACCTTTTCTAATTCCACTATATCTTTATTGAGATGCGGTGACTAGAATTGCACAAAATATTTGAGGTGTGGTTACACCATAGA
The DNA here is from genome assembly GCF_901765095.1 of Microcaecilia unicolor. NCBI lineage: Eukaryota > Metazoa > Chordata > Amphibia > Gymnophiona > Siphonopidae > Microcaecilia > Microcaecilia unicolor. The sequence goes on from NC_044038.1 coordinate 237,844,463, forward strand.
GCGATACAAAGGCATTATAACATCCTCAATTTTGTTTCCCATTCCTTTCCTAATAATACCTAACATTCTATTTGCTTTCTTAGCTGCTGCTTCACACTGAACAGAGGGTTTTAACGTATCATCAACAACGACACCTAGATCCCTTTCCTGGTCGGTGACTCCTAACGTGGAACCTTGCATTATGTAGCTATAGTTCGAGTTCCTCTTTCCCCTATGCATCACTTAGCACTTGCTCACATTAAATGTCATCTGCCACCAGGGCCGTGCCTAGGGTCTCTTGTGCCCCCCTGCAGACTATCAGTTGGCGCCCCCACCCCCTCCGTCTAGCAGAGCAGGAACAGAAGGGAGCAGGCAAGTAAGCTGGACCTCAGGAAAAAAATAGCACTGTATGTATCCCTCATTGATAAGTCTCTGACTCTAAAGTTTAGCAATTTCATTAAAGCAAAATGTATTTTCATAACACTTCAAAGATTTCCAACTCAAAATAGGAATGCTAATTCAAAATGTGAGCAAAGTCCTCTTAGTTTCCAAAGATTCTTTTTCTAATCTCCTTTGCACCAAAGGATATAATTCAGATCAAACATTTGTCTCTGATCAACTATCTCAGATCAAATATTTATTTCAGATTAAATATTAAGGTTTCCTTGCTTACAGTCACTTAAATCTACCTAGCCTTTATATAGCTTATAGGATTTAAACACTCTTAAATTGAAATTCACCCTTTTCTATTCTTCATAAACTTAAAGTAATCCTGAAATATTCAGATCCTTTTTCACTAGAGAAATCTCAAACTTCGATCTCCACCAACCTCTTTTCATTCATATTTTCTCATTTACCACATAATCTGGCAGTCTTTTATAATTTCAGTCAACACACACAGGAACTCACTGCTGCATGTCTCTCTTGGCCAAACCGACAGTCAGTTGCTGTCTCACTCTGTTCCCTTCCGGGCAGATTTCTAACAAAAGCTGATCATCCAATCAGAGAGCTCTATTTGAATGCAGATTAACATACAGACACTGTAATGGGAATTTTTAGTGAAAAACACTAGATAAACCCTTCATTTTTGGACCAAACTTCACACTTTTGATCAGAGCCATGCCCTAACATTAAGGCTGTAAACACTTCCATCATTTTTTATTCATAAATATGCAAATGAGAACCTCCCAAAAACGGACTAATTTGCATACGATTTAAACAACTCTGAGCATATGACAACCAAGCACAGACTCCCAGCACCTGAATTCTGCAATTAGATTTAATACAAATACTTTAAAAACTTATTTTTAGCACTTTTAAAATTTCAGGTTGTCTTTAATTTGAATGCGGTTCAAGCTCTGAAGCTCACCCTGAGTGAGGAATTCGCCCCAAACCACAGCATATATAGCAATTTGGTTGCATTCTTTAAAATAACTTGAAGAGCCTGCCTGCCTCAGTGAATACTGCTGTTGCTTTCACTTCTGGTTTGCCATGAAAAGGAGGGCAGGGGCGATCGCAACTTCAGCTAAAAGATTTTGCAAGTGAGTGGAAGGCAGGGACCGCAGGGCAGCAGCGCCCCTCGAAGGCAGGCGCCCCCCTGCATTGCTTACCTGGCTTACCGCATTGGCACGGCCCTGTCTGCCACTTGGATGTCCAGTCTCCCCAGTCTCGTAAGGTCGCCTTGTAATTTTTCACAATCCTCTCACGATTTAACAACTTTGAATAACTTTGTGTCGCCAGCAAATGTAATTATCTCACTAGTTACTCCCATCTCTAGGTCATTTATAAATATGTTAAAAAGCAACGGTCCCAGCACAGACCCCTGGGGAACCGCACTATCTACCCTTTCATTGAGAATACTGACCATTTAACCCTACTCTCTGTTTTAACCAGTTTTTAATCCACAATAGAACACTACCGCCTATCCCATGACTCTCCAATTTCCTCTGGAGTCTTTCATGAGATACTTTGTCAGACGCCGTCTGAAAATCCAGATACACAATATCAACCTGCTCACCTCTATCCACGTTTGTTCACCCCTTCAAAGAAATATATAATAGATTGGTGAGGCAAGATTTCCCTTCACTAAATCCATGTTGGCAGTGGCGTACCAAGGGGGGAGGGGGCGGTGGGGGCGGTCCGCTCTGGGTGCACGCCGCTGGGGGGGGGGTGCCGCGCGCCTGTTGGCTCCGAGTCCGCTCGATCCCTCCCTTATGTTCCCTCTGCGTGGAACAGGTTACTTCCTGTTCCAGGGCGGAGGGAGCAGCAGGGAGGGAACGAGCGGACTCGGAGCTAACAGGCGCGCGTCACCTCCCCAGCAGGTAAAAATGCACCCGGGGGGGGGGGGGGCGCGCTGCACCCAGGGGGGGGGGGTGTAGTTTTGCCGGGGGGGGGGGGGGGCACTGCATGTTGGTTTGTCTCATTAATCCATGCTTTTGAATATGCTCTGTAATTTTGTTCTTTATAATAGTCTCTACCATTTTGCCTGTCTTGTTACACATTAATTTCTGAGTCCTTCATTGTCTGATGCACGATTTGGTCATTATTCTTCCCATTGCAGTCACAAAAAAGAACAACAAATAAAAACATAATTATACAATTCCCATTACTTGCAGGTGTTCAAGCTGCAGGATTAGAGTTTTGAGCACAGGCTGGAGCAGTATTCAGTGAACATTTTTACCTTGCTGAGGTGAGGCTCTTCCCGAGCACATGTAACGATGTCTTCTCATATGATGTACATTGTCCTTGCAGTGGGGCAGATCTGCTGGCCGTAAACGCGGATGGAAACATGCCGTATGATCTGTGCGAAGATGAGCCCACGCTGGACATCATTGAGACCTGCATGGCTTATCAGGGTAAAGGCATGATTAATTAACAAGGCTTGATTATTTAAGTGGTTCTTAGTTTGGTTATTGGACCCTAGGTCAGTGGTCACTGGTCAGGGCTACCTGAAGGGGCTGATCCAGTCCTAATTTGCCCCACTACATGTATGGAAATGTAGTTTTGATTTCTCTGGATTAATCTGTCCAGGCTGACTTAAGTGAAGTCTTAATCCCCAGTTCCTAAAGCACTTCCTGTTAGGCCAAATATCAGCAAAACCCGGGATAATCAGTTCATGGCTTATTCCCATAACCCAAACTATAAATGGTTTTTGCCTACCACAATGACTAATATGAAGAGCAGAAAAGGGCTGTGAAACACTGTAGTCTAGAATGATTGAATGTTTTTCTGTGAGTGCAAAACATCTTTAGTGAATTCCAAATAGAAGAAACTTGAGCAGTACTGTTTGAGAAAAGGAAGACAAAGAGGGGCATAATCGAACGGGGCGCCCAAGTTTTCCTGAGGACGTCCTCGCAGGATGTCCCGGCGAAGGGGCGGGGAAACCCGTATTATCGAAACAAGATGGGCGGCCATCTTTCGTTTCGATAATACGGTCTGGGACGCCCAAATCTCAACATTTAGGTTGACCTTGGTCGTCCCCGGTTTTCAGTGATAATGGAAACCAAGGACGCCCATCTCAGAAATGACCAAATCCAAGCCATTTGGTCATGGGAGGAGCCAGCTTTCGTAGTGCACTGGTCTCCCTGATATGCCAGGACACCAACCAGGCACCCTAGGGGGCACTGCAGTGGACTTCAGAAATTGCTCCCAGGTGCACAGCTCCCTTACCTTGGGTGCTGAGCCCCCCAAAACCCACTCCCCACAACTGTACAACACTACCATAGCTCTAAGGGGTGAAAGGGGGCACCTACACGTGGGTACAATGGGTTTCTGGTGGGTTTTGAAGGGCTCACATTTACTACCACAAGTGTAACAGGAAGGGAGGAATGGGCCTGGGACCACCTGCCTGAAATGCACTGCACCCACTAAAACTGCTCCAGGGACCTGCATACTGTTGTCAGGGAGCTGGGTATGACATTTGAGGCTGGCAAAAAATATTTTTAAAGTTTTTTTTTAGGGTTTAGTGACCACTGGGGGAGTAAGGGGAGGTCATCCCCAATTTCCTCCGGTGGTTATCTGGTCAGTTGGGCACCTTTTTGAGGCTTGGTCGCAAGAAAAAATGGACCAAGTAAAGTCGGCCAAGTGCTCGTCAGGGACGCCCTTCTTTTTTCCATTATCGGCCGAGGATGCCCATGTGTTAAGCATACTCTACTCCCGCCTTCACTATGCTTCCGACACGCCCCCGGGAACTTTGGTCGTCCCTGCGATAGAAAGCAGTTGAGGGTGCCCAAAATCGGCTTTCGATTATGCCAATTTGGGCGACCCTGGGAGAAGGACGCCCATCTCCCGATTTGTGTCGAAAGATGGGCGCCCTTCTGTTTTGAAAATGAGCCCAATAGACAGCTCTTGGAACCAGGTACTGAACATCAGGCATAGATGAAGTTTTGGAGGACAATGACCCTCCCCCAAAACAAACTATTAGGACTGGAAGGAAGTGGGACTGGAAAAGGGCACCAGCCCCTGTGTCACATTCTTGTAGTAACAGAAGCATCAGCAGACAGAAATTCAGCCCCACACCCTTGGTTTCCTAAGTATCAGAAAATGTATGCAGGAGAAGGTGGTGCAGCTCACAGGCCGCAAACTGGATTTCTGTTGGCTGCACCTGAGCTCTGAAGTGATTAGCCAAGTGAGGGGCTGTGTGAGATGCTCAGTGCACAACTTAGTGTGTATTCTGTTCACAGTTTTCTACACTGCAATGGCTGCTGTATGCACAGAAGGAAGGGCTGGGGTGAGGGGAAAAGATGGAGAGCTATAGGGAGAGGCAGTTTAAAAAAGGAGATTGATGACTGAATAAGTAAGTAAGTATGAATGGAACGAGAGAGAAGCAGAAAAATAAATGAAATAAATCAGAATGGAACAGGTAAAAGGGCTCCTTTTTATAAAGTAGCACTACCAATTAGCTTGCGTTGAATGCGAAGAAGCCCATGGGAATTGAAAGGGCTTCTCTGCGTTCAGCGCACCCTAATCTGTAGCGCTGCTTTGTAAAAGGAGCCAAAATTGTCAGAGATGGATTTATTAGAGAGGGAGAAGACAACAAGGGAGAAAAAAAAAAGACAAATGGCCAGGAAACCCTGGAAAGAGAGTTATGAGAAGACCAAGGAAAATAGAAAACAGAGACTAGGTGAACATGATTAGAAAAATTAAATGGTAAAACAAAGCTAGATCATTTAGGATAAAGTAATGTGGTATCCGTGTTAGCCCACTCTAATAAATATTAGTAAAACCAAACAAACGAAAAAAACAAAACACCCAGAAAACAAGTTCATACCATTTTATTAAACTAACTTAATACCTTTCTACATAAGTACATAAGTACATAAGTAATGCCATACTGGGAAAAGGCCAAGGGTCCATCGAGCCCAGCATCCTGTCCACGACAGCGGCCAATCCAGGCCAAGGGCACCTGGCGAGCTTCCCAAACGTACAAACATTCTATACATGTTATTCCTGGAATTTTGGAGTTTTCCAAGTCCGTTTAGTAGCGGTTTATGGACTTGTCCTTTAGGAAACCGTCCAACCCCTTTTTAAACTCTGCTAAGCTAACCGCCTACACCACTTTCTCCGGCAACGAATTCCAGAGTTTAATTACACGTTGGGTGAAGAAAAATTTTCTCCGATTTGTTTTAAATTTACTACACTGTAGTTTCATCGCATGCCCCCTAATCCTAGTATTTTTGGAAAGCGTGAACAGACGCTTCACATCCACCTGTTCCACTCCACTCATTATTTTATATACCTCTATCATGTCTCCCCTCAGCGTCTCTTCTCCAAGCTGAATAGCCCTAGCCTCCTTAGTCTTTCTTCATAGGGAAGTCGTCCCATCCCCGCTATCATTTTAGTCGCCCTTCGCTGCACCTTTTCCAATTCTACTATATCTTTCTTGAGATGCGGCGACCAGAATTGAACACAATACTCAAGGTGCGGTCGCACCATGGAGCGATACAACGGCATTATAACATCCTCACACCTGTTTTCCATACCTTTCCTAATAATACCCAACATTCTATTCGCTTTCTTAGCCGCAGCAGCACACTGAGCAGAAGGTTTCAGTGTGTTATCGACGACGACACCCAGATCCCTTTCTTGGTCCGTAACTCCTAACGTGGAACCTTGCATGACGTAGCTATAATTCGGGTTCTTTTTTCCCACATGCATCACCTTGCACTTGCTCACATTAAACATCATCTGCCATTTAGCCGCCCAGTCTCCCAGTCTCGTAAGGTCCTCTTGTAATTTTTCACAATCCTGTCGCGAGGTTAACGACTTTGAATAACTTTGTGTCATCAGCAAATTTAATTACCTCGCTAGTTACTCCCATCTCTAAATCATTATAAATATATTAAAAAGCAGCGGTCCTAGCACAGACCCCTGAGGAACCCCACTAACTACCCTTCTCCATTGTGAATACTGCCCATTTAACCCCACTCTCTGTTTCCTATCCTTCAACCAGTTTTTAATCCACAATAGGACATTTCCTCCTATCCCATGACCCTCCAATTTCCTCTGTAGCCTTTCATGAGGTACCTTGTCAAACGCCTTTCTAGATTAGCTTTCGGAGGCCAAATTCTCCTTCCTCAGGTTAGCCAAGTTTTATGATACCTTCATATATGTTCAGAACACTGCAAATACTGTTCTGTTTTAATATATTGTATTATTTTGGTGCATTATTTAGATTTTTTAGTACTTAATTCCCTGAAGTGTATTCAGTAGAGCTTTACCGAATAGCATATTTTACTATTAAGCCGAATGCGAATAATGAAAAATATTATTCAACCGAATACAAATAATGGGCTTTGAACTTTAACATAACAAATAATAAAGGAAGCAATGTGAAATCAGAGATCAGGTGTTTATTTCAGTAGGAGTTAGTACAGTAGAGCCCCGGGTTATTTGTATTCAAATTGAAATCACTATTTGGCTGAATACAAATAATGTATTTGGGGCACTGTTCAGGGCCAAATTAAATTGAATACAAATATTCGGTACTGCCCTAGTATTCAATGTGACAAAATACCATCAGTAACAGAAGCATGAGTGTGTGTGTGTGTGTGTGTGTGTGTGGGGGGGGGGGGGGGGGGGGAGGGGAAGCAACAGGACCGCTGCACCACAATGCAGGGTCTTGAGTGACCCCTCTGTCCCTTTACTGCTCACATAAGCGTTACCCCACTCTAAGGGACTTTAACTTGCTCTGCCATGCCCATCCCATCCCACCCTAAACAACTCACCAACTGCCTATGGGAATGTGTGAGAAAACAGGATGTATGCGGTTTGGGGGAAGGGAAATGGGACTTGATATACTACTTTCCTGAGGTTTTTGCAACTACATTCAAAGCGGTTTACATATACTCAGGTACTTATTTTGTACCAGGGGCAATGGAGGGTTTAAGTGACTTGCCCAGAGTCGCAAGGAGCTGCAATAGGAATCGAACCCAGCTCCCCAGGATCAAAGTCCACTGCACTAACCACTAGGCTACTCCTCCACTAGCAACATTCCATGTTAGAAGCCTGCCCTTGCAGATCAGCAACGTGGCCGCGCAGGCTTGTACATGGAATGTTGCTAGTGGAATAGCAACATTCCATGTAGAATCTAAAATAGGGAAAGGGAACTGGGACTTGATCTACCACCTTTCTGAGGTTTTTGCAACTACATTCAAAGCGGTTTATATATATATTCAGGTACTTATTTTGTACCAGGGGCAACAGAAGGTTAAGTGAGTTGCCCAGAGTCACAAGAAGCTGCAGTGGGAATTGAACTCAGTTCCCCAGGATCAACGTCCACTGCACTAACCACTAGGCTACTCCTCCACTAGCAACATGCCGTGTAGAAGCCTGCCCTTGCAGATCACCAATGCGGCCGGCCGCACAGGCTTCTGTTTCTGTGAGTCTGACGTCCTGCACGTACGTGCAGGACGTCAGACTCACAGAAACAGAAGCCTGCGCGGCCGCGTTGCTGATCTGCAAGGGCAGGCTTCTACATGGAATGTTGCTAGTCGAATAGCAACATTCCATGTAGAATCTCAAATAGTAGCAACAGAATCTCAATAGTAGCAACATTCCATCTAGAATCTCCAGTAACAACATTCCATGTAGAATCTCAAATACGGACAGGGAAATGGGACTTGATATACCACCTTTCTGAGGTTTTTGCAACTACATTCAAGGCGGTTTACATATATTCAGGTACTTATTTTGTACCAGGGGCAATGGAGGGATAAGTGACTTGCCCAGAGTCACAAGGAGCTGCAGTGGGAATTGAACCCAGTTCCCCAGGTTCAAAGTCCACTGCACTAACCACTAGGTTGTACCTTTCCACCTGCCAATCTGAACTCCCTACCCCTCACCCCCAGATTAAACAGTCATACTATAGCTTGTTTTCAGGGTATGTTAACAACCATGACAAAATTGATGTATAATCGTTGTAACATGTAACTTTAGTGGTGACCTAAGAGTACAACCCAAGGGGGATCACAACGACGACAGCCAGTTGCATATTGTAACTGCAATTACAGTGATATTAAATAAGCGTTCGAAACACAGTAATCTGCAAAATGACCATACAGGCTGCAAAGATCTCTCTGTTGCTAATGGCTCTCTGATCAGCTGTGCTGGGCTGCCAGTTTTCTCTCTCTCTTTGCCCGCTTGACACCCTGTCTGCTTCCTGCTTCTCAGCTGGGGTTTATTCTTAGAGTGTTAACTTTTATGTAGGACTGAGGTATTTTTTTACTTCTGGTCTTCCTGCCTGTGGCCTGAAAGACTGCGCCAGGCCCAGGTACTTGTGTGGGGGAGGCAGATGCAACAGGAAAGCCTTTGTCAGACAGAGAGAGAGAGAGAGAGAGAGAGAGAGAGAGAGAGGCAGGCAGAAAGCAGAGCCCTTGAGGAAGCTGGTCACATAAAAATGGGCTACTGATGACTAATTACAACTCACATCAAGAGTTGCTGGGGGCGGTTAAAGCTTCACTTGCAGATTAAGTTCAGAAACAATTACTACCTCACAGTTGATATGTTCAGCTGACCTAAAAGAAAGGTCCAGGAAACTGAAAGAAGTTATGCTAGACTCTGAGGACCAGATGCACAAAACCTAACGAGCCCACAACTTGCGTTTTAAACTGGTTCCAGCCAGTTTAAAACGCAAGTAGTTTACCCGGGGCATGCACTAAGGGCATTTTCCCTGCCACGGTAGCAGGCAACGAAAACGGAATGCAAATGATTCAAAAGCTATTATAATGAGCTGCACTACCGTTTTTCCGATTCCCTTACCGTAGGAACCCTAACGGGAGGTCTGCACCTCTCGTTAGGGCTCCTGTGAGGGAATCGGAAAGGAAAAGGGCCCCCCAAAAAAGGTAAAAAAGAAAAAAAAAAGCAGGGAGCGCATGTGAGGGGCGTCCTTTAAGGACGTACTCTCCCTACGCTTGTAAGAGACGTTTTTTTTCGCAGGTTTTTGCTCTGCCGGCGCTCGTGTTTTTTTTCCCCCTTCTATTTTGTCTTCGCCGCGCCACTTACCCCTCCACAGCAAAATTTTTCTATTTTCCTGGTTGCCGGAGAATCGGGACGTCCCTTTACATTAGGCTCCTCTTCCTGGTCTCTTCAGCCAATCAGAGAGCGTTTCGCTGACAACAGCCAGCTAAGCCCGCTTTGATTGGCTGAAGAGACCAGGAAGAGGAGCCTAATCAAAAGGGACGTCCCGATTCTCCGACTCAGGTACCGAAGGAATAGAGAATGCAAGTGAGCTACAATGAGTAGCTCATTTGCATTCCCTATCGTTGATGCATTCCCGTTCCCTACCGATTCGCTATGGAATCCGTAGGGAACGGGAATTACCGACGTCTTTAGTGCATCTTGCTGTGACTAAGGCCCAGTCCCCAGACCCAGGAACCATGGCTGTATGATGATCAGGGAAGGCTGAAGGAAGGTGGGTATAAGCTGGGGGTTCCCAAACATGTCTTTGTGACTCCACAGCTGGTTGGTCTTTCAGGGCATTCTCAGTGAATATACATTGGACATTCATTGCTATGGGGTTCCCACAACAGGTTTTGGAAAAGTGCCTAGAGCAGGTCTTCTTCATTGCAAGGCCCATGAACCATTGATGGTCACTATCAACTCTAAGGAACCCCTTCACTACAGTGTGTTAAGATTTGCAGTTAACGCAGCTTAATGCAGGATTTTACTAAGGGTCAGCTGCAAATCGAATGTGGCAATTAGTGAAGGCATTGCTAGTGGGTTTTTGTTTTTCATTTTAAATACACAATAACAGTACAGTTGCAATAAAAAGGCAACAAAAACGAAATGTAAAAAAACAAAAGTTCACAACAACGTATATAATTGCGCATGATGACCTGAGCCAAAGAGGTCCTTATTACGGGTAACCCAATAAAGTATCATTTATAAATCCCATACACTTTCTTCAACAACCGTTATATTTAATCAATCTTTATTAAATGTTTAATACATTTAATATTGATAATTAAATATAACGGTTGTTGAAGAAAGTGAATGACGTACAAATTGCAACCAATTATTGAGTGTATACCTAGAATATAATTTATAAATCCCAGGTATATAAATATATATAAAATGTTATATAAATAGTAAGTAATCATTGTAAGGCGTTAGAAGTATTTATTTATTGCATTTGGATCCCACGTTTTCCCATCTATTTGCAGGCTCAATGTGGCTTACATTGTTCCGTCATGACAATGGCCATTTCCGGAGAGAAAGATACAAGTGGTATTACAATAAAGATCTCGATTGATATAGTCGATTGAGCAGTCAAGTATAAGGCGTTCATAATCGGAATAAGAGATAGGGTGGTATTGTGTTAAAGTTCATTCGTGGTAGAGTAGACCTTGGTAGTCAAGTATTTTTAGGTATAACTTGTCTGGAATGTTTTTACGTTTGGGGAGCGTGCCAGGTGCCCTTGACCTGGATTGGCCACTGTCGGTGACAGGATGCTGGGCTAGATGGACCTTTGGTCTTTCCCAGTATGGCACTACTTATGTACTTATTATGTAGAGAGTTTGGTTTTATCCAGTTCAGGCTTGAGTTTCATTGTTTGGTAATTAGGATGGATCTTGTGGTATGCCTTGTTGAACGAGTTTTCAACTATTCTTCCAAAGGAGGCCTTTTTTTTTTTTAAGCAAAGAACCATGTGATACTGCAAATGCGAGTTCTGGTTTATGAGTGCAGAGACCCATTTGCCACCGTGTTTGTACAGTGATGCTATTCGAATGTTTCCAGTGATGAAGAATTGTCTGTTGACCGATTGTTATTAAAATGTCCATAAGTTTCTTCAAGGAGTCTGAAATGTTATCATGAAAAGTACAAGATTTGAAGATGACATGCTGGATCGTTGGCAGGGCCGGTCTTAGCAGTTGCGGGGCCCTGTGCAGACCAGTTCAGTGGGGCCCCGTGCCCACCCCCGCTACCCCCACCAGCACCCCCTACCTGCACTCTCCCTCCTGCGCTCGCCACCATAAGCCATAATTTATCATAGTTTAAAAGGAGGTTTAGAGCTCTCGGAACCCCACCTCGCCCTGTACTTTGATGTGCATTCACCACGTTTCAGTAGAGAGCGGCAGACAGTGGCAGCAATTTTCATATCCCGTCAGCTGCCGAGCCCAGAGCCTCTTCACTGCTGCATCCCGTCATTGTGAAAGCAGGAAGTGACATCAAAAGGGGGCGGGACGCAACAGCGAGAAGGCTCTGGGCTCAGCAGCTGACGGGATATGGACATCGCTGCTGCTGCCTGATGCTCTCTACTGAAATGTGGACGTACATTAAGGTAAGGAGCAGGGAGATGTTCCGAGACAGGAGGACAGACGTGCCAGAGATGCGGGGCCCCTAGGAGCGTGGGGCCCCGTGCGACCGCTCCTATCGCCCATGCCTAAGACTGGCCCTGATTCGTTGGTATTGTATCAAATTGGCAAATGTTGGAGATAATCCAGAAAGTTTGTCCCCGTCCCCGCGAGCTCTGACTCCCATCTGCACAGTCCTCAAACTGGACAATGTTGCCACATTTAGACTGACTTTGGACAGAATTTCTGCATGAAGGAAGCCCTTCCCTCATTATTTAATACCTCACTGCATTCCACAAAACAAAAGGAGCAAGTTCTCACACGCCATGTTCTTCTTTTGATGTAGGCACAGGAAAAAAAAGATGTTAAAAGCTCCCAGGTCTCAACCTAATTAAATGATTTAAAAAAAAAAATTGTACTTATAAATAGTAAGTTTGATTGTTAAGCGCCTGATACTCATAACATGTCTATTTTGCTGGCCCTTTACTAGGTGAAAACATTTCTGCATGAATACAGGGGTCCCTATAACCAGCCCCTCTAAATGATTTACAATTTAGAACTAATTACTACTCTAACGGATGAAAACCAATGCTTCCTCTTTGTTCATCCATATGCTGCACAAGATCAAATAAAATGCTACCGACAATAAAGAATGACAATGCGTGACAGAGCAGCTCATAGGTTTGCTTGCTTTGCTTGGGTGAAAGGTGATGACAGCTGCGCAGGAGAGGGAAGGGAGACTACTAACCTCATGGGCTTCAGCTGTCAAGCCGCCTCCAGTTCTCAATCTAACTGGTCAGCTCTTTCCTACTCGCTCCCTTCTGGCTCCCTGCACCACTGTCCTTCAATCCTCCGATCACAAGGCAAATCCCTCCTCTCGCTACCCTTCTCCACCACCGCCAATTCCAGGCTCCGCCCTTTCTGCCTCGCCTCACCCTATGCCTGGAATAGACTCCCTGTGCCCATACGCCAAGCACCCTCACTGTCCATCTTCAAATTTCTACTCAAAACCCACCTCTTCAATGTCGCTTTCGGAACCTAACATTGTACCTAGTAACCTAGACTGTTCCAACTATTGATTGTCTACTCCAATTATTGCTTGTCTGCTCTCCTTGTCCGTCTTGTCCTCTAGATTGTAAGCTGCTTTGAGCAGGGACTGTCATTCTTTGTTTATTGTACAGCGCTGCGTAACCCTAGTAGCGCTCTATAAATGTTAAATAGTAATAGTAGTAGTAGTAATTTTTGGGCCACTGGCAGTGTGGGTAAGGTAAGAAAGCACACTGGCTTTCCTGCAGCCAGCCAGCAGCGATTCACCAAGGCCAGCTCTGGCCTTGCTCTCTACTGCAGCTTCCTATATGACGCTAAGCAGGAAGTTGCAGTAGAGAGGGCAGGACTTGACAGAAGGAAGTCCATGGAGCTGGCCTGTGTAAATCGCGGACGCTGCCTGCTGACTGCAGGAAAGTGTAAGTGATAACTCCCGCGGGGAGGAGAGGATTATTTTTTACCGTGGGAACAAAGCTTTTTATCGTTCCTGCGAGGCGGTAAAATATTTTGTTCACGCCTCCACGGATGTGGTTTACTGAGGTATATCCGCGGTAACGGTAACTGTCATTCTCTACTGTGCATATCCCAACCTAAACATCCAAATTCTCACCTAGATGATCTATGTAAAACAGGGATCACATTTCTCACTGTATGTCGGCAGGAATAACGCAGGAGAAAATCAACGAGATGCGAGCAGCTCCCGAACAGCAGATGATCTCTGACATCCGGGATTTGATTGCAACCGGCCAGGACCTGAACACAGTGAACACTCAGGGAGCTGCACTGGTGAGTGGACCCAAACATGAGCAATGGAGGAAATATTTGTGGCCATAGCAGTCATCCCTCCCCCCTAGGGTTACCATATGTCCGGATTTACCCGGACATGTCCTCTTTTTGAGGACATGTCCGGGCAACCGGGTGGGTTTTGCCAATCTGCCCATATGTCTGGATTTCTGGACAAACGGGCAGGCTCTGGTGGTCTAGTGACCTCTTCCGCCTTCGGGGCAGGAAAGAGCTCCCTCTTTCCTGCCCAGAGCGCTGCCCTGCATGCATCCTTCCTGTTGGTGATCTCGGTGCCGATTCAAAATGGCCGCCGAGATTGACGTGACCTCGCGAGAGTTCAACTTTCGGCGGCCATTTTGAATCGGCACCGAGATCACCAATAGGAAGGCTGCATGCAGGGCAGCGCTCCGGGCAGGAAAGAGGGGCTCTTTTCTGCTCTGAAGAGGTCACTAGACCACCAGGGCAGTAGTAAGGTACGGGGAGGGGGGGTGACAGGGTGTGTGACAGGGGGGAGGGGAAATGTGGCAGGGGGCGGGGCGTGAACGTGGGCGTGGTGGGGTGTGTGGTGGAGGCGGGGCATGTGTCCTCCTTTTTGGGGGACAAAATACGGTAACCCTACTCCCCTCCTCCTCAAAAAACCCCAAAAAACAGTTGTCAGCAAAAAAGCTCAACACTAGCAGTTACAAGAGTTCCTATAAAGCAGGTGATTCCCAACCAGCCAGAGCATGAGTTGGTTTTTAAAAGAGGCTGCTCAACCATTGTTTCTTCACCAGTGGTCTTTTTAAAGACCAGCTCATGCTTTTTTTACAAGAAGTATTTCCAAACGACAAACATGATCATCAAGTATATGCATCAAGATTCCCGAGGCAACATGGTTCCGTGTCGAGTCAATATTAATAAGCATCTATAATTTCATTCCCGCATTCTGAGTTTGTTTTTCGAAGAGCCTGATCCAGTTCCCACTCCTTGTTCCTGAATTCTATCTACCTCTTGAGATCTCTGTGTTTTTTTTTTCCACCTTCGTGGTTATTTTATTACTGTTGTTTGTTTAAGCCATGCCAAAGCTACCACAGTTTACATTCCATGTAGAAGGCTGCACAGGCTTCTGTTTCTGTGAGTCTGACGTCCTGCACATACGTGCAGGATGTCAGACTCACAGAAGCAGAAGCCTGCGCGGCCACACTGATGATCTGCAAGGGCCGACTTCTACATAGAATGTTGGAATAGCAACATTCCATGTAGAATCTCAAATAGTAGCAACAGTGGAGGAGTGGCCTAGTGGTTAGGGTGGTGGACTTTGGTCCTGGGGAACTGAGGACCTGAGTTCGATTCCTGGCACAGGCAGCTGCTTGTGACTCTGGGCAAGTCACTTAACCCTCCATTGCTTGCTGCATTGAGCCTGCCATGAGTGGGAAAGCAGGGGGTACAAATGTAATAAAAAAATATGTGACTCCACTGTAATTCTGTTGCTGATGTAGTGTCTTTCCACACCTTTGAACTTTTATTGCTGTAGAAATTCATTCTAGCCTATGAAAAGCAGTCACTGACATGATTCTCCCTGTGCTTTTTCTCAGCTGCACATTGCTGGAGCTCATGGTTATACCCGGGCTTCTGAGATTCTCCTAGAACATGGAGCAAGAGTGGATATCAAGGACTGGGATGACTGGGAGCCCCTCCATGCTGCAGCCTTCTGGGGGCAGGTAACACCACCATGCACTGTTTCACAGTTACAAAATGCAGTAGGAGGAGTGGTTAAGAGGGGCAGTCACGGGGGGGGGGGGGGGGGGGGGGGGGGGGGGAGCAGAGGGGGCAAAGCATTTTAGGAATAAAAAACTAGCCATGCCCCAGCCCCTGAACAGCATCCCTCCCTTCCCCCTGACCAGAAAGAACCCCCTCCCAGACCCACCCCTACGTGGCAGCCTCCATCTTGGACCCACCCGTGGGTGCTGGCTCCAATCTCAAATGGCTGCTGCAAGACTGCTCCTGGAGGTCCCAGAAGCCAGTGTGGGCAGGAGCTCGGGAGGGAGAAGGGAGCTTCAGTTTCAGCCAAAAGTGCACCATGCACAAATTTCGGACCGAGTTCGGCACTGAAACTGAAACCAAAATTTGATCAGCCTACACCAGAACGTTGGTCTTTGGCTCCGGAGGACTGGAGTGGCCAGACTAATGCTGTTGGCCTGAAAGGACACACTGTCCATCACGCTCCCAATAAACTCAGATCAGTAAATCTGGTAAATACATTGTCATATGTGATACGCTTCTTTTCCAGATGCAGATGGCGGAGCTGTTGGTCTCCCACGGTGCCAGTCTGAGTGCCAGGACAGCTCTAGATGAAACACCCTTAGGTATCACCTTATTCTTTCTGAACCTGTTGGGCTGCTGTTAGATTTTGTTTTTTAAAGGTTCATCCTGCTGTGCCCAGAGCTAAACTCTTGAGAGAATGATGAAAAAAGAAAAAAACAATAAGATACAGCTTCCCACAACCACAGCAAAGTTTAAAATATCATGTGCATTCAGCACACATAAGTACACCACCAACTCTTGTGTTCATCTCATCCAAATAATATTTTTCCCCTTTCGTCAGAACTAATTTAAAGTTCAGTTTCACTTAATGCAAAGACCAGGGCTGGTGCAACACTGGAAATGGAGAAAGCATGGCAGGGGCACCATAGGAGCCAACTTTTCAAAATTATTGGGGGTGCTAAGCCCAGTGAAAATAACCCTTCCTTGGACACAAACAAGGAATTTTCTCAATATTGGGGGTGCTCAATTACCCACAGCACTCACAGAGTCGGCTCCTATGGGGGGCACAAATGTTTTGGAGATCCCAAACCTGCTGAAAGCACCGGCCCTGGTGAGGGAGGAAAAGTGAGGTCAGTGCTGCACAGCTTCAGGATGAAACTTTTGTTTTTTTGCAACAAGATCTGGAGCAGAGATCTGGGGCTGGGGAGGAGGAGGGGGACGATGGAATGGCTCCCTGGGGTAGGGGTACAGGAGAGATCAGGAGCTGTTGTGGGGGGGGGGGGGGGCTCCATGGATGTATAAACTAGGCAGAAGGCAGCAGGGAGACAAAGCGGGGTTCACACTCTCCACAGCAATCGAACACAACAGAAATAGGGTGGAGAGGGCCCAATGTCAAGAGATCAGTCACCACACACAAGGGTAAGGGTAAGATGCTCCAAAAAACCTTTAATCAGGCAGCAGGGATCAGACAGCAGCATGCTGCAGCCCAAGGAGGTTTAATAGACAGGAGTGGAAGTGAGCCTATCTAGTCCACTGCAAGCAAGGAAGCCAATTAGGTTAATCTCTGTTTCCACTCCCCATCTAGCCGTTACCTCTACTACACTCAAAACAAAGCAAGCACAGCTGCTGCACCCATGTTGTCGCTCTTAATTGTTGGTCCATCTGTAAGGAGTCTGAAGCTGTTTCAATTGGATAGGCAGTGCTTGATTTCTGTAGATAACCTTTAAGAGTGGACTAACATGGCTACCATACCTCTCTTTATTTTATCTTGAATAGGATGGTACCCTGGGATGGGATTGTTCCCTTCAGGTTTTGCTCCAGGCTCTGCATAGCTGTGTTTTATCAGGATCTTTACCCTGTCTTGTGCATTTCCTTCTGAGCTTTACCACTTGGCTCTCAGCTGAGGGGTGGGAGTTAGGGTGTATCTTGCATGTAGAAGGGAAGTTTTTTTTTTTTTTTGTGGCTACCTTCATGTCCTGTTTTCCATGTTAGCCAAAATATTTGCTGATAAACAAGAGCTAGGGTTACCATATGTCCGGATTTACCCGCACATGTCCTCTTTTTGAGGACATGTCCGGGCAACCAGGCGGGTTTTGCTAATCTGCCTGTTTTGTCCAGATTAGGACGGCCTGCCCACCAGCCTGCCGTTTGTCCAGAAATCCGGAACAAACAGCAGATTGCTAGCCTCCCCTCCCCTGGTGGTCTAGTGACCTCTTCCGCCTTCGGAGCAGGAAAGAGCCCCTCTTTCCTGCCTGGACCGCTGCCCTGCATGCATCCTTCCTGTTGGTGATCTCAGCGACCGATTCAAAATGGGCACCCGAGAGTGAAGTGACCCCGAAGAGGTCACTAGAACAACCAGGGCAGTAGTAAGGGGAGGGGGTGACGGGGAGGGGGGGCGACGGTATGTGACAGGGGGGACGGGGAAATGTGACAGGGGGCGGAGCGAGGGCGTGAAGGGTGGGGTGTGAAAGGGGGCGGGGGCGGGTGTGTGGTGAGGGCGGGGCATGTGTCCTTTATGGGGGACAAAATATGTAACCCTAACAGAGCGGATAAGTAAAGGAACTTGGAAATGCATAAGGAAGTGAAAAAATATTAACTTGCATCACAGAAAGTTACTGAAAAGAAACAGGTTGTGCAGCCCATAATCTTCAGTGTTTTGGACTACTGCAATATGGTGTATCTAGGCCTGTCAAAGTGTTGCTTGCAGCTGTTACAGATGGCCCGAAACTTGGCAGCTCGGTTTGATCATATATCATCCATGTTGCAACAACTGCGCTGGTTGCCCGTGGAACAGTGAATTCAATTTAAACTGTTGTCGCTGGTCCGTCGGGGTTTGTATCATGACTCTCCCTGCTATCTGTGTGCAGCTCTTCAGCATTAGGTGCCATCGAGGGCGCTGTGTTCTGCTAATGCTGGGTTGCTTGTTGTTATGCCAGATTTAAAGGCGTGTGTGATTACAATTTACAAGGATCGGTGCCTGTTCAGTGGCTGGACCTCAGGCGTGGAATAAAACTGCCTTATTCTTTGAAAATTCATCAGAACGCTGCGTCATTTGAGCAGATGTTGAAATGTTACCTGCTGGACCATCGTGGTGATCGATGATGCTTTCGGGTGTTTTTGCTCTTGTACTTATGCAGATTTGATGTTATGTAATTGATTAGTTTAGTGGTCTGTATCGTTGTTGTCTTTCAACTATTATGTATGTTGCGTTGTTACCCGCCTGGGTATAAGGTGGGATATAAATAAAATAAAATAAACATATTACAGCAGTACAGTCAGCAAGATAAAGAAATTTCAAAAGGTGTCAGACGAGATAAGAAAAGATGGGCTAAAGAAAATGCTGAAATAACAGAAGAAGCAGACTTGAAAACAGACAGGAACAGAAGGAAGAAAAGTGCTACCTGCTAATGACAAAGGTAATAAAGTCATTACAGATGAAAAAGCAAAAGCCCAGCATTGGGAGGAAAAGCCAGAAACAGCGTTAGACTAGACTAGACGATTGCTGAAACAGCAGCAGAGCTGCAGATAGACACCAGGAGAAGGCGTTTGTGCAGAAATCTTGAAAAAAGGATCAAATCAAATGATTGAATGACTGCTATGACTGTGTAACGTAGCATGGGAAAGGGAAGGGAAAAAAACACCATGGAAGAAAGGTAACTGTAAAGCTGCCGAAGAAAGGAGATTATTGGACTGCAAAAACTGGAGAGGAATAGTTCTGTTATCTGTACCTAAAAAGGTTTACGGTTGAATGATTCTTAGCCAGCTTAAGGCTAAAATTGACAGCTTTACTATGAGAAGGACAAGCAGAGTCAGGCCCAACAGATCCTGCGTAGACCAACTTTTTGCACTTTGCAGAGTATTAGAAAAGGTTCTTGAGAATAAAATCCCAGTAGTTATAAATTTTGTGGATTTTGAAAAAGCATTGACAGAGCTAGCATATGAGATCTTATGACATACCTGTCGAATTCATCAAAGTTATTAAAAACCTATATGAGAACGGTGAATGCTGGGTCGCAGCAGAAGATGGTTACATGAACTGATTTAAAATAGTAACTAGAGTCAAGCAAGGTTGTGTATTGTCACCGTTGCTGTTTATGCAGCTTAATCACAGAGTGGTTAACGCCAAACAGTGTAGGAGTCAAAAATACAGCAATCGCATGGCTTGAAAAACGTGCAGTTACATGGGAAAAATTATGTTCTTACCTGATAATTTTCTTTCCTTTAATCATACCAGACCAGTCCAGACTAATGGGTTGTGTCCATCTACCAGCGGAAGGAGACAGAGAAAATAGTTCCAAGTAAACCGCCCCTTAAGGGTATCGTGCAGCCTGGAATGTTCAGTATTTCGAATAGCCAAGCAATGGTGCTCTGAAGTCTAGAAGAAAACACAGTCAATACCAAACAGGCAAAACTCTTGGAGCCAATATGCAGAACCTCACTGTTCCTGCTTGGCCAAAGGCAACTGCAACCTCCCCTCACAGTAAAGTAAGCGGGAGGGAATGGTCCATACTGAGCTTGCTCAAGCACATAGAGTTCTACCCATGAATCCGGGGAAATAACTCCGTGATGCCAAGTAACAGAAGTAACAGGAGTCAAACAGAGCTGACACAACAACAAGTGGCAGGAGATTGAATAGAGAAGATGAAGTAGGCAGTGCTGTAGGACATCCCAGCGTATTGAAGCGTCGTGGATCAAGGAAACAACACTCTGACAGACTTTAGCCAGGGAGGGCATCTGGACTGGTCTGGTGTGATTAAAGGAAAGAAAATTATCAGGTATGAACATAATTTTTCCTTCCTTGCCATCTATACCAGACCAGTCCAGACTAATGGGATGTAGCAAAGCAGTTTCCCAAATGGGGGGGGGGGGGGGGGGGGGAAAGAAGAATGCAGAAGGTTGAAAAATCTACAAAGCTATACACACAGCAAAAAAACTGATCAGCAGAAAAGGATTCGAATATCCGAACCACCAGGCTACCAAAATGGAACACAGTTAGACACTAGAAGAGGAACTGAAGCCGTAGGACGTAAAACAAACGTCCTGAGCAAAAGAAAAATTACGTACCCCTGTCTTGAGTCCAAGATGGTCGCAAGTACTAGGAGTACGTAACCCCAAACAGTGCGCCACACTTCATAGAAGAAAGGAAGCAAGGCCCAGGAACCATCCAGACTCGCGTCTAGTGAGAGAATCAAACTCCACAGAACAAGGGACTCTAGAGTTGAGAGAACCAACTAACTAGAGCGCTAGTCTCTCCAGGAGAACCATGAAGAAAAGGGCAGCAGCATACCAGGGTACAACCGTAGAAAGAGTACTCCTCAAACAATTCGCTCTGGACTTAGGGATGAAAGAACAGAGCCAAGAGAACAAAAGGAGACACAAAGAAAGACAGTCAAGAGCCACACTGTGGAGAAAAGACCACCCACCCCCCCCCCCCCCCCCCAAGGTGCCAAGTAGCCATAAAAGAAGCAGAGACTAATTCAAACTCCAGCAATGGAGAAGCTTCTCGACAGCCACCAAGAAAAGTTGCCACAGGAATAGTAACTAACAGGAGACAAGACAGCCTTGTCTAGCAGTGTAAACTGTGGTATGCCACAACTGCTGAGAAGTTACTGTATCTAACCCGCAGAAAAAAGCTAGGGTTGACCGACAAGGTGAAACAGTGCCCAACAGGCAAAGGTGAAAATAGGCTCCACAGTCAGAGACTGAATTGTGCTCAAGGGACAGAAAAGAAGCTGCACTCATCAGGCAGAGTAGGATCCGTGCTCAACGAGAAGAAACGGATTTGCACTCAAAGCACACAAACTGAGCCATGCACCAGGGGCAGAGAAAGAGTTGCACACCTCTGGCAAAGATAGAAATGCACTGAACAAGCAGAGAAGAAGCTGAGAGTAACAGAGGATGAGCAGTGCCCCACTGAAAGAGCTGGATGCTAGAGATACCTGCAGAACTGAAGCTGCGGTAGCGATGGAACTGTGTATAAAACACAGACAAGGAGCTGCTTTCCACATGCAAACAAGGAACTGCGCTCCACACGCTGACAAAGAGCTATGCTTCCTATGCAGACATGAAGCTGTGTAGCACCTGCAGTCACAGAGATGTGCTCCACTTCACCCAATTTGCAGAGGAGAGTTGTGCTAAACATACAGAGATGGGGCTACACTCAACAGGCGGTGGAGCTATGCTCTGCATGCAGAGAAGGAGCTGCGTTCCACAGGCAGACACAGAGCTGTGTTCTACATGCAGACACGGGACTGTGCCCCACGCTGAGACCTGCAGAGAAAGAACTACACTCAACATGTGACAATGGAGCTGCGTTCAACATGCAGGGAAGAAAGGTTGCAGAATAAGCAGCGAAGGAACTTCATGCCATGATAGAGCTGTCCTCAACATACAGCGATGGAGCTAAAGCCAACCTGGAACTGTGCCCAGCATGCAGCAATGGAGCAGTGCCCAACATGGAACGGTGGAACTACATGGAATAATGAAGCTGTGCTCAACATGCAGCGATGGAGCAGCGCTCAACATGCAACAATGGAGCTGTGCTCAACATACAGTGATGGAGCTGTGCTCAAATGCAGCGATGGAGCTGCGCTCAACATGCAGCGATGGAGCCACGCTCAACATGCAGCAATGGAGCCGCGCTCAACATACAGCGATGGAGCCGTGCTCAACATACAGTGATGGAGCTGCGCTCAAATGCAGCGATGGAGCTGCACTCAACATGCAGCGATGGAGCCACGCTCAACATACAGTGATGGAGCCGCGCTCAACATACAGTGATGGAGCCGTGCTCAACATAGAGCGATGGAGCTGTGCTCAACAAGCAAAATGCACAGATGGAGTCCCGGGGAACAGCCAGAGAAGAAGGTGCTGCCAGGAGGCCAACAGGAAAGGAGCACAACTTGTGGAAATGCAGACCTGGTGCTGCACTCCCCTGGCCCAGAGGGACTAAAACTACAAGAAGAGAAAGCCCCGTGCCCCAAGAGACACTCTTTGCCCTCAAGTGGTCTCTGAGCCACAATGACCACCCTCCTAGGCAACCGATACAGAGCAGCAGTCAACGTAGAGACAGAACTCCCAAGAGGGAGGTAAGCATCACGGAGCTGGAATCCTCAGGCCATAGGGAGCAAAATGCAGCCTTAAGGCAATGAGGAAGAAACAACTCTTGCCAGGCCAGGAACAGAGAGGAAGCTGGCCACTAACACCAAACTGAGGAAAAATCAGCTAAGGGAGAGTCAAACTCTAGACCTAGAACAGAGCCACTTCCCTGCAGAAAAGTAGAGAAAAGCGCTGAGCTAAGAGGCGATAATCCAGATGCGCAGCAATAGATCTGCTCAGCAGGAAAGGACTGCGTTCCTTACAGAAAAAGGAAGGAGTGCCATGTGCCAGGAGAGAGGCTCCTGAAAGTAGAGAAGGCAAAATCCGCCTGTGCCAGGCTAAAACTCCCACCCGAAAGCAAGGGAAGCAAGGAAGAGCTGTGGCAAACTTGTCCTAAAAAGGCACATTCCCGTAAAGAGACACTGATCTGAGTCCAAGCAAAAGACTGGCAAGAATGGCGCTCCCGAGGGTACTGAGAAGAGGGATTTGAGCTAGCAGTTGCACACCAAGGGCAACTCGGACCCCTACCAGAAGGAAAGTACCCTGCAGACAAACCAGAGCAGACAGGAAGGATCCACGGGGATGAGAGAACCAGAACCTCCCTAAGGAAGGGAGGAAAAACTGCTGCCAAAACAAGAATCAAATAGCAGGGGCGTCTCAAGCAAAATGCCAGAAGCAGCAGAGACCAAACAGTCTGAAAAAAGAACTGACCAACAGCCGCGTAAGGCTGACAGGAATGAAAAAATATCCCTGGACTAAAAAGACCGAGCCTGCAGCCAAAAGGAGCCAGCGAGAGACTTCCCCCACTTTGGAAATGGCAGACTAAGACCTCCGAACCGCAAAGGTACAAGTTCCAGCAACGGGGCCGCCCTGTGAACCAGCTGCCGTCTAGGACCGTGAAGAGGAGAAAAATAACTGAGTTTTGCGTGCCCCACAAGAAAAATCAAAGCAACTGGTACCAGCTCGGAAGGGTCAAAAGTTTCTTCTTCTTTTTTTTAAAAACAACCTTCTTCACTAGTGACAGGAATAAATAAAGGCATACCTCAGAGGCAGAAATTCAGATATACCTACCACCACAGAAGAGAAGAACCCCACAGGGGAGACAAGTTACTCCATGCCACAATCAACCATCACCCTGCTAGAAAGACAGCCAAGGGAGGGAACCAGGGTCACTGGATATCACCCTAGCTGGCAGATGATGAACTCAGTGTAAAACTAGCCCCAACACAGCTACCAGCACACCCCTGGCTCCACTGTCACCAGAAGAATCTGGGACAGGAGCTGCAATCCAGAGCAGCTGCACGATCCGTCCACCATCCGCTAGGTGACAGAGAAAATACTGAACATTCCAGGCTGCACGATACCCTTAAGGGACGGTTTACTTGGAACTATTTTTTCAGTCTCCTTCCGCTAGTAGATGGACACAACCCATTAGTCTGGACTGGTCTGGTATAGATGACAAGGAATAGATTTTGCAGTTGATGTGGCCTTGTTGGCAAATTCTCTTTAGGCAATGCAGATCAAGACAGATGCATTTAGAGAGGGACTGAAACCATGGGTTTTGGTTTCAGCCTAAACCGATTCTGTGTGCAAACTTCTCCGTTCAGTGTCAGCTGAAACCAAAACCAGTGTGCCCCCTCTCCCCAGGTAGAAGATGGGTCCCTTTGGGCTGGGCCAGGCCGCCCCCCCCCCCCCCCCCCCCCCCGGCAGAAAATGAGTCCGCTGGGCTGCCCACCCCTGCCTCCCCGTAGGCAGGAGCACTTAGTCGCTATTCTAGAAAGTTATCGCACAAAAGCTATAGCACATAACTCCAAGGGCGCATGCACATGAGAGGGGCATGAGCGGGTCAGGGGTGTGCTTGCACTTACACACTAGGATCCTAGAATACTGTCAGCTATGTGCATAACTGCAACATTTAGTCATGGACATTTCACACCAGTCATTGACACGGTGTAAGTGGCTGCGCCAAAGTCTTGATGCATAAGTGCTCATTTTCACTAGTATTTTATAACGGCGATTACTCACACAATTGCCACTTCACCAACTATGGTTTCACTGGTGCTGTATGCCTTGAAACAGTGGCGTAGCTACTTGGGGCCACGGGGGCCTGGGTCCCCGTAGATTTGGCCCTGTACCCCCCTGCTGATGACCCTCTCGACCCCCCCTCCCGCCGCCAGCCCACCGTCGCCTACCTTTGCTGGTGGGGGA
This sequence comes from Microcaecilia unicolor, assembly GCF_901765095.1. Classification (NCBI taxonomy): domain Eukaryota; kingdom Metazoa; phylum Chordata; class Amphibia; order Gymnophiona; family Siphonopidae; genus Microcaecilia; species Microcaecilia unicolor. The sequence continues at coordinate 237,869,110 of NC_044038.1, forward strand.
CCCCAACCTCCACCAGCCGAGGTCCTCTTCCGGGAGGGAGGGTGAAAATGATAAAAATATTGATGATGGAAGTTATGTTGCAAATATGCACCTATATTATATTCTTTATTCAAGCTGTATAATTTCAGAATTAACCTTGATATTTGGATTGTTGAATCATCAATAAGATTTGCTGAAACATAAGTAGCTCCGATACCTTGTTTTGCTCTGGAGTAAATTATATTTTTCCGCCTCAGACTTATGCGAAGATGATGAGTTCAAAGCCTTCCTGCTTGAGCTGAAGCACAAACATGATGTGATCATGAAATCCCAGCAAAAACAGAAGTCTTCCTTGAGCCGAAGGACTTCTAGTGCCGGGAGTCGGGGGTGAGTATCCAAAAACAGCAGATTGTTGCCGAGTCATCAAATGAAAAATCCCAGCCCCGACCCTACTTCTATACTGAGAGATGTAGCTGCTGTTTGGTACAACGGCAGGCTGGATACAGAGTTAGATAGATCCTTGGTAATACTTAGGGTTCCAAGATTGAGGAAAATGAGATGTAATTAAATCAGGGGTGTCCAACGCCAGGTCGGGGTTTCAGGATTTCTCCAATTAATATGCATGAAATCTATTTGCGTACAGTGGAGACAGTGCGTGCAAACGGATCTCGTGTATATTAATTGGGGAAATCCTGAAAATCTGACTGGGTTATGGCCCTCGAGCACCAAGGTTGGACAACCCTGAATTAAATTGTCTGTAGAAGATCACAGCAGTTATTTTTGGAGGTGGAATTTGAACTTAGGTCTCACTTTCTTAACTATCTTCTAGACACTAGGGAGGGTAATTCTGTAACAATGTGTCTACTTTCCTTTATGGCACAGGTCCTCAAATCCAGTCCTCAAGGTCCACACTGAATATGTATGAGATCTATTTGCATTCACTCCTTCCATTTGCATGCTGATATCTCATACATATTCATTGTGGAAATCCTGAAAACCAGGCTGCGTTGTGGACCTTGAGGACTGGATTTGAGGACCCCCTGCTCTACATAATGCAAGGGTAACAGGTGAAATACTTGCCTTCGGCACCTAACCACTACACCTCTATTCAGGAAATCTTGACATTTCGTCCTTTAGATTGTAAGCTCCTTCGAGCAGGGACTGTCTCTCTTTGTTAAACTGTACAGCGCTGCGTAACCCTAGTAGCGCTTTAGAAATGTTAAGTAGTAGTAGTAGTATTACATATAGCAGTGATTTAACCAGAGCTGAGATTGTGATGTCATAATGCCTCATTCCACCAATGCCTAAGAGCCAACCTCATCAGTGATGTCACAATGGCTTGATTGTCCTATATTTGTCTCACTCTTATCTATTAGATTGTAAGCTCTTTGAGCAGGGACTGTCCTTCTTTGTTAAACTGTACAGCGCTGCGTAACCCTAGTAGCGCTCTAGAAATGTTAAGTAGTAGTAGTAGGTGTCTGCATGTGTGCTAGACAAATACAGGGTCATGAACTTGGACTGCAAAAATCCAAGGGAACGGTGTAGTGTGGGGGTGAAGAAGTATTGTGTACGAGAGAAGAGCGGGGACTTGGGGGTGATGGCATCCAATGATCTTAAGGTGGATAAACAGGTAGAAAAGGGGAAAGTCAAAGCCAGAAGGATGCTCGGGTACACAGGGAAGAGGGATGGCCAGCAGGAAGAAAGAGGCGATAGTGCCCTTGAATACGTCTCTGGTGAGGCCCCATTTAGAATACTGTGTGAAGTTCTGGAGACCCCACCTACAGAAGGACATAAGCAGGATGGAGTCAGTCCAGAGGGCGGCAACAAAACTGGTCAGTAGTCTATGTCATAAAGCATGTGGGGACAGACTTCTAGATCTCAACATGTATACTCTGCAAGAAAGGCAGGAGACAGGGGATGTGACAGAGACATTTAAACACCTCTGTGGCATTAATGTACTGAAGGTGAGCCTTTTCCAAATGAAGGAAAACTCTGAAATGAGAGGGCATAGGTTGAGATTAAGAGGTTAAAAGGCTCAGGAGTAATCTAACAAAATATTTTGTCATAGAAAGTGTGGTGGAGATGTGGGATAGCCTCCTGGTGGAGGTGATGGAGACAAGGACAGTTTAAGAAAGCTTAGGACAGGCACGTGGGATCTCTTAGGGAAAGAGGGAGATAGTGGTCGCTGAGGATGAGCAGACTGCAGTGGCGTTCCTAGGGGGGCTGACACCCAGGGCGGATCGCCGATGCGCCCCGCCCCCTGGGTTCAGCGCTCCCCCCCGATGCAGCGCGACCCCACCCGGCGAAAAGAACCCCCCCCCAGGTGCAAGCCGCTGGGGGGGGGGGGGGTGCCGGGCGCCGGTCAGCTTCGTTCATTTTCATGCTCCCTCTGCCCTGGAACAGGTTACTTCCTGTTCCGGGGCAGAGGGAACATGGAAACGAACTAAGCTGACTGGCGTGCGGCACCCCCCCCCAGCAGCATGCACCCGGGGCGGTCCGCCCCCCACTGCCCCCCAACTTGGTACGCCACTGGCAGACTGGATGGCCGTTTGGCTCTTATCTGCCGTCATATTTCTATGATGAACGTCCTTGCAGTTAAATGCCAAAGATATGCAAAGTAAGTGTGAGTCCTGCTCAGACTCCGCCCATTCGTAAGGTAAGCGCTGTGTAAGAAAGGCGTGCATTTACAGAAAAGTGCTTAGGCAGAATTTTGGCACTTTTTAAAAATTTTTTACACACCTATATACCATTATGCTAATCATTTATGGGCCCGCTAGTCAGCAGGTGGTGATCTGCATTTCGCTGACCCCTGCTGGCATTAAATCTGGAAATTCAGTGCCGGGCCATGTCCACGCTCCAGCATTGAATTTCTGGGTTAATGCATAGCCGGTTAAGTGCGATATTCAGCATTAACTGGCTATGGGTTACTGACTTTTGCGTGGGCCTATTTATGTGGTTAACAAGGCCAGTTTACGTAGCCAAGTGCTGACTCCACCCCCTGGAATGCCCCCAAAATAGCCAGTTTCAGCTCAGGTACTAACCAGTTATTTTCGGTGGCAGGAAGTGCTTCAGTGCTAGCCCCGAACAAGGAATTCAACCAGCCAAGAAACCTTTTCTGGCTGGTGAAATTGTTTTGAATTAACCCCTGGGTGCCAGCACTGCCCGCTTGCATACAGGTTGTCCCATTTGTAAACCGGTCCTCGATTTCCAGAGATGATTTTGTTAAAATGTTTTCCCTGCAGCAAGGTGGTGAGAAGAGCCAGCCTTTCAGACCGGACAAACCTATACCGAAGGGAGTATGAGACGGAGGCCATCGTGTGGCAGCAGATGGGAAGCGAGGAAGAGCCCGGCAACAGCAGGCACGGTGGCGAGGGCAGGGAGACCAGCTCTGACCAGGAGAACAAGGAGCCGGAAGAGGTGAGCAGACAACAAAATGCCATTTTCCGTTACGTTTCTGTTCAGACTGAACAGTGAAATAGACAGTGGCCAGAATAAGTGCCTTCTTTCCACTGACTGGCAAATATTCCAGCACGAAGCAGAGTTTTCCTGCTTTTGGAGTTAGGAAGCACATTTTCAAAGTCCAGCAATGTTGCATTTGGATTTCTTTTCAGTAGTAGCTCAAGGTGAGTCACATTCAGGTACAAGAGACATTTCCCTATCCCTAGAGTCAACGCAGGGTTAAGTGTCTTGTCCTAGATTAGGATTTGAACTGGGCTTCCTTGGTTGTTAGCCCTGTGCTCTAACTACTAGGCTGCTTCTCCAGTCTAGGGTACATGATTATGATGTGGGATAATTGCAAACTTGGTGTATGAGCATTTTCAGTCAACTCGGCTTCCCAAGTTTCACTGTGGAAACCTCAAATTCTTGTTCTCATTAGTAAAAGAATATCAGTTATGGAATGGCCTAATGGTTAGTGTAGCGGGTTTAGAGCCTGGTAACCTGAGTTCAATTCCCACTGCAGCTCTTTGTGACCTTGGGCAAATCACTTAACCCTCAATTGCCTCAGGTACAAAAACTTAAAACTGTGAGCTCTCTAGGGATAGAGAAAGTTCCTGCATATAATGTGTACAGCGCTGCGTACGTCTAGTAGCGCTATAGAAATAATTATTAGTAGTCTTAAAGCGACAGGACCCTTTATTTTGCTTCACTTTTGAGAGTACAGTTGACTGTCATTACAGTACTTTGACCAATAAGACTGACGTCCCCAGTCACCCAGAGAAGCGATTAAGTTTCTGCCACATGAAGTGGTCTGCAAGGAAGCTGACACTGTGCTATGTCCAACGGACAGACTTCGGTTTCCACCATTGTTGCTTTAGTGGCTCCCTGTAAAATTTCACATTGAATTTAAAATTGTATTGCTAGTTTTTAAAATATTTCACCAACTCTTAGTGACACTCTAAGATGTTATCAACCTGCTCGCTCTCTGAGATCATCTCAGAAACAGCTATTCGATGTGCCTTCATTTCATCAGGTTTATTTGGAAGAATGCAGATAATACTACTACTACTACTACTTAACATTTCTAGAGCGTTACTAGGGTTACGCAGCGCTGTACAAAATAAACAAAGAAGGACGGTCCCTGCTCAAAGGAGCTTACAATCTAAAGAATGAAATGTCAAGTTGGGCAGTCTAGATTTCCTGGGTAGAGGTGTAGAGGTTAGGTGCCGAAGGCGACGTTGAAGAGGTGGGCTTTAAGCAGAGATTTGAAGATGGGGAGGGAGGGGGCCTGACGTATGGGCTCAGGGAGTTTGTTCCACGCGTGGGGTGAGGCGAGGCAGAAAGGGCGGAGCCTGGAGTTGGCGGTGGTGGAGAAGGGTACTGAAAGGAGGGATTTGTCTTGAGAGCGGAGGTTACGGGTAGGAATCTATTTTCTACATCAAAGGTCCGAAATTATGGAATGCTTCACCCATTGAACTTTGTTCAATACAAAATATGGACCAGTTTAAAAATAAGCACTGAAAACGCATTAATTTCTTCAGGCTTTTGGCTCCTCTGATGTATGATGTTATTTTAATACCATGTACATTTTAATATGTTGTATGTTTTACTTTTAGAGTAACTAATTTTTGTATAGTTTGTTGTGTAAAGAAATAATGTTTTATTCTTCTGTCCTTTAATATTTTGTATGTGATTTGTTCTGTATAATTCTGCTTAGACTCCTATAGATATAGCAGGTTATAAATAAAGTTTTAGTATTATTATTTTATTACTAGTAAAACAGGTCCGTTTCTGACACAAATGAAACAGGCGCTAGCAAGGTTTTCCTCGGGGTGTGTATGTTTGAGAGAGAGAGAGAGAGAGAGAGTGTGAGAGAGAAAGTGTGTGTGTTTGTGTCAGAGAGAGAGAGAGAGAGACAGAGTGTACGTGTGTGAGAGAGTGAGTTTGTGAGAGAGAGAGATTGTGTGTGAGAGATAGAGTGTGTGAGAGAGAGTGTATATGAGAGACAGAGAGTGAGTGTGTGTGTGTGTGTGTGTGGGGGGCTCCGAGTTCCATGACCCCCTCCTTCCCTCTCCTCCGAGTTCCAGGCCCCCCTTCCGTCTGAGGTGCAGGCACCCCTCTCTCCCTCTCCTTCCCTCTCCTCTCTCTCCTCCCCTCCGAGTTCTTGGCCCCCCTTCCCTCCGAGTTCCATGCCCCCGCCCTCTCCTCCCCAGCGTGTTCCATGCCCCCCTTTCCTCGGGGTGTGTATGTTTGAGAGAGAGAGAGAGAGAGTGTGAGAGAGAAAGTGTGTGTGTTTGTGTGAGTGAGAGAGAGACAGACAGAGTGTGTGTGTGTTTGTGTCAGAGAGAGAGAGAGAGAGAGAGAGAGAGAGAGAGAGTGAGACAGAGTGTACGTGTGTGAGAGAGTGAGTGTGTGAGAGAGAGAGATTGTGTGTGAGAGATAGAGTGTGTGAGAGAGAGTGTATGTGAGAGACAGAGAGTGAGTGTGTGTGTGTGTGGGGCTCCGAGTTCCATGACCCCCTCCTTCCCTCTCCTCTGAGTTCCAGGCCCCCCTTCCGTCTGAGGTGCAGGCCCCCCCTCCCTCCCTCTCCTCCCCTCTGAGTTCTTGGCCCCCCCTTCCCTCCGAGTTCCATGCCCCCGCCCTCTCCTCCCCAGCGTGTTCCATGCCCCCCTTTCCTCGGAGTGTGTATGTTTGAGAGAGAGTGTGTGGGTGAGAGATGGAGTGTGTATGTGAGAGAGAGAGACAGACAGA